>NC_143105.1:9362035-9986004 GCF_061535455.1 Colias philodice | reverse complement strand
GCACGCTGTCACATCCACGTAGCTAGAGTACCTTTTCCCACCTCTAATGGTATCGAACGTAGGGATGTCCCCGGTGTTGAGTATGTGCATTCCCATTTCTTCCAGTACAGCAGACACATCTCTTCCTCGCGAGTCTTCCATTTCGCCACCCCACCACGGGCTTTTTGCGTTCGCATCGCCTCCCAGGACCATCCTATGGATACCCAGCTCACTCCCTATCCGCCTAAGATGGTCCAGGTAGAGCCCCACTGGTTTATCGGGCTCGAAGTAGAAGGACACTACAATCATCTCCCAGGCTTTGGTTCTGAGAGTGGCCACAACGATGTTGTTACTGCTAAGGCGTGTGTGTAGTTCGACATCCAGTGTGTCGTCGAGTACTACAATACACGCCTTTACTGCTCCACCCCCTTCCCCTTCGCTCTGGAAGATCCTCACTCCATTGTATGTCCTCATACTTTTCGCCCCACCAACGTAGGGCTCTTGCAGCAATGCTACGCATGCCTTACGCTTGGTGGCTTCGAGCAGTAGCTCCCGTGTGGCGATTTGGCTCCGCTGGAGATTGGCCTGCAGCATTCGGTACTGGAAGGACTCACCTTGGGCAACCTTAGCAATACGCTACCGCCGATCTGGCCAGAGCATCCCACCTCTTTCTTTCCGTACACTCTCTGTCAAAGGCGCTGTGCTCTGCGCTGCCTTTCTTAGCCTTTATGCAGTTGATGCATTGAGGCACTTCTCCCCGCAGCCACTTGTCGCACTCGGTCTTCATGTGAGGACCGGCGCAGTGGCTGCATCGTTCCTTCTCCTCCCTACACATTCGTCTCGTATGCCCGTACCCAAGACAGCGCGAGCACTGCACTAACGGACTTTGATCCATCACTTTCACTCTACTTAGCCCTATATGGGCGTATCCTTCACTCGTGCATCTCTTCCATACCTGTGGACTCACCCTGGCCACTACGTGGTTCTGGAGGTGGTTCCTTGCTTTCATCACGTACGCTACTTCTACCTTTCTCTCTTCCCCCTTCAGGCCCTCAAGGATGCTTGCATTTTGATTACTGAATGCTGTGACGAAATCGTCAACTTCGCATTTCATTACATCCCTGAAGACTAGTAGAGGGCTCTTATTTTTTACATCTTCCACTACTAATCCCTCATTCTTTCTCAGCCTTTCCTTCACCTTGATTCTTTCTTCCTCATTCGCACAGCCGACGACCACCTTCCTGTTCTTCACCTTTCTTACCCTCTCTACTTTCACCCATCCGTCCTTTGCATCCACAGTCTTTCTGATCATTTCTAGCACCTCATCACCCGTCTCTTGTTCGTCTTTGGATGACACCATGACCGAATGCAGGGCTCTTGCTTCGGGGAGTTTCTCTATGACTCCCATCGAGACAACGCCCGCATAACTCGCCGTTTTGGCGACAGTCATGTTGCCCTCCAAAAGCGAGCTCAATTTGTCCATTTTATTTTCATTCTCCCGCATGCTTACTCTCATCTCTTCCATTCTTGTCATCATCTCTTTCATACTTTCTTTCATTCCTTCACTTAGGTCCAGATTTCTCACCAATGCGTCGTCAACTACGCTGGGACCAGCATCGGATGGCGGGGGGGGATGTATAGGGTCCCCACTACGCCCTCCACTACCAGCCCTGGCATTGGTGAGTTCAAATTCAATCGAGGAGATTAAAATATGACGTGCCACGGCTCGCTATGGGGAATGTGGAAATAAAATATTTTGACCATATAAAAATATTGGGCCTAACAATAGACAGCGGCCTCACCTTTAACGCCCACGTCGGGGCTGTATGCCAAAAGGCCAATAGCCCGGTATAAACTCTTGGCTAGGGCAGCCAGAGTTGGTTGGGGACTTAGCCCAGATATTATTAGAACTATTTATGTAGCTGTTATCGAACCGACTATTATGTATGCATCGGCAGCGTGGGCACCCACCGTGGAAAAGATGGGGGTCCAAAAAAGGCTGAACACCGTACAACGGGGCTTCGCCCAAAAGATCTGCCGAGCATATCGGACCGTCTCCCTGAACTCAGCTATGCTGTTGGCTGGGATACTCCCCCTTGACCTCAGAATTCTCGAAGTCTCGAGACTATATGGGATCAAGAAGGGGGTGTCGCACCCAGCGTTGGGAGACAGGGAGGTGGAAAGAATGGCTCCGGCGATTGAGGACCCACATCCGGCAGAGCAGGAAGGGCTGGGGTTCGGGCTGGTGGACGAGGACTCGTATTCCGACGTGGCTAATAGCCACGTACATAGGATCTACACGGACGGCAGCAAGATTGAGGGTCGAGTCGGAGCCGCCCTTTCCGTATGGGAGGGGGAGGCCGAGACGAAGGCCGTCAAGCTTGCTTTGCCGCCGTATTGCACCGTCTACCAGGCCGAACTCCTAGCGCTCCAAAGAGCAGTAATTAGAGCCTGCAAGAGTGGAGTGTCGAAGGTCGGCATCTTCAGCGACTCCAGATCGGCCCTCCAGGCAGTCACACTCGGTTCCCCCCACCCCCTTGCTGTGCAAACAAGGGCGGCCCTCCGAAAAGCTGCTTCGCAGAGGCGGGAGGTCGCTCTGTTTTGGATCAAGGCGCACGCAGGGCTAAGGGGGAACGAAAGAGTGGACCAGTTAGCCAAGGAGGCCGCTCTGGGGTCGAAGAAGAAACCCGACTACGATCTGTGTCCTGTTTCATTCGTCAAGCGTATCCTGAGACAGGATACGATCGGGGAATGGGACAGGAGATATGATGTGGGGGAGACGGCTGGAGGCACGAAGCTCTTTTTCCCAAGCGCTGCTGCTGCATACAAAATAGTCCGGAAAATAGACATCACACACCACACCACACAAGTACTGACTGGACACGGTGGATTCGCCTTCTACTTGAACAGATTCAAGCTGAAGGAGAATCCATCGTGCCTGTGTCAGCCCGGAGTCGACGAGACGGTTTCTCACCTGTTGCTCGAGTGTCCGATTTTTGCAAGAGATAGATATGTTATTGAGCAAAAATTGGGCATCGCGATGACGGGTGAGAATCTGCCCGCGGCCCTGGGGGACAAAATGAGGAATGAATTTCTGGAATATTGTAAGTACATTGTTGGGGTGGTAAACAAAAGAAACTGTGATAAGCTGTGATGTTAGGGTTAAGTCTAGGATAGTTGTGCCGTGATAATTTGTATATTTAATTGTATTGGTTTTATTTTATTGTAATCTTTGAATTGTAAATTTTAATGTGATCTTTATTATTTGTATTTTATTATTATTTGAAATTCTATTGATATTGTAAATTCGTATTTTAAAATTTGATTGTATTTTAATATTATTGCCCATATTGTAAATATAGAAAATTGTGTTTATTATTTGATTAAAGAAAAAATGTCTCTAGACTATACTCTAGAGAAAAAGCAGACAACACCCTGCGATGGCGGGTGCTTTTAAAAAAAAAAAAAAAAAAAAACCTAACCTAACCTAACCTAACCTAACCTAACCTAACCTAACCTAACCTAACCTAACCTAACCTAACCTAACCTAACTAACCTAACCTAACCTAACCTAACCTAACCTAACCTAACCTAAACCTAACCTAACCTAACCTAACTAACCTAACCTAACCTAACCTAACCTAACCTAACCTAACCTAACTAACCTAACCTAACCTAACCTAACCTAACCTAACCTAACCTAACCTAACCTAACCTAACCTAACCTAACTAACCTAACCTAACCTAACCTAACCTAACCTAACCTAACCTAACCTAACCTAACCTTACCTAACCTAACCTAACCTAACCTAACCCATACCTAACCTAACCTAACCTAACCTAACCTAACCTAACCTAACCTAACCTAACCTAACCTAACCTAACCTAACCAACTACCTAACCTAACCTAACCTAACCTAACCTAACCTAACCTAACCTAACCTAACCTAACCTAACCTAACCTAACCTAACCTAACCTAACCTAACCTACCTAACCTAACCTAACCTAACCTAACCTAACCTAACCTAACCTAACCTAACCTAACCTAACCTAACCTAACCTAACCTAACCTAACCTAACCTAACCTAACCTAACCTAACCTAACCTAACCTAACCTAACCTAACCTAACCTAACCTAACCTAACCTAACCTAACCTAACCTAACCTAACCTAACCTAACCTAACCTAACCTAACCTAACCTAACCTAACCTAACCTAACCTAACCTAACCTAACCTAACCTAACCTAACCTAACCTAACCTAACCTAACCTAACCTAACCTAACCTAACCTAACCTAACCTAACCTAACCTAACCTAACCTAACCTAACCTAACCTAACCTAACCTAACCTAACCTAACCTAACCTAACCTAACCTAACCTAACCTAACCTAACCTAACCTAACCTAACCTAACCTAACCTAACCTAACCTAACCTAACCTAACCTAACCTAACCTAACCTAACCTAACCTAACCTAACCTAACCTAACCTAACCTAACCTAACCTAACCTAACCTAACCTAACCTAACCTAACCTAACCTAACCTAACCTAACCTAACCTAACCTAACCTAACCTAACCTAACCTAACCTAACCTAACCTAACCTAACCTAACCTAACCTAACCTAACCTAACCTAACCTAACCTAACCTAACCTAACCTAACCTAACCTAACCTAACCTAACCTAACCTAACCTAACCTAACCTAACCTAACCTAACCTAACCTAACCTAACCTAACCTAACCTAACCTAACCTAACCTAACCTAACCTAACCTAACCTAACCTAACCTAACCTAACCTAACCTAACCTAACCTAACCTAACCTAACCTAACCTAACCTAACCTAACCTAACCTAACCTAACCTAACCTAACCTAACCTAACCTAACCGTCCTGTTTCATTCGTCAAGCGTATCCTGAGACAGGATACGATCGGGGAATGGGACAGGAGATATGATGTGGGGGAGACGGCTGGAGGCACGAAGCTCTTTTTCCCAAGCGCTGCTGCTGCATACAAAATAGTACGGAAAATAGACATCACACACCACACCACACAAGCACTGACTGGACACGGTGGATTCGCCTTCTACTTGAACAGATTCAAGCTGAAGGAGAATCCATCGTGCCTGTGTCAGCCCGGAGTCGACGAGACGGTTTCTCACCTGTTGCTCGAGTGTCCGATTTTTGCAAGAGATAGATATGTTATTGAGCAAAAATTGGGCATCGCGATGACGGGTGAGAATCTGCCCGCGGCCCTGGGGGATGAGACGAGAACTGAATTCTTGGAGTATTGCGAAAGAATTGTGAGGGTGGTTAACAAAAGACACTGTGATAAGTTGTGATGTTAGGGTTAAGTTTTATAAGTGTTGTGCCGTATTGTTTTATTTCTTTTTATTGTAATGTTTTTAATATAATATGTAAATTTTAAATGCAATATTTAATTTTAGTATATTATTATTATCTTGGAAATTTCATTGTAAATTTTAAATTGTATTAAGTATTTACTTTTAATTGTATTAATTATTTTATTTTATTTTTTATTATTCTCAGTGCAATGTTTTTAATTAATGTAAGTTTTTAAATGTAATATTTAATTTTGGTATTTTATTATTGAATTGGAAATGTTATTGTAAATTGTTAAATTGTATTTTCTATTTTAAATTGTATTCATTTAGGCCTAATGTATTAATAAATAATAGTGTGGTAATTATTTGATTAAAAGCAAAAGAAATATCTCTGGACAATATTCCAGAGGAAAGCACACAACACCCTGTGATGGCGGGTGCTTTTTAAAAAAAAAAAAAAAAAAAAAAAAAAAAAAAAAAAACCTAACCTAACCTAACCTAACCTAACCTAACCTAACCTAACCTAACCTAACCTAACCTAACCTAACCTAACCTAACCTAACCTAACCTAACCTAACCTAACCTAACCTAACCTAACCTAACCTAACCTAACCTAACCTAACCTAACCTAACCTAACCTAACCTAACCTAACCTAACCTAACCTAACCTAACCTAACCTAACCTAACCTAACCTAACCTAACCTAACCTAACCTAACCTAACCTAACCTAACCTAACCTAACCTAACCTAACCTAACCTAACCTAACCTAACCTAACCTAACCTAACCTAACCTAACCTAACCTAACCTAACCTAACCTAACCTAACCTAACCTAACCTAACCTAACCTAACCTAACCTAACCTAACCTAACCTAACCTAACCTAACCTAACCTAACCTAACCTAACCTAACCTAACCTAACCTAACCTAACCTAACCTAACCTAACCTAACCTAACCTAACCTAACCTAACCTAACCTAACCTAACCTAACCTAACCTAACCTAACCTAACCTAACCTAACCTAACCTAACCTAACCTAACCTAACCTAACCTAACCTAACCTAACCTAACCTAACCTAACCTAACCTAACCTAACCTAACCTAACCTAACCTAACCTAACCTAACCTAACCTAACCTAACCTAACCTAACCTAACCTAACCTAACCTAACCTAACCTAACCTAACCTAACCTAACCTAACCTAACCTAACCTAACCTAACCTAACCTAACCTAACCTAACCTAACCTAACCTAACCTAACCTAACCTAACCTAACCTAACCTAACCTAACCTAACCTAACCTAACCTAACCTAACCTAACCTAACCTAACCTAACCTATGAAGTAAGGTCTTGAAAAGATGCTGGTCGGCCGACTCAGGTTTTACCTGTTGCCCAAAATAAGCCCCCACCAGTATGGCTTTATGCCACAGAGGAGCA
This sequence comes from Colias philodice, assembly GCF_061535455.1. Lineage (NCBI taxonomy): Eukaryota > Metazoa > Arthropoda > Insecta > Lepidoptera > Pieridae > Colias > Colias philodice. The sequence goes on along the minus strand of NC_143105.1, from coordinate 9,979,238 downwards.
CCGAGGACGCCCTCTATAGACTAGTGAACCACATCAGAAATATGAGGGAGGAGAAGAAGATTTCTGTTGTGGTATCGCTGGACATAGAGGGAGCCTTCGACAGCGCCTGGTGGCCAGCCATAAAGGTGCGGTTGGCTGAAGTTGGGTGCCCGGGGAACGTGAGGCGGGTGATCAGCAGCTACCTGAGTGAAAGGGGAGTGAAAGTTAGATATGCGGGCGTGGAAGTGAGTAGGGGGACCAGCAAGGGGTGCGTGCAGGGATCCATAGGTGGACCAATCCTGTGGAACCTCTTGCTGGACCCTCTGCTATGGATGTTAGAGGAGATGGGAGTATTCTGTCAGGCGTTCGCCGACGACATTGTGTTGGTCTTTGAGGGTGATACGGCCCTTGAAATAGAAGGAAAAGCGAACCGTGTCCTAAACGTAATACACGAATGGGGTAAAGACAACAAATTAAATTTTGCACCACACAAAACTTGTGCCCTCCTTTCGACGAGGAGGTTAAAATATGACGTGCCACGGCTCGCTATGGGGAGTGTGGAAATTAAATATTTTTCACATATAAAAATACTGGGCCTTACAATTGACAGCGGCCTTACTTTCAACGCCCACGTCGGGACGGTATGCCAAAAGGCAATCGCCCGGTATAAACTCTTGGCTAGGGCAGCCAGAGTTGGTTGGGGACTTAGCCCAGATATTATTAGAACTATTTATGTAGCTGTTATCGAACCGACTATTATGTATGCATCGGCAGCGTGGGCACCCACCGTGGAAAAGATGGGGGTCCAAAAAAGGCTGAACACCGTACAACGGGGCTTCGCCCAAAAGATCTGCCGAGCATATCGGACCGTCTCCCTGAACTCAGCTATGCTGTTGGCTGGGATACTCCCCCTTGACCTCAGAATTCTCGAAGTCTCGAGACTATATGGGATCAAGAAGGGGGTGTCGCACCCAGCGTTGGGAGACAGGGAGGTGGAAAGAATGGCTCCGGCGATTGAGGACCCACATCCGGCAGAGCAGGAAGGGCTGGGGTTCGGGCTGGTGGACGAGGACTCGTATTCCGACGTGGCTAATAGCCACGTACATAGGATCTACACGGACGGCAGCAAGATTGAGGGTCGAGTCGGAGCCGCCCTTTCCGTATGGGAGGGGGAGGCCGAGACGAAGGCCGTCAAGCTTGCTTTGCCGCCGTATTGCACCGTCTACCAGGCCGAACTCCTAGCGCTCCAAAGAGCAGTAATTAGAGCCTGCAAGAGTGGAGTGTCGAAGGTCGGCATCTTCAGCGACTCCAGATCGGCCCTCCAGGCAGTCACACTCGGTTCCCCCCACCCCCTTGCTGTGCAAACAAGGGCGGCCCTCCGAAAGGCTGCTTCGCAGAGGCGGGAGGTCGCTCTGTTTTGGATCAAGGCGCACGCAGGGCTAAGGGGGAACGAAAGAGTGGACCAGTTAGCCAAGGAGGCCGCTCTGGGGTCGAAGAAGAAACCCGACTACGATCTGTGTCCTGTTTCATTCGTCAAGCGTATCCTGAGACAGGATACGATCGGGGAATGGGACAGGAGATATGATGTGGGGGAGACGGCTGGAGGCACGAAGCTCTTTTTCCCAAGCGCTGCTGCTGCATACAAAATAGTTCGGAAAATAGACATCACACACCACACCACACAAGTACTGACTGGACACGGTGGATTCGCCTTCTACTTGAACAGATTCAAGCTGAAGGAGAATCCATCGTGCCTGTGTCAGCCCGGAGTCGACGAGACGGTTTCTCACCTGTTGCTCGAGTGTCCGATTTTTGCAAGAGATAGATATGTTATTGAGCAAAAATTGGGCATCGCGATGACGGGTGAGAATCTGCCCGCGGCCCTGGGGGACAAAATGAGGAATGAATTTCTGGAATATTGTAAGTACATTGTTGGGGTGGTAAACAAAAGAAACTGTGATAAGCTGTGATGTTAGGGTTAAGTTTAGGATAGTTGTGCCGTGATAATTTGTATATTTATTTGTATTGGTTTTATTTTTATTGTAATCTTTGAATTGTAAATTTTAATGTGATATTTAATTACTGTATTTTATTATTATTTTGAAAATTCTATTGTATATTGTAAATTCGTATTTTAAAATTTGATTGTATTTTAATATTATGTGCCCATATTGTAAATAAAGAAAATTGTGTTTATTATTTGATTAAAGAAAAGAAATGTCTCTAGACTATACTCTAGAGAAAAAGCAGACAACACCCTGCGATGGCGGGTGCTTTTACAAAAAAAAAAAAAAAAAAAAAAAAAAAAACCTAACCTAACCTAACCTAACCTAACCTAACCTAACCTAACCTAACCTAACTTTGACATTAACCTAACAGAAACTAACCTAACTTTGACATTAACCTAACAGAAACTAACCTAACTTTGACATTAACCTAACCTAAACGAACCTAACAAAAAAAAAAAAAACAAAAAGAGGAGGTTTCTGTAAGTTAGGTTAGTTTAGGTGAGGTTTCTATAAAAGTTAGGTTAGTGTACGTGAGGTTGCTGAAAAAGTTCGGTTAGTGTAGGTGAGGTTGCTGAAAAAGTTAGGTTAGTGTAGGTGAGGTTGCTGAAAAGTTAGGTTGGTGTAGGTGAGGTTTCTATAATAGTTAGGTTAGTTTTGGTTAGGTTTCTACAAAAGTTAGGTTAGTTTAGGTGAGGTTGCTGAAAAAGCTAGGTTAGTGTAGGTGATGTTTCTAATATAGTTAGGTTTGTTTTGGTTAGGTTAATGTCAAAGTTAGGTTAGTTTGGGTTAAGTTTCTATTAAAGTTAGGTTAGGTTAGGTTAGGTTTCTGTAATAGTTAGGTTAGTTTAGGTTAGATTAATGTCAAAGTTAGGTTAGTTTAGGTTAGGTTAATGTCAAAGTTAGGTTAGTTTAGGTTAGGTTAATGTCAAAGTTAGGTTAGTTTGGGTTAGGTTTCTTTAAAGGTTAGGTTAGGTTAGGTTAGGTTTCTGTAATAGTTAGGTTAGTTTAGGTTAGGTTAATGTCAAAATTAGGTTAGTTTAGGTTAGGTTAGTTTAGGTTAGGTTAATGTCAAAGTTAGATTAGTTTAGGTTTGGTTAATGTCAAAGTTAGGTTAGTTTGGGTTAGGTTTCTTTAAAGGTTAGGTTAGGTTAGGTTAGGTTTCTGTAATAGTTAGGTTAGTTTAGGTTAGGTTAATGTCAAAATTAGGTTAGTTTAGGTTAGGTTAATGGCAAAGTTAGGTTAGGTTTCTGCCCTGGGTAGGCCTCTTTAACAACTTTAAAAAAAAAAAAAAAAAAAAAAACAGCAACTTAAAATATTTCTGTAGCCTTTTGTAGAAGTCTAAATTCAAAAATTTTTAAATATTCTTCTTCAGTTATCATTTTTCTATTAGAAAAAAAATTAAAAAAAAATTGGTATAAAATTGTGCGAACCGAGTTGATATGCCTAAGGGATGTGGACTGGGAGGGTGGGTGGGCGCTGCGTTTCGTTTTTCGTCGATTTCTCCTAAACCGGTGGGCGGATTTTTACAAATTTGGTATCAAATGAAAAGACTTTTTGGGCCGCATCCCTGGACACCAAATTGAATGGGGTGCATAGCCCAGTTCAATAGATATGAGAGGTGGCTCCCAACGTGATTTTCCTCGTTTTCTCCTAAACATGTAAGCAAATCCTCCTGAAATTGTTATCATACGATAGATCTCGTTATTGCGCATCCGTAAACACCCAAATCGATAATATTTATTTACTGGTTGATTAATTATTCGAGGGAGAGATTTAGCGCTTTTGGAAGTGATTTTCCCCTACTACTCCTCAGCGGGTTGATAAATTTTCACAATATTAGTTTCAAATAAAAGTTCTTATCGATGCGCATCTATACATACCAAATTTAATGAAATTGAACAAACGGTTAATAAAATATTCGAGATAAGATTTTAACGCTAATCCGCACTATAAAACTCGGTTGAACAATAATTATTATGTAGTTATTTTGTTATCTACTTTTATTTTTATTTTAGACATCCTGTCTAACACCATCTTTGAAGTATTTTGGGTAAAAACAACAAAAACTTAACGTACACAAATATAATAAAATAAAATAATGCTGTTTTAAATTTGTTATATTATGTAGTTAAATGTATTATATTATAATATAGAAAAGTAAAAAAAATAAGTTTTAACTACCTTTTATAACTACTATCCTCCGCAAGCATTCATTTACAAGAATAAAGAATAATAATAATTAATTTTTAAATATTATTATATGTCTTAAGTGTATCTAAAAGATAAAAAAAACACTACGAATCCACACAATACATCTAAATAGGGTATATAAATTATAATATCATCTGATGTCGATAATTCGCAGATAAACTAAAAAATAATAATTAGCATGCCCACCCGGGCTCGAACCTCGGACCTTTTGGGTGGGCTTTAATCACAGAGTGCAGCTGCGTTTATTAAAGTTTTTCATCCGTCGCATAGATGGCCTTGTTTCCAAATACAAACATTTTCATTATATCTATCGGTAATCATAATAATACGCATAAATAGATGAAAATTAATTTAATGTAGAATTTATTTTAATCATCATTTCTATAGTACTGTCCTAAAAATGGCTTAATGAAGTGTTCACGACAGATCGTTCGATAATTAATATTAGTTCAGTAAATTGACAATAGATGACAGTAATTTATTTATAGCACTTTCTATATCGCACTATAATTGTTTTTTTCTCGAGTCCATATATTGTAGGGTCAGTGTGGCTACAATTACCCTTCATGGGTTTGGTTCTTTGGTTGTTTGGTTGTGCGGTTGTTCGGTTGTTTGGGTCTTTACTCTTTGGTTCTTTGGTTAAGTTGTTACTTGTTTTTGGATGCTCGGTAATTTTAAAGTTCACTTCAGACCGAGCTTCCAAGAACATTGGATGGACACTATTAGTATTTTATTTTAGACTAAAACTAAAATAAAATAGCGTCCATCGCAAAGTTATATTTCAATTTATTTGTAATGCTGGCCATACACCATACTTTTTATCGTCCAATCGGCATGACGCTGCAGCTTGATCCAATCTGCAGTTTGTCCATAGAGACCACACACACCTGTCAACGTTTGAATTGTCCAATCGGCAGCAACGTTCAGTTGAAGCCATGGCGTCACCGGTGACAGACGACGATGTTTTAGCCGTTTTGGGCGTTTTACTCGTAAAAATGAAACAAAAAAAGGATTATATGCCGGGAAGATTGTTGTTATATATATGTACCTATTTAATGAGAAGTACCCAATGTGTTAAGTAATCTGGTACTTCATCTATCTCCCAAACAAATCTTATCATCTTATCCAAATCCGTAACCGTTGACATCTAAACATCCATATACTTTCATATTTATCGACCAAGCGAGCGAAGTGCCTATGCTTCAGCTTGGACGAAAAATCTTGACCAGACTGAAGTGACGATCGCATACCGCCATACACGGTCCAATCGACATGATAATATAATCGCCATGATCAAGCCAAAAGAATCGAAATTCGATTGTTCCGTCAAGTATAACTATCATGCCAAATAATGCCAATCCACTCCCACACATGGTCAGTTCTAACTGATGCAATCGGTAGCGTCATGCCGAATGGACGATAGGAAGTATGGTGTATGGCCAGCATAAGACTGTGCCCCACAGAACAGTAAATGCCTTTGCCGTATTGGCCGTAAACTAAGGAATTATTATTAATTATTAAATTAAATAATCCATATTCCATACTAATATTATAAATGCGAAAGTAACTCTGTCTGTCTGTCTGTTACTCAATCACGCCTAAACTACTGAACCAATTTTCATGAAATTTGGTATGGAGATATTTTGATACCCGAGAAAGGACATAGGCTACTTTTTATCCCGGGAAAATGACGCAATCCCGGAAATCCACGGGATCGGGAACTATGCGGGTTTTACTTTGACTGCGCGGGCGAAGCCGCCGGCGGAAACCTAGTATAATATAATACTGCATCAGAACTTACAAGATGACTCGAAAAAAGAGGATGCAACCATTGCAACCTCATATTATATGGGGCGGCGAACTTGGGGTTGCGTGATGCGTCCGCTATAAAATGAAATATTGATTAATGTATTAAAAATTACCTTGCCTTAGATCCTCTTTTTAAGCTATTGCATAGCTTCTATCGCGGGCCTTGAGCGCGGGGACCGAATCGAGAAATTCCGTAACGAAAAAACCTCACGCTCCCCACTCCGACGGGCGGAGGCGTGGCTTGAAGCCTGAAGGCATAGCATGCAATAGCTTTACCGCGGCAGTTCCCGAGTGCCACACGTCGTTTTTTATGGGTTGTTGAATAGATTGGTGGGGTAAAGAAGTTCTTAGTAAGATTAGGATTTGGATGGGTAGGAATAGCTGCAAAGTTTTGAAGTAGACTAGTAGGAAGACTATTATGATGTTAGTCGATCTGTATGAGTATGACAAATATGGGGTCATAAAAACAATCCAAGATGGCGCTGACGAAAATTTTACATCTTTTCGCCATGGGTGTCATTTCCATGGTTTTTGGGGTAGCTATTAACCAATATGAGGTCAAAACTAAAATCCAAGATGGCGTCGACGAAAATTTTACATATTTTCGTCATGGGTGTCATTTTCATGGTTATTGGGGTAGCTATTAACCAATATGAGGTCAAAACTAAAATCCAAGATGGTGTCGACGAAAATTTTACATCTTTTTGGCATGGGTGTCATTTTCAAGATTTTTGAGACAGCTTTTAACAAATCCCCAATGTAACCGTAGATAATTTGGTATATTTTTCTTACTCCTTTAAAGTAAACTTAAATAAATTAACAAAAACCTTAACAACTACAGTTTTGTAGAAAGTCTTAAAAAAACAATTTTAAAGAACATTGAAATACATATTTATATAGACTGGGGTAGAAGCCTTTGAAAATAATGAAAAGATAAAAAAAATCGCAGTCGGATGAAACCCATTAGAAAAGGAGGGGAATATGATAAAAATGTAAGGAAAAATAAATTACGGTCAATCCGAGTTCGGGAAGCGGGAGGGGGGAGCTTTTAAGAGAAAAAAATGGTTTCTCTCGATTTCCGACAAAACTACAAGTCCTATAGAAAAAAGTTCAATGGCAAAGTTGTAGGTAATTAAAAGTTCTACAACTTTTGTATTCACAATTTTTTCACATAACCTAAAAATTTAGGTGAAAAATTCATAAAACCAAGTTTTTGGTCTTTTATTTCTATCTACTTCAAAATTTATTTTTTTTCTACGAAATTTGGTGGAAACTTACTTTATTATGTCCCAAATACACTGTAATTTATTTGATTGAAAATATTTATTTTTTCGCCTTATTTTGAATTAATACCAAAAAAACAACCTAATTTTCAATTGAAAAGTCACCCGTCAAAATATCAGTTTTTTTCAAAAACTTGGGGTGCCTTTTATTCATTGAAATCTCTACTTTCATATGGTGTAAAAAAAAATAAACACCACTATAGTAAATGTTCTCAGGAAATGCATACAAACAGTGTGATAATGAGCTTTTACTAAATCAGGCACACTTCTTGAACTCTATATCTTCTCTTGTATCGGCTTTTCGGTAATATTTCAAAAGAAAAATAATTACCTGTTCTAAGTTTAATATTTTACAGCATATTCAAAAGCAAAATGATGTCGATAAAAACATTGCAGGTAGTTCGAGAAGTGTGCCTGATTTGGTAAAAGCTAATTTTCAGACTGTTTGTATGCATTTCCTGAGAACATTTACTATGGTGGTGTTTATTTTTTTTACACCATATGAAAGTAGAGATTTCAATGAATAAAAGGCACCCCAAGTTTTTGAAAAAAGCTGATATTTTGACGGGTGACTTTTCGATTGAAAATAAGGTTGTTTTTTTGGTATTAATTCAAAATAAGGCGAAAAAATAAATATTTTCAATCAAATAAATTATAGTGTATTTGGGACATAATAAAGTAAGTTTCCACCAAATTTCGTAGAAAAAAAATAAACTTTGAAGTAGATAGAAATAAAAGACCAAAATCTTGGTTTTTTGAATTTTTCATCTAAATTTTTAGGTTATGTGAAAAAATTGTGAATACAAAAAATTTAGAACTTTTAATTACCTACAACTTTGCCATTGAACTTTTTTCTATAGGACTTGTAGTTTTGTCGGAAATCGAGAGAAACCATTTTTTTCTCTTAAAAGCTCCCCCCTCCCGCTTCCCGAACTCGGATTGACCGTAATTTATTTTTCCTTACATTTTTATCATATTCCCCTCCTTTTCTAATGGGTTTCATCCGACTGCGATTTTTTTTTGTTTCAAAAATTATCTACTCTAGTCTATTATAATGTATAATATAAAACGCAACTCTGCGGCAATCATGTTAATATTCTGACAGATATTATTAACTTTAAATATATTCGCTAAACTTTATTTAAAATAAGGTTCATGTAAAACATTAAAACGAAGAGAATAAAATAAAAAAGAGCGTGTGTGCCGAGATAACGTGTCAGAAGTGAAACTTCTTTGTCGAGATTCATAGATACCAAAATCGCCGCCTTGCTCTATAACGTGACAGTATTACCATGACGTGATCTTGAAATTTTACTTTCAATGCGTCTAAAGAAGTTTCACTTCAAAAGGCTATTAGCTGTGTACAGTTCCACAGAATTTGAATTCTGCTCGAAAAATATGTAAACGGTTGTAAGAAAAATATACCAAATTATCGACGGTAACATTGGGGATTTGTTAATAGCTACCCCAAAAACCATGAAAATGACACCCGTGACGAAAAGATGTAAAATTTTTGTCGGCGCCATCTTGGTTTTAGTTTTGACCTCATATTGGTTAATAGCTACCCGAAAAACCACCCACATTTGCAAATGTGTTTGCTCCTTAGGAAAAGTTCAGATTTCTTAGGTAATGTGACGAACATAATTTATTTCATTCCGACCGCGACCGCTTCTCGGAATAACATACATATTTTGCTAAGAATTGTATACAATGCCGGACTTGATACATTGCTGGTAACATAATATGTATGATAATTCTTAATAAAGTATTTTACACATTTCTTAAAAAGCTTCGATATTACATACAATTCCTAGAGGTTTTGTAAAACACTCACACTTTTTTATATAAGTTAGTTGGATATACTAACATACTTATCAGAATTGTACCTACTGATAAAAGTAACAAAATGAATTTTTAAAGTTAGTAGTAATGTTCTGGAATCAATTTCAATAAAATTTAAAAATTAAAAATAATATCAATAATTATGAAGATGATCTATAAAATGGAATGCGCTATGTTTACGTGAGCGTGATGTTGCCGCGAACCACGTTATCCTAAATTTGAGTAACGCAGAAATGTGACAGCGTCCACGCAAAAGAAATCTGTTAGCACCTGTTAGTTATTGATAATTATCCATTTGTTGTGTACTCTATGTGATTTTTAACCGACTTCAAAAAAGGAGGAGTTTCTCAATTCGGCCGGTATATTATCTTTTTTATATGTATGTACCTTGAGTATATTGGTCCATGGTATTGACGTCGGTGCCAAGCACAAATCACTTTGTATTAAGCCCGTGCACCCACATCAAACCTATTTAGGTAGTAAATAGCACATCTAAAGAAATAATATTATAAATAAATAAACAAATAAATAAAACACATTTATTGTCAGAATCACATAAAGATAAACATTTACAAAGGAAAACAAAAGAAATAAAAGAAAAATTCTAAAAATAAAAGAATCTTATTCCTGAGAAACAGTAGGTAATGTGGCAGTGAGTGACCTGACAAATGGAGCCAGCTCAGTTTATGATGGCAAGGTGATTAATACTTTACCACCACTGATTTTCAGTGACCCCAAGTGACTATTGGAGTTTCAGTCTAGAGTTGTATATAGTGATAATTTAAAATGAGTATATTATGTGAGATATATTTCCAATAATAAGATAGATACTAATAAATAAATAAATACTTACATCAGTTAAAACATGTAATATAGGTAGATATAATATCAGTATGTAATCATCACTACATAGTATAAAACAAAGTCGCATTCTCTGTCCCTATTTCCCTATGTCCCTATGTCCCTTTGTACGCTTAAATCTTTGAAACTACGCAACGGATTTTGATGCGGTTTTTTTTAATAGATAGAGTGATTCAAGAGGAAGGTTTATATGTATAATAACATCCATTAAATAGTGGAGAAGTACTGTTATTTTTGAGGTTTCTAATGTGATGTCGTAAATAATTACATTTTATCCGCTTACATTGCAAACGCAGGCTGAACCCTACGAGTTTTATCAAAATAATGTACTAAGTATTGTACACATTGAAAAGGTCTACAGAAAAGTCCGCGATGGCATATGTCTATCTCTTATGGATAACCCACAATAACTTTTTTTTGTCATTTACTTTTTACGACAAATAATGGCTAATTTTCGAAGCGATTTTAACCAATACAGCATTAATCCTTAACCAATTAAATACCTTGAATACATTGTTCATTTAATATAGATCTATATAGCCCTTTACACCGTATGATTTAAGTGAATATTTTCGAAGATATTACAGATTTAAAAATTGCGGGGCGTACCGTTTGCGGCGGTACCGGCCGGCCGGGCCGCTATGTTTTTATATACAACGTTAAAAGTTTTTCTGTAGTGTATTTAGTATCAGCATTGCACCCGTGCGAAGCCGGGGCGGGTCGCTAGTTATGTATATAATGTAAATAAATAAAATGAAGTTATGTATACAATGTTAATAATTATAATGATAAATAGGCAGAAAATAAATGCGTATATTATAGTATTATGTTATATTATAACCGGTAAATAAAATAAATATTTAATAAAGTTTATGTGTAATTCGATACAAATGCACTAAGGGTTGGAACAGGCTTTTAAAATATGTTTCCGGTATTGGAAACTAAAATTATTAATATTTGTCAAACACTGTGGCAGTGGCATTGTATCGAAAGCTACCCTTGAAAGCTGCTGAGTGGTGCTTGTTATTATGTAGTACCTGCTCTAGTAGTACTAGCTTTCCGGCCGCGGCTTCCCCAGCGTTTTCAAAGAAAAACCCGCATAGCTCCCGTTCCCGGGATTTCCGGGATAAAACTTATCCTATGTGTTAATCCTAGTTACCATCTATATGTGTGCTAAATTTTCATTGTAATCGGTTCAATAGTATTTGCGTGAAAGAGTAACAAACATGCACATTCACAGCCATCCTCACAAACTTTCGCATTTATAATATTAGTAGGATAGGATAGGATTAGTAGGAAGTAGGATAGGAAGTAATTATTAATTATATCAAATCTTTTTTATTTTTTACTTTTCCATTTTTGAAGTCTGTTTATTTAACGTAACTAGTTATTTTTATTTTTATTTCTTTTTATAAAATTCTACCAAAGCACTAATTTCTAGATATTTTTTGTTTTCTAAAAATATATAATATCTACCTACGTTATGTTTGATGACTACTTAAAAAAAATTATTTTGTTACATTTTTTTATATTGGTAGAATTATTTGTTTAAACTTTGTACTTGTAATACACAACTTTGTATAATTTTATAAAAATAAAAAAACAAGTTCTTAAAATATGCTGGATTCATTAAATATTTTTTGGACACCCTTTCTATATGATCTGACAAAGTATGAATGACAAAATCGAAAAACATTGAGGATGTAATGATCTGGTCAAACTAAGTTGCCCAAATCATGAAATGCCACAATTTCATAAAATTATCGAGCATTTCAAGAAGTGAGCAAATCTACGATATGGCCGCCGCCTTTTTCCTATAGGGGGCGTAATGTTTTACTCAAACTTTCACTCCAATCCGTCCAGTAGTTCCGGAGATTAGCGTGGTCAAACAAACAGACACACAGTCAAACGACAGTATTTTTTTTTGGTTAGTAACACGAAAGCCCCCTTCAATTATTATTTTTTTAATAAATTCAATGTACAGACATAGTTTTCGTCGTTCTGTCAGCGTGCGACAGTGCGGCTCGAACACCGTACCAATTCTGTGGGACTCGTGTTCAACTCGAAGCTCTTGATGCTCTGTGCATCCACAGAGCAAGTAAGTGCATCGTGCTCAGCGCGATCCTCTTAGAGTAAGAGAATTTAGAACGGAATTCATTCACTATTTTTGTTGGAAAAATAACACGTGAAAGATTCTGGTGCGCAGGATTCGAAATGTCTGAAATAAGGTAGACTCCCATTTAATTAAAGGTACTGCTTTCCACTATATTGGAAATAGAGATGGACTTCCATTACCTACATTAAATAGAAAAAAGAGTTTGACTTCCTTATTTTGCATCTAAATTGTTTTAGGGTTTTGGAAAAAATTAAATTAGTTCTCAAAATCGAACTTACAGCAAAAAAAACATATTATATTATAATTTATTATCATGTATATGGTAACGTATAATTATATGCTTTTTTGTCTGAAAGAATCGATATTGGACAGCTATCGAAATTTGCCACACATATAAAAATGAACATATGAATATTTTTTTCCAATTTTCTGTAGGATTGCTAGTTTAGGAGATAAAGTTTGTACGAGTATCACGAAGTTGTATCATTATAATACGTTGTCCTTTGTTTAATATAATTAATATGGTGGACGCAAAGGTTACTAGCTGTGCCGCGCGGTTTCACCCGCGTGGCTCCGCTCCTGTTGGTCTTAGCGTGATAATATTTTATAGCCTATATAATATTACTCGTGGATAATGTAGCTTTCGAATGGTGAAAGAATTTTTAAAATCGGTCCAGTAGTTTATGAGCCTATTCATTACAATCAAACAAACAAACAAAAAGTTGTAAAAAAAGAAACTATAAAAGGATCCAGGAAAGGACTATCCGACAATAATTGTCGCAGTATGAATTCGGGGTAAGAATAAAACCATTTTTTTTTTCGACAAAAATATATTTCAAGTAACACTAGCTGCAGGTTATCGTTACCTAATAAAAAAGTATCCCAAAATATTGTCTAATAATTCCTAAATTTGGTATCAAATAATTCTAACCCTTAACAATAATTATTATTTTTAGAGCGGTGTCATAGAGTTTCTCTTACTATGACGTAAACACTGATTTTGTTTAAGTATTTCGACAGTGATATTAAAAAGGTCTATAAACACTAGTCCTAAAGGTCTTGGATAAGTGCACTTTTTAATTCACCTCCTACAACCGCAAATTCCAAATGGTTTTTATAATCTAAACAGAACAAGTGCAAGACATGGCTGCGGATACAATGCTCCCGCGGCACCGTCTGCTTCTGGAGTGGAAAACATTTTCGATGGTTGCGATTGTTTTCTTTAACCTTACAAGCCCCTGATACTTTATCGTTAAATTCTTTAATTTTGACTATATGGTACAGAGATGTGGATTATGAATAAGAAATATCTACACCACTACTCGGCTTCGATGTCTTATGAGGACCGACTAGTTGCCCACTTCAAACTATTCAAACTTACAGCTACTTAATGCAAGTCGTTTGTAGTCAAATATAATACGAAGCTTTACCCAAAACTTTCATCATTATTCATTTGATAATTAACCTCACGGAGCATTGTTGCTAAGTACGTGTAACAAAAAAGAGTAGTTTGCATTTTTTTAATTGTTTATTTTTATTAAATAAAATACATCTATAAGTCTGTAGTGCAGTCATCGCTTAGATTGGCCAAGAAAGCTTCGGGAGTTTTGTAAATCATGGATTTTATAGATGTCAATGTGCTCTATTGAAATTTCCACGTCACTTCTCGCATGACGTGACGAGGTGATGATTAGCGGAATGGTAACCTTAGTGGGAGACTGGGTCGTTCTTTTTGTGTATTTTCCTTTTTCAAAACATCTGCCGGCAGAATTCAATTTCAGGTTAGACTTAAAACTGTTGATATTTCCTCGTTATTGAATTATCTACGAAAAAGATTATTAAGATAAAAGTTGTTGGAAATCTCTTGTTTATTTTTTCAAAAAACTTTACCCGTGAAATGACTCAAAAAAGAGAAATATACCTACAATGGAAATTTCTATGCGACCTACTTGAAATATATAATATTACTTTACTTTTAAAAAGAAAAAGAACTGCATTTGAAGATGCATTTAAAAATTCATTACTTGGCCATTAATAATTTCCAACCATTAGATACCATAAACCTGTTTTACTTCATCATTTTTCCAATATTACGTTTGCACGAGCGGAATAGATAATAGATGGACAGGTATAAATTCGAAAAGAGCACCTCAAAATCTATAGAAACTTCCGGAAAAGGTCCCAGGCCTACTGCGTTATTGTATTATGATGTCCCATTTCTACCTCGTTATTTATGTTTATGTATTACTTTTTAAACGTATTTGATATTATGTAATGTGATTTATCTACGACGTATTTCATTGTCTGATGACTGCGGTGCGGCAGTAGTCGTAGTGGTAGTGGTGGTAGTGGTGGTGGTGGTGGTGGTCGGCGGGTCCAAGCCTTTGATCTCGAAAGGGCCGCGGAACAGCGGCCGGAACAGGCGCAGGAAAGTCTGGTACCGCACCGCTGAGTTCTGAAATATATACAACGAGGGCTTAGCTTTGAAATGCAACCACCTGTTCTGTACGCTATGTTTTTCAGGTTCGGTACTTCGGTTGAATGGGATCCGTTTCTTGTAACTACGATAGTTAGATAGACAAACAGTACAGATTATGTATTTCGGTTGAAATGAATTTACATCGAAATAAAAATAGTAAGCGACGTATCTGAAATGATTACCTGTATAACATCTCCGACGATCTTAGTGGTCTTGATAAGGAGCGACACGGATGGTCCAAACAGGTTCCCAGGGAAGTCCAGGCTGACCTTGTTCCGGTCGAACACTGGTATATCGTCCGTAGGCTTCGGGCTCGCCTGGCGCTGCAGCCTCGTAGCCGGTGAGCGGCTCGCCATACCGAGCGCCGTGCTGCGCGGCGTGCTGCTCGACGTGCTGCTCGGCGTGTCGCGCGCCGTGCTGGGCGGGCGGCGCGGCGACGTAGCGCCAGTCTGCGGCACAACATCCCGTTGGAGCTACGCGCCAGCCTCCGTCGCGCGTGTCGCGTCCGCTTGGTGTGTGTGTACTGTGTATGTGTATAATGTATGTCCCTATTTTGTGTACATTAAAGTGTTTACGAATGTATTGCCCTTGATTGCTAGAGTAAAACTATTCTTCAGATCCACTTATTGTTTTATGAATTTTTAGACAAAAATCGTAAAATTATATCTTTTCTACTTATAACATTATGTTATTATAACAAGTTCGTTCGTTCGTTCGGTGTATTCGGTAACAATGATAAATAAAACATATACTCAACTATTAGGTATCGAAGAAGTTATCACGTCATAAATATTTTGTTCTCGTTCATAGGCGACAGTTCTGCGCTTGGTCTATTAATAATTTTTCCTGAGATCATCATTTCAAAATTATTTTATTTCAGGACAGTGTCAAGTCGTCACGTCGGCAGTCACACAGAGCCCGGTTACTGGCGTTCCTGTTCCACCTCTACCTAACCTTGCTCCGTGTCACTTCGAGGCGCGCGCGTCGCCCCGAACATAAAACAAAAAATGTACTCGCTACAGTCTTACAATCGAATGTAAAATATTGAAACTATCATGACATATGGCAAATATTGTGATGTGAGATGGTTCGAAGACGACATGGATGAGTGAATGAGCATTGTGGTGAGATGCAGTACGATGTGACGGCGATAGTGCGGTGCGTCACGCTCCCGACTACAGGCTACTGGGCGGATTATACGTAGACTGATACAGATTACCATATTACACTACCGTAAGTTACCATTTATCATGCAAGTAAATATGTATCTACGATCTATTCATGGAGGGGAAATTCAAGTTTATCTATACAGAATTTAGAAATATAATGTACAGTTTACAAGGTTTACATTTTATTTTTATTTACATTTATTACTAACAAATCTTATTAAGTATAGTTAAAATAAAATATAAATACGAATACCTTTTATTCAGCGGGACAAAAAGGTCCCAATATTTTGTTTTTTTTATACTCATTATCTATAGTTTAAAGTATTTTTTTAATTTTTATAGTTCAAAGTATGTGTATTATTATTTACAAAAACTTACATGGGTATAAATAAGTAGGTATACCTCACATTTTTATGTATAATCTACTTCAAATGAACTAATTTCATATTGTGTCAGTTAACCAATATTCAACAACGACTATATACAACACATTTAGAACGAGTAGACAGTTAGGTACGATGTATAAATAATTCAGATGTACAGTTTCATAAGTTTTGTGGTAGATCACGTGGATATACAATGTCACCGTCATCTGATGGAATCTGCAATTTGATTGAATGACTAGCGCGTTAGCGCGACAGAATTCACTTTTTCTAAACACAAGAAACTTGTGGGACTTCGTCGCGTAGGCTTGCAACCGTTTAAATGTAGTGTTCAGGCAAGATTGGACGTTACGTACGAACATTAAATTAAAAATGTCGTAATTCAATGAACGCGCTAGTCATTCAATCAAAAAGGCGATTCAACCAGATGACTGCGACGTATACATCGCTCAGTTAATCGCGCACATCTGGTACAGAGCGCCCCGCGCACACGGCACGCAACGCAGCTCGCAACGGCTCGCAGAGCGCGCGGCGCGGCGCAGGCGGCGCTCGCGTGTGTGGGGAAGGTCACGAGTTGCACATATTTTTGTTTACGACATATGCCGCGATCGTTGACCTCCATTTGAAATTGGAAATTTATTCAAACTGTTTTCTATCTAGATTTTCAAGCTTATCGCTACAATGTCATTTTATTGTGAAATATTTCAGATTTCACAAAAACAGTGCCTACCTATTTCATTCTAACTTATATATTTATGATCATACCCTAGGTAGTACTTTATTCGACAAATCTGTGCATATTATGCCTAAACCTAAGCTTCTAATTTACTTGATATTTACTTTATAGATTTACTATATAGCCTGAACGATGACATTTTTGTCTGTTTATAAAATACTAGATTTCCGCCCGCGGCTTCGCCCGCGTTTTCAAAGGAAAACCCGCATAGTTCCCGTTCCCGTGGGATTTCCGGGATAAAACCTATCCTATGTGTTAATCCAAGTTACCCTCTATATGTGTGCTAAATTTCATTGTAATCGGTTCAGTAGTTTTTACGTGAAAGAGTAACAAACATCCATACATCCATACATCCATACATCCATACATCCATACATCCTTACAAACTTTCGCCTTTATAATAGTATATATTAAGACTATAATAAGTAAGTGATAAGAAAATGACTGTAAAGTTCTGATTTACTGAAATATGTGTGAGATGGGCTCTGACCCGCTAAACGTCAAATACTGGCGAGCGGGCGGCGGGTTACCTTCGCCGCGGAGGCCATCCTGATGCAACCACTACACTTCACTAATACCAATTACATACTCTGCTATTACACAAACATCATAACATAAACATGAATAAGCTTTAATGTACCAAGGGAAGGGCATTTTTCATAATTCAATTTAAAAAAAGTGTCATAACTTGACATTATAATATTAAATTGCGTTAAACAGTTTACTTATTACTTTTTATAACAACGCGTAAGTGTCCTAAAAGTTAAAAACCTTATTAAAGAATGACAAATCACCGATTCTGATATAGCTGTAAACAGAAACAACAAGGAGAACACAACTACGATGTTATCTACAAGCGTGCTCCACTCCTGTTCACTTTAGTGAAAACAATAAACACAAATAATTACGGTGCAACACATGCAGTGCAAAAAAAACAAACAAATACAAAAATAACATATATTATATTTATCACCAAACTCACCTAACACTATTTACATTATAAATACAGGTTGTGGCGCGGCGCGGACTGTACAGGCGGCGCACCGGCGCGCGCCACGCGCGGTGACGCGGCGGGACGTACAACAACCACGGTAGCTGCCTCGGGATGGCGCCAGAAATATATAAAAGTATACAAATATCACAAACGCTGGGCGTCAGCACATTACAGTACTTCCGACCCATAAACTATTCTACATAATATAATATTGTGTGTTACGATTAAAACGATCACCGTGATTCTTGTACGTCGGACGACAGTTAACTACTACTTTGAAAGCTCATAAAGAAAGATGGCGCGTCACCGGGCGTCGCGGAGTCGCAGAAGCGGTAGTGTACAGATCACGAGTCGTCCTCATCAGAGTCTATGGTCTCGACAGTACCGCCGACGGAGACGCCCGCGCCGCCGCCGGACGACGAGCCCGACAGGGACGTCACCAGCGACAGGATGGAGCCGAGCCCGGAGCCCGAGCCGGAGCCCCCGCCTGCGCTGCCACTGGAGCCTGACGACAGGCCGCCCAGCAGACCCGACGCGGCCTGCAGCTTGGGAGCGAGGAACTGCAGCTTCGGCCCGATCACTTGTCCCACGACGCTAGTCAGCGAGGCGAGCCCGTTATGCGGCGCTTCGATCCCGTACTGTTTGTTCAGCTCGATATTTTTCTTGTCCAAGTTTTCCACGAGTCGGGTCTTCGCGTCGATTAAGGAGTTGATTTTCTACAAAAGAATGATCCGTTACTTAGAGAAGGTGCCGTTAAGAACCCGGTCGGTGTGCGGGGAGAGAGATACTCACGCCAAAGACGAACCCAAGGACTGCGTTCTTGACGCCGAACTTGGCCTCCGTGACGCCCTCCAGCTTGCGTTTCTCGCGCGCCTGCTCGTCGCCCGATTCCTGCACACACATACACACCGCTGTACACACACACTACACTGCACCACATGCTACACCACTACATTATATAGCCACCACCAAAATAAAGCTACGTGCCTGAAACTGTGTTCAATGAAGCTTCAATGTTCGAATGATAAAAAAAGCAAAGTGAAATTTAACTATGCTCTATAGACGTCGATAAAATAAAAATAAACCCTAAATTGACTGGAATATCAAATTTATGTGTAGGTAGAGAGATTTATTTCAATACGATATTTTTCTATATCCGTATGTAGTTTTAAACAAGGAGGGTGTTAGAAAAAATAACACTATAATAAACTACGAACAAAAATAGGAGTATAATATCTATTATATCGCAGAAATCTGGTCTGAATCTGGTATTTGATTGAAAGAGTAGCGCGTTCATTGAATGACGACATTTAGTTGAATGACTAAAGGACAACTCGTCAAGTTGTTGAATGTAACGTTAACTGACCGTCATTTAGCATAGTCATTGGTTTGGATAAGGCGATGGGTTAGGTTTGAAAAAAGTAAATTTTCAGCAACTTTCGTCATTCAATGCAAACGCTAGTCATTCAACAATATCCGCTCTGTTCAAAGGGCTATGTATCTGCTAACTAGTAGGACGTTGAGTGACACTTGTTAAATCAACGTTCGGCCTAGTTATTCAATTGAATAACATCATTCGATGAACGCGCTAGTCATTCAATCAAATAGCCGATTCAACCAGATGACGGCGACATATTTATACATATTGCTTTTTACGTGCTGTAAACATAAATTAGGAGCGCGTAAACGTGTCCTTTTCTAAAAGGCATACGCTCATTGACGCCTAATTTATGTAGGTTGAGGTGAGCGAGACGAGCAAAGTGCATGAGCAAGTATCGCGTAAGTGTTCGGTGAGGTTGGGGTCACGCGCCCAGCAGGCCGCGGGCACCGGCAGCGGCGTTCATGCCGCTGGCTATGATACCGGTATGCATCAGAACTAAATGTATGGCCTAGAATTTTCACTAAATATTACGTGTTATCTTAAATTTTAAACAGAAAAGATCCAAAGCGAAATAAACGGTTCGATTATCTTACTACCGATACGATCGCGAGCTGTGTGTGTATTGAGAGCTATCACCGCAGAAAACAGGAGAGAAACAGGGTTTTATGTCAGCTATAAATAAGCACATAAATTTAATGATGGATGGATTTTGAACGCCAGTATTAACCTTTAAATTTTAATAACCTTTAAAGCGAAGAAGCAAAGGTAGCGACTCGCTCTGCAAATAACAGAAGCGAGTCGGGTTGCGATTGTGCCGAGGAGGCGGCGGCACGCGGCACACAATACTGACCGCTCCTACAACTACACACCGTCTCCCCCGTTCCTAATGATGCTGAAATTATTTCAAGTTTTCAAGAAATATACTTACTATCTCCCATTAAAACTATATACTATGCTTCGGATATTTAATTTTCTATAATATTAAAACTAAGTGATTTTACTGTTTGTATGTGGGAAGGATGTCGATTAAATTCTCATTAAGTAAATCTAATTTCAAAGCACTTAAAGGTCACCGTGTATTTAGTATAATGAGAGGCAAATTACATATTATAGGGAACGGTGTGGCCTCGTAAGAACTAATTATGAGCTCAAATACATAGGCTTTCAAAAAGTTCTCGAATTATTTTAAACTTAACTTTTCTATAATTCGTTGAAAATTTCTTACAAATTAACTTGACTGTCTTTGTACTCACGGATATTTTTCGTTTACACGAATAAATTTATTATCCATTATTGATTTCGGTTTGTACACCGAGCATCAATTTTGCGGTCGCAGCAGCACAATGTGCGAAAAGTGCAAAGCTCTCGTAAGCCGTGCCCGTGCACCGCGGCGTGCACTGCAGATTAACGTTGAAACAATGTAAAGTTGTGAAGGTGTACGTATTCTTAAAATAATGTTAAACTTGATTTAATTATTATTATCTGCTAATATGACATACTTTGACACTTGATCTGACTATACTGTCTATCTGTAAACCCCATGTAATTAATATTTTCTTCAATAACACCTGCTGAAGGTCAGCATGTTAAATATGAACTTCTTAACTTAATTGAATTTAATTTGCATGAATAGTACACGCGTAGTGACCGTGTCTCATATTTTATGAACTGGTAATTGACATAATATTATCACTTCCTGCTTTAAAGTGTTTAAAGTTTGCATTTCAATATGATCTACTGTACTCTATGTAGGTACTTAATGTTTCTTTTTTTGTTGTTATTCATTAAGAAATAATGTCTTATTCATATTCCTTAGATTTCTTTGTAGGTACATCTTCGTTAATAGTGAATCGCATTTTTTTAGTTCTTCGGCTTATTTACTTGCAAAACTAATACTGAAAAGAATTAAGAGCGAAAGTAGTTAATGTTTAATTAAATATACATAGTTTAGGGACTCCGTCGACATCACGGCTGCGATTGCGTCGCCTTTGGATCAGAGTGCTACGGAGAAACCGCACGGACGATACTCAGTTACTACCTACAATCCTAATTTGCTTTTCTTATTAGTTTACTTAGTTAAATATTCATTTATGTTATATTTACAGAGAACAAACTTGTGGTATTAAAATTAAATGTCAAATTGTTGAATATTACGTATATGATAAAAAGTAGTTTGACTTGGAATTTCGTTTAGGAACGAAGCGGACGGACTGCGGCAGCATACAAATGTGCAGCAATCGAACCGTGGCCCGCGTTACATCACACCACACACAACCACACAACCGTCTCTACATTCCTTTTGTACTTCACTGTGTTCCTTATACTACTACTACTCGATACTCGATACACCCGATCGCTTTCATTCACTAAACGTTCTCAGAAAAGTAATGCAGATTATGCGAACGACAATATCACTATTGTAATACTGTGACAATAATATCTACAGTGTAGTAACAAAACCGTTACTGATTGACTGAAAAACTGTTTTTTGTAGTACTTATAATCTCAGTGCACATCTTAGTGCACGTTTAGACCGCTACTCGCTAGTTACAAACTCATTGCAGGCGTGAGGCGAGCTGAGTGCGCGGTTTGGAAAGCGGGTGCGAGCGCAGAGCGAGGCGGAAAGGCGCCGCCGACATCGCTCCCCTTTCACGGCTCTATCGATATGTTACTCGACATGCGATCCATTGTACACTAGCCTAGCCGTGATTGCATCGAGTGCTGCCGTTTTGGACAATATTGCTGGGCTGCAATGCAGGAACTTGCCATCAATTAATTAATGAAAGGAAACATCAAATCGGAGTTTCAAACGAAGATAATGATTGACCTCATATTGAACATATTGTGTTACAAATTTCATTTCGTTCCAGTTTTTGTTATTGTGATAGTTTCTATAACATGTCTTGCTAAAAGTAATTCACCGATTGTTTTATTTACTATTTAATTTGAATAATATAAGTTCTGTCGTAAAAAAAATGAAAACGAATGTTGAATAGGTAGGTATGTGTGTATGAGTGTTGCTTGTAAGAATATTGGAAGCGACACGCAATTTACATTAACGTAATATACAAATATGTTCAAATATTCATATTATATAATTAATTTAAAGAGGAATTTCAAATGTAATGAGTTTCCTACATAAGTGTTTGCAATCTAGACATTATTCTCAAAGATATTATGAAGATATTGCTTAATATTATGTTTATTTTGTTTTACTATTTTTTCAGATTGGGGTCAATCATTCAGTTACACATTACATTGGCAACTTTACATTTATTAGAATTGGCCTTTATTTTATAAGCTTATAGAATAGTTTTTTAAATGAACTTTGTTTACTAAATGAATATTTGGACATTTGCATGTAACTTATCATACGATAAACGTATATAATGTTCGAACTGAACTTAATAGTTCAAGTACAATGTAAGCTGAAATGTAAGCTGTATGAGAAATGTGATGAATGGTAAAGCTTATCCCGAAGCGGGAGGCGCGGCTCCGCACCGCCAGCCGTCAGCCGATATCGTGTCGCAAGTGGAGTCCCGAGCGCGATGCGATAACATTACTTAATTGGCCGCGTTGCGTCACGATACACTCTCACCGCCAGCGAGACGCAGCCTCCTGCCCGGCCGCGGCCTGCCGCCGGCCGCAGCTGTGTGCGCCGCCGTACGTGACCCGTACGGTGGGCGACACAGTTTCGACACGCGGCTTAGGTCGCTTCTCATTATTCATATTACAACAATGTAAATTACCAATTAAGTACATTAGCTCAGTGTTCTGTACGATTTTAATGATTTTGTTATAAAATTAATTTTTTGTGTAAATATTATAATTAGATTTAGCGTTATACCTATATCGAAATAAATAAGTTCGTTAAAAATATTCTATAATTATGTTTATGACATATCTAACGAATATCTAATTTAGATATAAAAATCTCTCTATTTTGTCTAAATTTTTGAGTTAAATAATCAAATAGGAGTTAATTGATATGAATTAGAATAATCACATATCGACAAGAAAATATTTCTGGGAGCTACTTCTGTTCGAGCATCGATAAACTTTAATTCTAATCGAGAGCAAAAAATTTAACATGAAATTGTTATCGACGAATATCGGGCTGACGGTGCGGAACGTCGTCCATACGTGATAGGACGGGATGAGGGCGCGGGCGAACACTTACGTCGATGGGCTGCAGCGCGTCGTCGTCGGCGAGCTGGCGGCGCACGCGCGGCGCGGGCGCGGCGGCGGCGGCCAGCGCGAGCAGGAGCAGGCACACAGACAGACGTGCGGCGGACATGGCGGGACGGCGGGCACTGGCGCTGCGCCGCCGCGCGCGCGCCTCCGCGGCCCTACCACCACCGCCGAGCCTCAAGGTGACGCGCGAGCACCAGGGAATAGGATCGCCCGAGGTCGCCTCATTAGCCTATGAATTTTAAGCACATATTATGGCTTAGAAACCGTAATTAGTGTATGACAGTACTCATGCGATTACCGCAGCCTAGCTGTGCCGCGAGGTTTCACCCGCGACTGAAAACGCTGGCAACGCAAGTATTTCTATAGCTTATGCGTTATTCTCATATGTGACCCACGGAAGTTTCGTCAAATCTATTCAGTGGTTGTATTTACTTAAGGTTTAAGAATAAATAAAGTAAAAAAAAACCTTTATTTATTCTTAAATAACCCATGATGTATGTACAGAGATCTCGTTAAATTGATGTGTATAAAGTTTCAATTAAATCTGTCCATTTAAAATGGGTCAAAATAGATGTAACCTTAAAGAAGGTAACATGCAACATGCAGGTGAAAACTGAAAATATTCCCTACCTGCTTAATTTGGATTGATATATTTCGTGATGGATCAGAACTTGACAAATTTAATCCTTTATTTTTTAGGTTTAGTTTCATTAGCAAGACTACAAAAGTAAACTATAATTTTTTTTTGTACATATCTAATTAATATACACAAACTATGTTTAACATTCTAATAATCTGTTAGAAAATAGATTGCAAAGAAGGTTTTAAAACTACCTCTAACGTATGTTGATCGCCTTGATACACTTTTGTTTGTATAATTTACAATATTGAAGGTATCAACTATTTATTTGATAAATGCATTAGAACTTTAAAATAGAATATATGTATAAAGTCAGTGATGCTAGAATGATAATATAATTTAATTTGAATACATTAACAGTATTTTTGTAGTTATCTACTGTGATATTACAATCAAGGACTATTAAAGACCGCAAACTATTCAGTGAACATAAATTATCTGCTCAGACTTATTCACAATAATATAACATACAAGATATTTAAGATTGTTGTAAGATTTTAACAATAACATTGACATATTTTTTTAGTCTTTAGAATATTTATAAACATTTTAATACTACAGAAAATAAAATTAAAAAGTAAATCTATCTTAATATATATATATAAATCTCGTGTCACAATGTTTGTCCTCAATGGACTCCTAAACCACTTAACCGATTATAATAAAATTCGCACACCATGTGCAGTTCGATCCAACTTGAGAGATAGGATAGTTTAAACATGTAGGTACCACGGGCGAAGCCGGGGCGGACCGCTAGTCTATATATATAAAACTCAAAGGTGACTGATATAGTGATCTATCAACGCACAGCCCAAACCACTGGACGTATCGGGCTGAAATTTGGCATGCAGGTAGATGTTAGGACGTAGGCATCCGCTAAGAAAGGATTTCCCGAAATTCTTGCGGGAACGGGGAAAAACGGGGATGCACGTACAAAGTCGTGGGCGGAAGCTAGTTATAGATACAAGGAGTCCACTGTATTATATCTTCCATAAAAGATGTAGAGTCGGAAGCTCTACAATAAAATTTTATTTAAATAATGAGTCATATAATAGGTAACAATTTATTGTAAATTAATAATTTTTTTTACTCTACCTATTGAAAACTGGTGAAACTCCACTATTGATTTGGTACCTACTGGGTAAAAGCCTATCAGCTGATTCAGACGATAATAATATAATCTTATCCCTGTACAAAATTTGATACACATTCAGTAAGTTTTCTGTGCGTGAAAGTGTACGCGTTTGTATTCGATAGTAAGACGTTCATTAGTTATAGTTTTAACCTGAAAAACCATTATTGTTAAAAAGAAGCGAATGCAACGAATTATAAGTAAATGCAATATAAATAAGGTCGAAGAGTAATTTCGCAAGTTGTTACCATCCTAAAATATGATCGTTTCCTTTGAACAACTCCAAGGCCTAATTTTGAAATTACGGGAAGTTTTACTATAATTATAGTTATTATTTTAATATTATTATTATTGTTAAGGCTGAATTGCGGTAATCATTATCTAAATTTAGAAGACATGTAAAAGTGAATATAATCGTATATTGAGATGAAATTTGCTCTTAGATTCGCAATTTCTTAGCGTGCACAGTGTTTTAAGCATTGTTCAACTGAGTAAAAACTTTTTTGTGCTTCGTCAGTTGCCTGCATAATTACCAATGGAACAATGTAGCAGAATATATGACAATAGCTCGCACACCATCACACCGCACACGACACACCAAGTATCGGTGAGATTATTATCTGTAGTGGTGTTACTTCAATGTTGCTTCATCATAATATCGGTCATTTATCTTTAGTGTCGTAGGTTTCAAGTTTCAGCAGTTGTATACTTTTGAGACATATTGAAATTACATGTAATATTGGAAATTGTGTCTCAGAATGACTTTATAAAAGTTATTATTTATTTATCGACTCGGCGCATTTCACTACAGATTTGTTCCCGATATTTAGAGGTATATTTCAATTCGTTTGTGTGACTGCCAAAGAAATTTTACAGGCGGATTCTTGGTATATAAAACTGTTGTATCTATAATGTATTACCGTTTAACTCTATCTATAGGTACGCAAATATTTGTGCGTCTGTCTGTGGCATCGTAGTTCCTAGATGAACAGAAAGTGAAGATTGATTGTGATGTTTAGTTTTATAACAATGAATTGCTTCATATTTTTTTTAAAGAATGGAAAGATTTGGTCACTAAGCGAGATTGAAGAAGATTAATTGTTTCTCTCGTTTCAATATTAGTTTTAAAGCCAATATATCGAATGATTGTTATTTTTAATACCAGATGTTTAGTGTTAGTCAATAGCATTTATTCGGGTGGACGTGTAGAGACATAAAGAACAGATAAAGACAGTTTCTATCAATAATTATCAGTGCCAGGAATGCGCGAAGACGCGCTTCAAGTAATGTTACGTGTGAATAAAGAAGAGAATGTGAAGGACATGTTATTCAGGAGCAGCTCCGTCACTCCGGGAAGGCCCCACGGCCAGCGCCGCCGCTCCGGCTGCCGGTCTCGCCGCGCGCCGCGGCCGGCCCGCTGTCCCACTGCGCCACTTTTCACGAGTTTGCTCTATCGTACGCGCTACGCATCGCTTGCGCAAGCGCCGCGCTCAATGATCCGGTTCATATAAGCTGCAGCGTCATATACAGTTGTGTAAAGCGTGCAATACTTTGTGGCGTTTTGGCAATTGTTTATGATTATAATCTTAATCGTATATCGCTGGACCGCTGTAATGTATGACTCAAAGGATTTAACGCCTAGGATAACCTAGTTTTGAGACGAGAGTCGAATATTGTATGAGATAAATGTTTACTCGGTAATTAAACTTTGTGTCGATAATATTATATTATTATGTCGGTAAAATTTTAGTTTCGAGCCTATATGGGAGATCAAACAAAACAGATTTTAATTCTATGCGATGACTTTTTATTATGTGGCTATGATCACGATCCTTATGGAAATTTATTGTTTAAAACTGACATCATTACGAATTGTAAACACGCAGGGAAATAGTTGGGCATTTGTAGTCTGGATGCGTGACAGACGATAGACAGACGGGCCGAGACCACACACTCGCACTCTGACACACTGTATCGTAAGGTTCTTCTATTGGGTCGATTAAGAGCTCGAATTGTACTGTAAATAATTATCAAGAGTAGCAGCAATATGCTGATTAATTAGTAACAACAATATAGTTATCGCTATATTTCCTTCATTATTCTTAATGTTTTAACGATACATGGAAATGTAAGCATGTGATTATAATACGTAATTATTTAAGTCACGTTCGTGTAGTTGGTTGGTAGTTGGTCTCAATCACACAAAACATAATGTACATATTTATAATTACACATTTTCAGTTGTGAATAAATAATTTAAAATACATTACTAATTATTCCTGAGTACCTAATATTTTTCATAAATATGGATGATTATTTTTATGAAATGATTATGCAAAACAATGATTATTTCACAAATTAAGATAAATTGGCGTAATGTTTCATAAACATTAATCCCTGAGTGCTTGAGGATTAGAAAGCCATACTGGTAACCAACTCGTACGTGCTCGGTTATAAAATAGAATTTAACAGTTTATTTTTTCATGTGCTTTCAAAAGTCTAGTATAAAACAATACAATTATTTTACTCATAAGAGAAAACAAACAATGAGGGAAAGATTTTTGAAACTTTTCTAAATTCAATTGATTTTTCCATTCATTAATAGACTAAGTACCACTTTGTGGAACAAATGTTTATGACGTAATTAAAATGTAAAGAAGCAAGAACAATGTCTATTTCATTCTCCAAGTTGTGCATAGAATCCATTACGTGATACGTAAAATCGTGAATACAGTTAAACAATAATAAATAAATAAATAAATAAATATTATAGGACATTATTACACAAATCGACCTAGTCCCACAGTAAGCTCAATTAAGGCTTGTGTTGTGGGTACTAGGCGACGATAAATATAATATTTAATCTATACATATAATAAAATCGTAGGAAAGTCAAAACTGTACATTGAATATTTTTTTAAAAGAATACATAATCCATGATCTATAATCGATATAGAAGCCAAAAATATAGTTTTTAGAATTTTTGTCTGTTTGTCTGTTTGTCTGTTTGTCTGTTTGTCTGTTTGTCTGTATGTTTGTCCGAGCTAATCTCGAAAAGTACTGCATAGATTGACTTCAAATTTTGCATGAATATTACTAACAGGTCGTGTGAGGTTTTTTTAAACATATTATCATGCTATCACCTCCGGGGGAGGAGCTGTGAACCTTTACTTTTCTTACGTATTCCGTGAACTACGACAGCGTACAATCTAAAGACTCATGTTTAAATGTTGTTTTTGAGTAAGCCATGCTATTATCTAGCTTTACACTATAAAAACTACGTCATTTACGTAATTTGGGCAGAGAAACTGTTTAATGAATCTTAGTACTATAAAGACAAATTTGATTCAGCGCCATCTATGAGATTTCGTAAAAATCAAATCAATTTACATGTTAACACTACTGAACACAATGTTAAAAATTAATAATTTAAATATAATTATGTTATTTATTTATTTAACTCTTTAACCCATAATAAATCTTCCCTTCCCTATAAGGTGCGCTTATATAATTCGTGTGAATATACTACATTTTTAAAAGTGAGGGTAGATGTATATTATTTTTAGTCAAACTAGACACCATTACAGTTAATCTAATATTGATTGTGTTCATTGGTTACATTTTTAAAAATCTTCGTGTTTTAATAATTCGATCACGAGGCGGGACTCTAATACAAAAAGGTTAGTTCGTTGATAATTATTATTCCTTCATCATTTACATGTTGTTAGTAAAAATATACTTTGACTGTTAATACTTTTGTTCAGTATTTATCTGTATGATTATTGCTTGGTAATTAATATATTTTCATGTCGTATACCTAATTATAAACATAAGTGTGATGTGAAACTAGCTGGATTTATTTTTACACACTCATAGTCTTATATTTTGTGTTAATGTTAAAATAGTATTAATAGTGTAAATCATAATATTTTTTCAAAGTTAAAAATATTTCCTTTTTTCTGATGGTGTTGCCATCGAATTAAACCGCGCTGTCGTTTCGTTCACAAAAAATCATGTTATTAGGACCGAATATGTAGCCGCCTCAACTTACGGAAACGAGAGTAACCTGCGTTGTCTGTTAGTTATTATATAGTCGAATTTAACGTTACGTGGAAATTGGAATCTAAATATATGTATACCTACTTATATTAAATCTGTAGAGGTCAATTCTGCACATGAAATATATTTCCTAAATAACTATCACGAGGTGATTAGAGATCGACATCGACGTCAAAAATGTTTGTCCGTCTGTCTGTCTGTATAACCGTTATAGAAACAAAAACTACTCGACGGATTTAAACGAAACTTGGTACAATTATTTTTCATATTCGTGAGCAGAGCAGCAACTCCATTTTTAAGCTTTCGTCGCGTGTGCGTTCTTAATGCGTGTATCTTAATGGTTAAAGCTACACAGAAATCAAGTATGAAAGAAATGTTCTCCATATTATATAAAAAATATCTCCCGACATCATAAATGTCTATCTTTTATGGTTGAGCTTAGCTTTCTGATTATATTTGTCTACTAGCTGTCCCCGCGACTTCGTTCGCGTGGAATAGTGACTATGGGACCTATGACCATGGGCTCAGGGTGGGGCAACAATAAAAAATCATTTTTATTTTCATGCTCCCACTCCCGCGCCCACTCGCACTCCCACGCCATATGCCACGTTCAGTCCCAATCCCACGCCCACGCCCACTCCCCTTCACAATTAGTACCTACCAGATCAAAGCCAGGGTAAGCGCCCCACCCAGCCCCACCGTGGCTACGCCCATGCTGAATTACTATTTAACATACAATTATTGAGTAAATACGTACAACCATACTGTACTGTTGTACTACCATAAATAATTAAAAGAATTGTTATTAAAATTTCTTACTAAACTGAGCTAAAAAACTTACGTACCAAATTATTAAAAAAAATCAAGAAATGAAATGCCTAACCTATACCAAATAGTTACTACATATTGTAATTAAAAATTATGATTAGTATATAATATCGAAAATCAAAAAAGAAATGCCTAACTAATTCTACGTAAAATTTCTTTTAAATTATGTCATATTATTTTTTAGGAACCAGGGAGGAGAGGAGCAAATTCTATTTCCTTCCTTTCTTAAACGGATGTTTTTAATAATCTATGGTGTAGCCAGTAGCCACTGATCAGCTTAATCGATACTCAGTTTTTATCAAATCCAGAAACAAATCCAAATTAGATCTTTCCTGTCTCACGCACGTAACTAAAGGCTGAAGAGAGAGAGAGCACGTAACTAAACCGTTTAGACGAAGAAAAGTGTATAGAAAAAGGAATAAATAATTTCATAAACTTCCCGACGATCTTTAAAAATAAATTATAACTTTCATTTTTTTCATTCCCACTTTTACCCCTATGTAGGTATAATAAGTGGATGAACCAATTTTGATACACTTTATCTAAGAACCAGCGTCGGAAAATATTCTGCCTAACAAAAAAAACCGCATCTAATTCGGTTTACCTGTTAGCCAGCTACGGTGCCATAGACAGACACACACACACACACAGAAATACATAGCGGTCAAACACATAACACCAGTCTTTTTGCGTCGGGGGTTAAAAATATAATACGACATAATTTAAAGGACATTTTATGTGGAAAATTTACCTATACACCAGGGTAGATAATTTTTGAAACAAAAAAAAATCGCAGTAGGATGAAACCCATTAGAAAAGGATATGATAAAAATGTAAGGAAAAATAAATTACGGTCAATCGGAGTTCGGGAAGTGGGAGGGGGGGAGCTTTTAAGAGAAAAAAATGGTTTCTCTCGATTTCTCGATAATAATAACACCTGTTAATTTTTTTCTACATATTTTAATTGTACAGACATCACTTTTCCACAATTTTATTATATGTATTGATGATGATGATTGAGATTATAACACTCTTAGTCCGTTTTAATTTTTATTCACCCGCATCAGTGCCACCTAAAAAATCTTTATATATCGAAATTCGAGCAAAGTTAAGAAAATGAGAAATAAGAGTTCTCAAGGATCGTTAGAGATAAGAGGCTTACTATTGACCGAAAACAACATGTGTTATGCCGAACCTGAAACCGCTTCACAACGAGAATTGCGGCTCACAGCTGACCGCGAACGGCATGTACTATCCTGTGAGACCGAAACCTTCACTGAGGGTATATATAACGTCTCACAGCTGATCGCAAATGGCATATTGTACTATCCCGTGAGACCGAAACCCTCACTGAGAGGGAATTACGTCTCACAGCTGATCACGATCGTCATATTTTATCTCGAGAATTCTGAAACTTTTACTCAATATGAAGACCGTTTGACAAATAATAGGGTGCACCATAATATTATTCGATCTCTCGAAGATGAACATGAGCATAAGCAATGACTAGAGTAGGGACGCGAATATTACCATTATTTGAGACAAGAACGATTAATAAGTTTGTTTAATGAAAGCTTAATGAAAGATTAAGAATTGAAACTATTGGTCTCTTTAAACGGACGAATAGCGAGAGGCCCGTCTTATTGCAGACAGATTTCGACATAGTCTTAATGACTTAGAGGTAAACATAGAAGATCAATCTACAAATTCGGTGGTGTGGTCCGACAAAATAATATAAAAGTGGGTTTGCTTATAACCTCACAATTGATTACAGATCATCTTCTGTATAGGCGATATTAACGTAGTATGTTCTTTTTGTAATGCTTTAAAGTGGAGTAAGGAGTCGGCTTTCGTTTGAAGATACGCCGGAACCTTTGAAATCACTACTTTTAAGTTTTAGAGGAACATGTGCAATCTAAACAGTTCTTAGACAATATTAGCTCTTATAGTATTGCGTTTTAAATGATCCTTTGGTGCTCAACAATTATTAGATGCTCCTTTCATTCTTACTTTTAAGATACAAGGTCAAGTTTATCATTTGATAGGATCCCTTTTGCCTGAAGGCCAACCTAAGTTTCTTTAAATATATTTTGTATTCGACTACGACGAATAATCGAATACAAGAAATCAATATTTCTCGAATTTAAAACTGAACTCATTTCACAATTTTAGAACATGTTAATTCATCAGGTTAATCCGTATATATGCGTTTTAAATCGACATTAGAAGCTTTTCCTCAAGATGGTGATATTAATATAAAATTGGTATAAATGCCGATAGACGGAAGTCTATCAGCACTCAGGAATTCCCTGAGCGTGTTATAACGCCCAGGCCGCAGTATTACAATTTTTGCTACAGTAGGGCGACGAATGTATTTTCGCATAGCAACGGAGGGGAACTCGTGGGGGGTAAAGTGACGCGGGCCACGTACCACAAACATGTTTAGTTTGTGGTACCGAGCGCGAAAGAAAGTCATCGTGTTTTTAGTAAAGTTACTATGTAAACTAACGTAATTTATTACTTAGGTACATATTCTATAATGGTGCGCTCAAACTGTTAATCTACATTTAATTTAGATTATTATTTTAATTACTAAGAAATGTAGAATTTAAATCACATTCATTCATGTTTTCCTCAGATATTCGATGTCTATGATTTTCGATGATTTTAAGATTTTCTTATCAGAGAATTCAATTTTAATGTAGTTAAATTTTATAAGAGACAATTAAGAACATTCAAAAATAAAGTGTCACGTATTTTTTTTAAACGACGAATGACGAAAAACGACCGAATCGCGGACGAAGTCGCGGGCAACAGCTAGTAAATACATATATAGATAAACACCCAGACCCAAGAACAAATAATTGAGTTCATCACACAAATATTTGCCCTGACCGGGGATCGAACCCGGGACCGTCGGCTCAGTAGGCAGTTACTTACCACTGCGCCAACCGCGTCGTCAATAAATATAATACGTAAACTTAACAGATAAATTTTACTAAATAGAGCGATCTCGACATGAAGGAAGGAGCCCTTCCTTGATCGAACTCAAGCGTTACATAACTCAGTCGAAGCTGCATTGGAACAATGAGCTTACATAAACCCCCGGCACCGCTCGGTGCGCGGTACACTCTAACTGCTAACACTAAACACTGCTAAGGTGTTCTAAGCACTAATGCTTTGACGCTGCGATTATCATAACAGAGGCCCATGACCATCTATGGGTATGGGAGACAAGCACATTGCGCACATTTGTAGCCCTTACCGCAAGTAGTGACACGATATTAAGTTTTTATTGGTAACCTTTATATGAACGAGGAAGTGAGCAGCCTATTCGATCTCTATACTGATAATTTTTTATTGATCCGTGCGGGGAACGTGCTCATTATAGCAACCTCAGTACCACTAAGGCGCTCATTACTCTATTTAAAGCCATTATTAATTATGATTTATGTATTGTTATGAAACGCAAATGCTCACACTGTGCGGAAGTGATGAAAGGATGAACTACAATGCAATGGTGATGTTTTGAGACTAGTTACTTAACCTCATGGTACAGTTTGCCATTATTATATAATATTATAATATGAGAGTTGTGTAACAACTACCTATACATTATTTATTATGTAGTTCGCTAAAATTTAAATGCTTTTAATATTTTTTTCAAATAAATAATCTTTGCGAATAAGCAAATTTTCATTCGCCATTTCAAATTAAAGTTTCATACAAAAAGTCTTAGTTATCTGTCATAATGTCATAATTACGATCATAAATCATATATTATAGATGTGCAAGTATGTTTGCCTTCCCGTCACATCGGTGCGATGTTATGGTATGATTTTTGTGACTGGATACAGAGAGGAGGCATCACGCAGGCGAAGCCGCGGGTGGAAAGCTAGTATAAATTGTGATAACTAAATAAATATCGCTCGAATGAGAACCGCTCATGGGCGGCCGCCCTAATCTTATATATAAAATTCTCGTGTCACAATGTTAGTCTGCATACTCCTCCGAAACGGGTGGACCGATTCTCATGAAATTTTCTGTGCATATCGGGTAAGTCTGAGAATCGGCCAACATCTATTTTTCATATGTACCACGGGCGAAGCCGGGGCGGACCGCTAGTATAATTATATTATTACTAATTACAATACGTGTGTTAGTGTTGGACGCGCTTCTATCGGATGTGACCAGCGGCCGAACGCAACTCCGGACGCGTTACCCGACTGAGCCGACTCTTTATTGCTGAATTTACAAAACAATTTACAAAACAAATTTGCACGTGGTTTATCTTGCGCTAATGTAACAACGGACATTACATAAATTGGTTTCATACGTAAAATGTAAGAGTAATAAAAGCCAAGGTAACGAGCCGGTCACATTCGCAGGGAGCATTCCGTTTTCCTGAGCAGCGTCAGTGGAGTGGCGCAAACTGTTAGCTCGTAAACATATTACATATTAACTGTTCGTTATTTACATCTCGGTATATACTATAACCCCGGTATTAATAACCTAACTTTCCCGCTGATCGTCTTTCCGTCGTAATCTTTGATTTTCCTCTTTCAATTGGACGAGCCCTCAAGATTGTAGGATCGGGGCCAAATGAAAAACACTTTGAATTTCTTGAAATTTATTTTCAGACCACAATCTTAATTTTTAGAAAACATCTTACAGAGAAACAGCCGTCTTCACCCACGATCCCAATGAAAAGAGAAAGATCATTCCTCATTCGCTCTCTACTTCACATTCACATTCACTCATTGATTCGCTCATAGTCTATCGTTCTTCCATTCTAATCATCGTTCAGAAAGTAATCTTACACGTTCAGAAACATCAATTAATCATACATCTCACCTCATCATCCCACATTAATAACACTGAATCACTCACAGTTTAATAATTATATTACTGCATGGTACAGTAATGATACCTATTGATGTAAGTTAGGTAAACGAGCTTGGGTAATATGGTACATTTATCACAATTCATGTAAGTTTGCGTTACTTTTAAAGATGAAAGCAAATATGTGTGAGGGCAAATAATAGAGTATCAAGTGACAAACAACTATAAATCAAACCCGTCAGCTGCGCCCCAGTTAGCCGGAGCGAGCGGAGTCAGCGCACTTTGCTTTGTATTTATTTTTTGTAAATAGGTATTAAAGCTTGCTAATACTGTAATAGTATTGCTAGCTAGGTTGTATGGATTCAGTTAACAATAAATGTTTTATTTTATACAGCTACACAGGAGCTACACATAAACACGATTGTTCTAAGGCTTATTTATGTATTGTTCAATATTTACGCTGTGACATATTATAATAGAGTCGAATGAGTGTCGTTATTTGCTCAAAAGTTTTAAACACATTACCTAGTAATTAATGCAAAGTATGACATAAAAAAATTGATTGTTCTTTCGATTTATGATATTTTCGAAAATATTATATGTTACTCAAATATTTCAATAGAATGGAAAGCTTTCAAAGCTCATCCTTGAAAGAGTTTCAAATAATATGTCTTGTCATTTGAAGTAATTTGTAAAAATGTTTAAGAAGGTATTTAGAGTTGTGCAAGTGTGTGTAATTAGCGGGTCAGGGGTCGCTCGCGTAGAACTGACTTAGCCAACATATTATTAGTGCGACTCTTGCGCACTCCAACACCATTCGAATATGTTAATGAAAACATTTTTAATTTTAACATGATATTATATGGCGCTAAATGTTGTTCAAGGAGTTGGGCAATTTATACACACATCTTTTTGTTGCAATAGTTTCGTGTCGAGTTAGCTAACGCTTTTGATGTACAGCTTACAGAAATATATCGACATCGGCCTCGTATGTTTCGCTTTTTATGGAATAGAAAGGCGATGATCGAACTTTACATCTAAAAACCGAGTTCGGCTGAAAAGAGTAGACTTTCAGATGGAACTGTCATTATATCATACAGAATAGCATATCTTATTAGTATTAACTAGACAAAATTGGTAGAGTAAAGCAGAACATGTGTTAAAGTTCATGTTATATTAATTAATTATTATCTCGATAACAAAGAGCGGTGCGCCCGTTGAACTCTTTCTTCGCTATTGCTTGTGACGAAACGCGAGCAAAGCGCAGAGAGTAGCGATGAGTGCACGCCGCGGGTTGCACCGAGTCAGTACTCAGCACTCGTTACTTCACCGATAATTGCTCTAAACCACAAATATGTTGCGGCGACACATAGCCTTGTGCTTACATTGTTTCTATCCAATCATGTGAAAAATTTGTACCTATTCGCTAAATCGAACGCTCGGTCTCATGCTATTCAAATTCCAAGCTTTATTATTGTTCACTCGCTTAAAATCGATTTAATGTATTAAGGAACTTTATTGATTTGGATTTATTGAATGACTGGGTTGAATTATTTACGCTTCTTAGTTATACAAGAATCTTATCTCTGCCTAAACGTTGTTATGATCATTGATCATAATACGTTATTGTGACGAAAGATTACGACGATTACGAGAAAAATTACGACATACTATATGATACATAATATGTGTTTGTGAAATGCAATAAATATGAATAGTTGATTCAGCGCCGAGTGACCGAGTCCTCTCAACCGTTCTCTCTCCAATGATAACTATTACAATATGTCCGTAATAGCACGTTATCGAAACACCCAAAATACTATCTCGGGGTTTCAAAACAAAGTGCGAGTTATGTAAGTCGACCTTTCAATAAATCTGCATTAGAGGAAGTAAACCCTGATGTTATCGCAAGTTACATAAAGTGCGGCGAGCTTAGCGCTTTACTCGACTCTAATTATTATCATTTACAAATATTTAAGTAATGTTCGTTCTAGTATTTCAAACGCACCCGCTTTCTAATTTTTTCATTGCATTTACACGAGAAAAATAATTTATGAGTTTTCGCAATACATAATAATATTATGTACACGAAATAAATTACCCACTTAGTATTTAGTACTGATTAGTTCGATGCTACTCCATTCTTGTATCAGTTTTTATAATAAGTCTTATTAGACTATCAGTATTTATAAAAATGATATTTATTTATTACATTGTATATATTACGCAGGTGTATTCACCTTAGGAAAAATATGAGCATATTCACAGCTAAGATAAAGATAATAGGAATTATCTTTGACATAATGTTAATATTAAATTTGAATTTATATATTGTGCACTTTGAACTGTGGAATAAATGAAAATATAGCTATAGCTGTGAGCTATAGCATGGAATTTTTATTATTTCTGTGTGTTTCTTACACAATATATTACTTAGTCTTATATAAATAATATTTGAATACTGCGTCGAACGGAAGGATGACCCAAACCGTGTCTACAGTCTACAAGACAGACCGACATTGTAATATTGGCTGAGTAAACGTAAATACAAAAATATTGACATTAGCTAACAATAGTGTAAAAAGTGGTGAAATTTTACACTATTAAGTAATTTCTAATGACCTCGAGCAGAGTGTGAGCGTTACGGCGAAACCCACGGCGCATGGTTTCTCAAATTATACAATTTCAACAAGAACATCTGTTTTATTCCTCCTCTCATAACGCGAACAATCGTTGTGTAAGGCGTATCGACTATCGATAGCGACAGCGATGCGCCGCGCCGCCGCGCCGGCCGTGGGAACCGGGCCGCGTTACATCGCCTGTTCGCTGCACTCGCACGCACTGCACTCTGCACCCGCTAACGACGCCTGCCCTTCCCAGAAGATAAAAATAATAAGTTTCTATCGATTTCCTTGTGTGTAGTTGCAAATATATTTACGAAACTACCAAATCACAGCTTGATTGAGGTTAATCCAGTATCAGTAATTATATAATAAAATTATAGTAAACCGTTTAATTAACTTATTTGAAAAAGGATTGTTGAACCACGACGAACCAATATTTACGACTATTTTTCATCACTACACAGTATAAAGCTAATTCTCTTCCCGCATCTGTATATATGTATGCTTAAATCTTCAAAACTACACAACGGATTTTGATGCAGATTTTTTAATAGATAGAGTGATTCAAGAGGAAGGTTTTACTATATAATTTATTAAGTTTTACACAAAGCGGGCGAAGCCGGGGGCGGAGAGTTAGTGAAAATATTAACAAAGAAAATGTGGAAACTTTAGTTCGTATCTCTTGATCAAAGATGGCAATAAGTTGTATTGACCCCGGCATTCATGAACGAAATTCGTTTCGCAAAATATTGTTTAATGAAGTTCTACTACTCACTACTAGATGGCGCTGTAAGTATAGGTACATAATATCAATATTTTGAATTTTCATCAATTAATATATTCAAATTTTATTTCTTTATGCATACTCTAATAAAAGCCAATTATCGTATACTTATTTATATGAATAATCAGAATAAATGTAGAGCATTGTTGTAACTAGAGCAAGAAGCGAGCTAAATCGAATAGCGTGGGCCCGCGAGCTCGCCGTATTTTTATCTCTTTGTTAATGAGCCGCTATCGCCTCATCGCTTGATCGCCACATGCATTTTCAGATGCGACGATAGACCTGCAGCCATACATTTTCCACAAACAAAGCCTGTTTAGAGTTTCCTATACAAATAACCCATTCCCAAATACTCATTATGATGTGATATCATAATTGTATTAATATATACTTAAGTTATTAAATAATGTAATTATTGTATAAAATAGTACATAGCGCCTTGTTCGTGACCCCTGACCGCGTCGCGTGAGTTGTCTTTTATGTTAAGGACGACTACGAATATAACCAATTCGTTGACTACATTACTATCGCATGTAAAATATATACAGGGTGTCTCACTATCGGTATACTAAGCGATCGGTATAAGAACCTTGTAGTTTTGCATACACTGATCACGTAAAAAATACTTAAACAAAAAAATTACGTCAAAAATTTTTAAGCTATTGCATAGCTTCTATCGCGGGCCTTGAGCGCGGCGACCGAATCGAGAAATTCCGTAACGAAAACACCTCACGCTCCCCACTCCGACGGGCGGAGGTGTGGCTTGAAGGCATAGCATGCAATAGCTTTACCGTGGCAGTCCCTGAGTGCCACACGTCGTTTTTTTCTAAATTTCTCCTTAAAATCCATGGTTTCTTCTCTAACTTCGCGCATCCGGCATATACCACTTCGCTAATGTGAGCATTTTATCAATCTTAAAAGAAAGCTCACGTGCGGGCGGCATAGTTGGGCGGGTTGCTTGTTAGGGGTGTACATATAGAGTTTTAAGAATTCATCTATTTGAAAAAAAAATGCGTCGGGAATTTTATAAGCATTTTTACGTACTCAGCGTATGCAAAACTATAACTTCCTTTGAGCTTAGTATACCAACGGTGGGACACCCTGTATAATGTTTATTTAAATATAGTCTCATTCATGCTTTGAACGAAGTTCCGCTTACATTGAAGGAAACGGTATTGTACAATGCCAAGTAGTAACAATTTATGTCTTTGGTAAAAAAAAACTATAAATAATATTCCAGTACAAAAAGTTTTACTATTTGTAACTACCATCTCAATGTTTATTTCTATTGACAGATATTGCATACTTAGTCAATCAATTTTAAAAAATAATTTTCATTTACATATGAAAAACCATTTCATTAGTGTCTTTTTACAACCATTGAAGATTAGTGTCTTACTGAACGTCTCTAGTTAGATATGTTTTACCTTATGATTTACCTTCCAGGAGTATGCACGTGATTTTTCATTATTCATGAATAGACATCATCAAAGCTGCAATCACTTTTATTGGTCAACTTTCATACGACACGGGTCGGTCCGTTTCCTCGATATGCAACCGCGCTTTACGCAATTACTATTAACGTGTGTGTTGTATCTATTATGATCATTATATAAAATATTATGACAGAAATTAATTCTTTATTATGTACCTTTTGTGGCATCATACTGAATGCTTTTTATGTCAGCTTTAATTAATTGTTTACTTAAATATTCAATTGCTTAACATGCCGTTAATCCTTTAATGATTTTGTTAATATATATGTTCTAATGTAAACCTTGGCAGTTGCTTGACATTGACACGCAAGCAAGTGCTAAGTGTCCGCAAAATATTTCATTCGCAATTCACAATAGTTTATTTTATAGCCAATAAATCACATTGGGAAATGTATGATAAAATTCTCTGACCCTCGACTTTTGGTATCAGGTACATAAGTGTTGCGTATAAATTTCAATCTTTAGACAATATAAAGATGTAATTAACACATGCCATAAGTTGCCCTCTCTCATGTTCTCAATTCGGACTCTATCTACTGACTCTAGGTACACATACAAGGTATATCCTTTATAGAACACAGCAGTTCTTTTTAAATTCCATATATTCCGTAAAATTAGAAATTGAATAATTAATTTTGTGTAGTAATAAAAATTTGGAACCGTTGTGTTGACTAATATCCAATTTTTAGATATCATTAATACTTATATTTCTTTAATTTATAAATAAATGAATATATGTTTAGAACGAATATTTTATTTGTTATGAAAAATGACACTAATTTATAATATTATTTGACACAAAAAGCTTTATGAGCGTCGCGCGTCGCCCGCCGATCTCCGCCCGCCGCTCTTCGCCCGCCCGATACTGTCATTTATGTGTTACATTATCAATGAGTATTGGGAATCCATTTGTTATTGAAGTAAAAGATATTAAATGAAACACAGCTTAGCAATGTTCCATTTTTTTT
Source organism: Colias philodice (assembly GCF_061535455.1). Taxonomy (NCBI): domain Eukaryota; kingdom Metazoa; phylum Arthropoda; class Insecta; order Lepidoptera; family Pieridae; genus Colias; species Colias philodice. The sequence goes on along the minus strand of NC_143105.1, from coordinate 9,938,419 downwards.
TTTTGTTCTTCACAATATTTCTATTTTCCAGGGCAGGAAATTCCAATGCCTATTTAATAAGTTATAAATAAACATAAGGTAATATAGAATATTATATTTTATATATTTTGTTGTCAATATAATAATGAAGCTGAATAATATTATGCCTTTCACCACACCAATGTTATTATTTTATATTTCAATATTAGTTTCATCACAAAATATAGAACTGGGCATGTCCGTGCGTCATTCTGTGGAAAACCCGAAACAAGGAATCCGGTGCTGAACGCGCAATTCATTAATAAATTAATGTCACAACTGAAGGAACTGTTGCAGGAAAATGTGTGATTAAATAATAACAAAAATGGGGTTACGTTGTTGGTGTACGTAGAAGTTAAAGCGTCACAGTAATTCAAGGAAATGTTTTATCGTAAGCTTAAGCTCTAACTAATAAATAAGTATTTCTATTTACGTAATAACGTTTTGTAACTTTTATGAAAAGAAATTCTATTTCTTTGAGGTATATTTATTCAATTCCCATTTATATCTTTCATAAGTTTGTTTTTAATAATAAGGTTAATATAATTTCGCCCTACCTAAGCTATGCAATAAACCAATGTTACACATTAATGGTTTAGTAATTACACATTCCTAGATTGAAATAAATAAAAAATAATAATAACAAAAAAAGTTTGGTTAACACTAAGCAAGCACCTATTGCTAAAAATATAAAACTGTAAACAACGTCATAAAAATTGAAATAAACGAAAACATTTCGCGTCCATTTCGCAAGGAGCACATGAGCCCATCACCGTTTTATATTACTGATATTGATCATCTGACGGTTGCACCCGAGTTTGAATATCAATTAATAACAACATTGTGGATCTAATCTGGGTCGTCCGTTCCGCAACTAGTTGCGCCACGCGGACCCGGATTATATTATTTGTATGTTATGAGCAAAAGTGCGGTGCGACCCGCGTGGTGACGTAAGTGATGAACGGACAGTAAGATGTGGATGTCGCGTCTCGGCCCGTCGCCTGTGCCCTGAAGACATAGACATAGACACACATTTATTTACAATCAATAACACACACAACAACTGACAAATAATAACAAAACACAGAACATTACAAATAAAGAAATAAAAGCAATAAATAGTTGTTATTATGTGCTATGGCTGTAAAATGGTTCTGGCTCAGCATAATATGTCATGAGTCAGAGGATTCATGACGCTGTTGATTCTGCCAGAACCCAGAAGGAAGATGGTAACATAAGAAGAAGAATCAATAAACAACAAAGTAAACGAATAATATTATGTAATCTTGTTTTCGAAGAGAGAAGAATGTTTGAGAAGAATGTATAGGTATAGGTATGATTTTTGTTATATAAAGAGTCGAATGTAAAAAAGAAGAAAGTAAGTACATACATATATATATTATATATGAAATTACATAAATAGGAATAGGATACTTAGATAGTAAATAAACATTAGTAAGAACAAAAGGTAACATAAATAAATGAAAGCTACATGAGAAATAAACAATAATAAAGGGGGAAGTTATAATAGATACAAATGCTGCTTAAGAGGGAAGGGAATTCTGAAGTGATAACAGATATTTTTGAAGGCACGTCGGAAGCTAAATTTAGACTGCAGACATTTAATGGGAGGTGGTATATTGTTCCAGCATTTGGTAGCAGAGTATCTGAAGCTCCCACGAAATGCTGCAGTTTTGTGCGCCGGGACTGACAACTCTTTGGTTACACCCCTGACCTCATTTCTGCTAGTTTGACTTCGCCACAATAATTTTGTATACAGATACTCGGGCGCTTTATTCTTTACTATGTCAAACATCATACAGGCCAGAAAAAGATTTTGCCGGTTCTTAATTCTTAGGTGGTTGAGAGAATTGATGAAAGGAGTAACATGGCTACGATGTGGTATGTTTAAGCAGAAACGAGTACAGGCATTTACAGGTTCCAAGAGGCAAGGACCGTATACAGCCACACAATAGTTCAGCTTGGATAAAATTATTGCCTCACAAAGTCGAAAACAATGAAAACATTTTCTTCTCCATATCTAGATACTGCTTTCCGAAACGGTGGTAAATGTTAAAAATATGTAATGACGAATCAAAAATGCTTCAAGAAGATGTCTAGTTGAATACATAAATGTTTGAGTTTGAGTTTGAACATTGTACAACTTTCAAGATTTTTTTCTCATTATAAGCCACGACCATTTCCGTGTATTCCCTGTGCGACTGTGTGCATATAGCAAGGAACGCACAATTATTTGAACCAACATACAATGAAATGATGACAACGATTGTAAAATTACGAAACATCATCATCATCAATACATATAATAAAATTCTAGAAAAGTGGTGTCTGTACAATGAAATTATGTAAAAAAAAATTAGCAGGGGTTATTACTAAATCGATCCCAAACCCAAAACTGTCGTTAAAATTTTTTTTGTCTGTTTGTCTGTTTGTCCGTTTGTCCGTTTGTCTGTTTGTCTGTATGTTTGAACACGCTAATCTCAGAAACGGCTTATCCGATTTAAATGCGGTTTTCACTAATATATTGTGATAATCTTCATTTAACATTTAGTGTTTATTTCATGTCAATCGGTTTATAAATAAAAAAGTTATGACCATTTAAGTATTCACGGCGAACATTAATTGCTAAATCATTCTATGGTACACTAATATACAGTATACGATAAAACGTAAGTTATCTGTTATACGCTACAGTTATGTCCAGGTGATCATATCGAAAGTCCCCAAGGGTGGGGTGGGGGTGGGGGGGTAAGCTGAGGTAGTAGGGGGGGAGAGGTCAAATTAAAATTATGCTTATTTTTAGGTAAATTTTATACATAAAATGTCCTTTAAATTATGTCGTATTATAATATTTTTAACCCCCGACGCAAAAAGATGGGAGATAAGTGTTTGACCGCTATGTGTGTCTGTGTGTCTATATGTTTGTGCCACCGTAGCTCGCTAGCAGGTAATTAGATGCGGTTTTTTTTGTAAGGCAGCATATTTTCCGACGCTGGTTCTTAGATAAACTGTATCAAAATAGGTTAATCCATTTATTATACCTAGGTATACATATAGAGGTAAAAGTAGGAATGAAAATAACTAAAGTTATCGAATATACTTTAGTGATATATTAAATGAAAGTGAACGACCTATCAGTAAAAATAAGTCAAATTTTATCAAAATCGGTTCATCCATTTATTTGATATACGGTATAAAAGTTTTAGGTAATAAAAAAATGAATTTTGACTCAAGTGACATATTATGAAATGAAAGTGCATGACGTGTAAAGTATAATTGGACATATTTAATCAAAATCGGTTCATCCATTTACTATACCTATATAGGGTAACAGTTGGAATGAAAGAAACGATTGTTGTCAATGTCAAGTATACCTAAGTGACATATCAAATGAAAGTGCATAACGGGTGAAGTACAGTTATAGTTCTATTTTTATCCAAATCGGTTTTTCCATTTATTTGATTATAGCACAGATAACAGCTGCAGCGGTAAAAGTGGGAATGAACAATAATCGAATGTGGTCAAATAATATCTCAAGCGGCATATCAAAATATGAAAGAGCAACGTGTGAATTACAATTAGTAATGTTTTATCGAAATCGGTTCATCCGTTTATTACACTTTAGGAGTGACAGTGGTTAGGTAAATAAACCAAATGGAGCATCAAACGACAGTGTACATATAGGTATAATTAGATAATATGGTTTACATCAAAATCGGTTCTGCCATTTACTAGGGATGGAAAGGTTGAAAGTCTGTGAAAGAAGAGGGGGATATGGGAGCGAGAGGATAGCCACACCCTGGAAATTTTGAATTCTACTCAAAGCCACATAGGCCTGGCGCGGCGCTTGGCAATTTTTTTCTTAAATATACCACTTCTTTTGCCACTGTGGTCCATTACAATTTGTGCACGGTTACGGCCCAACTTAAAAGATGTCAAGGAGCAACAAACTTATAGATGATGTAGGAATGTATTATGGAGGTAAAGGTAGGTCTCGCTCACTTGAAAATATTACATGAAAATAAGAAACCGAAGTTTAAAAATTAAAAAAAAAACCCAACGCAATGAAGGAAAAGGAATAAATAATTTTACAAACTTCCCGACGATCTTTAAAATTATGATAATATGATAATGATGGTATGGCAGCCCCGACGACTTTGTTTTTTTTTATTTTTATAAATATTTAAAATGATATTTATTTTTAAAGATCTTCGGGAAGTTTGTAAATTATTTATTCTTTTTTCTATGCACTTTTCTTCATTGCGTTGGGTTTTTTTTTTATTTAATTTTTATTGCACAGTCTAAACGGTTTAGTTACTACAGGCGCGAGACAGGAAAGATGAGCGCTGAGACAAACGTCAAAACGCAAAGGAATAGAAGGAATCCGCTACGATACTAATTGTCATAAGCGTATGATGTGTTTTGCACAATTTTATTAAATTGCGACTGGATGAAAATTTTGTTCGTGATCGTCGTCGTCGGTAGGGTGAACAAATCTTTAGTAAAACATCATCAGTACGCTTATGTCAATTAGTATCGATAGCGGATTCTATTCCGTTTTGACGTTTGTCTCGGCACTCATTTGCTGCACAATTTATTGTCAAAAACATCCATACAAGGAAGGAAGGAAAATAAATTTGCTCCTTTCTCTCCTGGTGCCTAAAAAATAATATGACATAATTTAAAATACATTTTACGTAGAAAATTAATTAGTTAGGCATTTATCTTTTTAGCTCAGTTTAGTAATATATTTTACTAAAAGTTTTTTTAATTATTTATGGTAGTACGTGTTTATTCAATAAAAGTTAAGTAGTAACTACTATGCAGTCACTATTCCACGCGGACGAAGTCGCGGGCACAGCTAGTTCTGTTAATATATTTTCCTTCTGACAAAAGCACTCCGTCAACTCGTACAAAGCTTCGAAGGTCGCATCAATATTCAGAGGTTCACAGAGTTCACAGTCGGTTGCTATCTCCAAAAACATAGCACAAAAGATAACTATTTATAGTTTTAAGATAAGATAGATTTCGCTTTATAATCTAATGAGTATGAGTATAAGAAACATTTTAACTTTGTTACTTATGCGTATTCAATGACATAACCATCTCTGACAGAATACAACTGTATTTTACAATATTAAAATATTTGCAAACAATTTATTTATATATAATTAAAAATCTTTATTCTTAATCAACTTTGAAAAAATCATTCAAAACTTATTCAACGTTTCTATAAAAAGAATGTAATAACATCAGCTATTAATAATATTATAACTGTATATTTTGTTTTGATAGCTCAGAACTTTCCACTGGGTGTACGGATTTTGATGATTCTTTTTTTATTTGAAAGCCTGGTGCGTTTTTATTGGTTGTCATATAGGTTACAAAATGCAAATGGTTGGTTGTCGGTTGAAATTGGTCTAGTTCTAACAATTTGAAAGCGGTGTAGTATTTTATAACAATATCAATTGATTACTTAATCGTTTTATAGAAAAGAATTATTCACATATTAAGATATTAGACTCCTTGCAATGGTTTTGATAAATAATGCAAATCTCGAATTCACTGTCTTACCGAATGCTGTTCCGATGTGTACACAAAATAAACAAGTTATTGGCATCATTTTGTATAACACTTATGTAAGCTTTCATAATAAATGAGTCGGTCATCTAGAGTCGATCTGTGGCTACACTCGCTGGTAACTCGGCTACACTTTATGTGTTACGCGGTTAGTCCGCTGAGTAATTTTAAATCCGAGAACTGCATTTAAGTGAATGTATGACTATAACAGAGCTATTCAGAGATCATAGTTAGGTATGTCACCGTAACACTTAAAAAGTATGTGTCCAGTTTTGGCTAGTATTCCAACATTATCATATGTACTATGTGATTTATTTGCCATAATACAATACACGAGGTCTTATGTTGATTCGATAGGATTTAAATGATAATAAGGTGCATTCGGGTAATTACATAATATGACGGGGTTTATCCAATAATGTGATTTTATACCAAAATATGAATGCTATTATTATCAATACAATACTTACACGATACTTATAATAAAACGATCCTCAGGAGCGATATTCACAAATTTTCGGCATTACCCCAGATCCAAAGTGTCCTCACTGCGCTATATGTCAAGAAACCCTAATAATTTATTTATTTATTTATTTATTTATTTATTTATTGGTTTACCAACGTTTGTTTACATTTTTACATTTTTACAAAAGTTTAGATACACAAAATAAACAAACATGGTTAATGTAACAAACACTTACTGGCAAACACAGCATGCAAAAACGTTAAACCAGTTTATTTTTTAAGTACATAAAAAAAAGAAAATTAATAAAAACAGAAAAAAAAAATATGCATATACAGTTAAACATCATCCATTAAAAGAAAAATCTTGAAAAATTTTACGGAGTTTGCTGGGGGAGTCCGAAAAAATGTCGAAAAGCTCACAGTGTTTATTAATAGTATTACAAAATCTTGGAACTGGAGAATTACGGCCCGAGACAGTTCTGCGAAGAGGAGGACAGAGTGGTAGCAAAACCTTACGTGGGTACCTAGAAGGCACTCTTATGTTGAGTCTTTGCAGTATTTGAGGACAATCGATTTTGTTATTAAACAATTTTGATACAAAAAGGACGTCTAGCATAACTCTACGATTATCCAAAGAAGTCATTTTAAAAAAAGAAAGTTGTTTTTTATAAGACGGTAGCTGTTTCTTTGATTTACCACTTGTAAAGACTAGGTGCAATAAAAATCTTCTTTGGATCCTTTCCACACGTAAGGAATGACACGCATAGTGTGGTCTCCAGACCACGGAGCCATATTCCAAAATGCTACGGACTAGGCTGTTAAATAAAGATATCTTTGATGTAGCGTTTTGTAGACCTTTCATGTTGCGAATCAAAAAGCCCAAAATTTTGGCCGCACGTGTAACAATATGGTGTATATGTGGGACGAAAGTTAATTTATTATCGAAAATGATACCTAAGTCTCTTATTTGCTCTTGCTCTTGGACAATCTCAGATTTTATAAGATAATTGTGGCGTATCAGATTTATCTTGCGTGAAAATCTTACTAAGAAGCATTTTTTAGGATTAAGGTCCATTTTATTACAGTTGCACCAATCAACAAGCTTGTCTATGTCACTTTGTAGTTTGTAACAATCATCGATTGAGTTGATTGTTCTGCAAAACTTAAGATCGTCAGCGTACATAAAACTTACTGAGAAAGATAACAGGTCAGGTATATCGTTAACGAAGGTGTTAAATAATATTGGGCCTAAATGCGATCCTTGAGGAACCCCAGAATTAATATTGTGTATTGTAGAGCGAAAGCCATTGACAACTACATAAAAACTCCGCTTGGACAAGTAAGAATTAAACCATTGTAAGAACTGACCTGAGATTCCATATATGTGTAACTTTTTCAATAATAGTATGTGTGAAACCTTGTCAAAAGCTTTACTGAAATCGGTATAAATAACATCGACTGATCTAGGGAACTAGACAGACTTTCACAAAAATCCACTAAGTTAGTCGTAGTGGACCGAGATGGCAAGAATCCGTGTTGACTAAAACTAAAGAATTGCTTGAGATGGTTCTGCAATAATGGGCAAATTAAGCATTCCAATATTTTACCGAAGGATGACAATATGGATATGGGTCTGTAGTTCTTGATTAATTCGGAAGAACCAGTTTTATGTATTGGAACGACTTTAGCAAACTTCCATTTAGTTGGAAATACACCTGAAGACAGTGATTTGTTGTATATTTTTAAGACGGGCCATGCCAACTGCTCCGCACACTCCACAATGAACACTGGAGGTATTCCGTCGGGACCTGCTCCCTTCCGTTTATCTAGACTCTTCAATTTTCTTAGAACCGTCCGATAATTCAGAGTGGGGATATTTAGATGTAAATTATTATTTCCTAATTGGTGAAGAATACTAGAAGCTACTACTAATAATGTACATAAGAAAATGTTTATTAAATGAGCAGCTTTATATTTTAACGTAAATGCTACACGTTTAACTTAATGAAATATTATTTTATAAAATAAAATTAGCATTGGCCTAGATATAATTTTCGAAATTATTTATTACTTTATATAACTTTTGTTATGAATTCTCGTAGAATGTAAAATTATTATCTATTACCTGTAGTAATTTTCATGAATTACTTAACATTAGGATTGAAGGTAAATGACGGACCATATAAATCGTAGAGTATATATTTTGGGCGAGTCTAAGCTACGTACCTACCTACACAGGGCCCACACGGACTATGACAAATCTGGTTTTTGTTTTACGACCACTCGGTGAAAACTAAGCCAAGGCAGTACGTTGGCCGCCGCACCGCAGCCGCGCGCGGGCGGAGCGGGCGCGAGGGCGGGCGCGCGAGCGGGAGCGCGACGATTGATAGAACACTTTGTCATCCAAAATGACAGCCGCTATCTAGTTAGTGGATTATCTAATTAAAATCTGAAATAAAAATAATAAATTATCTAATACGCATCTTTAAAAATAATAATACCTGAGTCTATCCAGTAGCTTTTTCCTTGCGACTTCGCTCGCGTATTACTTACCGCTGCCCATCCAATTTAAACTCCCTTCGAGTAATGTAGAGTAACATAATTATTTTATTCAAAAAATGTCACAGACTTTCCTGTGTATACAGGTACTACTCCATATGGTATTAAATGGGACTACAATTTCCCATCAAACACAAAAACAATTACATCAATGATCAATCGGTTTAAAGCAACATTATCTGGTAGCTATAGAGCTGTAGCTACACTAAAAAAGTACCACCTTCCCTTTTAGGAATGACCTTCGTTCCCTCTGAATAGTTCATAATACATCTAAATATCAAATTAACTAAGCAGTTTTGATGTAGATAGTGATAGAGGGTTCCGCACAGAGTGAGCTGCTTCGCGCAGTTAATATTTGTTCGCGAGGCTGCTCGCTCTGTGTGGCCCCGCCTTATGACAGACATTACTTTTGATATATCATTTTTTTATTAATAGTAATGTAAATAAAAAAATATGTTACCATAAACTAGTTAAAAATAATGAAGAACTTAATAATTTATGGAAGAAAATAATTTGAATTTGAATTTGTCAATTCATCATAGTCCTTGTGTGTCATAAGTTAGTTCAATTTTAAATCCATCCATGTTATAGGTAATATTATATTAACCCTAGAACTACAACATCCAAATTTAATTAAATGAACCACAACATGGGTCCTGGGTGACCCCAAAATAAAAAAATGATTACTTACAAAATATTAAACTTTAATAAATTTAAACAATTATTACAAGGTTTTTTGGATATTAATGGAATGTTTAAGGGAAAAAAAATTAGTACAAATCTGAAAATCTAGATACAATAGTGACAAATAGGTAACCTGTGTTGTGCACATATTTTTTTTGGAGCACTTTACACATTTCTCTCTGCCCTTCCTATCTTTGGCTCTAGTGCATAAATAGCAGTGGGAACTTGAAGTTGATCGAGCTTGAGCTACCTGAGCACTGTTTTAGTCATCTACTCCCAAAACATGAAGCATTATCACTTTAAGAAATTGGGGCAAATTTTTGACCTCATCAAGGCAGCGTTTCACGTAGGGCTGTACTAATTGAAGGATTAGGTTTCTTAGAAAGTAGTTCCTTTTCAGTTTACTCCTGCGAATGTTTGCCTTGAGTATTACATAGGAATTTACACCTCCAGCATCAAGCATGCCGTAGTAAAATCTTAGCGGCCACCTTCGTGTTTTTCTTACTGTTGTCTTAGAATGACTCTCTTTTATGGTTTCAGAAAGTCTGTCAATTTGTGCATTGGTATGCATCACAATAATAACCAATATTTAGTCTGGAAAAAAAAAGATTCCACGCTTCTAACTCGGTTTTTGCGTCGCGTGCGATACCTTTAGGACCAGGTTGATTTATCACGATGTTTCTACTTGCAGTGCGTGTATTAGGAACAGTGAACGGAGTTCTTCGTCAAGTATAACCATTTTTGCCCATACAGAAATCAGACAGAAGAACATCATCATCATCTGATCCAGATTCAACATCAAACAAATCATCTTCATCGGAGTGTTCATTTTTTGCAGTTTCAGATCCATCTTCGTCCGAAAAACTGGAGGTTTCACCTTCATATTCCTCCAAAAGTTGCTCAATTTCATTACTTTCAAGGGCTCGTGACGTTGAGGCCATATTGAAAGACTATTCGTGAAATAAACGTGAAATCACACAAAAATAATCACAAAAAAATAGTTTCGATAACCACAACACGGGTCGCGGGCGACCCCAAACTGCTATATCTCCGAACCTAATGGGCGTGTGCACCCCGCCATGCGTCATGGGCCACTGATTACCAATTACGGAAGGTACCTAGATGCACAATATTGTAGGTGCAAAAATCGCTAAATTAAAATAAAAATACGTGTGCGTGGGGTCACCCATGACCCAATGTTGTGGTTCTAGGGTTAAACAAATTCTGATAAATAGATAATAACACCTATCCGCTTTTCGCATGCAATGAAACCTCATCATTATTCGACACTTGTAAACGATAATGATTTTGACCATAATCAACGTTGTCACGCGCAGCCTTCACCCTTGGAACCCCCAACCCCACTCCGCACCCCGCCGACCCCGCCGACCCCTCCGACGCCCTAACCATTGAAGTTATTAAAGGGTCGTTGAACACATTTTAACGTTTCTATTTCATAACGAAACATTGGTCTGTGGCAACAGCAGCAACATTTGAATTTAAGTTTGCTAAATAGTATACAAGTCATATCTAATTTATCTATTGTAATAGAGAATGTTAAATTTACTTTGCCGCGCAAAGTGTGAACGCACACTTTTAACATCTGGCCGATGGTGTTAATTAAAATAATATTTTTTGTGTAAATATCATACAATTTATCATTAATTATCCGTATTGCTAAAAAAGTTAAAGGTCTAATAGCCACCCGAGAAGTTGATTTCAGAATTATTTTTTTCCGATAAAAACTCTTACTAATGAAACTTTGAGTTCTTATAGGTACAGGGATTTTTTTATGATATCCTATACCTAAATAATGTTATAAAATTGTCAAATTATTAAAATCAATCAAATTAATTATTTTAAAATGATGATTTATTGAAAAAAAATCTTACGCGCAGTCATTTATTACTATGTATCTGTCAACTGTGTTTATTACTAAAATAACACTTGACGCACACAAACATATTATTATGATACGAGTACGTATTTTATTCCGCAATTTCCACGAGTTCTTTATTTTTGGAATGAAGGAAGTATTTTTTTCTAAACATTAATAATTACATATTATATAGTTTTTATTTAAATAGAAACCTAAACATTAAAAAAAAACTTGGGTACCTACTCTTTCAAAAAATACCCTGTATTTATAATTTACATTATAAAATCACATAATATAAATAAACATTCGAAGAGTGAACTAGGGAAGCGCGTACCATCTTAGCTTTCCATCAGGCGAGATTGTGGTCAAGCGCTTCCCTATCTAGAATAAAAAAATATATTTGTATACCAATTTATTGGCGAATTTTGCGGACGTAATTTTCTTATAAAAACTTTGTAACCGCAATTCTGACAAATAAAATTTTCATTTTCATTTTATCTTACAGAAAAAAAAATTACGTCATTAAACTAAAAAATATTCGAATATAAGAACCTATTTCCAATAAAGTTAAAATAAAAGGTGCGTTATGAAACTGAAAATAGAAAAATATGTATTAAGCTATATTATAATACATTTTACACTATTTTGATGCTACCCCACATTAGCATAAGGATTTCTGAAAGTACATACTTCATTTGTGTAGCTATTGATTATAATATATTATTATATTATTATTATTATATTATTATGATTATAATTTTGCACGGTTTATACTTTATTTTCGTTTATACTCACCATTCTTGCATATAAATTAATTATTTACAGACACAATAAATGTAAAATATGTCTATTAATAAACAAAAAAAATATTTGACCCGGTTCAATGATTACTAATGATAACAATTTAAATATTATGCCCTTGAATAATTTTAATTTATTTTTTATTCTTAAAATGTCATGTTGATTTATAAAAACTTAGTTTTTTAAGGTTGTTTTCAAAAGTCGTATGTCAATACTAACTCGGTACAGCACACTCAACGTTCCAACGTTTATGTTTGATAGACTGGAAAACGAATTAGTAATTTAAGATTGAACCCAGTGTTGCGTTTGAAATTTATAATTAATCGTCAGATTATCGGTATAGTTCTCAGGTTACATCATGAATATATTCAACAATTTGTTGCTCAAAATATTTGCATACTACAGGGATCTTTACGCGAAACACATTCAGTTCGTAAGGTTGGACCTTTGTTAATGTGTATACTATTTAAATATTATATAATAAAAATTTTGCCTATTGCCTCACAATCGTTACGAAATTCTAATTTATTAAAGCTACGATTTGAGTCCGATTAATTAAAATTTCCAGTTTTAACCTAGACCTACAAATCCTTCTTAAAAACTATAACTTCACCTTCGCCACTTGACCTTTTACATTTAAAATTTTAAGCGCTATTAGTTGCTATCAGTCGGTGACTAGTCAATGAAAAACTATTGCGAAACTAGTTCATCCCTGTCCCCTGTCCCGCTCCGCCCACGAGTCCGCTCTCCCGCCGCCGCCCGCGCCGCGCCCCCCGCCCGCCGCCGCCTGCTCCCTTCTGCTGCTGTTCAGTACACTATAACATTGATGATGTGATAACAGCACTCCACCCACTTTCTACAGCAATGAAGCTGGTGAAGTGAGATGTATGGCAATGTTAAGAGCATTGCGATTTGCCGCCCTTTTACATACACATTTAAAAAATTATGAACTTATGATTTATTCGCCCCTTTACAGTAAAACTCTCATGGAAATGCTATTTTTCGGTGAACCTATAGATATTGCGAAAACTTTCTGGATCCAGATACAAAAATCATATCATAAAATGGCTCCGTTGCGATTTTGCAACTCTATATTAAACTATTTGCATGCTCTTTATTTGTAAGTTTTATAATGTAATGCTGAATTATGAACCGAATACATTATTTATAGCAAAGTAATATTATTTTAAAATTCCCTCTGTTTGTGGAATCATACCTATAAGCTATAATTTTATTGAATTATAAATAACGCAGTAAACAGCTTCCGTTTGCTATTACGTCAATTATATTGTAAATGGCATTGAAGTTTGGGGAAAATGAGAAAATAATTTAACCGCTTAGTGTACAAAAACAGAGGTAAGATGTACTTATAAAAAACTTGTAAAGTTAAGTAAATCCATGAGACGCATTAGAGCGACCGGAACCGGGCGGCGAGCAAAAAGCTTAATCAACCGAACAAATTAATAATATTGATATTTTTTGTGCATGCTACTCTGGAATTATGATATACATATTAACTATAGTGTATTTCTTAGTAATAAGGTGGCAGTTATGCCTGACGTGATGGTACACATAAAAGGATTTAGATTTAATAAGAGAGGCAAAGACTTCAACGACTCTCCGACTACCTGTAAAGTTCCGTAGCAAATGTCAGGTAATTGAGAGCAGTAAAAAGGCCGAGATTTATCAATAATTTGTACAACCTTTCGCCATTTACGCGTGTGTTCGCAATTTATGAAATATGCCTGAAAGGTCGAAACCGGCTATTCAAGGTGTACCACATTTATTGGAGCAAATTAAAAACACTTTAATTTTACTGAGAACTTTACCTTTTCGTGCAACATATTTTGATAAGACAATCCATTTCATGTACAATAAGTTTGATTTGTAGTAGAATAACAGATATGTCCTGTGTTACAAATTAAAAGCTAAGTCCTCTTATTGTTTAACAATGTGTCATGTCCTACCAAATGGTCACGAAATTCCTTACGTGGTCGCATTATCGTGTTTTTCGTTATAATATCTTGCTTTAGTTTTCAATATCCAATAGGATAATAATTTGACATAAACATTAGTGATGAATCACTTTATAAAAGGTACAATAGTTAGATTATCATTAAAGCGACACCTATAATGACACAATACATCTACCGCATGTATAGATACAATGGTTATTGGATATTTCAATTACAATTAGATCGCAACTGAAATGTAGGAGATTATCTTTTTTACTTAAAATCTCTCTCTCTCTCTTATCTTGAAGTATCTATATTTAAGTGCCTTTTAAAAAAATAACGATAAGCTCGCATTCACTCAATATATGTAGTTTAAAATTGGATTAGATATTCTCAATATATAGCTGAGATCTATCCATGCTCTGGATTCTAGGGGAGCCTAAAATGCTCGAAAGTCTTGTTACTCCAATTTTAATTCGATTTTTTATATTTCAAGTAGTGGTCCCTTATAAAATTTTTATTCATAAAAAATCAATTTATCAACTAACAGGTAATTTTCATATTACTGTAATGGACTCGTAATACTACTCTTTGCGACAAATTGTAGAGCTGTCCTTTCGAGCAATCGTGAACATCCCGAATCCGTTATCATAGCTATGAACGAGGAATTAATGGAATGCAATATCAACTTTTACTATTTTATACCTTCTCACGGTTGTCTTAGCTGAGCTTGTACAAAGGCTGTTACAAAAAACCAAAACAAACGCATGGCGCCTAACAAACCACTAGCATTCCTACCGCTCTATTGCCCAATGGGTACACCTGTATCGAGTGCCTTCGAACATGAAACTTTGAAAGCTTTAGTCACAGTTCTTAGGGTGGCTGATGGCTGGTGGCTGGTGGCCGGCGGGCGGCGGGGCGCAGGGCGCGGGGCGCGGGGGGTGCGGCGGGGTGTGGAGGCTGGAAGGTGTCGGCTGCTGCGCGCACGCTGCCTCACTCGGTGTCCCGCGACTGCCACGATCACACGCGTCCACAGCTCCGTGCCGACGCCGCCCGGTACGTACCGCGCTTGCACAACCGACGACGTTTTGACCACAACAACTCTATTTAGAACACCACATTTCCTATCGGAGTCGAGTGTTCGAACTAGCCGTCGGTAAGGATCTCTTTAAATCCTTATCGATAGTTTCATAGTTATTTTTTGTTTACTTGAGTGTTATATTTACGAGTAAGTAATTACTATTTTTATAACATGATACGAAATGTGAAGTTGTTGATCCTGAAGGAAAAGTCAAAAGATCGTCGGTTCAATATATTTATATTTTGTGTATTTAGTAAGTAATTTGTGGTGTGTTTGCGTCGAGGTCGACGGGACCCTTTCTAACTATTTCGCTAAGCAGTGGCCGAATCAGCTAGGATAGTGACTAAGTGATCGGTTCTAAGTGCAAAGTATAGCATGCCGTCGCCGTCGAAGTCGGTTCTCACTAACTAATGAATAGTCAAACAATCGATCGTGGAACATGCAAATACTGCGTCTTTTAGTGTTTAGATAAAAAAAACGTTTGTATGCAAATGTGGTCACTTCGTGCGGTGGCTTCCCAGTATGTCGTCACGTCAGCTTACATAATGAGCGACCTTTTATCGCTGTAACCTACATTTTACTTTTCAACCTTTTATTTTCTTCACACTTTCTGCAATTGTCATGTTTCAGGTCGAAGGTCACGGTCGTATATAATATGTGACTTATGACCTGAGGTCAAAAGCCATCGAAATAAACATCGCTTTTTATAATAAACTTTGACAAATATTATAAGACGATAGAATAACATTGTTTAAACGAGCATCTAGCGATAAAAAGTAGAGAAAATGTGTCAAAGTTACAAAAGGCGTTGGCCTTACAGCTGAAGCGTGTTGTTCAGATCGATCTTTTCAGTCGACAATTACTCAAACATAGCATGAACGTTTTCAATTCAGAAGCCAAATTGGTTTTGCGAGACAAACGTAATTCGGAGGTCAAGGATAGAATCGATATGAAACCGATGATTGGTGGAACATTCGATTATCGCGATTCGAGTCGCGCTGGAAAGCGATATTGCGAGAGTCGTTGCAAGAGAGCACTGCGCCGCGGCTCTGCTTCCTAGTCCAGTCATTATATACATTTAAAAAAGAAAGTGAATTTGCGCATCTAATTTTTTGATATATTGTAGGGGATACCTAGAAAAGCTTAACTTGAGTTTTTCGACCAAGATTTCCTATGAGCTTTCGCCGCCATCTTAAAAAAAAGGGGTAAAATTTGTTTTTCGGCAATAACTCGGCTATCCGATGAAATTCGGAAATCACTTATAAGACGCTTTTTGTTCCTTTTTTTATGTTCTACAATTAAGTTTTAAATATTATTATGTCCTAAACAAAAAAAAAAGCAAAAAACGAAAAATGTGTCCTGAATTTTTGAAGTGAAACTTCTTTATCGGGGTTGGAAAAAAATTGAGTGTAACATTTTTTCGTTACGCGTGACATTTTTCCGTTACGCGTCATCTTTTTCTTATCCCTACCACGCGTGATTCGACGCATTTCTGTAAAGTTGCATATAGTAAATTATTTTTTGAAAAATAAGGTCATAAAGAAGTTTCACTTCGTACGTGTGTACACTAGTACACGCACACATTTTTTTTACTTTATCGATCGATATCTCGATAACGATGCACGATACGGTAAAAATGGTCAGGACTTAATTGTAGAGCATAAAAAAAGGAACAAAAAGTGTCTTAAATAAGTGATTTCCGAATTTCATCGGATAGCCGGGTTATTGCCGAAAAACCAATTTTATCCCTTTTTCAAGATGGCGACGAAAGCTCATAGGAAATCTTGTCGAAAAACTCTAGTTAAGCTTTTCTAGGTATCCCCTACAACATATAAAAAAAATTAGTTCATTCACTTTCTTTTATTTGCCTTTTTTTCGGACGAAATGACTGGACTATCCCGTAACCCGTGAAAATGCATTACTTACTTTCTATACAACTAATGTGCGCCATTCGATGATCTAAAGTCTAAACTGGAACAGGGAAACTTATAAAGCTAACATCTATTTGCTCGTCGGTTACTTGCACTCTATAATGACTATGTCACAATCAATTCTTAAAGTAATTGTCAAAGTCTAAAAAAATTCCCTGTACTTGCTATTAAAATACATTTTTTAAAATATATTGGTCTCTAAAAAATTCTAAAATATCCATCCGTCATAATTTCCTCAAGGTAATGGAAAATTATGACATTAAGAAATTTCGATAGAGTTGTAATAAAACACGCAATCGTAAATCTCGCTCACTTTTCGCGTTGCTCTTAATAATAATCAATAGGTTAATTATAAGTCGCAATTGCCAGCTGATGTTATCTGACTATCGTAGTATCAAAATAAACAAAGTGTACGACGCGTCACGCGGACGGTCGCGACGGCCGCGTCGCTGGTTCAGTTCCGACTTACATAACTGCACCTTTCTATGCGAGCTGATATTCGATTACAGTTCGATTAAAGAAACAAACGTTCGCTTGCATAACCCGCTTGCAACACGGCAGGATCACACATTGTCTACGACCGCTCGTGGAATCCTTACCGAATGTATACAAATCAATTTGTATGTAAAACATATTATGTAGAGAAGAACAGTTCTCTTAAAATATAGAGCAACTCTTCAATTTTTGCTCTACCACCTGTATTTTCCTAAAAACGTAAGCATTCTAGCTTACGTTTTTAGGAAAATACAGACAAATACATACCTTTAATCGTTTGTCTAATGGCTTGCTAAGCAATCCGTGATTACTATATATGTACGTGTTACACACGACCGCAATAATCACGGTAATGTAAGTTTAAACAAATGCTTTCAAAATGTAGCAAATTGTTCGCCTTAACCGTAACGTTGCGAAATTAATAGCGCCTCATTTTGTGCGCTCGGGTTTTGTAAAATCGTTTACAAGCTTATTAAGGATTGTAAAAGAAGACACCGACAAAATAGAGAAACTATTTGCATGCACGATATTATAATGAGGTCGTTAAAGTATTATTTAAAGAGTAACTCCATTTGATTATACTTACATCATTAAAGTGGACAATTTATATGATTGGGTCAAATATGCAATTCACCTCATCTCTCTATAATGTATATAAACTAGTTACTTAATACCTTTGAATTCACATATTATCATCACATAAACAAAATATATTCTAATATGCGAGCCAAACTTCATTTGACTCATTTGTTTTTGGCGAACCTTACGCACCCAGACTCACAAGTACATACATTTGGGGATTTCCTTATATTATTTCGAAGGTTCTGCTCATGACTCAATTGTTATTGGAATTTCATCCTGTATTTAATGCACATACCCTTTAAACATTCAACAAGCTAAATAAAGTTATTAAACTCTATTCATTTTTGCGTAGCTTATATTTGTTTTTGTTGGAACACGTGAGTGAAGTAGAACTTACTACGTACAATTTAGTTAACTATTAATAGAGCGGCCATAACCATTGAGTGCGGGTTCGCACGTGTGCAGTCGGCGGTCGCCATTAGGGTATCCTTCGCGAGCGTTGGCCAACAACACGCCGCTCGCATACTGACTGCCTTGCGAAATGGACGATTTTCCTTGTCTAAACTTAAGGGAAATTTAATTCATATAATCAGCTAGAACTAATTTTAGTTTTAAAAACGTAAAGCTAGAAATATTTAGTTCTATTTTTTTTTATAACAAAAATTTGAATGTTTATAAGATTAAGGTTCAGTAAGCAAACTATTAATGGTGTCCAAAGTAGTTATTATAATATTTTACATTGAACGATTTCACAAATCTACATTTCCTTTACATTTTTGCAAGTTCTTACTTATAAAAATTATTTAATAAATTCGTATTCTTGACTGATAAAAAACCGATTCACGGTCTAATTGTATCGTACCGACTGTTGACTAGAAACAGATTACTCGGTTCTTTTCCTTTCTTATAAAGCTGTTTAAATAAATATTCATAAAATGAATTAGCTTGAAACGCGCAAACTATAAAACCGCAGCGAAAATTCTCAATTACCTAGAATACAGGACATAACAATTATCGGTTTATTTATTAGATTTAGTTGTAAAATGACGACATTGAGTGTGAATGTTTAGTGGGGATTTAGATGGGGATCCGCCATCGAACGCTAAACATCTAAACAAATCGCTAAATATAAACTTAATGATCCACAGTTAGCTCATTATCTATGTTATACGTGTTTCACACCATTGTTTGATTTACATCGACAAACGATAAGCATCGGAAAACATAATACACATATTATATTAACAAGTTACTGTGTAAACGGCGTCACAAATAGTTTGCATTGTGGAATTGTAGAGCGTTTGTTGCTTGGAGTGTATTGTCAATAGCTGGGTCCACACCGGCCGATCCACCGCGATCCGATCGCGCGCGGCAGGCGCGCGATCCAAAGATGCGGGCGGTGTGGACGTGCCGCGCGCGATCCATGCACGCGTTTTGCCGCGCGCGATCCCTACCTCGTGCGATCCGTTAGCGGGCGGTTTTTGTACCCGCTTCAAAGGTGCCTCAGTTGCGTGATGCGCGCGGTGTGGACGGTTGTGTTGGATCGCGCGATCCACCTCACCATGGACATCTCAGAAAGTCGAATATCTCAAATTGAATAGCATTCATTCTTGCAAAATTGTGTTCCACTTCATCTGTAACTAACTCTGCGTACAGCTGAGTCCCAGATTCCAATCGATTTTTGTAAAGTTGTTTCACCCAAAACCGTCGATTTCTTTTTTTTGATTTTTTGCGCAAACATTTCAGTATAATAAAAGTTACTGCTGCAACAGCAAGACGCCGCCGTTGTACGTGTGACTCCATATCGTACAAGAGTTAGACTGGCTGAATCACGGATCGCCTTAGGATCACTTGGAGCGCATATTTTGGATCGCAAGTTTTTAAAGTGGATCGGCCTAACATGATCCACGATCCATGCCCCGCGATCCTGGATCGCGGATCGCGGGATCACTGGATCGGCCGGTGTGGACCCAGCTAATAACCGCTCGTAAAAAGTTATGATTTCTCAAGATATTGATTACTACATGCATGCGCACGTGTAAATTACGCTTTATTTTCATTCAGTCTACACAAGGTTGAAATTTTTTACTAATTTTCACGATTGATAGAGACTCGTGTGAACAATTTATTGAAATAAAATTAAATAAGTAATCCTTCACACGACGTATTTAGGAGTGTGTCCTTGGCGTTATTACTTTTTTACACCATTATAAGTAGTTATACTCATTATGGCATTTGCATAATATAAATGGACATTAACGATGCGAAAGATAAGATGGCGATTGAATAGTTAAAAAAACTGCTTGAATTTTTATATGTAGTAAAAACTAGCTTTGTAAGATGATCCTTAATTAATCGCGACTGTTAAATCAATATTTTATATATGAATTATAATATTTTAAGCATAAATTATTAAAATTAAATTCTGGAAAACCCAAAATGCGCACTTCAATGTTTAATTACTTAAAATTTAATGTAAAACCAGTTTGAAAAAATATTATTAAATACATTTAAATGTCCATTTACACTATAAATGAAGGGAAAACATTTTAGAATGATTTTGTTACCAATGATTAGAATCCATCAAATTTGTTAGTAAGCAATACATAATAGCTTATACATAGTACGTAGAGGGCGGATGAGGATTTTCTATCTTTTTTTTGACTTCTCTAAAGCATTTGACTGTGTAGAAAATTCGACTTTATTGCATTAACTCAATCACTATGTAATTAAAAGACTTAAGCCCAAAACCTCATAGGGATGCAGACCGTTGTTAGGAAATTTGAAAAACCAAAGACGTCACGGGTACAAATTTTGAATTAATGTAATTAACTACCTATATATTATATAGAATATAATAAATAATACAAACAAACATTGAAATATTATTATTTCAATGTTTGTTTGTATTTGAAATTCTCAGATTATAGTTACGATGAAGATAAGATGTAATATGTATTTACACAAAAATATACATGCGTGATGTAATTTGCGTAATAAACGCCGACATTCCCAAACACGCGGGACGCGCCTGCGCCGGCCACCGCAGCTCTGACATAACCCGACTATCTACATATTTGCTTTATTTATTTACTGCGATTTTCCACCGATAACAATAATTACAATACTGTACTGTAACAACATCGTCCATGAACATGTATATCCTAGTCGCAAAATCGTAATCATTTCATTCAAGACAACACCCCCTCCGGGATGTGGCGTGGGGCGGCGCCTCACCCCCGGGCGCGTTGCGTGCGGCCCGCGCGGGCGGTTACCCAACGCTGCACCATTTGCATCTCTCGTACGAATAACGCGAAACTTCCTCAATAATTCTTGCATCACGCACGTTGCTTCATATAGCCGACGCATATTTTTGTGTTTCTTCATTCACTTGTCAAACACTAATATTATGCTAAGTTATGTAACTGCGTATTCGTTTAAAAACTTCGTTATTTCCTTAACTATTATGAAAACAGATTTTTATCTGAAAATATTGACTAATCTGATTATAACGAGGAAGTCTTTTTTGCCAGTTTTTTTAATAGATTTTTTTATATTTGCCATTACGTACATGTGACGGTACAAACGGAAACGTGAAGCCGTAACAAAATTGAACGCGTGATAAATTAGGTAGAGGATGTGAGCTCAGCGGGTTGGGTAACTCCGGGGACGTACTCTTGTATCTTGTGTGTTGACCCGACCTCGCCGCGCCTGCGCCGCCGCCTCTACATCATAGAGCCTCAACTGGTACGGAATAAGAATTCGATGGGTACAATAACTGACATATCCTCGTTTAAAATATGTGAATAATGGTATTTATTTATTTCTCGTTCCGCCATCCCCGTTCTTCCATCGATCGTCGAGGCATCGCCATATGGTGGACGTTCCATGTACCCGGACTAAGCGGTTCGGTTCCACATTCTTTATCCGAACCGCGAGGGACTGGAACATGCTTCCTGAGTCTGTTTTCCCCGACGAGTACAATATGGGGGTCTTCAAGCGTAGAGTGAACAGGTACCTTCTAGGGAAGCGCGTTGAGATTGTGGTCAAGCGCTTCAATATTACCAATAAAAAAAAAAAAAAAATATTTCATGAGCATGAATCCATAACTTATTGCTGTGAAATTCTGTAATTTTAAAGAATTCAAAAAAATCGTATTTGAAAATTAACGACTTAGACTTTTTATCATTTTCTGTTTTTGATAATATTTTCTTTGATAACGTTATGAAAATATTTTAAAGATTTCTATATTTACCACTTTTTTAAATCATAATTGGTTAAATAATCTAGTTTCGTATTTCAGTCGAAATTACTCGCCCTGTTAAACTTAAATAATAGCGTCTAATTTTGTGTGTCAAGCTGTTATATAATGAAACAATTCTTCATAATGTAAATTCCAATATTTATGAAAAGAGCATTTATTTAAAGCTCACTTCATCGCGCACGTTCCGAACAATAACTGAAACTGTAACAGAACGTTCCAGACGGTTTGTGCAACGGATCGTGCGCCAGTCAGGTGTTTTTGTTCAAATCCTAAGACAGAAACGGCTGTCGCAAGCTCTTCGCGGTTACTTTATGCAGGAGACTCAACTCTGACCTTTGACCGTTAGCCTCGCCATTAGCGACGCGTGCGACTCTACACTCGACGTAACAGGTGATTTGTATAAGGGCATCGTGTTCTAATGCAGCCTTACGGATTGTTGCTTCATCCTTCACTGTATACAGCATTTTAAAGACCTTAGTTCAAACCTATTAGGAAAAATCGTTGTCTATCTAGACAGTTTATGGATATCGATTTCGAAACTTAATTATAACCCGCGCGTTATGAATATTTTAAAATTTAGAGCATGTTGCGAGAATGCGAAAATGATAATTCCATTTACAGAGATATAGAATTAGCTGACGAGATCTCATTCATTCAAATACCGTGAACTCGTAAGGTCTACGCGGTCGTGAACTTGTTGGCACAATGCAGATGTAGATAAACCTTAATGACATACAATTTAACTGTTCATGTCGTAGTGTATTATATCTATGGTCGTGAGAGCACACACGCACACACGCGCTGTGCGGACACACACACGCGCCGCGACCCTGACCTTGTGTGCATCTTCGACCACCAATGTAATGCGGCCTCTTTGCATTTCGCACTCGTGTTTGAAATTCGTTCCTCCTCTTATACGGCTTGTGCTTTATATGAATACTATGTAGGACAAGAATAGACGATTCGTGTTTTATACGATGTCGGCGTAATTGATGTAATCGAGACGTAATGTACAGCTTATTACGAGAGAAATGAGTAATAGACGGAGAATGCTCACGTTCTCGTTGATTGAACTGAGCACAATATTGTTGGTTAGTTCAATTATTTTATTCAATCGTCTTTTATAGAATGTACCTTTTCAAACACCATTTACTGAACAAAGCTTATTCTCGTCTAGTTATTTATTTCATTAACGGAAAAACAAATGGTCTGTACGACTATGATTATTCACTTCAATACGAAGCAAGTAAATGTGATCCAGCGCGTCAATAATGACCAATAAATATTAAATAAATAGTTGTATTGGATGCGCACTGCGCGGCGCAGGAGTCGGTCATGAGGACAGGCAGCATGTTACATAAGTGCTGAATGCTGATGTCCGACAACAGGTAATTACGGCCAAGTAAGGCAATAAACTTAATTACGCGACCGGAATGCAAAATTCATATCAACTACCTGAATTTAATATAAACATATTTAAATAGTTACTCTTTCGCTGTGTTTTGTTGCTTAATATATATATTTAGGTACAATTTTTTCACGAAATACGAGGAATATTTATTTCTTCAACGTTTAAGCTTCTTTTGATGAAATGTGGCACATAAGTATAGACAATACAATGTTGCAAATAATTACAAAATGTAATAATTAGTGCATTTCTAAATTAATTACAAATTGAGTGTTCAGAAGGAGCTAGACTATAACTGCACGTTCTGTTACGTCACTCATTGCGTCACTAAGAGCACTTTCTCGCGCACACAAACGCACACAGACGCACACAGCCGCACACAGCTGCACACACGCCAGCCTGCGGGATCACTGACACACGACCCATGTGGCACAGTTCGAGCTTCCGTGACTTCATAAAGCTTATAAAGTTGGAGAATACGGTAAATCTGTCACATTGTGTCGCAACTTGCAATACCGTAGAGGCGAGGTTAAGCGAATCAATACGAAAGTGAATTGACTTCCTTTTATTTACTTATATCCATAGCAACCAGTTGATGGTTGCTATGGATATAAGTAAATGAGGTCTTTTTAATCCAGATGCGGGTTAATATTATGTTATGTATGATAATAGATATAAATAAATAGAAGAAACTTCAATTCCTTTCCTCTGTTTAGGAAAAACAATTCTAATAAAATAATAAATAATATAAAGTGCATATGCTAGGAAAACTACATATTTTATATATTGTTATACAAACGAAGTTTTTACTGGATAGCTCATAAAGAAGTCAATTAGGCTATTTCATGAAAATAATAGAGTCACGCGCAAAAAGTAACCTCTTTAACGTGTTACGAAGTAATATGTTTCAACAGGAGATTAATATTCGCGATTATAAACTTTACGGTTATCTACGTTACGAAATTAGACATTCAATGCAATACTTATCTAAGTATCTACAAGTATTAGTATATTTTTATACACTATAAAGTAGAGAAAAAGTAGAGCTGTAAACAAATATCGCTGATTTATTGATAAATACTCTAAAGTTCTAAATATTCGAAAATTATTGTAAGAAATAAATTAAACATAATATCATTGACCTTAGCTACGCGTTACCGAAATATCTTTAAAGCTGCGATTCAATGACATAATTTCAAATGGCATAATATTCTGATATTTAAGTTAATATTGTCTGAAACTAGGTCGTACTGGTTGTCGAGTGGGCGCGGTAACTAGTTCGTTCAATAATAAAATAATTTAAACATGTTATATACATCGTCTTTTTTAATTCAACAAAAACAACAAATATATTAATTATTAAACGATAATCTCAATTATACCAAAAACATAATAGAATGCCATTCTTGAAAAAGCAAGTGTCTTGTTTTAACAATTGTTTTAATAATAATTCTGGTTCTTTTTGTCTGTGTCATACCTTAAAAACTACAAGTTTAAAATAATTTTGTGTAAAAATTAATTATTTTTTACATGATATAAAACATTGCATAGTAAGAAACATTTTAATTTTTACTAATATTAAAACCAAAAAAAGTTATTAAAAAATGCTACATAATTTGAAGGTTGTAATTTTTTATCTTAAAATAAAATAAAATAAATTTGTAATTACTGCTTACTGTTTGTAAGTGGTGATGAAGGTCGCATTAGCATATTATGATTGTTACACATCAATTTACTCGCTAACTTTAGGACTTGACAAGTTGATCAGGAACTGGTCACACGTCAGAATCCGAATAAAAAATATCGGTTACGCAAGTTGTTATTTTTTATCATGAACCAGTATAATGCCCTACATACGCTTGCATGTCAATATTTTCATTCTGCAAAGAATGATAATGCCTTATTTGTATTTTGTGTATTATCGTCTGTATGTACCTACTTTAAATCGAATTAAGAGAAGTTGTCAACCTTGCGCGATACAATTACATATATTAAATGAAATTACAAAATATTCAAGTTTAAAATCGCCAATTTCCTTTCACCTCGTAAATAGTTCACGATAATTATGAACAACGCAATGTGGATATATAACATTAAACGAGTAAACGGCGAAGCAGAGGTCATTAAATTATGTTATTCGGTTTGTATGCTCTGCAATTATGTGCAATAAACTGAGGCTTTAATGCATATTTTTGTCTTTATGTGAAGTAATTATGAAATATATTTATTGAAATAGCCTTCACTCGTAAATCTAATAATATTTAAATGTCCATACATCATCTTTTAGCCACCTCATTTTGTTTGACCTTTTGTGTATTCGTAGCGATACATTAACCTTTTTAATTAAACGTAAAATGTAATAAACGTTTAGAAGTCAATGATTGATAGCTGTTTTTATCGAAAATTATCATCGAAACGGCGCTTAGCGCAACCGCTCGCGCAGTACAGTTATACAAACATATAATTATGTTCAACTGAAAATATAATTAGCGTGCAAACAATCTATTTGCCTGTCTTGAAGCAATGCTAATGTTGTTTGTTGAAGATAATTGCATACCAAAGTTGTAAATAAATTAAATCAATAAATTAATTAAATATTCTAATATAATGCCACCAAATTTTATAATGAAATGTTGAAATCATTAAATAGTTCCCAAATATGTTATAATTATGCTTCAAGGATTATGTCACAAGGTAATGTGTTTACGAGCGGTCAGAAACTGGCTTTAGTTGGATAAAAAAATTGACATCTACTAACAAAAATTTAAATGGCTTCCGCCATATAAAGTCCTGCTTCAAACCGCACTTTTTCCCTTCATAAAATTGACATGAAATGAAGATAAAATCAGTACTATGTGATTAAACAAAGCGAGAAAAACAATCACGTCAAATCTTAAACGTGACTATCATTCCATCTGAAAGAAAATATATTGTGTATATAAAAATTAAAGAAAATTGTCTGAAAATATATTTTTTATTTAAATAATTTAATATGTGTTATTAGTAAAACTACTACAAGAAACTAATATTGCGGATTTTTTAAAATGCAATTAACAAGACGAAATAATAATCGTAATCAGGAGCTCTACCGGTTTCCAATTTCCATACAATTGAAACGAGAGCAAAGTCGGTTATAATGAATACGCATCTGAGTATTATGCGGTCAGTGAGTCACTGAAAGCGAAAGGAGTTGAGTAACGCTCGCAGCGGCGCGCTACTGCGCCCGCGCGGGCCGACCAGCGGAGCGCCGCGTTTGACATTGACTCCTCCTGAAAAGTTGATAATTAATTTTTAACATACAAAACCGCCTTTAAACGGTCAGAACAAAACAAAATTAAAATGGGATCAATCGGAGAGCTTTCGAATAAAAAAATAATCATCAATATCGGTTTACCCATTTAAAAGTTCTGTTGTAAAAAACACAAAAAACAGTCGAATCGAGAACCTTCTCATTTCTTTGTATGTAGTTGATTGAAAATATACTATATACTCCATAAATTATATCGATTTAACACAGCTATGGGATATGTTGCTATGTACACCCGCCTACTGTTTACATCCATACGAATTACGACAATAAAAAAAGATAAATATAATAATTATAGGTAGGTACAAACACTATTTTAATACGGCGTTTGTTTTTAATGAAAATTGAGGTAAATGAAATAGAAGTTAACGGATGTCACTTACTGAATGTCACCTGACACCTGGGATCACCCGGCGAGTTCATCGACCCTCTGTCGTAATTAACAAAATCAATAGAATTGAAAATTGTAATTGTTAAATTCAGTTGAAAACTAATGGTTTTTCCGTTTGCTAATTGTGTAAAAACAATTGTGATGTTTTTGTCTAATTGTTATTTCATCAAATACAATAGTGATTACGTTGATTAACTTTTCTTAAACTTAAATAACTTGGATATACCCAAATTAATTAATTTATTTCTTATATTCTAGACTGTTTTCTAAAATTAGCTTATTGAAGTAGAGTCTTTAAATTATCGTAAAAATATAATACATTTTACCATAATAATTACACATTTATATTATTTATTTATAAATAATGAAGCATATTAAATAAAAAAATGGTTGGCCGCAGATGTTAACATGCCGCAGCTCAAAATCCCGTTGATGTCTTTTGTATGAAAAATAATTCGACATGTTTACCTACGAATATTCCCAAAGTTCGTGACACATATTTTTATTTTTTAATAGAGCTCTCATACCTTTACTTATTATTGTGATGTAAATACGATATTGCGGTTAAAATATTAAATAATTTTCGTAGTGAACGGTCCGTAAGCGATATTGAAGGCTCTCGATCAAGGCGGCTAGTTGGCTGATAAATATCTGATTATTCGGAATTAAGCACAAGGTTTTGTTTCTCGTGTTTCTCTTCGCAATTAAAATATTGATTTCAAAACAGTGTCAACTCGAATCTGGGCCGCATCAACAAAACAGAGCTCGCTCAGAACAATAACGTACAAAACTAATTAAACGTAATAAAAGTATGAATTAAATCGTTAATGATCGTATTTCTCATCTTTATTCAATAGATATCTGCAATACCAACATAAATAAATAAATAAATAAAAATCGTTTATTTAGAAACAATACATACAAACAAAAACAATTTAGACACGACGATCGCCTCAACTAGGAATATATCTACCTGTGCTAGGACGATTGACGCCTTCCTCTCCAGACTTAGCCAGTATTGTTAATTTAACTTATATACTATTACATAAATATATAAAATAGAGAATCATTAAGAACTAATTGAGGTTAAAAATAACATTTCGGGCATGCAGTTTGTGTGTTCGTGTGTGTGTGTGTGTGTGATGTTCCCCTATTTGAGAGATTGAGTGGATGAGTGTGTAAAATATTTCAATATCAATATCAATATGCGGTTCTTTATAAGTATTTATGCGTATTAAACTTTCATGAAGTCTTCGGTCTCGCTGTACGATAAGGTAAGTAAAAAGATGATTATTTTATTTTTCAAATCGGATAAGGTCAAAGTACGAACGTTTAATATTTTATTAATTTTATTATACAGGAGTGGGCTCAAAAAAACACAGAATCGTTCTGCAGCTGCAGTGCGGACAAACGGTAAATTATTATTTTTTTATCCCTGCGCCTTTTTTCAAATTTTATTTCATGCCAGTTCGTCTGCTTGTGATAAGCAAGAACACAGTGTAGTATGAAGAGCTTTCTAATTGATAGTATTTTGCATTCTGTGTAAAGAGCAGTAGTGGGATAATATATGGGCTTAGCCATCATTACTTTTAATACCGCTCTTTGAGCTCTTTGAATATAGATTGGCATTTGGCACATTGCATAATAAACTTTTTTAACGACATCTTCGTCAGCTATTGAGCGAAGCTTTTTGAATATAGCCATAAGTTTGCGTGTACGAGAGGACAATAATTTAATATGATGCTTCCAGTTAAGCTGATTGTCTAGGTGAACACCTAGATACTTAACGGTGGCAGCGCTTATTATTTGTTTGCAGCTACAAGTTCCATTATCTCGGGTGATGCACGTATGCGCTGTTATGGTCAGGTCCTTTGGCTGCGAAGATTTGTATAAGGAAAACGTAAGAAACTTTGTTTTATCTAGGTTAAGACTCAGAACATTATCATTCAACCATGCCATCACTTTAGATAGGCCAGCTTCCGCTGATTTTTTAGTGCTTATCCAGCCACTGCCGCTAAAGACGAAAGCCGTATCATCAGCGAAGGTTACCACATGGTCGTTGGATAGAGGTATGTTACATAGCTCATTTATATACACCAGAAATAACGTGGGGCCTAGTACACTACCCTGGGGCAAACCATAGGTGACTGTACACTCAGAGCTAGTTGTGTATCCAATCTTGACAACCTGCTTTCTGTCTTGTAAGGTAACTTGTAAGGTAACTTGATAATAGTTGCAGCGGCAACCCTCTGACACGAGCTTTTTCAAGTTTCTTGAGGAGTATGGGGATAGACACAGTGTCAAAGGTTTTAGCCAAGTCCAGAAATATACCAATACAGGTTTTCTTGTTGTCAAGACTGTCTACAATGTGGCTTATTAAGTCATTTACAGCGTCATTTGTCGACTTACCTCCGAGAAATCCATACTGGTGGTTGGAGAAGAAATTATTTTTACGGAGAAAACTAGAAAGTCTAAAATAGATAACCTTTTCCAATATCTTAGATAGTGCCGGTAAGATAGATATAGGGTGATAGTTGCGGGTTTGATCTAAGTCTCCCGATTTATGAATTGGGTGAATAAGGGCAATTTTGAAGGACTCTGGAAAAACTCCGGAACGCAATGAAAGATTACAAATATGAGTAATAACTGGCACAAGAGAATCTTTACACAGTTTCAATTCCAAAATACACAACAACAAAATGCACATTGAAAGATTACGATACTAAATATACTATGTATTTCTCCATTTTTTATCAATATTCCTTCAGCTTTCTCAAAAATAATTTGTTCAGAAAGTTGAGAATTTCCGAACGGGAACGATAGCTTAGAGTATTTTATACTAACTGTATATAATATACTCTAAGAACGATAGGTACCAATATTTCGAAAAAACACACACAATGCGGACGAAGTGCCGCCGCCCGGTGCCGTGCGCGGACGCAGCGGAGATCGCACAATGCGTGTGGGGCAACACCACGTGTGGGGCAACAAGCAACGCCAGATAATCGATTAGTTTTGCAACCACAAACCATTCTTGTGAACTTCAATTATTTCCGCGACCTGCGAATTTACAATTACATGCGAATTATGTTTTTAAATCATATGAATGACTCAATTAAAATCAACCCAGCTTTCATTGTGTGTACACTCGACCGTAACTTTATTTATACTTTTACTTTCAATGATAAGATTCAATTTATCGTTAATTCGGCCAATCTCGATAATTTGTCATTTTATATGAATAAAAAATTCATGATTCAGATGTCAAGCCATAATTGTAAACCGAAAATAAGTATGACATTTTTCAAGATTATTTAGTTGTCCTCTAAAATCTAAAGCTTATTTTATGCATATTGTATGTCAATAATCATTCGTTTAGTTTTAAATGAATAAGTGTCATTGACGCGAGGTAACGTGAGGGGGGAAGTGGGGGTAGAGGTCCGGGCGAGGTCACTGATATCGATATTATTATTATCTATTAAATCGTTCGGTTCCGGTGCAATACACTTCTTTCATTTTGCGAACGGTTTAGCTCGAATGGTTTGGCTGCAAATTAAATAGATATTATAACAATCGATTTAAAGCTTTTCCTTTTAGTCAACAATAGGGCGGATAATATTTTATTTGGGTCAAGTAAATGGTCCGTTTTGTTATTTGTAATTTATACTGTATTCAATGCCTGTATGAAGGCCGTAGTTTATGTATATTATAAATTCCTTATATTTAATTTGACGAGGCAATTATGAATATTAATTGATTGGATAGTAAATCAATAAAAGAGCACATTAATTAATTCAAAGTATCTCAAAATATATTTGGTATTAACCTCGGTGTGATGTAGAATATAAATACCTACAGCAAAAGTGGCCGGTGTCGCACAGAAGGCCGACAGGCTGCCACGGCGAGATGTTTTCGAAACTCGTGTTATTTCTCACGGCTTATCATGTATTTAAAATTTGTTAGGCCAGTAGAAATCGACACTAAAAAACCCTAAATTCGCAAAGCACGATTTAGTTCTGAATTTTTGGTATGTTGTTTGGATCAGTTAGGGTGATGTAAATCCCAATTTGCAACTTCGAAAAAATTGTGCTCGCTGCGCACCCCGTGATAAACTGTGCCTTTTTATGATTTTATATGCCCTCAGTTTCAATTCTTTAAAAATCTACCTTCTTTTTGTTTTTCAGATATTGTGAGTGAACTATTTGTCTCACAGACTTTGTTCTATGCTCTAATGAAAGAAAATTAAATGCACTACAACTTTATTATACGACCTTCTCATAGAACGAGCGGTTTTTGCCAATATTTTGCTTCAAACGGGAGCAAAACTAAAAATTTCAATATTTCGGGAAAAATGAACCATCTTCGAATGGCCACAGTTTAGTCGTTATAAGGTTTAGAGAGCTGCGGTTAGGCTTATTAAATTTTCAACAATTGAAAATTTAATAACCTTAATTTATGTACTGAATCATACTTGTTAGTCCATTGAATAAAAAGTTCTAGAGTGCGTGAGTTAGTAACGTAAGATGTTTCTTCGGAAACATGTCAAGAGTCCCTAGGTAATAAACATACTAAAACCCCGGGCCACTAGGAGGAGCCCCGGAGTGGGGGGAGGGGGGAAATGGGTCCATTTTTTCATTTTTCGCTTAAATCTCAAAAACGGTACATGTTAGAGAAAAACTTTCAAGGAAAAGTTGAAAGGCCATAAAATTATCTACAAGTTGTACCTGAATCATTTTTTCCTATATCCTACCGTTTCTGAGTTATACGCAGTAAAACATGATTTTGGCTCAAACAATTTCCACATCAATCGATCAAAAAATATTTCTTTCTTCCAAAAAACTAAAATGTGCAACTTGTGACCGGTACTGATAGATTGCTCTTAATTAGGTCTATAATTGGTAAAATAAACACATTCCTTCATGGAAGCCTTTAGGAGGAATCGATTGTCAAAATATTATATTATGGTAGTTTGAGTTACTGAACTTGATCTTTTTATTTTTTTCTTCCAAAAAACTCAAAAGTGCAACTTGTGACCGGTACAGATAGATTGCTCATAATTGGGTCTATCATTGATAAAAATACCAGATTCCACCATGGAGGCGTTTACGGGGAATTGAATTTTATTAGGGTAGTTACGATACTTGAACTTTTTATTTTTTTTCTTCAAAAAAACTCAAAAGTGCAACTTGTGACCGATACTGATAGATTGCTCTTAATTAGGTCTATAATTGGTAAAATAAACACATTCCTCCATGGAAGCCTTTAGGAGGAATCGATTGTCAAAATACTATATTAGGGTTGTTTGAGTTACTGAACTTTATCTTTTT
Organism: Colias philodice; assembly: GCF_061535455.1. Taxonomy (NCBI): domain Eukaryota; kingdom Metazoa; phylum Arthropoda; class Insecta; order Lepidoptera; family Pieridae; genus Colias; species Colias philodice. The sequence goes on along the minus strand of NC_143105.1, from coordinate 9,905,671 downwards.
ATTTTTTTCTTCCAAAAAACTCAAAAGTGCAACTTGTGACCGGTACTGATAGATTGCTCTTAATTAGGTCTATAATTGGTAAAATAAACACATTCCTCCATGGAAGCCTTTAGGAGGAATCGATTGTCAAAATATTATATTAGGGTAGTTTGAGTTACTGAACTTGATCTTTTTATTTTTTTCTTCCAAAAAACTCAAAAGTGCAACTTGTGACCGGTACAGATAGATTGCTCATAATAAGGTCTATCATTGATAAAAATACTAGATTCCACCACGGAGGCGTTTACGGGGAATTGAATTTTATTAGGGTAGATACGATACTTGAACTTTTTATTTTTTTTCTTCCAAAAAAACTCAAAAGTGCAACTTGTGACCGGTACCGATAGATTGCTCATAATTAGGTCTATCATTGATAAAAAAACCAGATTCCACCATGGAGGCGTTTAGGAGGTATTGAATTTTATTAGGGTAGTTACGATACATGAACTTTTTAACTAACTACCCTAATAAAATTCAATTCCCCGTAAACGCCTCCATGGTGGAATCTGGTATTTTTATCAATGATAGACCTAATTATGAGCAATCTATTTGTACCGGTCATAAGTTGCACTTTTGAGCTTTTTGGAAGAAAAAAAAAATAAAAAGTTCATGTATCGTAACTACCCTGATAAAATTCAATTCTCCGTAAACGCCTCCGTGGTGGAATCTGGTATTTTTAGCAATGATAGACCTAATTATGAGCAATCTATCTGTACCGGTCACAAGTTGCACTTTTGAGTTTTTTGGAAGAAAAAAATAAAAAGATCAAGTTCAGTAACTCAAACTGCCCTAATATAATATTTTGACAATCGATTCCTCCTAAAGGCTTCCATGGAGGAATGTGTTTATTTTACCAATTATAGAACTAATTAAGAGCAATCTATCAGTACTGGTCACAAGTTGCACATTTGAGTTTTTTGGAAGAAAGAAATATTTTTTGATCGATTGATGTGGAAATTGTTTGAGCCAAAATCATGTTTTACTGCGTATAACTCAGAAACGGTAGGATATAGGAAAAAATGATTTAGGTTCAACTTGTAGATAATTGTATGGCATTTCAACTTTTCCTTGAAAGTTTTTCTCTAACATGTACCGTTTTTGAGATTTAAGCGAAAAATGAAAAAATGGACCCATTTCCCTCCTCCCCCCACTCCGGGGCTCCTCCTAGTGGCCCGGGGTTTTAGTATGTTTATTACCTAGGGACTCTTGACATGTTTCCGAAGAAACATTTTACGTTACTAACTCACGCACTCTAGACCCCCCTTGGAGGGTCTCATTCAATGGACTATGTCGGAAACGCATAGTTTATGACTTTTAGAGCAAAAAGTGAAAAAAGTCCAAAATTTTCGCAGTTTATCACGTGGTGCGCAGCGAGCACAACTTTTTCGAAGTTGCAAATTGGGATTTACATCACCCTAACTGATCCAAACAACATACCAAAAATTCAGAACTAAATCGTGCTTTGCGCATTTAATGTTAATTTCCACTGGCCTATGTAACGTATCATATTATATTTCCATTAAAAAATGTGTGAACATTGAATCCCTTCAATTACCATATTATGGTACATTATGTTATTATGCTTAATATTAATATTATGTAACAAAATATTATTAATGTAATTTATATCTGTAAAACATTATAATATGCAAATCGCAGCATTATAATTTTAATTGAGGAAATAAAAAACAAATAATAAAAATATTACACTGAGTAGGTACTATAAAGGCTTTTGTATCAGATTGTAATACACTTCCTCGTATTAAAAACTGTACAAAACAACTTATAGCGAAATGACAAAAAATAATGGCCGTATAATATTATAAAGATAATTACATATTTAATATATTATGCCACTACATGTCATGAAAAAATTACCAGTACTATTACTTTAAGTATTATAAAAAAATATTTAGAACACTTATATTATTGAGAAATAGCATGCCAAATGTTTTATGAGCACTCAAGACAAATCCTAAAAAGATAAAGTTTACACAAACGAGTGTAATGTTTGTTTACTCGCGCTCAACTCGCTGTTTGATACGAGTACACTTATATCGATACTCGAAATCGATATCGACGCCAGCAAAAACATAAAAAATCACTAATTTCCTTATAGCTTTGTATGATAACGTTGATGTTAATACATACATAATTACAATCGAAAGGCAATATTATGAGTAAATTACATGAAAGCTGCCAGCAACCAATATGATCTTTAAAGCATCATGTTACCAATAATTTCACCCCGTACCAAAGTTACAATGAACGCATAACACAGCTGTTGTTCTCTACATTTACATGAAGAGTAAATCTAGTATATATGTGGTAAACTATAACACATAATCTGTATCCATGAAGCGGACACTCGTGACTCACATAAGGGGACCGTCTCCGAACGCACGGAAACGCCACTCACAACTTACGTGGGAGGTATTGTTCTCTGCAAATTATTTCATTACCCCAATGGGGTTCCGCTCGGCCGCGCAGCTGACATGCGCTTGGAGACAAGTGTGTTGTGTAATCATTATTATCAATGACATTGCCTCACTTGTCCTTGCTTTGATTCGTTAATTAAAACGATTTAATGAGCCGTGATGGATTCAAACAAGAATTTTATAATAATGAGTATATTATATATTTTTAAATAATCCCACTGTTTGGATTTTTGCTCCTGTGTATCGTTATAATATTATTTCCTTTGTCATAAAATGGATGATTTCCTTTGCATTTTGCTCGACGCACTCTACTATATTCTGTTAGTCATTAGAACCGCTTGATATGTTCACCCAAGTAAATAGCATATTATATTACATACAGTGTTTAGCTGATGAATAATGTTGATGTTCAATGAGTAAGATGGAGCTATCGTATTATCTATCACCAGTGGCCAGTGATCAGTGGTCAGTGTATGGCCACGTATGGCGGGGCGCATCCTGGAGCCGGTGGAGCCTTTCGTCACTTCCCCGCGCCCGCGCCAGTTGCCTCACACGTGTTGTAAACCGATTTAACTTTCAGATTAAATAAATACCTTTTCAGATTGTTATTGCTAGATATTTATATTTAATAACTATAATTGGTTGTGTTAGATACCTTTAAAGGTTTCTATTTGTTGAGTAGTATTTATAGATAACTGCCAAGTTATAATTAATTTAACAGTTTTCTGTAAGTACAATTTTCTTGAAAAGTGTAATTGCTAATCGGTACAATTTTTTTAGAAACGAACAAGTCATCAGGCTAGTTTCAATGATACCTTTAGAACCCTGATAGTAACGATATTCTTTTAAAACAATGTCTAGATTACGCGTCATGTTTGTACAATAGTGCATACTACCGTAATTAGTGTACAAATACCCATCTTCTTTAATTATTATTAATATACGAGGAAGGTGTCTCCGTCGATGTGCAGGAAGATAGAGCCGCGGAAGGCTTCGCGGCGCGTGCGTTACGTGAGCGACTGTCCACTCTCCATCTACTCTCAAATAACAATCACTTCGCATAACTAGCAAATAGTATAACTTCAACGCGGAGTCATTATGTTTGCTTAATAATAGTATTGTTGTTTCCTTGCCTCACATGCTTATGTGTTGTAAATAAAACTTACGTCACAAAACATTATAACGTTTTGATCAACAGACCGTGGAATATTTCAATCTTTTGGTGTTAAATTGTTTGATAGTGATCTAAAAGAGTTGATCCAATGTATAATGACATAAGCAGTAAGCTAATATTTGAAATGTTGTCCACTGTTTGTCAATCGTTGCGACAGCATAATTATTAAAGTGGGTGGTATTAAGGTCTCGATTTAAACCGATTTAGAAAACGCTATATTTGACATGACTCAACGATAATGGTTGTCTTTAGGAGCGCTCGGTTTTACCCGACGTTACTTAATTCTGCTGGTCTATTGGGTTACGAGATACTTTCGTTATATTCAGACTATCGCTCGTACAATTTTCTAATTATACGAAATGTAGTATATATTGTGACTTAATATTTTCATACATAAAAAGAACACATTCGTTATTCGTTTTTTCATTGAAAAAAACAATAAATTTTATTCCCATGCAAATAAACATAATCTCAATATTTTAATGTAAATAATTATTCACTTACACTTTAAACTATGTTATAGTGATAATTAAAAGGTAGATGAATATGGCAGCCAATAATTATTGGTATGTAATTGACCGAGACGCGCGACGGTGAATGCGTGTGAATGTTTATCTGCTTGTGTGTTATGTTGACGGATGACGGATTACTTAATGCGATAATTGCCATCACAGACATACGAACCACGATTCAGCAGGAAGGTCGATTCGATCACCATTGGATCTTAATCAAACGTAACGTATACTACCATCGATTGTAATGCTACGTTAAAAATGATAATTGTCATATTCATATCAATAAATAAGCGTGTACAAATTTATATTCGTTTAAAATGCACTGAAAACTTTTGTTTTTATAGCGCTGAACGGTTTAAAAAAAATTGAAGAGTACAATTTCATTAACTTATTACTGTCGACTCTACAATCGAAGCATATTATAGATATTAGAAATTCATTATTTTAAAACATAATTAATAATTATATAGATTCTAGATTGTAGAGCATTTTATTGATAACTTAAAATTGAAACAAAAGCTTTTGGTGATGATAATCATATGAGAAAATGGTAAAGACTTTACTGTAGAGTCTTACCAATAAAATTAATAAATATTTAAGTAATAAAAGATTGCATGTGTACTTCTTGTATCTGCCTATCGATATGCTCCGATTGTGAACCTCTTCGAATGTAACAAATGTCTCTATCTCAAGTACCTATATGACGCTCATCAATTGCGCTGTAGTGTGTAATATAATATTTTTGTGTGTGTTATATATAGTTCTAATGTTTCGAATAAAGTGCAGTCTAAGGTCAGTCTATATTCGGGATCAAGTGTTTAACCACCAACCTTCACTGCGCACAGATAATGTAATTTTGCTACACTGTCGTTTCGAAACCATCTCTGCCATTATATTTAAAGTTTAATATCGCATTAATAATATCATGTAATAATATTAATAATTTAATATCTGCTTTTAACAATAAAATACGAGATACTTCAAAACATAATTAATAATTATATATCGTTAAAATGATGCGATAAATTCGTCACGAACAAAATATCGTCTTTCATAATGTACAGGCACTTGATAGACAAAAATAAGTTATAAATTGACCGCTCAGTTTCTCAACAGTTAAATTATCTTTCAGTTGCGGTGAGGCAACCGCCCCGGTGACTTATCGGACATATTCGACCACACAGACGCGTACTTAAATAATAATGCGTGCAAATATCAATATTTTCCAATGTTTTAATATCAAAAAGGCAGACGTCCTTAGTTCAAATATACCCAGGCTGGTACCAATAGCCCAGATTTTTAATTCCCATATTTTGCAATTGTCCTACATCGGCTGTGTACTGCCCAGGGCTGCCCGTTTATTATGGAGACATGCGTGCAAATATGATCTTTAAATGCACGTTATATAGGCTAGAATAGAAATTCTGATATAGAATGTTAAATGTGTATTTGTCGCGTGTCTGTACATAATAGATCGGTCGACGATGTCACAAACTGTTTAGAGTTTACGACCGCTCGCAATTTGAGCCCGAGCGTTGCGATATTGTATCAAATTATAATTACCACACTACTTTGTAACACGTAGAGGAAAAAACATATTAATTATGTTGGCTACTTAGCGGGGCCAGCTGCAGTGAGAGGCTTCGTAACTTATAAATGTATGTGACTCAACTATGTTATACGAATTATGTTATAACGTAGAACAAAATAAATGAATACTGAATACTGGCGCAAGTTCGGTGCTTTGTTACTTATGGACTCGTTAAGTAATCAGTCTAGAGACTACATAACATGATGGCCGTTTAAGAAACACAAACAACAATTTAAACGCCATAAAGTTGAGCATGCATTGTGTCTGCGGTTACGTACGGCGAGGTCGCGCCCGTGATGTATCGCTTGCAAGCCGCCATTACTTGCCCATTACACATCTTGCGATCTTCGTAATATTCACGCTTTTGCTATTAATTTAATAGCAAAAGCGTGAATATTACGATACAATAACAAAAAAATATTTTGAATGTACTCATTCACGTAATATGTTGTAGGATAGAGCTTAAATTACTAAGCTTAACAGTAGATATCGATTAACATCGTTCTAAATAGTCGGTTAAATATCAGACGAGGTGTAACTATCTGTACCTTTGTTAATAATATATAGCTGGAAATAATAAGTAAGTACAATGTAAAGTAATTACAATGTACCTACAAGTAATTAAACCGTTAAGCAATTTCGTGGAAACCTTCATCCAAAGAGTGAAAATAACTTCCGGCTGTAAGCTCCGACTAACCTTCGAGTGTTGCCTCATTTGTATCACGATATTTGATTTGCGCAAAGCTATAGTGAAATACTATCATTTATGAACATTAAATACAAGTGACGTATTTTTTACAGAGAAAGTTGAACGATTGATTCCATTTTGTATTACAATTTACATTAAAATAATGTACAGATAAAAAACGTTAACATTTTTAAACTATGTATTTATTTTATTATGATAGATATATTATGATATACTAATACAAACTATCAATGCCCCAATTATTAAACGTAGAACTGTAGGTATAAACACATGTTGTAACTGTAAGTCAGATAGAATAAAAAATTGATATTTTTATCCGATACAATTAAAAATACACTAAGAACAATAGAAATACCTAATAATATTTTTTCTTTCAATTTAATTGCATATGATTCTAATTGGGTCCAGATGTTCATGGCAACATGTTTTACTTGTTTGTTTATACATTTTAAATGATAAATTATACACATAAAAATAAAAGATATTCTGCTCCGTCATATACCTATATATTTCGTTCGTAAAACATTATTCTACTTGTGAACACAATATAAAAAGTAAATACCCTCCTTTTCTATAAGTTTCGGGTCATAAAAATGATAGCAATAAAATAAAAGGAATGGTTGAATTTTTATAATTAAATTTTTATTTACCAAGCACTTAATATAATAATAATTTTTAGCTCGTAATAATAAATTATTCATGCTTCTTTCAAAGATAAACTACAAATGGTTATCATATAAAAATACATAATCTAAAATACAACTTATGATAATAATCTATAAAAAATGTAAATAAGTGTCACCATTGACAGATTGATTGATTAACACATCATAAACATCGAACGAATATTTACATGAATTAACATTTTATGAAGCACTCATTGAGTAAGCTCTGTGGCAATCAAATATTAAACAAGTGCTAATTTAATAAACAGCCTTAAAAGCAAATACATACCAAAGTAATACAAAAACTGTCGTCATTCTCAAGCAATAGTACAATAGAACTTTGAGCGGACAATAATTATAATTTAAGTGCCGATAAGAAAATGACTGAACGAACTGATTGTTTAAAATACAAGTACTATAATATAAAAACGTCGTATGAAATCTATTGTATCCTTTATTGAAATTTTAGAATTAATCGATTAACACTAATGTTTGATAAAAACTTTTATAATTCAAGTACACATAATCAATGATCATGTGAGAACTCTATGAAATACTAATACTTCATCGACGTATTCGGAATTATGTAGAGCTTGGACTTTATTCTTATTTATGATGATCTCTTGCAAATATGTATCTGTGTAATAAAGGGCATGTCTGACCTTCAGAATATTATAGAAAATATGTTATTATCGAATAGGTAATAAATAATAATATATAGTATTTATCGTGGTATCCAGAGCGTCGCCGAGAAGCCGGAACCGCGCTCCGCTGGTAGCTGGCAATACTGACAAAAATGCGCCTTGTTGTGCTCGCTCCTTACAAGCTATTGTAATCCGCAATTACCAACTGCGTTTAAACCTCAAAAGAACAATAAAATAAACATGTTAGAAAAATAAAACACAGTTACCTAAATTGTTAATATATCATTAATATTACGGAAATAATAATCACGCGTGTTTTAAGTTATTTATCACGTTTTTGCTTCCAGTATAGAAGCAAATGAAAAGATAGTAAAATAAAAGTACAAATAATGAAAAGCGCTATAATGTAAACTGCATTCGGGTAGCGGGTCGCAGGTCGCCACAGCTGGGCGGTGTCGCGCGGTCGCCGCGACGACCTTAGGGCCAAGGCGTGACCTTTGCTCGCGGAAACTTACGCACTTCATATTTAAGTGGCTAGTTCAGCTTTGAGTACACTTGGCGATGGACACACGGACAAGTGTCGTAAAACGTGGAGCCGAAGTTATTGACAATGTATGGAAGACGCCGTTAAAATGACAACGCGATAGCGGCGATACTTATCAAAACAATATTGTGATAACTCTATTCGGTTGTAATAATCGATCAATGACCAAGGTTTAAACTAATATAAACTTTGCGTACGAAATCTAATATTTCTAATATTTATATATTATAAAGGCGAAAGTTTGTAAGGATGTATGGATGTATGGATGTTTGTTACTCTTTCACGTAAAAACTACTGAACCGATTACAATGAAATTTAGCACACATATAGAGGGTAACTTGGATTAACACATAGGATACACATAGGATAGATTTTTATCCCGGAAATTCCACGGGAACGGGAACTATGCGGGTTTTCCTTTGAAATCGCGGGCGAAGCCGCGGGCGGAAATCTAGTAATATAATATAAGTACGAAGGAGACTTCTATTCGTTTATAAAAGATAATGAATTCACTTTAAATGAGACCGGAAAGTTGAAATAGCACTTTAGCGTGACACTTGTCACATATCAATTAGCCGGTGTAATTGCACTATTTTCGTAACATTAAGGACTTTTATCGCATACGCATGTTTGTTAAGAAATAAAAGTGGAATAATAAAATTATTGTATAAAAACGTGAAGGTTGTTCGTAACTTTCCATTTGGAATGAGTTCAAAGTCGCAACCGGCGACCGCAGCCGACCAACTCGCCGCTCGCTGCCAGCTGCAACCCGCTCGCGTGGGCGCGCTACACTGACTCTACATAATATAATTTCGTTGACAATTTACAAATATAGAACAATAGAAATATAATCTACGGTATGCGGAATATATGTCATAATAATGGAAAATTTCACTTATTAAGAACCAGACCATCATGATTACCTACGAAGAAAACTAGATTTATATCTAAGTTATTAACGTCCGATAAAATTATTTCGTATATTGCACGCCTCATAAGCGAAGCGTTGAGGTGGGTACTACTGTCACTTCGCGCAAAACATCTGATTTTTCAAACTTAAAATGTCTTTATGTATCATACATTGCACTTGTAAGATAATACATACACACACATATTAAGAAAAAACACTATTTTTAACATTCATGATATTTTTGATGTCATTTTTGTTATTTAAACTAGTTAAAAAACAGTTTAAAAAAGTTCTGTCTTGGACGTCCGTGTGTCTGTATGTGCGGAGGATTTTCTTGTTAACACGATAGCGACCGAAATACTTTACTAATCGAGTCTTTTTTTTTCTCTTACGCTTGAGTATGCTCAGGAATAGAACCCTTTCATTTTTCAGGGTCTGATTCGATGTGGTTTAATTGTTATTAAATAAACAAAAATAATAATTAATAAATAATTATTTAAAAAAAATTATGAGGCGTGCACTTTTGGATTTTCCAAACTATTTTATTTTATTTCTCTCATAAAAAAGCCGGGATAAAATCATGTAAATAATCGTTTTATTTAAACTGAATTAACCTCAACATAAGTATGTTTTTTGAACGTTAACCATCAACAAGACAATAACAATTACACAATTTTATTTTATTTTATTTTTTATTTTATTTTATTAGTTTCCAAACAGCTTATACAACAATATAACAAACAAATTATTCAAGTACAATTAATAACGTTCTATGTATAAGCCTATTCTATGGATACACAAATGTTTAGAGTGTGAAAGATGTAAAAACAATTAAAAATACTGTTACCACAACAATAAAAAAAAAATACAATAAAAGATATACTTAGGCTAACAAGATTCGACATAAATCCGTATGCTTCAGGTGCTACGCAGAGCAGTAAGTACTAGGCGACGAAAACTGGCTAGACTATTTGAAAAAATGTCAATAGTGTTATCTTTATTAACTATTTCGTTATATAGTCGGCATAACCTATATACTGGGTTATTATAAGAAATATATAAGCGAGTGGCGGGTATATAGAAGGGTTTAGCGTTCCGAGTGACACGAGCGTTACAATATAAAGAGAATTTACAAAGCATATCAGTGTGAATTAGGTTATTGATAATTTTATACATATAAGTTAAATCAATGAATTTACGTCGCATTTCAAGTGAATCCAAATTGAAATATTTAAGTCGAATGTCATAGGTGGGCAAGGATCTTCTAAGGTGTTCACGATTGCATAGAGAACGTAAAAATCGTTTTTGTACCGATTCGAGCTTGTCGATATGCGTTTTGTAGAATGGAGACCACACTGAGGAGCCATATTCAAGGGTGCTACGGACCAGAGATTTATAAAGAATAAGGGCACTATTTTTATTTTTAAAAGATCTGGACATTCGTAATATAAAGCCTAAATTTTGATTGGCTTTTTTGACAGTAGATTCGACATGATCGATAAATGATAAACTTTTATCGAATGTCACCCCTAGATCACGTATGAATTCTTTACGACCTAAGATAATATTTGAAATTTGATACGAAAAGTTAATACTGTTTACTTTATTAGTAAATGTGACAACATGACACTTAGAGGTATTTAATTTCATTAAATTTCTCTTACACCAGGCATGAAGAGCAATTAAGTCTTCTTGAAGCAACTGACAGTCAGCAATATTATCGACTTTTCTATATAGTTTCAGATCATCCGCATAAAGTAGACATTTACTACCTATATTAAATCGTAAGGGTGCATCATTTATAAAAACCGCGAACAAAAGAGGGCCAAGATGGGAACCTTGGGGAGGTACGTAAAGCTGGCGATGAAAAATTAGCGAAATTAAAAAAAAACAACACCAGAATTTGTTGCTTATTTGTTGCTAATTAGTTGCTATAATGACGATTTTGTTGCTCAACCCGTTCGCTGAAAATCAGCAACAGTTCTAGCTTAACGTTAAGGTAGCGTGCAGAAATCGGAAAAAGGGATGGATCGTTCCAAAAATGCAGATGAATTTGTTGCTAATTTGTTGCTGCATAAAAACAGTGAAAATTTTAAATTTTTTTCATTGGCGCCAAAAATAACACTGGCCATGTCAACTTAATTGTCGATTTTCGGTAGTGAAACATAAAAAAAAATTTGTTGCTCCTCACATCGTTCACTGGCAAAGTGTACAGAGCCAGCAACAAAATAGAAACCGGAAGTAGAGTTAATTTTGAAACCGGTTTGCTAGAAAATCGTCCACGCCAGCTTAACTGTCGATTTTCGGTAGTGAAACATAAAAAAAAATTTGTTGCTCCTCACATCGTTCACCGGCACAGTGTACAGAGCCAGCAACAAAATAGAAACCGGAAATAGAGTTAATTTTGAAACCGGTTTGCTAGAAAATCGTCCAAGCCAGCTTAACTGTCGATTTTCGGTAGTGAAACATAAAAAAAAAATTTGTTGCTCCTCACATCGTTCACCGGCACAGTGTACAGAGCCAGCAACAAAATAGAAACCGGAAGTAGAGTTAATTTTGAAACCGGTTTGCTAGAATATCGTCCACGCCAGCTTAACTGTCGATTTTCGGTAGTGAAACATAAAAAAAAAATTTGTTGCTCCTCACATCGTTCACCGGCACAGTGTACAGAGCCAGCAACAAAATAGAAACCGGAAGTAGAGTTAATTTTGAAACCGGAACACCGGAAGGAACAGAATAGGGTTCAGATAGGTAGCCGTTGAGAGCAACTATTTGAGTGCGGTTTTTAATGTACGAGATGATCCAACGCAATAAGTTCCCATGTATGCCACAAATCATCAGCTTTTTAATCAGGAGCTCATGGTTGACTTTATCGAACGCCTTCTGAAAGTCGGTGTAAATGACATCCACTTGTCCTTTGTTGTCCAAAGTTTCTAGGAGATAGTCAGCATATTCAGTTAAATTAGATGTTGTTGATTTACGCGCGACAAATCCATGTTGTTCAGAAATAAGTAAAGGTTTAACAAAATTGTAAATTTGATTGTAAATAACACGTTCAAATATTTTAGCAAAGCAATTTAGTATGCAGATAGGTCTGTAATTACAACAGTCCGATCTATCGCCGGATTTGAATATTGGAATTACGTGAGCGATCTTCCAAAAGTCAGGAAAGATGCCTGTAGATAGAGATCTATTAAAAATTATATAAAGTGGTAAGGTGAGCTCGTTATAGCAAGATTTAACAAAATGAGATGGAATACCGTCCGGTCCAGGACCCTTGTTCGGATCCAATTGTTTAAGAAGTTTTTTAACATCATGCGCTTCAATTACTACTTTGTTAATTACTGTTTCTTGCCAATTGTAATCGAGCTCGTAGCTAATTATTCGTTAATTTGTTACAGATAATCATCACACAGAGCCAACAAGCATCACAATGAGAAGCGCACTGTTCATACTAGGCCTGGTGGCGCTGGCAGCGGCGGCGCCCGCGCCCGAGGCGAAGCCCGAGCCGGCCGCGCAGCCCGACCCCGCGCCGCAGCCCGACCCCGCACTCGACTCGCAACCTGAAATCATTGAAATCATCGCCCCCGCTAACAGCGCACAAGTATGTCACATTTTTGTGCTTTTCTAAATTTTTAATATTGTACAATGTACATATCAAGTAAATATCAACTAAATGCTTCAATAATTAATGCCCAATCCTGTGGTTAAATGTCGACCAAACAAGACAATATCTATACATATTACATGAAATCTAAATATATAGCTATGATTAACATATTCAATTTCATTTAAAATTTTCCTTCCGTTCATATTTACAAAACAAAGTATAGAAAATGTTCGTAAGTAGTTCAGTAAGTGAAATACCATAATTAAATAACCCGTTTCATATTGTACCGCATGCACTAGTTGTTCTTACATAAGGAGTTACGTAACAAATACCAGTATTAATACATATAAATGTAGCATGGCTTGACAATTATTAAGTCATCGGCCGCAGGGAAGAAGTTAGAACGACAATATCGCGTGCGTAAGATCTCTCGCCAAGATAATTGCTAAATGTATGGGAATTGCAATTATTGTGGTATTTAGTGGGCAATGGACGATAGTTTCGGAGTTCAAATCCTTGCCCTTACGTACCTATATAATAGCGTGTAATTGTGAAATCTTCGGTTAATTGTTGTAATTATGCAGAATTACTATGCAGTCACCATCATTATACACATTCTTATTTAACCACAATGACATAGCAAGACGGATTATAGGCATACAGAACAAAAAAGTGTATTATAACTCTACACTCTACATTTCCACAGAAAACGATAATTTTAATATTAAAGAGAAATAAATTTTCAATATGTTACGAATAAAGTAAATGAATAAACGTATAAAGTTAATTTATTGTGTATTGATTTAGACTTTAATAAGCACGAATATTACAAATATTTACAACCGCGACGCACATAATATTATATTGATATGTACAATGTACATACACGACTATAAATTGCAGAGAATATTAGGTATAGAGTGCAAACATTTCTAAATAGGTACATAATAATATTATATTATATCTTATCTTTGAGATGCATGCATGCATGATGCATGCATATTTATTTCTGTATCATACGAGTAATATTATTTTAACTTTAAGTGCTTAAATGAGTAGTTTCATAACGAAATCAATTTGAAAGTAATAAGTTCGTAATAATAAACGGCATATTGTTCCAGGAAACCCTTGCTACTCTGAACCTGGGCGCCCCGGGCTCCGAGCTGAGCGAGCGCAACAAGCGCACCATCGGCATCCTGCGCCAGCTGTTCCCGCAGCTCACACAGGTAACACAGACACCCTCGCCCGTGACGTCACACGCTTCTTAATTATGCATGATCCGGAATACTACAAACAGCAGAAACACAGCCACGGATCATTTAACTCCTCTGGGGTTTGAGTTATGCCCTCATGTGTCACATTGAATATTTGAATCTTAAACTTGTGTTAAGTTTGTGTAATTTAATATATATATATATATATATGTTTAATGTGTACCTTTAATGAGCTATTGAATTAATAAATATGTTTTTTATGTGACGGATAAACACACTGAAGTATTTCATTTGATTGTGCGTGTATTCAAATATTTGAAACTATAATTTGAGTTATCCTCCATAATTTATCAGAGAGCTGTAATTATTTCAAAAAGGGGAAAATAATTATTGTTGTTATAAAGATAATAATTCCATAAAAATATTTCAGTGTGGTTTTCATCTATACTTTGCAAAAACATTTTGATTATTACTTAAATTATACAGGAGTATAAAAAATGCATAGAAATTATCGTTGATGTTTTAGCTTGAATTGAAAGCAAATAAAACGAGATCAACAAAATGTGAGTGCAAAGTATTAGAATATCAGTAATGGTACGCCAAGGGCGGTGTATGTTCTAGATTATCGAACAGAAGGTACAGCAGATAACGAGCATGGTGCTCAAAATATTCGGGCCCATCTTCCTGCGCGCCTTCCTAGGGAACCGCAACAGCGGCGGCAACACCAACGGCGGCGGCGGCACCGTTGAGATAGACGACGACGACGAGGACGAGGACGAGGACTCCCCCTCCACCACCACCACGTCTGCGCCCAACAGACGCAAGCGTGCGCTATTCTTCCTGCCGGTATGAGCGCAGCATTATCGCTCATGAGCGCCGCATCATCGCTCCATCAGCCTGCCCCAAGACGGCAGCGCGCGCGCAGACCGCACGTGTCACGTCACCCCATCTCCACATAACCTAACCATCATTGCCGCGCAACCCTTTCCCGCAGTGATCGAGCTTTGTGTTTCAGAACGCGCTCGCCGAAGACAACCAGCTGCTGTCCGGAGCGGAGTCGCAGCAGGCGGAGGTGCGCGTGGCCTTCGGCGACAACCAGGCGGCCGCCAGCGAGGACCAGCAGACCGCCGCGCAGACCAACTCTGCTTCTATCGATGAAATCACTCTTGACGACGCTGACGACAGCGAAGAAAATAGAAACAAGAGGTAAACATATAGTTATCCTGTGCCATACTTATGATACGGTATCAACCGTTCTCTGGGCGATGTTATTGATGAGTTTTTTCCAGGGCAATGTTCCATGTAACCTAACCAAAGCGGAATATCTTTACTTGGGAAAAAATTATAAATAGATCATACGTAGCGTTAGAAAATGGGGACTAAAGAGAGGGAGGTTAAAATGTTATCAACCCGCGTGTGACATCGAGAGTTGCTCTGAGTATGATAATAATTCAATTCACGTCACCGTTAGACATGTCGCGGCCGTTCACTGATCTCGCAACAGTTAAATGAACAATACTCTGAGAGCGAGAACGTTACTTGTCTTTTTGCAAACTTTTCAATTCGCACGATTTATTATTTCTTTATTCGCCTGTGGCTGTACAAGCGCTCATTTCGTTCACGTAACTACTATTGTAACATTCAAAGCGCTACATAGTCGTATTACCTAACAATAAACTATAATTTACTCTAATGTTTTATTCCAATGCTAGTTGTTTCGTTAGTTTTCATTCCGTAGGCGATATCAATGTATTTGATTTAAATACAATATAACCTGAGGAAAAAGCTTTGTCTAAACACTTTGTAATGGGTGGCTTCGTTTCTTTAATTTGTTCTAAAAATTGAAATAGATTGAATAAATTCTAAACCATAACAAGTTCACTTTTTGCATGTTAAACTAAAAACTTTTCCTTATAAATTTTCAGGTTCTTAAGCTTCGGAGGCGGAAGCTCATCCGGCGGAGGTTCAGGCAACTTCCTCTTTGACGTCGTTAGAGTATGTATTTAACCGCTTACCTCCTTCATACGTCTTCAATCTATCTCTGTTATCTTTTTTCTTCCCTCCCATTACATTCCTTCTTGAACATCTATCGTAAGGGTATAAGGCACTAAGCAAACATTTATGCAAGGAATTACCCGATATTATTATCGTTTGTCATGTTTATAACAATAAGCATAGCAGATCCAGATTTTGTCTTATTCATTTTAAAACATCATCAAATTGTTTATGTCCAGGAGATGTCATTTTTTATGTATAGCATTGGAACGGTGAGGCTCAATTCTGATCAAGATCATGTGTAACGTCTTCATTTAGACACGATGTTTTATCTGACCGGCGTATTAAACTTTTCATAAAGAACTGTTTTCCGGTTCAATATAATATGACACAAAGGATTCTAGACGGCAGCGGTCTGTAAGTTGGTTTGTGTGCGAATGTGAGACGATGTTGCAGCGTCCAGCAGAAATGGTAGCTCGCGCGGCGGGAACGGCCTTCCGTCTGTTCGCGGGCACCGACTCCCTCAACGTTGGCCTCACTGCCTCGCATTCTGCCACTCTGGACCCTAACGACCCACAAGTACACACAGATACAACTCTCTTTAGAGTGGAATTGCCTGTCGCTCAACTAGTAACAAACTCGTTCGAGGCTAATGCAATAACTAAAGACCGTGACCTCAATTAATACTTGTATATGAAAGTGTTACCGGTTCAAATATGACATTATCACGATGAACAGTCAATTTTACTCTAAATAATATTATGAATATAGATCATCACACAGGCACCTACATAGAAATTACTAGAAACACGAACACAATGTAGTTGTTGGTAGTTGTTGCAGGTTGCATTGCGATCGTTGTTGAGTCGATTAGTTGTAGTAGTCGGCTGTAGTTAGACATTTCAACTAACCTTTTCTTCTTTCCTTACTAACATCTTGTAGATTTTCTAAGTTATGTGTAGTATTAGATGTAGATGTAGTGTAGTACTTTTAATTTAGAGGTAAGTGTTGTAAATTGTAGATGTAAATTAGTCGATATGTAAATTATTATAATAACATTGTAAATACCTAGGTCAAATTACTGCATTACTGAAGTAAACATTTGTAAAAAAAATTAACGAAGTAAACTTGATTTACAGATCTCAGATTTTTACTTTAATGCTACAGATGTGTTAAGCAGTAGTGTTAGTAAGAGATAACTGAATATTGAACTAGAAACTAATGAAAAGCATGGTGTTCCAGCTGGTAGCAGGCTCGTCGTCCGGCGCGTCGTCAGGCGGGGACGCGGCCGCCGAGGGCGAGGAGGGCAAAGGCGACAACCTCACGGAGGGCGTGCCCGGCCCCATCACCAGACTGTTCATTATCGCCAACCGCGGCATCGCGAACCTCATCCAGGACCTCATCCTCCGCATCGCCCAGACCTCCGAGAGGATAGTCAACTTCAAGGCGCGATTGATCACGTCCATCATTTAAATTCGCTCGCCTTTAGAAAAAATTGGGCGGCAACCTGATCAGATCTCCACTCGAATAGATTGCCAACAGATAGATACTATTTAAGAGATACTTCCCATTCCTAGATAAGTTATCAGTGTGCTGTGATACTACGACACTTGTAAATTATCAATCGAACTTCTCTTCGAAGCGAACGTTTTTATACTTTTATATTGCCTCTATTCGGCTCGATATCTGATCAACGTAAGGCCGGCTGAGAGCTGCCGCGACGCGTTCTCCAAAGCTTGACTGAACACGAGAAATCAAATCCAGCTTCTCGACTTTTCATGTTTTTGTTAAATAGGACTTCGTAGAACTTGTACTCCGGGTATGCATTTATGCTTTTGTTTATGTTATTTAAGTTATGTATGTTTCGGTGGCGCGGTGTTAAGCTCGCTTGCATTGCATAACGGAATACTAAGTTCTATTTAGTTAAGCTCCGACACCGGTTTCCCAGTTGCTATTTATATAATTTTATGTTATTGAAAAGCGAGTTAAGCTGAATATTTAAATAGTGAGGTTACAAAAGCACTGCAAATTATTTAGATATAAATTAATCTGTGAAAGTTGTTTAGGTTGTGACCTATATTTATTGAGAGGCTAGGCTACTCGTAGCGCACTACATGATTGTAATTAATAAATGGTGATACCAACCCTGAACATCTTCAAATACGCACCTGAAATAAAGTGCCCATAAAACAAAATGATTGTGATATTTATTACAAAAGAAAAATACTTATAACAAACGCTGAAGTTTTAGTGTTAATACAAAATGAGGTACGCTAAAATTGAAAGCAGAATTGGTAGATAGACAATCGCAAATGGTTTCCAGTGCTATGTGACGTAGGGCGGACTGTGATCGAGTTCCCGTGGGCACTTAGGCGGAGAGGCGGCGGGCGGCGGCGTCTCGTTAGCGTAAGGTTAGTGTAAGTAGGTCTGGGGACGGCGGCGCCGTCTTGCTCAAGCTTTTTATAATGTGACATTCTCGATTCGTTTTACGTTTGTAAATATGTATTATAGCGGAAATTTTGTGTAAAATAAATGAATAGTTACTAGTTATCATCGTTTTTTTATTGCTTTTCCTAAAAATCCCTTAAAATCTATTAAGTACATGATGAAATATCATTTTTGTATTATACATGGCTTCTACGTTTGAAAAATCTACTATGGCTTCTCATTCTAATTTCAATACAAAATACATTTCACTCTTTATAACACGAACACAAGTTTGACTTCAACGTACACTTATTAAAACTCATCAAATTTACGAGTAATTAGTAAGAAAAGAGTCAATGAGTTTTGCCATACAACCAACATAGCATCTTCTATGTGACATCTTGGTGTTAGACCGAGGGAGGCGCGGTTTGAAGGATTCGGTTGCGACCACGCGAGGCCCACGAGGCGCGAGGTACACCGGCTTCTTTACCCTCGAGAGAACAGCCGTGTCAGCCGCACGTGGTATATTTTGTATCAATGACTTTTGGAGAACACTCATCTCCAAATTGCGAAGGCTAGAAACTTAGGCTAGAAAATATAATATAGCTACATAGAAGTTGAAAGAAAGATGTGATATATGTATTGTGGATAGTAATAAAGATCAAAATATACATACGAATGAATCATGTAAATAACGTATTATGATAAAATTGGATCAAAAATTAATATTATTTTCTATTTTCTATGAAAGTGAAGACATTTTGTTTTGACTTTGTCACTCAATATTTGATTTAAATTTGTTTCAAAATGAAACTCTACTGACTGTATTATTTATACTTCGTTTTGTTACCTATTGATGGAACTGCATTTTATAGATAGATTTTTTAAAAGAAACGCACAGTTCACTAGTTCCACTTTTATTTCGATTATTTATTACCAAAAACTACGACCGGTTTCGATACATCATAGTCAGGTATGTTTAATATTTTGGCCGGTTACAGAGTTGGTTTAATGCTCTAAGAGCTAGCGCGCACGAGCAACTTTGTCTCCGCAACTATTTTGTCTCCGCAACTATTTTGTCTCCGCAACTATTTTGTCTCTCCACCCATGGGCTAGTATGAAAGTGCGCGCACGTAGCGACGCAACTCCCCATACAAATTGATGGGAGAGACAAAATAGTTGCGGAGACAAAGTTGCTCGTGCGCGCTGGCTCTAAGGTTACAGAGCTTCACCGACCGTCAGTGCATACCATCGGCCCTGACGATACGCATTGACCGACCGTCAGTTTGTATCATTCAGTGCTCTGCGTACCAGTAAACTGACCAGACCTGTTCAGTATGGTCATTTTACTGGTACGCAGTGCACCGGTCGGTACAGCACGCACGTACGCGTCAGTCGACCGACGCGGACGCTACGCACGCGCACGCGCTCGACCGACGGTCCTCGTACGCAGTGGAAAGTAATAATTTTAATATGTAATGTATTTTATTTAATTGTTTATTGCACAGTGCACACACAAAAGAAATAGAGACACATAAAAAACAGATAAGAGGAAAATATGTACAAACTGTGGCCTTATCTCTAGGTAGCGATCTCTTCCAGGCCACCGTAAGTAATGTTTATGGAAAGACGTGGGAATGTACTGTGTACTTATATTATATTTTGAAAATAGGTTAAAAATTAAAATAATCATGAAAGATGAAATATCAATTACGTATCATTTTTTTTGGTTTTAATTGAAATAAAGATATTTTTATTTTTTTATTTATTTTTATATCATAATATACTCACAGCCGCCCCGCGCCTCCGCGCTTGTCGCACAGACTTTGTTCGTGGTGTCTTCTCTATACGTAGTAATAATAGCGATAATATCACAATTCTACACTCTCAGGTATAAAATAGTGATTTGAGGGTACTTAATAAAATATTATAATCTGTAGAAAACATTCAAATAAAAACCTCTCAATAATTAATCTATTACTTATGCGCTACCTCATGCGCTACAGTGTTGAAATTTTCGATGGTCAATCAATAAAGTGGCTCCAATTATTATTGGGCTCCAAGCACAATTTGAAATTAATTCATTCATTTTCGTGTGTGAATAGCAGCGTGTTAACACAAAGGAGTATTAAACATTTTAACACCCTGTATTGGTACGAATAGATAAAATCAGTAACTAACGGAGGCCCTTATGTTAAGGTTAAGTTAAGCAAATTCCTCACGTTTACTAAGTAAATCGTTTTAATTGTAAATAGCTGTTGTGAACTTGTTTCAAGACACAGAATATTAAAAACAAATAGAAGTGCTATAATGTCATAATTACTATGAAAACCAGTGTCGCCAAACCCACACATTTAAACCGATAGTTATACAGTACACTACAAGTAATCTATGCCTTTGATTGGACAGCTTAATTTGAGTAAAAACTGACTTAGGTTATAAATTCAGCATTTCAATATGTACCCTAACGCACCATGTTACCGGTAAAACCTGCTAGCTTTGCCAACGGTTGCAGACTTTGCCATAGCCAACTTCTGAGGGAAAAAGTGTAGTCACATCTTAATATCAGTTTTTTGTCATGTATGCATGCCTTTATAGTAAAATTTATGAGTTAAATGGCAACACCGAATGAGATGTGGCAACCCAGCTTGTTTTTGAGATGTCATTTTCGGCGGTAACTTTTTTCGAATGTTGGCGGTATGAAACTTAGTGCTCCGGAACTTTTACAAAAACAAACGGGAAAAGCATTGCCTACGTAAGTATTTTTTTGATATTATGTTAACATAATGTTCTTTATCTAAATAAAAGCTGATTTACTGTGCTACAAGCTACCTTTACTTCGCAATTGGTATTGGTAAATTCAACAACCCCAATCACAACGTCTGTGATGGTGACTTTGCCATGTTTTGTTGGAGGTTAGAGCTGCCACAAAATTTCTGATGAATATTTTATCAAGTTTAAAATAACAACAATTTTTATATTCAATCAAGATCATATAAATAAGAATTTGTCATTGTTTAAATCTTTTAGGAATGTCGTGTAATGTGTGATATTAAAAAAAAAGTTAGTTAGTTTAATGAATACTATTTTTTTTGTTTTATTATGTAAAACAATTCAAAGTTAAGAAACTAACTATGTAGAAGTAATTGATTATGTTTTTTTTTTACTTTTACTAAATTGTTCCTACTACGAAAACATTTTTATTTGACAACCCTAACCCTAACTTCTTCATAAATAGGAAATATTTTGGAAAGGTTGGTGAATTTGCCACCTTCTTAGAGAGTTAAATTACCAGTGCTAAAATAATATAAAGTTTTTACTTTATTTTACGGGATATAGGAAGAGTGCAAATATATTACTTTTTAACCTCATAAACTCCAAAAATTTCATTTTTTCTTTCATATGGCAAATTTACCAGAAGTGACAGCTAACTTTGCCATAATTGTTTTTATGCTTAAAATATTATAATTTACTAAAATGAAATAGATATTTAGTAATAATGTAAATTTTCATGAAATTTACTACGTCTAGGTGCAGGTTACTCATTACGTTTTCATACAATTATATTTTTTTAAAGCGAATCAAACTTTTTGACACATGAAAAAGTGGCAAAGTAAGCAGGTTTCACGGTACGGTTTATTTTAGTATAACATCCCTAGGTATATTAGCTGTTTTGTTTCTCATTCCACAGAAATTCCAAATTCGAAAACATCCAGCTACTCCACAACAGAGGGCGCTAGTTTTCGATAGATATAACTTTGAACCTAACTAACTAACCTAACTCATAGAGATAAGGTTGAAATTTGTGTCACTCAACATTAATGACATTAACTTGATATTTATCTGATGCTATGCCCTGAGGGATGTCAGCCTTGTTATCGATAATTCACAAATAAATATTTTTTGTGTATTTTTTTTTCTTTCTATTATATGAGTATAGTATAATGTGTCACATTTTGGAGTATGTTTATTTCTAATAAGTACGTCTTTTTATATTATTATTATTAAATAAAAAACGGAATAGAATAGTATTAATCTATATTTACAAAATACAAAAAGAAAATATGCATTATTTTAAATCTTGGGACTGCCGTAGGTTTGCTGTATCGGTGGCCTTTGTTAGACCGCTTATACTCTGTCCATTATATTATTTGCTTTTTGACAGCTTCACGCCTATGAATGATTGTATTGTCTATGTTAAAATGTCATACAAATAATTATCGTTCTTCATGGACAGGTCCCGCCCACTTAGTGATGTCTACACAGAATTATTCAATGATGGGTCGATAGATTATAATAATCGATAGAAATACTCTGTAAAATGTATCCGATACAGAAAAACTCTTCTATTATGTTATATAATTTAAACGTAAAGACAACCAAATTGTAAGATAGATACCAATAAATAATAAAATATTAGTTTAGTTTAGTTTTAACATACAATGCATAGATATGTGGTCTTATTATTACATATCTTATTAGTACGTTTACGTTGTAATTATTATTTACGTACCTGATTCGATTTATGATAATATTTTGAATTTATAATTGAAATGGTATCACAATCGATAATCTTTTGAACATCACTTCTGGTATCACCCGTCGAGCTGTCAAAAAGCAATTCTTATAGTGGACAGACTATAGTGCTGTTCGGCATCCAGTTAACTCGTCACGTTGCATTTATCCATTTCTCTTTTAAATTTGCCTCTTTGGGAAATCTATAAATAAATTGGACAAATGAAAGCTAAGGAAAAATAAAATAAAATTTAATATTTATAATTTTTGTCTTTTCTAAAGTATCGATACTGTCGATATGCGCCACAAGCATCACTAAAGCGACATTCGTTTGTTTATTGCAATAATATTCCAGAAAGTCTTATTTGCTGTTCAATCTATAATAGTACTAATTTCTTACAGATTAAGGTTCATTTTGTCTAGATATTTGTATACAATTTTGACAAATTACAAGCGAAGTTATAACATAAAATCTTATAAAATATTATATGTAAAATAAATAAAAATCAGACTTACCGATGGTATGAAATGCCTCCATTGCTGATATTATTTCGTCTGCTATCATTTTTGCACTCTAATACCCTCAGAGCAATAAACCTACTAATACCGAACAACACGTCCTAATGAATAAATATGGAAAAAAGGTTTGACAGCTGACAACCGACTCGAATATTTTTCTGCGCACAACTGAGAGCAAGTTAGGTGATCTTACCTTACAAGTGACACGTGGGCCACGCCCACATCACACTTCTATCTACTTTACTGTTCTGTGATTCAAGAGTAGGTAATTTCATTGCCTTATATAAAAGTGTTCTGGCAACATTAAGATCAAATTTAAGTGACAATCACAGGTGACAACTGACAAGTGACAGCAGACAGGTGACGGCTGACGCTGACGCATGCTGTTTAAGAAAAACTCAGAAAATCAGTTAAAGTTTTGTCATTTATCCCTGGTTTCATTTCCTCTATTAAAATAATATGTTTTATTGAAGTAAACTGTGTAAAATTTTAAATATATAGTGCCCGTGAAATGCTGTATATATTAAGGCCTGGAAATGGCTTTATATGAAGGAATAGCACTTATTCAAGAAAAGCAAGCAGTAGTATTAGATCTTGGCACGGATTATACAAAGTGAGTACATAAAAATACAATGTATAAAAATTAAAAGACTGGAACAACCATTTCATCTGTCATTTTTTAAATATTTTAATAACGTTGTGTCGTTACAGTACTCATTCCTTAATGCTACGGCCACACTACCTTACCGTCTACCGGGCTGTTACCGCAATAATTATGGCATTATATTACCGTCTAAATTACTGCATGAACTGATGTGGTTACACTAGAGTTTACCTAGATATGTCGGTAATTATTGGCATTTACCGCAGCAAAAAAAATATTAGTTAATAATTAAAATATAATATAGTTTCTGTAATAATTCATCAAGGATTCTTTCTTTTTCAAAATGATTTTTTCTTTTTCAAATCATCTATTGTACTTGGAAATGATAAATTTTGTTTGATCCGACGCCACGCATCATTGTGTACACTGCGATTTTTATAGTTCTTCTGTCGGGTATCCCAAAGAGAAGAATTCCAAAAATTAGCGCCATCGAGCGCTTTTTCATTTGACCACTCCATGTCGGTCGATACGTGCGTCGCCGGTGAGCTCATATTGCACACTGGACAAACGGTAATGTGGCCGCAAACGCAATAATTACCGCGGTAATCTTCTTTGATGTGCGAAAGAATACCGCCGCCGGAGCTATTGCCTACCGCCATTTGTCATATTGATTGGCATTGTAGAATTATGGCCATAAGTCGTGGTTACACCTAGGTGTTGTTAAAGTTGTGGCAATAATTATTGGCATATCACGGTAGTGTGGCCGTAGCATAACAATTCTTTTTAACCGTAACCGTAAATAAAGTATTAGAAACTTCATTATTACTTAGTATATTTCAATTATTTAGATAATATTATGTACTAGTAGTATGGGACAGTATATGGATTAGCTAGAATTATCTATAACATGGTGTGCTCCAGATTGAGTATGTATAATTTAATGTAGTGGTATGCCTATGTGTTTTAATTTGGTAAATTTTAGAAAGTAGCAGTATATTTTAGAAAATGAACCCAATGTTTATTAATTGTCAATAATAAATAACAAGTATTGCATGTATATTTCAGGTTTGGTTTCACGGGGGAGCCCGCGCCGCGATGCATAATCCCGTCGCAGTTCTGGTGCCCCACGGAGCGGCGCAACAAGCGCGTGCACGACTACCGCACCACCGAGGAGCTGTACGACAACCTGGTGCACATGCTGCATCTCTTGTATTTTAGGTACTTAGTGAATCTGTTGGTTAATTGAAGAAATGTTGCAAACTTTGTATAATGTATTTGCTATTTAACGCAACGATTCTTGTTATTTTCTATATATTTTTTTTAAATCAAGTCATTTAAAAATTACATTGATTGCCAATTTTTCTTTGTAGTTGATTTAAATAATGGATGATAAAATATGTGATGATATAAAAGCTAGTTCAGAAAGTCATATTAACACACTGCCTTACCCGCCGCCCATTGTAATCCAACATGTCTTTAATTATTGTTGAATCTTTTAACAATTTTTGCGTCGATTGTGAATGATTGAATGTGTACAAAAACGTGCCACCACTATTTTGCTTACTCGAAGATATTTTGTTATTTAATTAACTGAATTCGACAAACATAATGGAGCATGATTTGTACCTAAATCTGAAGCAGAACTACCTATAACATCTTATCTTATCATTAGGACCTTAATTTGTCGAATTAAAAGGTGCTCTTTCGTAAAACGTTCGGACTATAGGGGGATCGTTTGAGGCAGCACTCTATAATCCGACAGATTCAATACTTCGGCACTGCCCTGCAAAGCGATTGTCGGAATACCGCGGGTCTACTGTAGTTTCTTTTTCATACAATTTAATGGGCTGATGTTGTTATATTACATAATATTATGATGTTCATATTGCAGGCATGTGCTGGTCAATCCTAAGGAGCGCAAAGTGGTGGTGGTTGAATCACTGTTCACCACTACGCAGTTCAGAGAGACACTGGCTAAAGTACTCTTCATGCATTATGAGGTCAGTTTTTTAATTATTATTGAATAAAATAAAGAAAAAATATTTTTTGTTGGTTCAAAAAAAGGAGGTTCTCAATTTGACTGTAATTTTCGTTTTCTTTTTTTTGGTTTGTTACCTCCAGAGGCGGCTCGTGTCAAAATTGTATACGTGTTCACTCGAAATAAGACAATAAAAATACAATAGCGTTAGCGTTTATTTATTACAGGCTATTTCAAAACAAATTCAATGAATATAAATTATTAATAATTATAAAATCCCGGAATTTTCATTATTCAGAGTGATTGTTTACATATGTTTGTTTATATTACAGTATTCAGTGTTTGTTTATATAGGAGTGGCAACGTCGCGCGCAATTGCTGCTGTCATGCGATGCGGCCGGTGGTAATAACCGGCAACGTCGGTTGAGAGCGGCACTCTGAATATTTTTTCATAGTAGTTCTTTTGCTTCACGCGCAGGACTGTGGCTAATTTTGGTTCAATTGTAATTTTTTTATATTTGAAGAAGTTTTAGTTATTTGTATAAAAAGAATTATATTTGATAATTGACTTGTGAATATATATATGTAATATTGTAAATTATTAATTTATTAATTAATCTACGAAACAGGTGTCGGGTGTGACGTGGTGGGACAGCGCGCGTCTGAGCGCGGCGACGCTCGGCGCACCCATCGTGCTCGTCGTCAGCCTCGGCGCGGTCGACGCGGAGGTCGTCGCCGGTGAGACACACACACATATCCACACACGCCAAACATACACACATGCACATACACCACACATACACACACGCGGTAGACATCTCGCGCGCACATACACATGCAGCCACAGCCGCAGAAACACAAGCTCATTCACACCGTGGAGAACCTACAAAAGATTTACTATGGGTCTATGAAATACCACATCAACAAAGTCTAGGGATATTTTGTATTTATCAAATATCTTAAAATCTATAAAGAATTTAGTGATATTGTAAATGGTAGAATTTTAGCTTATTTTAAGGTCTTGGCAAATAAAATTGGCCAAATTTAACTACGGATCAACAAATTTACGAACACTAAAGAACACAGGACTTCATACCGCAATAAGACATTGGTATTCAGTTTTAAGTAAGAACATTTAACAACACAACACGATTTCGATGGTAAATTTATATAAATGCTGATAACACTGATTATTTATGACTCGATTTTTGAAAAAAGAAATCCCAGTTTTATTCAAAATGTTAAGTTTTCTACCAAGAAATGAAGATCCTTATAATCCGAGTTTCCACCACGGTGACAAAAATTAACATTATTAATGAAAAAAAAATTAAATGTTTTTTATTTTTATTAAAGTCCATAAAATAAACTATAATTCTTCCATTTACAATATCACTAAATTCTTCATAGATTTTTAGATATTTGATAAATACAAAATATCCCTAGACTTTGTTGATGTGTGTATGTGAGCTATATTCAGAGAGCCGCTCTCACGCGACGTTGCCACTCCTATGTAAACAAACACTATTCACTAGTCAACTTGAATGCATACGCGCGCGAGGGCATTCAAGTTGACTAATTGTTTCTAATTATTAAAAATTGATAATCTTGACAATAAAGAGAAAACTTTTATGCGCAATAGCATGACACAGGACCGTTAAAATGCGTTGTGTATATTTAGAGAAAAATGGTTAATTAATCACGCAAAAAAGACAGTAATACTTATTTCGTTTTGAAATATGTATAATAGGAGCTATAATTAACCCCTTATTGCATGAATTATTAAGGAGATGAAATAAAAATTATTTTTTTGCAAAAAAGTGTTTATTAGACCTTACATTATGAGATCAAATTGAGAAAAAAAAATATTTACTTATATTATAGAAAATATGAAACGGCGCCATATATGGACTCGTATGCAGTGTTTGTTGTATTTTTTCTGTCATATATGGCTTCGTATGCAATTAGAAAAAAGTAACTAATCTATAATATAAAAATATATTCCGGATTAATTTCACACACATGGTTGCCAAGCCCCAAACTAAACTTAGGCTTGTATCCTGAATGCTAAGTCAACTGATATACTACATATATTTTACATAAATCCTATCCTACTAATATTATAAATGCGAAAGTTTGTGAGGGTGGATGTATGTGTACGTGTTTTTTTTTTTTTTTTTTTTTACTCTAGATAGGGAAGCGCTTGACCACAATCTCGCCTGATGGAAAGCTAGATGCGGTCTAAGATTGTTGTCTAAGTGTTTGTTTGTTACTCTTTCACACAAATACTACTGAACCGACTTCAATGAAATTTAGCACACATAATATAGAAGGTAACTTGGACTAACACATAGGATAGGTTTTATCCCGGAAATCCCACGGGAACGGGAACTATGCGGGGTTTTCTTTGAAAAAGCGGGCGAGGCCGCGGGCGAAATGTTAGTACTTTATATGGATACCTAAATATGGACACCCAGAATCACAGCCAACTTGTACTTCGTGAAATTGCTTACGTTTGTCATTTTAACATAAAAACACGTTATATTTTTCACATATCGTGAAGGAACGAAATTGGAACAATATAGGCATAGCTGACGGGTGTTCTTCCAAATTGGGTAATAACTAATCCCATCAGATCGTACAGAATCAAAGTGAAAATCTAGATGTCTTGCAGGAGTTTTTCGTAGCTTTTTTGCGGCAATTGGCGAGTCAGGAATACTGAGGAGACTCCAGAGATGCCGATGTTCCTAAGTTTTTGAGAGACGACCACGTCTTTTGGTAATAAGAGCTTTCCCTGACTTTCGCATTTGCTCTGAAACGGCTAATTAAAAATCATACAGTGGCATATAGCATGAGTCTGTATTTATTGATGATGATATGATATTTACATGCTTAGCAGTGAGATAAAAGTGTCCGGGATCGATAATGGAACAATCAGTGAAAGTATCCTTGAATGCATACCAAGCCACATATGACATAATATATTTTGGACGGAATCAGATTGAATGCATACGAAGCCAAATATGACAGATTTGGAAAAGTACAAAAAAAACATGATTAAAGCAAAAAAACAACCAAACCAAATGTTTTACTTTATTTTAGAAAGACTAAAGAAAGAAGTAATATTTTTTTTCATGGCTTTACTCACCTTTTTCATATTGAAATCTTAATTTGAAAATCACGGTTTTTTCCGCGCACCCAAACCGTCGCACGCGCTAGACTAAATCTATAATATATCTGATGGATAATATTTACACTGTATAAATTAATAACATTCCAATTCTCGATGAAATGCTGTTTAAGATGTAAGGTAGTTTTTTTAGATATTGTTTATAGTTAGCCTATAAAAAATTCATGAACTTCGTCGTCCATATATGGCTTTGTATGCGGTAAGGGGTTAAATAAATTAACAATATTTAGGAGTTAAACGATAAATGAAATGAATGAAGGAATGCTAATACACTTTTAGTATATTGCTACGCACTATAACAAAAGTGTCGTGACGATTTTTCGTTATTCTCGCCTAGCCTCCCTAGCCAGCGTACCGCGGGATAAGGAACTTCGTTCCAATAAATAAATCATATTTATTATTTATTTATTTGATTTGCCAACATATTATGTACATCTTTATGATAATATACTTTGAGTATGTGACATAATTAGCATGCAGATCAAGATGTAGATCCAAGACAAGGAAATAAAACATGCATTTTTGTGTTATTTCAAATTATAGTTTCTAATCGTAGTTTAAATTCTAATCAGAAAACATTATTCAAATCAGTATAACTTTTACGTAAACGTTTTCATATGCAAACAAACTAAGAAAGTTGATGTCAACTTCTCTATAATTATGGTTTGTTGATGTCTAAATTGGTTCTATATGTTTTGACAAAAAATACATTGGTTTTGTATGTAACTCGGTTACAATATCTATGGACCTCGCTGAAATGCGGAGTCCCTTCCCGTTTCTCTTTACCTCCCCGCGCCGCCGCGGCGCGTCAGTACGGTTAGCAATTTCGTTGCGTTCGCGACGTGACGTCATCGACGCCAGCTCCACAGATATTGTAACCGAGTTGTACAGTATAATATGTTTTACTATTCGATACATTTGTGTGTGTGTGTGTCTGTAATTATTTATATGTGTGCGTGTAAGCATGTATGTGTGTGTGTGCAGTGGTGCACGGCGTGCCGGTGGTGCACGCGATGCAGGCGCAGCCGCTGGGCGCGCGAGCACTGCACGCCGAGCTGGCGCGACTGCTCGACGAGGACAACGGCAGGGAGCTCGACCTCACCGACCAGGAGCTCGAGGATATTAAAGGTATAATGTCAAATATTACTTGGCGTTCTTATGTGTCTTAATATGTTTGATAATCTTCATACGTGCACACGCGTGCATGTGTGTGTGTGTTTGAAATTATTTTTAATAAACTTCTATTATTGATACCATTTCACGTAGATAGATGTCAAATTCATCTTTTTTTATTTATTTGTATAAAAAAACTGAACCGGTATTTTAATTCAAATAGTATCGACCGGACATAGTCTAAGTAATACCAGTAGAAATTTTCATAAATAGCTCAATAATTTAATCGTTCCGCACTGATACGCGGATGCAGCTTCTAATATTTTGATAAAGTAAACTCGATGACCCCCCCCCCCCCCCAGTGCGCACGTGCTTCGTGCCGTCCCGCAAGCTGTCCCTGGAGCTGAGCAACGAGGCCGCACTCCGCTCAGTGCGCGGCGCGGAGTACGTGCGCGCGGCGGGCGCGCTGCGCGTGTCGGGGCGCGCGCGGGCGCTGGCCGCCGAGCCGCTGTTCGCGCGGGACAACGAGCTGGCCTCGCTGCAAGATTCCGTGCTGCAGTGCATACAGATGGTGAGCCCGCACACATGCACACACGACACTTCAAACAGACACTACGAACACGACACTTCAAACACGACACTTCAAACACGACACTTCAAACAGACACTACAAACACGACACTTCAAACACGACACTTCAGACAGACACTACAAACACGACACTTCAAACACGACACTTCAGACAGACACTACAAACACGACACTTCAAACACGACACTTCAAACACGACACTTCAGACAGACACTTCAAACACGACACTTCAAACACGACACTTCAGACAGACACTACAAACACGACACTTCAAACATGACACTTCAAACACGACACTTCAAACACGACACTTCAAACACGACACTTCAAACACGACACTTCAGACACGACACTTCAGACTCGACACTTCAGACAGACACTACAAACACGACACTTCGCACACGATTAGAACCTGTAGCATCAGTTTAAAGAACAAACTCATTATCAGAAAAATCTGGATATTGTAAAATAGCAGGGAAAGACGAGACGATTTCCCCACTATATAAAAAAGGGAAAGACAAGACAAATGGCATAAACGCTAAAGAATAGGATCCGCTATCGATACAAATTTGCATAAGCTAGCGTTTTGCTAAGAAATTGGTCACCCTACCACTAATCCTGCTGTGGGATCTATTACTATACACGACTATATACTGTATACTATTTGAATCGTCACTACATATTTATAACCTTTACCACCGATTCGGAAAGTATCTATGGAGAGGAACCGGCATGAAACTCCATAGTTGCACTTTTAAATCATGTCAGTATTACAATTTAATTTTACAAAACATGTTACTGTATTATATTATCATAATAATATACCAAAGAACAGCTGTCCTGTGTTTTTTACGCGACAACTCTCCATGGGTTTTCGTCTTCCATATATTCCTTAATTCTGTAATGTAATGAGGAATTCTGTTGTAAAAGCGTATACCTCGACCCATAAATGATTTTTTAACTTTAGCTAGCCGGAAAAATGGCATTTCAATGGCAAAGATCACCTAAATAATAAAAAATCATCTAAGTAAATAAAGCATTTATCAAATATCAAACCGGACATATCGATTATAATATTATAATCAAAGGACTTAAAAGACAGTGGACTTATTTTGACATTTTCTGTCCAGAATTAGTATGATTTATGATGTTGTTGTCTGTAATAGTTTGTACTTTTCATGATTCATGGTCAAGTTTACTTGATAATATGATTGGCTAAGATCTAAATGAGAAAAGTACACAGCACCGGATAGTAATTATAATCATCAGTTACGCGTATGTTTGGCGATGTAAATTTCATATATTCTAATTACATACTACACCATCATTGCCAATTTCAGGCTGAGTTTAGGGATTAAAATATTGCGTATGATTGTGCAGTGTCCGATCGACACGCGGCGCGCGCTGGCGGAGAACATCCTCGTGTGCGGCGGCGGCGCCGCGCTGCCCGGCCTCGTGCCGCGCCTGCGGGACGAGCTGCGGCATCTCGTCACCCTGCCGCCCTACAAGTGAGTCGGGAGAACATCCTCGTGTGCGGCGGCGGCGCCGCGCTGCCCGGCCTCGTGCCGCGCCTGCGGGACGAGCTGCGGCATCTCGTCACCCTGCCGCCCTACAAGTGAGTCGGGAGAACATCCTCGTGTGCGGCGGCGGCGCCGCGCTGCCCGGCCTCGTGCCGCGCCTGCGGGACGAGCTGCGGCATCTCGTCACCCTGCCGCCCTACAAGTGAGTCGGGAGAACATCCTCGTGTGCGGCGGCGGCGCCGCGCTGCCCGGCCTCGTGCCGCGCCTGCGGGACGAGCTGCGGCATCTCGTCACCCTGCCGCCCTACAAGTGAGTCGGGAGAACATTCTCGTGTGCGGCGGCGGCGCCGCGCTGTGTTCAGAAGTTTGTGTCACACCAAAACCTCACGAGCGCGATCGCAAGTATAACGAGAGAGAGACGGACCGATCTCCCGTCTCATCTCGAGCGCTGCCACCAATAAGACATCATCTCGATCGTAAACCTACTTTACAAACAACCAATTTTTTTTACTTTCCAACCTCCTGAAAACTGTCCCTGTTGTTCTCAATCATGACATAAACGTGTCGGTATCAGGGAGCGTCTGCAGAGCATCACGTTCAAGTTCCACGCGAGCCCGTGCGCGGTGAACATTAGCGCGTGGTCGGGCGGCGCGCTGGTTGGCGCGGCGGACGGCGGCGCGCGCGCGGACCCGCGCGAGGCGTTCCTGCGCGCGCCGCGCCTGCGCGACTGGGCCTGCCTGCTCTCCAACACGCGCGCCGCGCCGCTGCCGCCGTAGGGACGCACACACTCACACACAGCCACGCGCACGCAAACACATACACAAAGCAATACTACAATAATAAACGCACATTCCCGAACGTACGTGCATACTTAACACACACACGCAACATACACTTACTCAAACACACTCACTTATACATAAACGATTCTTAACACCACATTATCTTTCTTCAATTACACTTACATTCTTATTACACAATACACATGTCAACTTCCAACTGACACACTCGAACTAGTATAGCAAATTCACATTTATGCTACTCATTCACATCATACTGAAAATGTACATATTTCAGTTGCGCTTAGTGTTAAATGTATTTATGGATTATTTATAGCCTTGTAATCGTAAGTTAATTTAGTTTTAAGTTTAACTAAGAAAAAACAATTCATCTAAGCTTTTTTATTAATAAACATTGTCCATCAAATTCCTCGCAAGTTTTAATTTGTTTCCAAAAATAGAACTGTTTAAAACTTAAATTTTAAATAATAGAAAATCCGCGTCTTGCCACCAAACCGGGGCGGACGTTTTACCAATTCGGCCTTCCGTGATCCCGCCAGAGCAATCGAATATTTTATTCTACTCATTTAGTTTTATTCGTGTGAGGGACACATCGCGCGCCATCTATTGTGATAAATTGATAATTGACAACTATCTCAACCAATATGAAACCACAGAACAGTAAAGTAGATAGAAGTGTGATGTGGGCGTGGCCCACGTGTCACTTGTAAGGTAAGATCACCTAACTTGCTCTCAGTTGTGCGCAGAAAAATATTCGAGTCGGTTGTCAGCTGTCAAACCTTTTTTCCATATTTATTCATTAATTAGGACGTGTTGTTCGGTATTAGAGTGCAAAAATGATAGCAGACGAAATAATATCAGCAATGGAGGCATTTCATACCATCGGTAAGTCTTATTTTTATTTATTTTACATATAATATTTTATGTTATAACTTCGCTTGTAATTTGTCAAAATTGTATACAAATATCTAGTCAAAATGAACCTTAATCCGTAAGAAATTAGTACTATTATAGATTGAACAGCAAACAAGAATTTCTGGAATATTATTGCAATAAACAAACGAATGTCGCTTTAGTGATGCTTGTGGCGCATATCGACAGTATCGATACTTTAGAAAAGACGAACATTATAAATATTAAATTTTATTTTATTTTTCCTTAGCTTTCATTTGTCCAATTTATTTATAGATTTCCCAAAGAGGCTAATTTAAAAGAGAAATGGATTAATGCAACGTGACGAGTTAACTGGATGCCAAACAGCACTAAGTGGTCTAACAAAGGCCACCGATACAGCAAACCTACGGCAGTTCCAAGATTTAAAATAATGCATATTTTCTGTTTGTATTTTGTAAATATAGATTAATACTATTCTATTCCGTTTTTTATTTAATAATAATAATATAAAAAGACGTACTTAGTAGTAATAAACATACTCCAAAATGTGACACATTATACTATACTCATTTATTAGAAAGAAAAAAAATACACAAAAAATGTTTATTTGTGAATTATCGATAACAAGGCTGACATCCCTCAGGGCATAGCATCAGATAAAAATCAAGTTAATGTCATTAATGTTGAGTGACACAAATTTCAACCTTATCTCTATGTGTTGAGGTTCAAAGTTATATCTATCGAAAACTAACGCCCTCTGTTGTGGAGTAGCTGGATGTTTTCGAATTTGGAATTTCTGTGCAATGAGAAACAAAACAGCTAAAGCCGGGTATCCACTTAGGTTCGCCGTGGATTGCGAACAATGTGTGCTCCGCGAACGTGAACGTGTATAGTGTACACACTTAGGCTGCAACATCAGTGCTCCTGTCGGAGCGCTAAATTCCGCGCTCCGGTCTCCAGTAGACACACGACAGATGGTCGGTGCAAACATGCCGCCTCCAGAATTAGTAGGAAGTGCAGCTTATATTTTGATACATTATATTGTGATGGAATACAAACAACCTCCTCAATTTTGGCAAGGTAATATGAATAAGGGAAGAAGAAATAATGAAATAATGCATATATTCATCATTTCATCGGACCACTCCATGTTCGCGAACTTAACAAACACACGCTCGCGTCCACGAACAAACTGCGCTCCCCTTTGAGTTCGCGCAAAAAACCGCTTCCCGAGCGCTCCGCCGTGCTCCGATCGTGCTCCAGTCGCGCTCCGCGATCACGACGTATCCATTATGTTTGGTTTGCGGAGCGGGCGCGTTCGCAAACCACGGCGAACCTAAGTGGATACCCGGCTTAATATACCTAGGGATGTTATACTAAAATAAACCGTAACATGGTGTGTTAGGGTACATATTGAAATGCTGAATTTATAACCTAAGTCAGTTTTTACTCAAATTAAGCTGTCCAATCAAAGGCATGTAGTGTACTGTATAACTATCGGTTTAAATGTGTGGGTTTGGCGACACTGGTTTTCATTGTAATTATGACATTATAGCACATCTATTTGTTTTTAATGTTCTGTGTATGAAACATTTCAATGACTTCAATATTATCACAATGGAACGCGATGTTATTTGTTGTACACACTGAACTTGAAACTTGTATCATACTGCATGCAATTATTGTTTTATAATAAACTTTAAAGGCTTTTAAATTTTAAGGATTTTAAATGCATATTGTATTATATAAAACAAAAACATTGATTCTAATAAGAAAAGAAATCGAACTATTTGAATAACTTTTTAATGAAATAAATACATATTATTTGTATGTAAGTGAAGGTGTTTCATTTGACCTACCTAAACCCCTGTAGAAATTATTTTTCTATGGAATGTTGATTCAATTTTGTTGTATCGAAATTAAAAACATATTGTGTCTGTTTAAACCACTTATAACTCGAGAACAGCTGTACAGATTTTAATAACTTTTGGTTTGGTTTTTATTTGGATTATAGTTTATACTAATGACTGAAAATCATAAAAAATTTACAAATAAAAAAGTGTTCGTGGGTGTATCCCGTTTAAGTCAGTAACTCATAGAGTAATATAATATATAAAGTAACTTAAAAAACCGACAAATAAGTTGTAGGATAGTAAAATGATGCGAGTGCGCAAAACTTGCTTATCGTGTTGGCCACAGAGCAAGTAATATGGCATAGATCATAACAATTTTTTTTATTACCAAAAAGTTGAATGAAATGGAATACAAAATGCATTATCGTAATATTTTAGAACCCTTTATTTCCTATAAAATCGGTTCATCCATTTATTAGTAGGGGTAAAAGTGGGAATGAAAAAAACGAATGTTGTCAGTTATACCCAAGCGACATATCAAATGAAAGTACACGACCAGTCAAAAATAATTAGACATATTTTATCAAAATTGGTTCATCCATTCCATTTATTGGATGTAGATATAAAAGTGGGAATAAAAAAAAGAATTTTGTCAAATACACCCAAGTGACATATCAAATGAAAGTGCATAACGGGTGAAGTACAGTTTATTCAATTCGGTTTATCTATTTATTGAATTATACAATAGCGGTAAATGTGGGAATGGATAATTGAATGTGGTCAAATAATATACTCAAGCGGCATATCAAACGAAAAGGCATGCAATGTGAATTACAATTAGTCATGTTTTATCAAAATCGGTTCATCCGTTTATTACCTACAGATAAGGCACCTTAGGGGGGATAGTGAGAATAATTAATAATCCAAATGGAAGGATATGAGTAATGACGTGTACTTAGAAAACGTACTATCAACTCACATATCAACTTATTGATTTTTTTGATAGGGAAGCACTACGCAGGATCCATGAATTTGATTGTCATTCTGACGTATGTTATGTCATTTTGATTTGAGAAAATTGTCAATTTCCTTGTCGGTATCGCTACAATAATAGCGTTTTTAATCTATCAATAACCTTTGTAATTTAAAATCAGATAAATAAAGCTAAAAAACATGTCGGAAGTAAAGACAGTGGTGGCAGGGATAGTTAACTTTTTAAAACAACAACTTGAAAGCGACGCGTTGAACGTCGACTCCCGGGAAAGCGTAGAAGTCGCCGTGCAGTGTATCGAAACTGCCTACGAGTTGACTCAAGATGATATTTCAAAGGGAGTGGATCTCCTGCAGCTGGTCAGGCAGCAGAGCGGCAACGCGAGCGCCATCAAAGCTGAAGCCGAAAAGTTGAAAAACGAAGGCAACGAGTGCATGAAAGCGGAGCGTTATCGGGAGGCCTTAGAGAAGTACAGCCGCGCTATCGAGTTAGATCCACGTAACTCTGTCTATTTCTGCAACAGAGCCGCAGCGCACTTCAAGCTCGGCGAGCACGAGTCGGTGGTGGCCGACAGCATGGCGGCGCTCGCGCTGCAGCCCAACTACGGCAAGGCGCACGGGCGGCTCGGCATCGCGCTCACGGCGCTCGACCGGCACGTGGAGGCGCGCGCGGCCTTCGCGCGGGCCGTGCAGCTCGAGCCCGACAACGAGTCCTACAAGGAGAACCTGCGCCTCACCGAAGAGAAGCTCGCGCAGAGCGGCCGCCCGGCCATGGATCTGGGCGGCTTACTTCAAAACCCGTCACTATTAAATATGGCCACGGAGCTCTTGTCAGATCCCAATATGCAGAATCTCATTTCGGGCCTAATGGATAACAACGCAGGAGCGAACGCTCCCGGAGGAGTGAACGCTTTACTGGAGGCCGGACAAGCGCTGGCTCAACAGATGCAGGCGGCGAACCCGGAGTTGGTGGAGCAGCTGAGGCGGCAGATGCACCCGCCGGGCGGCCCCGGCGGTCCCGGCGGCAACCCTCCCGCCCCGGCGCAATAAACATTTATTGTTTTATCAGGCTAAGTGTGGACTTGCCCCGTCGCAACCCAAATTAGCCCTATTTTTATTTAGTTTCCTACAAAAAATATATTATTTTATGAGAATGTAACATATTAAATTATTCTTTCGAGCGCTCACTATTTAATACATATTTCGAAGCTTTTGGATTTATTTATTACAAGAATAAACAAATGTTCCGTCTTTTGCATTTATCAATCTGTGGACTGTTACACTCTGTATACTAGTTAGGGCAAACAAATCACTGCATATCGTGCAGATTAGTGAATAGAATTATGAAACTATTCATATTGTGTATATTCTATACTGACAAATGTTCAGGTCATCAAAATTATACTTAGATATTAAGACTATGATAATTGGTGTTGAATAAATATATCCAAAAAAATAATAAGCAGTCTTTTATTTAAATTATCCTCTGTAGTTAATCGTTAATTCTTCATTATATATTTTTCCGTATTTCATACATATAAATAAATGCGAAAGTACTAATTCTCATTGACTTATGTGTTGTGTATTGCAGTTTACACTCCCTATGCGTTTAAAGTATTTTTAATATAAAATCTCGTAACTCGATTCAAATGCGAATTTATTATTTAATGAATTTGGAATATTTGAAAGCGAGTGAAACGTTCATAGCGGCCGCAAATTAATTGACGCAGGAAATGTTTCAATAAATTTTTATTGTATGTTACCAATTTCAGTGTTAGGTATTAAGCGCGTCACACACGGTGAAGATACTATAATATTTTATCTTAAGATACTGTTATATTTTATATTACAGTATCTTAACGCATCCGGTATCAGCGTTCGGACCATCATTTTTCTTTTTGTCATTGCGTAGGTACTATGACCCCTGTAGAACCGCCATCCTGTTACAAATGACGCGAAATTTTGTGGGTCATTTGTAACAGGATGGCGGTTCTACAGGAGTCTTAGTACGCAATGACAAAAAGAAAAATGATGGTCCGAACGCTGATACCGGATGCGTTAAGATACTGTAATATAAAATATAACAGTATCTTAAGATAAAATATTATACATAGTATCTTCACCGTGTGTGACGCGCTTTACTTAAAGGTGAGTATCGACTTATTTATCACTATTATAATCCATATTATAATATTATAAATGCGAAAGTAACTCTGTCTGTCTGTCTGTTACTCAATCACGCCATAACTACTGAACCAATTTGCATGAAATTTTGTATAGAGATATTTTGGTTACCGAGATAGGACATAGGCTACTTTTTACCCCGGGAAATAGGATAGGTTTTATCCCGGAAATCCCACGGGAACGGGAACTATGCGGGTTTTTCTTTGACTCCGCGGGCGAAGCTGCGGGTGGAAAGCTAGTAATTTATATATTGTATTGTAATGCTATACAGTATACGTAAACAGGCTGTGGCGTAATGAATAGCTAATCTAGTAACTGGAGGAAGAGGATGTTGTGGTGGTTCAGAAAAACGCACGTTATTTATATTAAAATTTATAAGTCCCTCGGTTTTCGGGATATTCATCATTCTTTCTATAAAATTACACCATTTGCCACTCTTTCTGGTTCTGTGACGCCAAATGAAGGAATATTTTCAATCTGTTTTTTTCATAGAATTGCTAGATAAATTCACTATCGAATATCAAACCATAATTTTAAGGGGCCCCATTCATAGTTTCTACACAAAGCTAAAACTCAAATTTTATGTTTTGCTTATTTTTGTTCCAAAGTTTAAACTAAAGGGGTTTAAAAATGCCTGTTTCATTAGGAATCCGAAATTGTTTCGTTCACTCTATTTTCGACATTTAATACACATTTTATTTATAATACAAGAGTCAAGAGCGTTAATTATTCTAAACTACAAAAATCCATACATTTGTATTGTATTATGTACAAAATCAAGAAGGTAATATCTTTACTAATATTATAAAGCTGAAGAGTTAATTGTATGTTTGTTTACTTGAACGCGCTAATCCCAGGATCCACGGGTCCTTTCAACAGTATTACGTGGTATTACTTTACTCTATGGGTCCATTAGGAAAGCTACTACCTATACACGCAACTTTGTTATCTACTTATAGATTAATTATTCTGTATTTTAATACATATTGAGCAATGCAGTTCACAAATTCTGGCGGCACCCATGATGTCAAGTTTTTCGACGAACATTTATAGTATGGGTAATGGATTAGGGAATGAAACAGCAACTTGATTCCTTAACTATTTATTACACTCTGTGTATAATTTATGATAAATACATTTACATAGTTATATTATGTACATACAGTAGCAAAATGTAAAAATATGTCGTGTCTTTTACAGCGCAGTGGCGCTCAAAAAGGCGCGAACACACATTCGAAAAACATAACCATAAAAAATTTCATATTTACATATAGACCCCTCAGGATAGAGACAGATGTAAGCTTTTAACTATACAATATACATAACAATATTTTACTATTGAAACGTCTAAATTTAAATAATAAGCTTCAATGCAAAGGCACAAGGAATCGTTCAAGTTCATAGTAAATGCTGCAAATAATAATTGTTACTCGTGGGTTTCAGGGCAGGCCTATACTAAGTAGGTACACAGAGAATAACATTAACTCACTTCAGTTGATTCAACGTAACAACATTATATTCAGTTTCTTCTGGACTTTGGAATTCAGGGATTACTTAATACACACATTAGTAATAGGAACAAATCATATTTAAACAATATCGGTTAAAGTCAATGATCGTGCACGATAAGAGAATGATAAAATTAAATAATTTTCATAACACTCGTAAGTAAATTTTACGAAAAAAAAATTTAAAGCACCAAATGAAAACATGACTGAATAAATTAAAACTAAACTAAATAATATAAATTATTATAATAAAATTACATCGGCGACCGTCTTTAAAATAAAATAACTTTTATAAAACTATTTTGTCTCATTATTTTCTCGTATAAAATGATCGGACTGACGCAAATGTCGTTTAGAATGTATTGCACACCAATGTGTCACACACGGCCAACATTCGGTCGGACTCACTCTCGCGAGCGACGCAAACTCACACAAATAATATCGAAAAAAAATAAGGATATCTAGCACAAAGAAATATGTTGAAGCGACAGTCTCATCCGTCCAATATTATGCCAACAATCGACGGGGCCGCGGCTCACAAATATTCACATAGCATATAACGATCGCGTTTCACCGGGAACCGCGCTCGCGTTTCGACCACTGCTTCAACAATATTTCCATCTAGCGGGAAACGGAACGATAAAAAAGCTAAATTTTCAATACTTGTGCATACATCTACTGATTACGAGAAAACTCATAAAAATAAGAGTAAGCAGGGGCCGAAACGCGACACAGTGGGCGCCAAGTAACACGGCCCAAAATTGAAAGTCTAAACGCCACAATGCGTGGCACCGCGCGGGCTGCAGTTATTTGGCGCCCACCGGCGACACCGGAGCCCTAGAGCCCCTAGAGCCCCTAGAGCCATCGGCCGGACTCCAGGGGCGCGAGAGCTCCGGGTGCCACCAGGGACACCAGGGAGTCGCGTGTCCCCAGTAGAGACTAGGGCGGGTCTAGTTGCGCTTGGAGGGCGACACGAGGTGCGGCGGCAGGTCGGCGGGCGGCAGGTCGGCGGGCCGGTCTAGTTGCGCTTGGAGGGCGGCACGAGGTGCGGCGGCAGGTCGGCGGGCAGGTCGTGGCCGTCGATCTTGACGCGGATGAGGTGCATGGCCAGCGCGAACTCCTCCTCGTCGAGGAACCCGTCCTTGTCGATGTCGGACAGCTTCCAGATCTTACCGAGCACCGAGTTGGGCAGCTTCGACTTCACCATCTCCGTCTTCGCCGCTGTTGAGAGAGGGACACTTGAGGCGCGAGAACTACGAGCCAAGAGCGATGATGCCGGGAGACCCGATACCTTACCGGCCGTTTCGAACATTTGGGTCAGACATTAATGTTTATATTAATTTATAATGGGTACATTTAAATTTACTTCTTTGTTCAGATCAAGTGAAGATACTTATATATTACGCCAGTCAGTCAAGACAATCAATTCACAATAATTCCAAATGGTCTAAGATCCGAACATAAGCAGAGGCGGCTCGCCTTAAGGAGCGCTGGTGCAGTGAACTCCCATAAATAATTATAATAAAATCATACTCCTTAATTTAATTATTAACATTAATTATTACTATTTAAAATCAATCGTAATCTTTAAAACTACTGTTAATACCAATGAATATATCCATCATTCCATCATCCCATACACCTGTATAATACCTACTGTATTAATGTAACGCGCGAAGCGGTGCGCTCACGATTGCGATCCAATGAAAAAAGATTTAGTACATTTCCTAATACGAAATCCAATAGGAGTGAAAGAGAGGGTTTTGCCAAAGCCCTGCGCGTGAAACAAAAGATTTTCTATGGAAAAGTAGCAAAATTCGGAGCGGCGCACCCGCAAACGTTGCCGGTTCGTTTTTACCGCCCGGCAGGACAGCGATAGCGCGCGCGGCGCGGTGCGACGTTGCCAGTTACCACTTCTATTAATATAAACAAACACTCGAGTCAACTTCAATGCTCGCGCGCGATTCATGCAATTTTCTAATTAAAATTATAAAATACGTGTTGAAATAGCCTGTAGTTATCAGTATTACTTGTGAGTGTTAAAATGAACAATAATTATAATGTGGCGTTCATTAAAAAGTGTGATAAAACGTTACAAATTCGGCTTGAATTGAAAGCAGGGACTGCCACGGCCTGAACTTGACCTTTCGCAAAAATGTACGACAAAAACGAAAACATATACGCGTGTGTTTAAATCCGAACAATATTATGTGAAAACACCATGGTTGTGTGGTTGTGATGAAAGCAACAACAGACATTTACGAATGTCTTGTCGCTTTAAGTTATAGATATTTTTGCACACCAAAAAGAAAGACGTATGTATTTCCTTTATAAGTAATTTTTTTGATAAATGTACTGCTTTACACCATGTATTTTCAGTGTTTTATTTCAAGTGAACACCCATAAAATTTTGTCACGAGCCGCCTCTGAACATAAGCCGATCTGCAACGGCGTGATAATAGAATGAGACCAATTTTATAATAAATTTAGTGTATTAAAAAATGTATTAAAAATGGGTTGACTGGGA
The DNA here is from genome assembly GCF_061535455.1 of Colias philodice. Classification (NCBI taxonomy): domain Eukaryota; kingdom Metazoa; phylum Arthropoda; class Insecta; order Lepidoptera; family Pieridae; genus Colias; species Colias philodice. Next base: position 9,862,414 of record NC_143105.1, on the reverse strand, counting down.
AAATCCTGGACAGGATATTTTTTTAATTAATTATTGAAAAATCTTTTATTTTCATTTTTTATTAATTGCAGTATCGAGATAATAAAACAATTTTGTAATAAAACAGCGCTGACATAATTTTTTTTTCATCATCCTATCAAGTGAAAGTAACTGGTACCGACATACCTGTTTATACCTGCCAATCTAGCCGTTTGTCCCGGTAATTATTAGAAAACGACTATGACTGCACATTCTGTAGGTTTCATACTTTAAGTCTTTTATAATTTTTTTTTATTATCTTGATACTGCAATGAATTAAAAAAAATGTTTTTTTTTCAATTCATTAAAAATGCCCTGTCCAGGATTTTCCCAGTCAACCCATTTTTATTAAATTTTTAAATACACTAAATTTATTATAAAATTGGTCTCGTTCTATTATCACGCCGTTGCAGATCGGCTTATGTTCGGATCTTAGACCAAAAAGTTTTCAAACTTCGGTACACTTAGATTGGTTGCAAATTTAATACGTGATATGAAATATTATATCGAAAACTTTCCCAAGTTTGCAGAACTTTTGGAATTTTTTTCACGACCATACAGTAAAAAAATAATTTAATTGCAATTTTAACAATGTTCCGGACTGCGGACAAGGTTGCAAAATGAGATTTATTGTCGTCCCAATGAACCATTCACTTGACCGAAGTTTGAAAACTTTTGGAATTATTGTTAAATTTTCGATTTCGAATGTCGATTCTGACTGATGTATATCTTTTATTTATGATAATATGAAAAATAAAACAACTCAGCGAAACTGTTGAATGCTATTACATATATAAATATTTGAATGTAGCTTATATCTAATAGGTATCGGATCTTACGGCATCACTTTAAGATATCGGCAATGTTGCATGCAATAAGATGAATAGAAAGAAATACGGGATTAGAAAATTAGCGTTAAAATCAAGGACGTATAAAAAGGTCGGACTGTATACCACATTTCTTGCAAATAATTTGAATTTGACCCGCTAAAATAATACTTAGACCCGTAATGGCCGCGACAGTTTATGTGCGAGTCAATTTAGGTAAACTATGTCAATCAAATTTAATAACAAGTACAAGTAAATTTTTAAGGACAAATTTTTATCAAGAATTTCTTGGAAATGTATGAACCTAATAGTACGAGATCCCGCTGCAGGATCAGTGCGTTCATCGGTTTTTTGCTGAAAACCGAATTTTTATGTATATTTATAATTAGGAGAATATATATCGACTAGGTTGCCAGTCAAAATTTGGCCGCAAGCATGTTTAATTAAAATTTTTCTAATCGATTTTTGGGAAAAAAATTCGTTCACTTGTTTTTTGAATAAAATGTAGTCTACATCACGTCAAATGATATAAAAATTCTAAAAAATCACGGTTGCCGCTTTTCACTTGGCCGCAACATCTTGGCAGCCGGGTGCAAACAGGTATGATTTCGATTTATTTTTACGTTCATAACGCACATTTATGAATCATATATCAAATTAAAGCTAATTTTTTTCTATTTATTATCATATATGGTTGCCTAATTAAATCCGGCCGCAAATAAGGGTTGCTGGCTTATAAAAATTATAAATATAGGATAAGTGCGTTCATCGGTTTTTTGCTGAAAACCGAATTTTTATGTAACTATATGTATTTATAATTAGGAGAATATATATCGACTAGGTTGCCAGTCAAAATTTGGCCGCAAGCATGTTTACACTCAACCTTAAATATTCAACATCTTTAACAGCCGGCAACCCTTATTTGCGGCGGGATTTAATTAGGCAACCATATATGATAATAAATAGAAAAAAATTAGCTTTAATTTGATATATTATGATTCATAAATGTGCGTTATGAACGTAAAAATGAATCGAAATCATACCTGTTTGCACCAGGCTGCCAAGATGTTGCGGCCAGGTGAAAAGCGGCAACCGTGATTTTTTAGAATTTTTATATCATTTGACGTGATGTAGACTACATTTTATTCAAAAAACAAGTGAACGAATTTTTTTCCCAAAAACCGATTAGAAAAATTTTAATTAAACATGCTTGCGGCCAAATTTTGACTAGCGACCTAGTCGATATATATTCTCCTAATTACAAATATACTAAAAAATTCGGTTTTCAGCAAAAAACGATGAACGCACTAATCCTATATTTATAATTTTTAAAAGCCAGCAACCCTTATTTGCGGCGGGATTTAATTAGGCAACCATATATGATAATAAATAGAAAAAAATTATCTTTAATTTGATATATGATTCATAAATATGCGTTATGAACGTAAAAATGAATCGAAATCATACCTGTTTGCACCAGGCTGCCAAGATGTTGCGGCCAGGTGAAAAGCGGCAACCGTGATTTTTTAGAATTTTTATATCATTTGACGTGATGTAGACTACATTTTATTCAAAAAACAAGTGAACGAATTTTTTTCCCAAAAATGATTAGAAAAATTTTAATTAAACATGCTTGCGGCCAAATTTTGACTGGCAACCTAGTCGATATACAGGGTGTCCCACTGTTGGTATACTAAGCTCAAAGGAGGTTATAGTTTTGCCTACGCTGAGTACGTAAAAATTACTTAAAAAATTCCAGACGCATTTTTTTTCCAAATAGATGAATTCTTAAAACTCTATGTGTACACCCCTAAGAAGCAGCCCGCCCATTTTTGCCACTAGCACGTGAGCTATCGTTTAAGATTATGTTTTCATAGACAAAAAGCTCACATTAGAGAAGCGGTATATGACGGCTGCGCGAAGCTAGAGAAGAAAACATGGATTTTCAGGAAAAATTTATCAAAAATTTTTTGATGTAATTTTGCTGTTTATGTATTTTTACGTGATCAGTGTATGCAAAACTACACGTCCCTTTGCGCTTAGTATACCAATGGTGGGACACCCTGTATATTCTCCTAATTATAAATATACATAAAAATTCGGTTTTCAGCAAAAAACCGATGAACGCACTGATCCTGCGGTGGGATCTTAGACTATAATGTGCAAGATCGGAACCAAATTATTGAATTATTCATATCTATGAAACGTGATTTATGGATTTTTTTTCGATCACTACGGTTTTACCACATTTCACCAAACAAGACATGTTGTATTTTTATATTTTTAAAACGCAGGCTAGAGAGAATCTGTTCGACCTCTTTTATACGTCCAGCGTTAGAATTAAGAAGAGAAGAAAACCAACTCATTAAAAATCTTATTAGTAATGCAAAACCTTAAAATAAGATTAGTAAACGATGACTAAGATGCAGAGTATGTAATTTAAATAAAAAAATACTTGGTAAAGACTACTAAAAAGCTACAAGCTACAAAATTGACGGGGGTATAAAACACATAATTCGTTAGAGACAATATTAAGCTTAAATCTAGCACAGAGAGCACACAGACGAGAAGGGTTTCTAATAGACTTATATCGATTCAGTTGAAGTCGTCTAGAAAATATTTAAGAATATTGATAATATTTTTGCGGTTGAGGAGATTCAAGACGGAATGAATCCGCACAGTCTGCAGCTCGGGCCCGTACGCCACCGCGCGGGCCTGCTCCAGCCAACCCTCCGCCGACTTCGACACCGTGAACTCGAAATACATTTTATTCGTCAATATGTAAGCTACGGTTTTGAAAGTCAAATCTATCAAAAACAGCGTCATTATCAAGTTGACGAAAAGATAGAAGACGAGTTTGACATAGAAACAGACGGACTCGACGACTCCTCTGGAGGCGGGAATGATGTCATTTTCCGTCGTATCCGAGTCGGAGTCGACGTCTTCATTTCTAGACCCCGGCCGAGAGATTTCCTCCGGCTGATTATTGTCGTCCGAGCCGATCGTGTCGGCCAGGCTGTGGATGGAGACGCCCCGCGACAGCCCGTCGCCGGCCGACTCGTTCATCAGGAACTGGGAGATGGTGGAGCAGTTCTGCGTGGCGAGCGCGAGCACGTCGGTCACGCGCGCGAAGCCCTCCTCGTCCGAGCGCCGCATGCACAGCTCGGCCAGCCGCGAGCAGGTGTGCGAGGAGGACAGCAGCGCCTGCAGCGCGGCGTCCACGGCGAGCGGGCCGCGCAGCTGCGGGCGGGCCGCCAGCACGCGGGCCAGCGCCAGCGAGCGGGAGGGGGACGGGGCGAGCGTACCGGCGCCGGTGACCTTGCCGTCGATGGGCCCGAGCGACTGGAAGATCTGGTCGTAGTGCGGCTTCTCCTTGCTGCAGATCCACTCGGGGTCGCCGTGGCCCGCGTCCACGCCCTCGCCGCGCCCGTACCCGAACGGCGACACCTGGTCCTCCACGCCCTCGAACGCGCCGCCTGGAAACATTGTACACATATGTCAGTATGCTCTATTAATGATACGCTAAACTAGAAAATAGAATACGTTATTTGATGGACAGATACTTCTTACTTCTAAACTGTTTACATTGTTTATTAACTATATTATATATAACAAAAAAAATATTGCTTGTACATATATTATAACTAAAAAAAACATAAATTAACTGGTCATCAAAAAAATATTTTCCCATTACTCCACCAGTCCGTTTACTTTTAGTCAATATTGCAAATCTATTCGATTTTCGCATTATGGGATAGAGAATAATTAGTAAATATATAAGTATGGTTGCAACATATGTTTGTGATGTAATAAATGACTTTCAAATTGTGTTTAATTAAACTGATAATTTTACGAGTAACTCGACGATAATGATAACGATATCAGAGTAAAAACGGCGTTAATTTTTTTATTATTGAATGTCGGAAAATTTCGTTTCCTCCCACTTACATGGATACAATGGTTTTATCATTAAAATTAAATTGATAACGTATTTTTAAAAGTAACCGAGAGATTATCCGAATTGATAGAGCAAAAAGTAAATGCACAGTATGATCTACTTGCAATTAAAATGACGTAACAGATTATCCGAAACGATTTCAAACGAAATGCGGCAACTTGTGCAACGACGACACACTTCCACTTACATAGATCTTATTTCAGTTTCGATTACAGCGATATTTGGACTTGAGAAATATCAAAATAGCGCATACAACAATGTCATAAGCGAACAAGACATACTAAAAGACACGTATGAAGAATTTCTAGAATCATTATTAAAGATTATTGTCTGTATGTCGTTTCAGGATTTTGCTTTATCCTGTATGAAATAAAGTAGGCAATGAAAAAAAAAACTGTTTGTTAACAGTAAAAATTTGATATTTGTTTGAAATATGCAAGTTGCATGTCGTCGACACCGCGCGCGTCACGAGGTGGCAACGAAACAACAATAAGACGTGGGACTGCTTACGAAACTCCAACACAAAAACAATAGTGCAGTTCACAAAAACTTATTTTTGTAATGCGCACACAGCCTTACATTACGCAACTTGTTGATATGATGCCTTAGCATCGAGAGTGTGAAACTATTTGTGAAAGTAAATTCTAGTGCATTCGTAATGGATAAAGGACCTTTTTCAGCGAATCGAAGCATCTTCACATATAAACACACACACTATACTTCTATATACATATATAAAACTCAAAGGTGACTGATATAGTGATCTATCAACGCACAGCCCAAACCACTGGACGGATCGGGCTGAAATTTGGCATGCAGGTAGGTATCCCCTAAGAAAGGATTGGGATCAATTCTACCCCCAAGGGGATTAAATAAGGGATGAAAGTTTGTATGAAACTATGTCAATTTTATACCGATCGGGCTTAGACTTTGCATGCATAAAGCTACTATGACGTAGGCATTCCCTAAGTAAGGATTTTGATAAATTCCACCTCTAAGGGGATAAAATATTATGTGATGAAAGTTTTGTAGTTTTGTAGGTCCTAAGTTTTTACATACGCTTAACAAAAGTACCAAAGCCGCAAAAAATATACCTAATTAATATTAATACTTCTTAACGCGAGCGAATCCGCGGGTAAAAGCTAGTAAAACAATAAGAAGAAAAGTATTGTTATATATAAAATAAAATAAAATAAAAATCATTTATTGAACAAGGTTCCTTACATCAAAATATAGACCCCAGACTCCCAATATAGCTTTCGCTGTGTTTCAGGAGTCTGTGCCTTCCCGATACAATACATTAGAATAGTTCAATAAAATACATTAAAATAGTAATTAGTTACAAAGAAAATTTTACTTAAAGTTGACACAAGAAGAAAATTTATAAATCATAATATGTATTTAAAAAAAAAATTTAATAAATTAAAATATTTAAAACAATTTACATTTCATAACATAATATTTAGTTCCACAATATTTGCTGTTTAGCAATTAAATAATTAATACAATTAAAATAATTAATACAATTAAAATAATTATTTGATTAGTATCATTTATAATAAACGAAGTAATTAAAGATTAAAAAAAAAAAAGTGTATTTTGAAGACGTAGTGCAAGTAGTGTGTGTGTGTGTGTGTGTGTGTGTGTGTGTGTGTTTGTATGTGCGTATGTATGTGTGTGAATGTGTTCCAATGTCGTTTTTAAAACATAAAAGAAAGCTGATATAGTTAAAAAAAAAAACATATTTTAAACTTATCATTATAGGTAGATAAATAAAATTAAAGAAAATAAAAAAATAAAATAAAATAATTTATAGGTATATTTGATAATTATTTTGTATAGGGTAACGGCACCAGTGGTCAGCCTCATAACAGCTTTTTGAAGTTTTGACAATTGCCATTTCTACAACAATCGTCGAATAAAAAAACGTACAACATGTATGGATTTATTGTTTATTGTAGTTTCGAATCAGCGTTTATCAAAAACAATAATTCTCTTAGTAAAATATATAATTAATTTTAAACAAAAAATGGCCCAGTGTCCCAGTGAACAGCCTCTAAAAACCAATAAACAGCCTTGTTGAACCCAGTGTTCAGCCTTTAGTAAGTATAACTAATTATGAGATCAAAATAAACAATGTTATATCAAAATCAACTATATTAATCACATTTTTATAGCAACGATTCACTTAGCACAAAAAAAATATATCGTACATAATACAAATATTATTTTAAACATACTATTACAATCTCTTTGTGTCTTCTTATTTTCTTGGAATTTCTTATTATTTATCATAAAAACAGCAATAATTCTTTTTAAAAAAATCAGCGATATTAGTTTATAATATTATTGATGTATCTATAATCCACAATATATATAATTATAATCAACCACAGGAGGATCTCTTTCGGAGGATTTCTCTGGAGGATACTTTTGTCTTGGCGGCATTTTTAGCTAGAAAAAAAGGGAACAATAATAACTTTTGGATATGAATACACATAATACCATTATTTCAGGTAAAACTTAACTAACATGAAGTATTACTTATATATTTAAACACAAACATTCGCATTTATACTTAAAATATTATTTCAATAACATCGTGGCTGAATACTGGATCATTGAGACCACAGATTGAGACCCAGTGGTCAGCCGCTTGAAAAAAATATTTTGAAATGCGGCTGACCACTGGGTTTTCTAACAATTAGGAATAATCCCAGTAATCAGCCCCAGGGGCTGTCCATTGGATCTTTCATAAAAAATCAGTATCCAATGGTCAGCCCCTCATATTTTTAAGTAAAAACACAATATTTTTTATCAAATTTCATAAAATTAAATGCTCTAAGTAATCTATAAAGTTATTATCTATAAAACACAATCACATTTCATACTAAAATATGTTATTTCTCACCTTTCAAAAGAGCACCACGTGAAACAAAAAATATTGCAGACATGACACTTTTGCTCTTGTCGGCGGACAGCACCTGTACGAACGTGTTTACTTCTCTCCCCTGACCCCCTGCTGCTCCTATCGCGTGATGCATGAACCAATAACGAAACAGAGCTTCTATTTAAGTGCGCGTGATTTGGTTATTTTGATTACAGCGATATTTATGGCCAATAAACAACGCAATAGGCTGATCACTGGTGCCTGGCTGACCACTGGTGCCGTTACCCTATGTGGGCATTAAAAGGTGCTCTATTTCAGAATAATCGAGTGGTAAAAGCCATTCTTTTAGTTTTTGTAATATTTTATGATTAGTGAGAGCAAAAGCATTTTTAGTATATAAACTGAAACGATTATAAAGAATGGGTGCTAGATAATAAAACTGCCTTTGTGCAAAACGAGTCTTAGTGTAAGGTACAGGTACACGATAGGTTCTTTTAGTATTCAAGGGATTATTATTTTTCGGTACCTCAGTGCGGTGAAACCGTTTAATTATTTGAAGCACAAAAATCTTACGAACACTCAATACATTAGCCCTCTTGAATAGCAGCGATGTTGGAAATTGGAACGGTAGTTTGAGCGATACTTTGAGCAGAGCTCTAAGCGCACGTTCTACTTGTATCATGTATGTTTTCGCAGCTCCACCCCAGTTAACAATACAATATGAGATCACACATTCACCCAGTGCTTTGTATGTTCTAATAATTAACTCTTGGGTTGCAATGTCTCTTAGGGTTTTAAAAATAACTATAAGTTGTCTGAGCCTGCTCGACGTGCTAATAATTTGTTCTTTCCAGTTTAGTTTCTCATCAATCCAGATACCCAGGTATTTCATATTGACGGTCCTATTCAGTATTGGGCAAGAGCATACGCTAGATTTGTTATGGCGGTTACATGGAAAGATATGTAATTTAACATTGACGTTCCCCCTTGGCTGCATAGATGAGGTTTTGCTAAAGCAAATATAATTAGTTTTTCCCGTATTTAAAGTCAATAGACTGTTTTCTAACCATTTGCTTATACATCGAAGTCCATTTTCAGTTCTATCAATGGCTTCAGACCAAGTCTTTGCATTAAAGAGAACAACAGTGTCATCAGCAAACATAGTAACTTGTCCACATCCAATATTGAGTTTACATAATTCGTTGACATAAATCAAGAACAGAGTAGGTCCTAACGTACTGCCCTGCGGTACTCCGTACGTACACTTATACTCTGCACTAAGATTGTTGTCAACTCTTACTCTTTGGGTTCTATCGCTAAGATAGCTTTGGAACCAGTCTTTGGCAATACCTCTAACACCTACATTTTCCAGCCTACTTAGCAGAATAGGTATAGAAACTGTGTCAAAGGCTTTCTGTAAATCAAGAAAGACCCCAATACATTTCTTATTCGAGTCAAGATACGAGGTGACCATTGATGTTACTCGTAAGGTTGCGTCTTCAGTAGACTTGGCGCTTCTGAAGCCAAATTGGTTAGAGTGAAGTAATTTATGTGACTCCAGGTATCTCATGAGTCTTTTATTGACGCATTTTTCTAGTATTTTGGAAAGGGTGCAAAGCAATGATATTGGTCTATAGTTTGAAGGAAGAGCTTTGTCCCCGGTTTTATATATTGGGCAAACTATGGCTTTCTTGAATACATCAGGAAATTTTCCGCTTGAGAGGCTTAAGTTACACAAGTGGGCTATAGGTTCCGAAAGAATATCTTTGAAAGTCTGAATTATAGGTGTGGGTATATTGTCATGTCCCGAAGCATTCGTATTTTTGAGACCAGTGATGATAGTGTTTACCTCATATTTATCTGTGGGTGTAAATGCAAATGAATTGGTTGGACTATCATTGTCTCTGGCTAGAGTAGCTAGTTCGACTTCTGATTGGTTGAGTTTCTTGAGACTTTCATTGGCTAGAGCTGATCCGATTGAGACAAAGTATTGATTAACAGCATTAAGAGATTTGGTAGGGCAAGGGTTAATACTTAGTAAGTTTGTACAATTGTTGTTAATTTTGGTAATATGGCATGCTTCTTTGATAATTTTCCAAGTTTCTTTTATATTGCCAGTCTGCTGTTCAAGTTTGTGTTTATAGTAAGTATTCTTTGCTGTCTTAATTAGTTTGTTGCATAAGTTTCTATAATTTCTATATTTTTTTATGATTTCTTCATCGCACGGTGATTTTTTAGTTTTAGCGTGTAATTTGTTTCTTATTCTTATGCTTTTAATTAGTCCTCGTGTAATCCAAGGCTTCAAAGGGCGTTTACGATTGGGTATTCTTTTTAAACATTGACTTCTTTCGATAGCTCTACTTATTGTGAGTGTTAGAAAATTAGCTGCACTATTCGGATCTGTAATTTCATAAAAATGTTGCCAATCTGTTTCATTGAAAATATTTGATATAATTTGTTTGTCGTATATTGTTTTGTAAGCTTCTGGTTTATGTTTATGTAACTGAGTTTTGTTTAATACTAGTAAGATAGGGGAGTGGTCCGTTAATGCTTCAAATACATACGTTTGGCAAGATTTCTTTGTTTTGACCATAAAATGGTCAATACATGTAAGCAGTCTAGTAGGTTTATCGACAGCTTGTCGAAATCCTTGATAACACATTACGTTTAGGTATTCACATGCTTGGTTAGATAAGTTCGATGATAAAATGTCTATGTTTATGTCACCAGTGAATATAACATTATCAGATTTAATTGAGGATAAAAGATCACAGATTGATTTAATGTAATTGCTAGGGTTCGAAAAAGATGGTGGTCTATATGAGCACACAATGGTGGTGTTATCAGATACTTTTAAAATAAGGCAGTTACCGTCATCCAGTAAGGGTTCTTCGCTTGTAAATTCTATATCTTTTTTAATATAAGCAATAACACCATCATTTTGATTATAGCTATTAAGTGTATGTGTTGAACGGTAATTGTCTATGGGAGGTATTAAGCTATCCTTATTAATCCAGCATTCTGTGAGAATTACTATATCCGTATCCACTCCCAAACTCTCCATAAAAACTACTAATGAATCGAAGTTTTTATGTACGCTTCTTATATTGACAGTGAGAATTAAGAAATGATCATCCCTTATTTGTGTTCTCTTATGACTCTCAAATTCTAATAAATTGCAAGATACACAACTTATAGCGCATGAAGAATCAAGATCTTTAATTAAATTGGAGTTGAGCTTATCGAATGTTAATAATATTTAAGAAAAAGAAATCATTTAGAAACATGACACATACCTTATGGTGTAGACAAGAACGACATTTTTTTATTTTTAGAATATATTTTTTATTAATAACAGTGTAAAAATCTGTGCGTGTGCTGAAGTTTATATTTCTTAAATGTAGTGGTAAAAGTGTATAAATTGATGTGTAGTGGTTAGTAAAGCTTATTCGAAAACTAAAATTAAAATCTAGTCACAATGAATTTTTAAGTGAAAGCAGCTGATGCTCATTTTTAATAAGAGCTTGTTTAGCGTTGTCTTCTTTTCTTAGAAATACTCTTCCGTTGGATGTCCAACAATATTTATAGTGATATTCATTTGCAAATGTACGCGTAAGAAAGAAAAGCTTCCTAGTTTTTGGTGTTAGACTTTCTGCTATATAGATGGGAGTAGTTGAACAGGCCAGTCCAATATGACTCGAATTAAATTTGTTGTGAGAAGTTTTATTTCTATTAAAGTTCTTCAATTTTTCTAGAATTTTGTTTTTAAAAATGGTTGATGGAAAGTCTACTAAAATGGTACTTGATTCTTTATTTTGTTTGCCAGAAATTCGTATTATATTTTTGATATCAGATGGTTTAATAGGTTCTTGTATAGCATCGCAGGATTTAGTAACAATATCAATACAATCTGATTGCGATTTAGTTAGACTAGAGGGTATGTTACGAAATTCCAACATGGTTGAGCGTTGATTTTTGTGCAAATCTTCAATTTGTTCCTCTAGGGATCTAACATAGTCCATTGTCTCTCTTTTTTCCTTTTGCAGAGCGGATACAACATTATTCAATTCTTCATATCTTTGGGAAATAAAATTTAGTGATTTTTCTATTTCGCCGTAAGAATTTTTCATTTCAGCATTTGCTTTTTGGATAGATGTATTTTGTAATTTAACTTCATTTATATCATCGCATAACTTCTTTAATATTGCTTCCTGGTCTGCTTTCCAAGATTCAATCTTTGCGAATATCTCCTCCTTAAAATGAACATCAGTTTCCTTACAGGAGTCTTCTTCTTGTGATCCTCTTCTTCTCTTTTGTCTCTTCGTTAAGTTCTTCCTTTTATCTAGGACTTGTGCCTTTAAAACTTCTGTTTCAGAGAGGCAAGAGGCATTATTTTGCGGTGGAGTACGTTGCATGTTGAATTGTGGTTAGGAGAGAAAAAAAAAGATAAATAAAAAAAATAAAAAAATCTGGTGACCAGTTGGAATCGAACCTCGGACACTCGGGTTGTTGGGTAACGCGGTCTGTATGGTTCAAAGTACTGCCAAGCGTTCGTTGTGGTACTGTGCGAATTTTAAGTCCGTAATCTACTTTATTAATTACGTGATTAACTTCAAGGTCATTGATCTTACGACTTAGCGACAGTTGAAATGACTTGCAGATTTCTTTGTTTCACTAATCACTTTTGTTCACTTATTTTAACACTGTTTTCTTGGTTCTTACGATTTGAATTATTCTAGTTATTTATTAATATTTAGCACAACAACTATTTCAAGTCACAGATTTATTAGATCACGAAGTTAAGATTATAAATTATGATTAATTAACTTGCACCAACTAAAAAGACGTTCGTGCGTGACAAGCGCCGCGAGGGAAGTCGAGGGCGATATAGATGCATGTTTAATTTCTAAATATACGAAATTAAACAAACAAGTTAGTATTCCTATTTATATATTGATCGCAGTGAGCGTGAGTCCAGTCGTTGGTGCTGTTAATTCTACATGTGAAGCACGCACGGCGCGCGGCGGCTCTAACAGTGAACCTGAACACAGCCGATCGCATAGCTCCACGTTTGCCTATGCGTGTGATGTTACTACTTACTACTCTAAATAAATAACTGAACTTGCATTTCTTCGAAATATCATAAAGGACATTGCCGTCTTTATCATTCACTTGGCGTCTTTCAAATATTTTTTGGTTTTTCGCAGTGGCAAGATATTTTACTGTTCCCTTTTTATTTGTTGTTTAAGTAAGTTTTACATGATGTTATTTTGATGTTTCAAACCATACAGCAAATGTAGTCACGGGCAAGGAAGTCATCAGCTCCCGTTGAAATTTAACAAATCAAATGATGAAATTACTCTAATTCTGCAGTTGGTAAAAAAAATCATGGAACAATAATACCTACAAAACATTAAATATAATAATAAATTTCTGCTACCAACGACCTCAGTGCACGCCATAAAAAACGAAAACAGTAAGTGTTGAGTCAAGTGATCAAGTCGTTTGATTCGATTAAGCACATAAATTGGGTCTCGGCTGACTCAACGTAACTTACTGCACTGTGCTGTGCTCTGGGGTTCATATATAACTCTTACTGATGTGATTTCAATATTTTCTTGGCATATATGGGGATTCCTTTTGAATAACATCACTGATTCACAATATTTATCTATTGACTTTTTAATAAATTAATTGTATCGATTTATAAAACTATTTAATTGAAAACTCAGAGCGGTTCTTTATAATACTCTTATTGCAACAAGAACACATGGCATCACTTACGACGACGCGGCTAAAATAAACGAAATTTGCTGTCTATAAGGACCTGATAAAATTCCACATGTTGACCATTTTCCATACAATCTAGAATGTTAGACATACTGATCTAATATTCAGACAAAGCTTAATTATAATATGTAATTATCTATGTGGTTATCCAATATAGAAGTGGCAATAAGATGGACAATAAGTCGTCTCGATGTCCTAATTCGAGGTGAGGCGAGTCGTCACAATAGTGATAAATGGAGCGCTTATCTTGCAAGGTGACTGCAGCTAGCGGCAATACTATAATGACCTAACTGTTAAATAAATAACTCGGTTATGCTATTACATATAAAAAGATACGCTACAAGGGTATAATTTATCTTCTCACTTTTAGTTGTAAACGTGTAAAACTGACGAAGGTACTATATTTTTTAATGAAGAATATTTGAGGCAGAATCCATAAAATGCTCGATTACCTAGGTACCTAATAATATAACGTTTATTTTCTATCACAAAACGCTTGGTCAATTGTATGCGTATAAGTATCAATAACAGCTCGAATCGTCACAAGTGATCATGTGCAATGATCGAGTCATCAATCGAGCAATGTGGGTCAGTGGGTCCGGAAGCGCAAAAAGCGAAGGTTTCCGTCACGCAGGCGCACCGTCCACCGTTTGACACTTTTTGCCGAGCGCCGGACCGTGGCTGACCCCTTGTGTATACTTTGTTTCGTCATTCGTAATTATCAACAAAAACATTAGCAATAAGAGCATGGCTAATCCTTGGAATGACCCACATAACACTGCTGTATCATAACTATCAAGAATTGATACAAAGTTTACGCAAGTATAGACAACTAAATAGCCCATATGCATATAAATGAAAAAGGCCAACTTGCGTTTCGTGCATCTATTAGACGGCATAACAGGCCAATTAATATCTATTAGAAGAAAGATATCCGCGGCGTATCTGATGTCAACCTTGTACTTTGAGTTATCAATATGTGGGACGCCTGCAGTATGATTAACGGACCACAGATATTGGTCAATTACTAATTGGAAATTGGATACATACACATCATACATTACTACATCGTTATAGTGCATATGTTTGGTAATAAGTCGCTTAGTTACAAGGAGGTTCTGGATTAACCATAAAAAATATGTACCTACTATTCTATCACGCTTCACAAGCTTGAAAGAAGTTTAAATTATTGATTTAGCTGTTACAGTCATGCTCCGAAAGTGCTCCGATAGTACCGAGCAGATCTTTCGAAGTATATTTTCTGCAGTTTCACAGCTATTCATGAATAACAAATAAACGAATCGATCGCAGATATTACTTAGAATACGGGTGAGGTGAACAAGCATCAATGATTTTTAAATAACAATACACGTAAATTGTGTAAGTATGTAAAGCCTTTTTACTTCTTCCTATTATTGGCTAAAATAATAACCAAAAGTCTTAAAAGGATACTGATTGCATATTATAAGCCTAGAAGCCTTTCTTCAAAAAACAAACAACAATTAACCTCAATTTGTCGCCAAATAACCACTAAAATAGCGCAATAAATGTGAATGTCCAGACGCAACAGCAAATCAATTATTTGCGTTTAATTAGCCCGGTCCGGAAGTGCAGCCGGCCGCAGCCGATCGATGCCGCTTGCTGCATTTTTGTGTTACGTCACCATTGACTCATCGTAAACTATGATTTTTATTTAGATTGCATTCTTTTCAGATTATAAAGTAGATCCAAGTGATAGTCCGGTAGGTAACGGTGACTTTGGTATTTATAGAATGAATCAGATTAAAAACAATCTTATCGATATTGTATAGTTAACTTGTTTTATATTATACTAGCAATGCCCTGCGGTTTCACCCGCATAGATAGCGATATCGTTACAGTGAAAAGTCTACTATAGGTCGGACTATAGGTTTAATTTTTAATCACATGAAAATCACCTTTACCCCGTCCCGCACTACGGCCTTTTTTTTTTGTTGTAGTGGGGAAATCTTTCATAGATACCCACGGCCTCCGGGGGAGGGGCCGTGGGTTATATCGGATTCCTACCGACCAAAACCCCACTGTGTTCCGTCAAGACGCATATTGGTAGAATTCCTCCGTGACCCCCGCACTACGGCCTGCTCGAACAGTATACCTACTATTTTCTGTAGATTGACACTTTTAAAAATTCGTTATATCTTTTGAATGGAATATCCAATTCTTTTCATTTAAAAAGTATTTTGCTGGTATTGAAACAGTCTATAATAAAACATAATATAATGGGATAAGGATTAATATATGTGTATGGATAACATGGTTTGATTACTGTCGGCACTTCTATTTACTTTGAAAACGTAAAAAAGTTGTTGTAGTAACATAACTACTGAAGATGGACATATGGTATCGCGGACTTTCTTGTAGATATTGATCCATTCTATAATACCGTAGAACATTTTTTTGTTCTATCTTCAATAGATTCCGCAGCGCACGCGATGACAGAAGTTTTATTGAGGATTTTTTTACACCTTGGGTTACATTATTGCATTTTTGGTAAGGATCTCTAATTTTTTTGAAAATGCAATATAGCCTATGTTGTTCAGTGAAGATGCAGCTTTCTAATGGTGAAAGAATTTTTGAAATCGGTCCAGTAGTTTATGCGTGAAAACCATACATACATACATACATACATACTTACAAACTTTTCCTCTTTATAATATTAGTATAGACTAGAGGTCCGCCCCGGCTTCGCCCGTGGTACATATTTCGCAATAAAAGGTAGCCTATGTCCTGTCTCGGGTATCAAAATATCTCCATACCAAATTTCATGCAAATTGGTTCAGTAGTTTAGGCGTGATTGAGTAACAGACAGACAGACAGAGTTACTTTCGCATTTATAATATTACTAGCTTTCCGCCCGCGGCTTCGCCCGCGTTTTCAAAGAAAAACCCGTTCCCGTAGGATTTCCGGGATAAAACCTATCCTATGTCCTTTCTCGGGCATCAAAATATCTCCGTACCAAATTTCATGAAAATTGGTTCAGTAGTTTAGGCGTGATTGAGTAACAGACAGACAGACAGAGTTACTTTCGCATTTATAATATTAGTAAGTATGGATAGTATGGATGATAGTTGTTACTACCAGTGTCCTAACTCCTAGTAAATAAGTAACGTAGGTCCTGAATAATTTTAAAATATTCTGGAATTGTAAGCTTCCCAGGAGAGGAGTATCTAACTTGAAAAGCATCGAAGGCCAAACTTTTTCAAAGGTTTCTTTATTTTGATTGAGAGGATGAAAAAAATAAAATGCTAAAGGAGAAAACATGTATCATGATGATATAAATATATAGGCGTAACCTAGTCGTCATCGACCCAAGGACGATAAATGTCGCATGTACATACAGCTAATAGAGCTATCATACGAATAGTAACGTTTGATACGGGTCTAAAAATAACTGAGTTAGTTGTTTCATAGTTTCTGTACAAGTAGCGCGATACAAAAGGTAATAATATCATTTACCGTACAAGGTATATAGAGCGCGTCTCGTCTGATAGCGAATAGCTCTGATGTTGAATGCTACTCGATTTAAAATCCTATTCATCTTGGACAAATCTTAGTTTTATTTTTATATACTTACTTAGATATATGTAGTAAGAATTAAAATGCGTCATGTTTAATTCGTCTTTATCGTATCTAAGTATATCTAGATAAATTTAACAGAATCGTGTTTGTGTAAACATATCGTTGTTCAATAAATTTTACCATTACTCGTGAAAATTTTATAAACGATCAACCCGAATTAGACATTCAGTTCGTGTTTGCAAATACACCAAAAACTTGTAACATATCATCGGGTAGGCAGCAAATTTCGCACGTAACACAGTTGAAAACGAAACTGCGAACACGGAAGAGTGTAACATTGATAATACATTTTATTTGTATTGTTGCGAGGTGCGACATTCTTGCACTTGACTCATTACGCCGACGGAATTACCCCACAACAAACCAACGGCAATGCAGTTGATATTTTATGTGCAATTACCTCATACATATTCATGCTCCATCAGCATATTCTTATACTTGAACGTGAATTTAAAGAGCAGATAAAAGGATTAAATCAACTTCCAATTATAATGTAAATGAGTTTCTTGGTTATAATGAATATGACGTCCTTTGCAGTTCCTAAGAATTAACTATTTTTGGCTCAACAGCATTTAATAATAAAATGAAAACTCCTAACACGGAGAATGTAAAAATATTTCTCTTCTATGAACCGATTTGTGGAAACGTGCCTGAAATTTAATTTCGCACGCGATAGAAATAAATCTTACAATAAAATGAATAATGATGATATATAAATTCAAAACATTTATTATTCACAAAACAATGCAATTTTAAATAATAGTTTTATTTATTTTATAGAAACCATTGCATCGTTAAAATTATGTAGGTACATTTTATATTTTTCGTTTTAAAATAAATCGTGGGAGATAGCTATTGAAGTTTATATTAAACATGAGACAATCAGAAAACTCTACAGGTTTCCATTTCAAGAATAACACAAGTGGCCTCTAGTAACAACGAAGCAGCGATAGGAACACTCGAAATGTTTCCAAGCTGGCATCACTCGCGCCATCTCACCACTCGAAGGCGGCGCAACTTCGCGGAAACTCGCTCGCACTTACCACGTTATTATAACTTACTAGCTAGTAGCTACGTAATACGGAAAACATTATAAGAAATTTATAATTATAGAAATATGCTAAATGTACGTACGATATTAATCTAAGGGAAAATAATCCAATTAATGGTGCACAGCAACCGGAGTAAGTAATTTATCGATTCAATTATGTAAGTTGTTTAAATGGAAATTAAAAGGGCTCATAATATCAAGACTTAGATAAGAGTATAAAGAATACCTACAAGATATTATTTGTTTACGTTACAGTGTTTAAAATGCGCCAACGTTCGCAAGTACATTCATATGTACTTGGCATGGCATGGCACGTATACGTGTATCTGTTAGCACCCACATAAGCAATTATTGTTTTGTTGCTCTTAATGGAAGATTACAAAAATCACTTAAACACAAGGACATTTTTTAATGTTTCCTGAAATTCTTAATTGTTTAATAAACGCAAAATGTAATTACAACTGATATGAAAGGAGTTTAACCGCTTGTTTCTAATACGAGCCGTATGATATAATGCTGATATATGACATATGTGTACAAATGTAATGCAACGTGCAAGAAGCAAGAAACCGGTCCGCTGCAAGCGTGATGTAAGAGGCGACGGACACACGCTATCTAGATCATAATTCATATCTCATGTCGACGGTTACCAAGATAGGCTAATTGATATTAAACGCGATAAAGGAAAAGACGATTTATGGAATTATCAATCATATGACCAGCACTAATGAAAATATACTTAACGATAAGTACTCATTTTAGGCACTAAAAATACGATGCACTGATTCAATATTTAATGAGCTTTCGATTTTTCTGGACAAATAAGCACTCGAGACGGCGTATCAACAAATATGTTTATTGACAAACGCGAACAATATGCATGCAAGACAGATGGCATGGTAATTGCGGAGGGCATATATAGTGACGCGGAGATCGCGCGCAGTTTTATTGAATCGTTTTGTCGTGGTGAGCGGAGACAAGACAATTGTGGAGGAATGGTTAGAGGTCGCAGGATAGAGGTGTGGATCGCTGAGAAGGAAACACATCCGCCGCCCACGCTCCGCTCGCCCAGTCGCCACCAGCTGCTACGAATCGTCCTTCACTTGGAGCAAGGACGCTTCGTGACCATTTCGAGCTTTGAATTATGAGTAATCGACCGGCTAACAACTTGTGATTGAGCTATCAAGTTAAGGCAAATGTAATCACCACTTTTAGGGGCATTTCAAGAATTATCAACATGCAATTTGATGTTTTACCTGAATTACAGTGTTTTACTAATCCATGATAGGTGATAATGAAGAAATGTATATTTTATGTGGTTCATTAAACGATTTATATCATCATACAGCTATTTTATCTTTGTCATTGAGACGAGCTAATGTTTGGTGGGCGTCAGCGATAGCTGCGCCTGCGCAAACACCTAGCACCAATTTGTGATAACACAGTTTACCCAAGACATTGAAATTTTATTTAACAGTAATTATAAGGCTTTTGGGTGCGTCATGATCTAAATGACCGAAATCATTTGTTACTAAGAGACATGAAACCTCACAATTTTTACCTTAAAAATGATCTATTATTTCTATACCTAAATAAGTTTTCAGATTTAGTGGATAAATACCTACATGTAGTTAGCCGAAGTAGTAGAGATGTAAGCAATGCAAAATAATTTAAACTGCATAAAATGTAAATGTTCCAATTAAAATAAATCGTCTAATTGCATTTTTTACAAATAGGCAATATCGTGAAGTAAATGCTAAAGAGACATTAAACTTAACGCTCGGCTATAAAAAGCGATGAAAGCGATTCCAATTAGCAATAACGCTTGCATTAGAAAAGGATCGTTGCGATGCAGGACACGCGCAGAGTGAAATTATTCGCGAAAGTCCAACTGTTCAGTGTGACGCGTTTGGTGGCTCGCCTGACCGCATCGGACCAGACAATTTAGTTACGAATGTAGATTATAATTATTAACAATATTATTGGTATACTAAAGTAGGTAAAGAACGCATTGTTGATACTTCATCTGAGTTTGGAAGATCACAAAATCTAGAAGTTTGATGAAGATGTTTAAAATTTTATCATTACCTAGACATTTTCACAGACTTTTATAACATTAAGATTCGCATGCAATAAAATGTATAATTCTTCATATTACATGACAGTATGCAAATATAATCAAACTAGTGTCTGAAGAAAAAAATCTTGGCAACAAGTGCAGCGGATACGAGCGGTAGCCGGTAAGCAGGAAACAAACACGTAAACCAATAAATTAACTGCTCCACAACACGACCACTGCATTATGAAATTCGTTACGTAAAACACGCACTGGGAAAGTCAACGTTCAATGAAGATCCTATTCAATAACGTCTTCAATCTAGATGCTGGATCAGAACAAACAAGCCGTGTAAGGCCTTTTGCACTTTTACGAAAGACAAATGTGCGAATGTACCAAAAAAATACAGAAAAGTTAGCATAGAATAATTAAAAATAATAATAGTTTAAAAAAACTAAAAAACACGCTTTTTATAGAAAACCGAACTAAAAAATAGAAAATTTTATCAAATTAGTGTATTGTCATCGGTCCTCAATAAATCTACAAAGTTTGAACGAAATCTGGCCGTTTAAAGTGGGTCAAAATCGCGCCCAAAGAAGTCGGTTACAAACAAACATACAGGTGAAGCTAATATAAAGCGTGTAATTACGAAGTATCCAATACTTAACAGTCCTCCAGCAAAATATGGGTCAAATATTTACCTAGCTTACCTATTTACCTAGTTCTATATAACTGTTCCCTGAAGCACGTGCGTCTGTTTACGTATCAACAGAAGGACAAACATTCAAGTATATTCAATACACGTGTCACACCCGCGTGCACTTCCCGAGCCCGATGACGGGAAAAAATAAGCCGTTACGTACAGAGCGTATTCTTCTTCGCAATTATTATGATTCGAATATGGACAAGACAACAATGTTGCACTTTTGTTCGAAAATTTTACACTAGAATCTCACAAAAGGACTTCACAAAGGGGAAATAGGGTTTGCTAGGAAAAGTATTAAAATATATAAAAGGCCAAAGTCAAAAACTTAGAAACTCTAGACAGAGACATTACACCTTCTTTTGAAACTAGAGTCATCGTACCTGGTAACAAAATTTTCCAACAAGTAATTAGAATGAAGTAACGTTCTACGATTATACGTTATCTACAATCAACACAATTTGACACCGATAGTGAGTGACTGACTGGTGATGCAAGCGGAGACCGTTACAGAAAAGTGCACAACAATGGACGCCTCAGCGAACCCGGAATATGGGCCGTGGAAAGTGCAGTGACTCATTATAGTACCGCCGACACGAATGTTGTACTACGCGAATATGGTGCGCTAATTGTTTCGAAAGCGCGACCTTCAACTCTTTCTTTTAATAGCTTCTTGCCATGGGGCGATTGAATTAACCGTTCGAGTCAAGTCCTTTTCATATGTGTTCAATCAACTAATACGAAACACGAGATTGCCTTCAGAGATTATTGATTCTAAAGATATGAATGTTTCCAAACATTGAAAACTGAAATTTGTAATACTACTAGAAATGTTAAGAAATGTTGTTTTAATTTCGGAGCGTAGTTCATTTGTAAACATTTCAAAGAAAATGATCCTTGTTAGCATTGAAGTGGAGCAAGAATAATTTTGTTCTAATAACATATATTGTAGTGCAACTAACGATACAGTTATGCCATTACAATAACAAGGCCGTAATAAGGCATTCCGTCAGTAAAACTGTAAATACAAAGTTGTGAGACAAGCGTCGAGCAACTTACGCGGTATGCGGCGTGGCACATCCCACTTCCGGTCCTTGCTTATCGGATGTTTTAATATGGATATTTGTAACTAAATTAAACTTAATTATGTATAAATAATACTGTTTGTCATTCAGAACAGTTATTTATTTAGATTAGGTAACTTCAAGCGAAAATTGACACCAGAAGAATGATAGCAGTTAGATCGAATTGTACAAATTAGCTTGCAATATAAAAGGTATTACCTATTCGAGGAAATTTCTAGATTCCGCTTTGCCACAAAGCTGAATACAATATACTCGTGATAAATGTCAAGTACAATAATAACAGGAAACATTAGCGATGAATGGAGCCCACAAATAGAGCATGTTAGCGTGTCAATAGCAAGCATACGATTGAACCGCAGACGGAACACAAAAGCGGTAAGTGATCCTCTCCGGGAAGGCGACTTGAAACGCGGGAAGATTGTCTCACAGTTGTAACGTTCAATCAATTATTTTTCGTCATATCTGATTAGATGGATAGCATAGGAGTTGACTTCAGACTTCTAGTGGTTTATTCAGAGAACTGTGCAATAAGATACCGCTACATGCAGGTATTTTGGCAAGATAAGTAAATTCTCATGCCTAGCGACGAAAATGTCTATGATTGTTGATACAGCCTGTTGCATACATAAGTAACCTAATATTTGCATGTTTAAATTAAAATTTGTAACTAAAGTGCCCAAAACCGATTTGATGCTTTCAATCATGCTATGATAAATGGTATACTTCTTATTATATGAACTAACGATAATATTTCCTGCATTAAGATTAATGGTTTGCCGGTTCTCCGACCAAAGACTAATGTCAAGTACATCAAGGATACGAAACATGAATGGGGCTGTAAATAGATCCATAACAGACGTATCAATAGCTCGCGTACACTAGCAGGCGGCAGCAAAGTGCACAAAGGAGTCATCCGGGTGGGGCCTGCACAATGCGTGTGCTTGTGGCGACGAGAGCGGGACAATGGAGCTCAATGGGCTGCTGCGTGACGTCACGGCGGACGTGCGAACAATGACCGTAGGACAATTAGCTCGCGCCAATGCGGTGTAAAGTACATTAATTTAAACAGAACGTGTGTGACTCCATAGTCCATACGACATTATCTCATCACCAGTTTGTATTATGCAACAGTGTGATATGGATCATGTCTGATCTCACTATTAACGCTATTGGGTAATATGAAAATGAATTTTAATGATTTGTTTTAAACTGTTTTAAAATATGTATTGCGATGTGAAATTTGTAAGAAAAAATGAAAGCAAAGGCCTCAAATGGTCACTAGGTATATCTATTGTAATATAAATTAATTTATACCTTCCTTAAAAACATCTGAATTATTTCGGGACCTGGAGGAACACGCGTAATCTACCTACTCACTTACGTGTCTTACCCAAGTACCTCTAGATAAATTGACAAGCAACACTTAATTTATCATGTGCTCAATGTACCTAACATGCAATTTTGCATTTACGGTTCAGGTATCACGAAATTATTCCACAAGTAGTTAGTAACCGGTCATTTTGCAAGTGGCCGGCGACCTAGGCGTTTGCGACACTTCCCATGTGGTCAGGTCGGTACCATCCGTAGTCCGCACGGTACTAGTCTATCAGCATTTTCTAAATTGCAATCACTCATTAGAATAACAGATGCATTTACCAAACCAGTTTAATTATGTTTCACTTATCAAATGTGTAACGAGATTGATTACAACATCGATAGAATACATACCCATGTAGGAATAGCATTGGATATTTTTATTACGTAACATGTTACAGGAGTCAGGAACTGCTTGGTAAGTAAAACTTTATCCACGTTTAAGTTCGCTAATGCAATATACATTGGAAATATGATTTATTGTTTAGTTGATACATTCAAACTATTGTTTGTTTGTTCAAATGTTAGTTTTAAATATTACCCGTACCAGCTAAAAAGCTTGACAGATATGACAAATGCTTTAGAGAAAGTACCCTTGAGTCGAGACTGAGAAACAATAGGCACAATCAAATGCGACAGCAAAATAGGAGCAGTTGATAGTAAACAATCTGTGGGCGTTAACAATAAATCAGTCAGCGCGGGAGTAGTGAGTACACGCCACAATCTGCTCGATCACACGAAGGAGAAAGTACACTCGTTCTCATTGTATACATTACTTCGGCGATGTAATAGTGCAATTACTTTTAGTGACGCTGACTGTACATACAAAACACATGTGTTTAATTTTTCGAAATATTTTAAGAAAATTATCCAAGTTAACGTAGATAACTGTAGGTATTTACGTCCTTCTTGAAAACAAAATACTTAATGTAATTTTTCATAGAACTAAATGAGGTGTACTGTAAGTTGTAACTAACACAAGTGGTTATGAGTGATATGATATCAACTGTGGCACTAGTCACTCTCTTGTTGAACAATATCGACAAATTCAGTTAAGTCGCGGATAACAACCGATAACATAACTTAGCGCCATTTCTGAGTATTTACTTGTTTATAAATTTTCCTATTTCTATATTCTACTTTTAAACATAAATAATAACAAGGGAAGAAGTGTTAATAATCAATGTAGTTCGTTCTTTCGAAATATCTAACGTAAATGCAGGATTTAAAATAGTCTTAGACACCATGAAAGATTCTACAATCCATACTAATTAAAAGCATTTCAGAAATAGGGAAAAGCCATAGTATTAATGGACGTGCCCAATAATTCTGAAGCAACGATACATTACACAAGTACACAAGGCACGGTCAGTTACAAATTAGGAAGAACTAGTTATGAAGATCCGTATTAGCGGCCAAACGGAACAACACAAACGTCCAGTTAATGAGAACATAGGATATAGACCGGGAGATACTGACACAAAATTTCGAGTCATTTGTAACAAGGATGGCGGTTCTACAGGGGTCTTAGTACGCAATGACAAAAAGAAAAATGATGGTGTGAACGCTGGTACCGGTGGCTTAGTCGCGTGGGCGTTTGTCGAACTCGTCGGAAAAATAGCGAAAGTCAAACGATTTGTAACACAAAAATTTTAGAATTTACCGATAGCCCATAAAAAAGTAGTAGGCGGTAGTGTCATGCCATACTTTTCCGGTGTGACTTACAGCCCGCCATACCGACGCGAATGTGTTGATTTAAATAAAACAATCATTCAACCATTTGTACCAGGCTAACTTTTGCACAGGTAACTATCGTCGTGCAGCCATTTACGAAAATCGCCATGCCATACTTTTCGGACGATTCCAAATGGTCGCCATACCGCCGAAAATCTGCAAAAAATTTTTATTTCGCCAAACTTTTTGTACCAGTATTGCATTTGGATTTTTGGAGAGTATTTGATAAAATGTGACCATTATTATATTTGCCATACTTCTAGTAGGGGGAAAAAGTGCTGTCATACTTGAAAACTTAATTTATTATTAATTTATATAAGTGAAGATTTCCAACACATAGATCTTTGAAATTTTGTATTTATATTTGTTGATCCTCAAACTTACAGGAAAAATAAGTGCCATACTGTTACAAATCGTTTGACTTTCGCTATTTTCCGACGAGTTCGACTAACGCCCACGCGACTAAGCCGCCGGTACCAGCGTTCACGCCATCGTTTTTCTTTTTGTCATTGCGTACTAAGACCCCTGTAGAACCGCCATCCTGTTACAAATGACTCGAAATTTTGTGTCAGTATCTCCCGGTCTAATATATGTCAAACAACGTTTTAGAATAGGAATATTTGACTTTGTTTTAAAAAATTAATTATGTTCAAATTATTATTGAGCTAATTTTATTTTATACTATACAACTATAAAAATTAGTAAATTAATTAATGATTAGTGATTACACAAATGGCTTGCCCTCACACCTCGTTAGTAACGTTAGAGATAAGACTTAAATATTTTCCTCACATACCTACGCAACACAAGTACTCGAAGTAGATGTAACTGACGGTAAAATGAATGATAAAAACGTTTCAAAACTCTGCAATAGTTAATTACAACATATATATCTTTTATCTGATATACGAATGCTATTGAGAAAAATACGTATGGTTTTGAGACTTTAGGACTTCAGAATAAAAATAATTAATAAGAAAGGTTTATGTTTATGTCTGTATGAACATAATGATGACGATTTCGTAAATATTAAATTTTCTTGTGAGATCTTGAATATCCATTAAATGATAAGATTTTAGAAGGTCACGTTTACACAGAGAAGATAGCCATCTTAAATGAAAATGATAAAATTATCCCAAGCACTATTGGAGTTAAACATATAAGGTCAAGTAACACAAACACTGAGTACCTATGATAAACAGTGGCAGTACGAAGGTACGAATAGCAGCATCGTAGAGGGAAGATCATTGACAACACAACACGTACCAATACCTTTGCAACCCAGCAGTCATTGATATTCAAGTTAATTAAACTAAGTTATTTACGTTTAATAAAGTTCGAAATATTGTGTAAAAGACGAAAGTGCCAGATGCCATACTCATGACAATTTAATGAGGAGGTACATAACAATTACTTGTTAACTACAAATGTACAAATTCTGGTCTAGGTATAGCAATGGGAAACCCAATAAATCAAAGTCAATCTCTATGTTACCAGTGGTATTCTCTTGATCATGTTATGCCTTAGACTCAATGACTGTGGGCGTGGTGACAATGATCTTACCTCGCAAGAAGCCGCGCCGGTCGTGAATTCGCGCGACGGCCGCTGCCACCGGCCCATCCGGCTCCCCTTTGGGAAAGGGTTATGTTATTGCATGCATCTAATGTTTTGTGAGTTATTTATCTATGCACTCAAATCGGCCACGCTTCACTAGCTACGACTGGACAATATAGGATAAAGCACATAAACTTCATACATTATGCAATGTGCTCTTTTAGAATTTTTCGTTTTACGTTCAGCTTTTTTGTAATTATTATTATTGATAGATTTTATTAAGTTATATACCTAAAAGCTGTTCAATTAGATAATTTTTTTCATCAACAGATTCGATTTAAAATTAATGTGATACAGTTTAAGGACTCGAAATATATGCATGCACTTGAAGTCACATGGCCATGCAATTATTTATTGGAAAACTTAAGTTAAAAGAGCACATTACAAAATTTAATGCAAACGTAAGAAGTGATAAAAAACTGACATCATTCACACAAAATATATCATGGTGAGTTCGTCAGTTTTTTACGGCTTGTTTGTACATGTTTGTTTGTACCCAAATGAAAGAAAAACAGCAACATCAAAATATGTACAATCAAAATCTATATATCATCTAAAACTGATCGATACCATTCAATAATATTGCCGACACGATATTGGGTAGTTCAAGTGCAAACAAGGCCACAGGTGAGCCCGCATCTCCATATCAGTGAGTAAGCGTTTGACGAACAATTTACATACATTTTTATCATTATAAGCGCTCCGTTTGTATTCCACTGATAACTATACAATTACATAATCTTTTCAATTTTAACGAAACATGCTTTTGATATAACAAGATAAGTACCTATACACATCTTAAAAACGATTCATTTCAAACGAATATACCTTAACATGTTATTTCCTAGATGAATGATTTAAAGTTTAAACCATAATGTAGAGTTGCAATTCAACCTCCGACCCCAGAACTAGGTACTAATAGACTTTATATGTATGAAGATTAGTTCATCAGAGCTAATTAATGATTTTATGATGACAAACGAGATCGTAAACACGGTTGTAAACTTGTCTCTCGTAACTATATTATCAATTTGAGCACATCTGAATGCTATAAAGGAGAAAATTACACCTTGCATATCTGTCGCTCAAGGTAAAACAGCTAAGCAGATTGGGATTAAACAAGCTTTAAGCACGGTAGATTGCATTTTAAGGAGTAGATATTAGTATAGGTGTGGTATAGGATAGTTTTTACTGAAAATAATTTAAACATACTCGTCTGTATATTAAATGGTTGAATGAATTAACTTGTAATAGAATTTTCGTCATTTTCTGAGAATCATTAAGTAACAATTAAAGAAAATGGGTAAATAAATTATATTGTGTTATCTTGGTAAATATTTATATAAACCTCCCTGTAAAATTCTACTTTTAGGTACTGTTAAATCTTGTTAGTTTTCCTTGTTTCAGAATCTGAGTGTACATAATGTACCTATTTACAGAATTAGAGCAACCAATCGAATGGTTTTCATTTTTTCCCCTCTTAAAACCTATTTATCACTACATAGTATAAAACAAAGTCGATTTCCCTGTCCCTATGTCCCTATGTCCTTATGTCCCTATGTCCCTTTGTACGCTTAAATCTTTGAAACTACGCAACGGATTTTGATGCGGTTTTTTTTAATAGATAGAGTGATTCAAGAGGAAGGTTTATATGTATAATAACATCCATTAAATAGTGGAGAAGTACTGTTATTTTTGAGGTTTCTAAAGTGATGTCGTAAAAAATTACATTTTTTCCGCTTACATTGCAAACGCAGGCTGAACCCTACGAGTTTTATCAAAATAATGTACTAAGTATTATACACATTGAAAAGGTCTATAGAAAAGTCCGCGATGGTATATGTCTATCTCTTATGGATAACCCACAATAACATTTTTTTGTCATTTACTTTTTACGAAAAATAATGGCTAATTTTCGATGCGATTTTAACCAATACAGCATTAATCCTTAACCAATTAAATACCTTGAATACATTGTTCGTTTAATAAAGATCTATATGGCCCTTTACACCGTATGATTTAAGTGAATATTTTCGAAGATATTACAGATTTAAAAATTGCGGGACGTAGCGTTTGCGGCGGTACCGGCCGGCCGCCAGGCTATCTATACGAAGTCGGAGCGGGCCGCTATGTTTTTATATACAACGTTCACAGTTTTTCTGTAGTGTATTTAGTATCAGCATTGCACCCGTGCGAAGCCGGGGCGGGTCGCTAGTCAACTATAAAAGGCTTAACTCGAAATCAAATATTTGTATTACATGTAGAGTAGCTACAGCTAGGTCGTGAGTAAGCAGTTTATAAGGCAAGTGTGTCGATCTGAAACACTACACACGATTCTTGGAGTAATGAGTCAAATGTGACAAATGTATAAAATAATTATCAGGGCGATGGAAAATAACATGGGATCTGTGGCTTGTGCTATGTGTCTAGGTTCCGTTTATACCAAGTGGAAATTACGACTGTGCTGTTTGAGCAACGCTAAAATGACTCATTGCTTACGCACCTCACAAAGTAAACGTAAATAATTATACTTCTTGTATAATATATAATAATATGCAAATAATAAAATTCACTGCAACAGTGACAGACTATCATGTCCTGCATACAACCAGGAAACAATTTTATGTACTTATTTAACATTCTACAACGTGCTCTCGTTATTAAATGAAGCGTATGATCTGTTTCAGATAAATCTCATAAAACCGTTGCATTGTTGCGACTTGCACCTAAGGTAGGACCCACATATTAACGCACTTATATCTTATAGGTATTATCAATATGGAAATACATATAAATAATATCCACAGGCTCGACCTGTAGAACACGCTCTAATATGTCGTTAGTAATGCGATAAACAGGCAATAGACGTTTTAATGATTTTAATGTCGAGCAGCAAGCAGCCAACCAGAAACTTTGCTGTTTTGTACATTATGCTATATGTACTTACAGTTCCAAGGATAAAGCCAACGAATTCAACAGCCTAATTCATGAATAGTTAAAAAATAATCTCAGATACGATTACGTGATAGATGAAATGAAAAAGGTGTTATAAAGTTCGAAAAATAACATTAAACACATAGCTTTTCTATATTATCGATACACTGATAAATTTAATTAAACTATTATCACGACAAACGTTACTGAAACTCCATCCATCCAATGTAGTCCGCTAATCTTCTTCTTATATATAATCTTATATACAGGGTGTACCAAAAAGTAGTGATGAACGGAAGCTGAGAGGTAGAGGACCTAGAGGGCTATCCGAATCACCCCCATGTATGTTATGCGATTTTTCGTATTTTCGGAGTTATGACGTTTTTTTCAATTTTTCACCTATCGCCGAGTACGATGATATTTTCACTCATGCTGACGTCAATGATTGCGCAAGATGCTTGATTTTTTTTTGTGTGCTAAGCTGAAAGATAGGCCAATTCAGTATGGTAACATTTACTATCGTTAGATCTTTGAATGGAATAAAAAAAAGAATTAAATGGCAAGAAAGATAAAATTACCCAGTATGTTCACCACTTCAAGGGCCCGTAAAAAAATAAAATCACATAAAAAAAGTTTTCCATTTGACTTTTAAAAACTTGCTCTATCTATCAGATAGCTACCCTGAAAATTTCATTTTATTATTCAGAAGGCTTCAATCGAAAAATTTAAATCTAATGTGGTAAGTGCAAAAATTGAATTAACATTATGATCATTAAAACCAATAAATAGGTGTTTATTTACCAGAAATTTTTAAAATAACCCCGCTGTTGCTCAATGCAAGTGCGACATCACCGTAAAAAGTTGTCTTTTAAATGTCTGAATGCCCTTTTATCATTTTTAATGGTTTCTTCTGCTACTATGAATTTCCGGGTTATTTCGTCCAAATTGTGGCAGTCTCTCGTCTTTGTAGTATACCCACGGAAAAAAATCAATAGGGTTTGTGTCCGGAGACCGTGCAGGCCAGGCTAAAGGGCAAAGATACCCTGAAAGATGGATTGGTCGTTGCAGCCTGCGCATGCGCCGGTAACGCCTGCCTTAAAGCCTGGCCTCTACGGTCCCTCGACCTAAACCCCATTGATTTGTTTCAATGGGAATACTAAAAAGACCTCGGCTACTTGAGAGAATGCCACAATTTGGACGAAATAACCCGGAAATTCATAGTAGCAGAAGAAACCATTAAAAATGATAAAAGGGCATTCAGACATTTAAAAGACAACTTTTTACGGTGATGTCGCACTTGCATTGAGCAACAGCGGGGTTATTTTAAAAATTTCTGGAAATTAAACACCTATTTATTGGTTTTAATGATCATCATGTTAATTCAATTTTTGCACTTACCACATTTAGATTTAAATTTTTCGATTGAAGCCTTCTGAATAATAAAATGAAATTTTCAGGGTAGCTATCTGATAGATAGAGCAAGTTTTTAAAAGTCAAACGGAAAACTTTTTTTATGTGATTTTATTTTTTTACGGGCCCTTGAAGTGGTGAACATACTGGGTAATTTTATCTTTCTTGCCATTTAATTCTTTTTTTTATTCCATTCAAAGATCTAACGATAGTAAATGTTACCATACTGAATTGGCCTATCTTTCAGCTTAGCACACAAAAAAAATCAAGCATCTTGCGCAATCATTGACGTCAGCATGAGTGAAAATATCATCGTACTCGGCGATAGGTGAAAAATTGAAAAAAACGTCATAACTCCGAAAATACGAAAAATCGCATAACATACATGGGGGTGATTCGGATAGCCCTCTAGGTCCTCTACCTCTCAGCTTCCGTTCATCACTACTTTTTGGTACACCCTGTATAAAAATGAATCGCAAAATGTGTTGGTAAGCGCATAACTCGAGAACGGCTGAACCGATTTCGATAATTCTTTTTTTATTATATTCCTTGAAGTACGAGGATGGTTCTTATGTAGAGAAAACGTAAACATGTACCACGGGCGAAGCCGGGGCGGACCGCTAGTTAACCATAAAAATAACACAGACAGTGCTAAGACAAGTATTAGTTTCAAGTCAAGAAGAAATATGTAATATGATTGAAACTAGGAGTCTCGCTTAAGTAGGTGTTCAGCTTGTGTTCAATAATTAGCATTTGGAAAAAGCATTCATTAGCGATTAAACGAGAACAAATGCCGGAGAGGGCATCGCGAACAAAAAAGGTCAGGTTTTACACACGCCAAGCCTTCAAATTTATGGCCTGTTTCAAATTTTCACTTGCAGCAGTAGTCTAGGGTCAATGAATCTGTAATTGGATTTCTAGTGCACACCGTTATTAGGTTCGTTAGCATACCTAGATATCATTGTAGTTATGGTTGTAACTTTACGATGGATTCAAGTTAATCCTTTACCTTCGCAAAGTATTGGTGTATCTTACGATATTTGTTTTTTTAATTATGAGGATTTAAGCGATTTTTCTTTGATAAAAGTACATAGGATGTTGAGACACAAACCACAGTGCAGTGGACGCGCCTGGTTACTTGCGGACAGCGGGAAGAAGTTGCGGTCTGCGCTAACTAGACGTATTTGAAACCATGTACACTTCATGGTTTCAAGTGCTCTACATGATACATCTCATTTATTTTATCGAAATTATTATATAATAGAAGATCGCAAATTCTTCATTAACACTGATATTTAAATGATACGTTTGTAATTATATACATCATTTTATACTAATTAAAATTTTCAGGGAATCATAATAAATTAAAAATAAGATACACAGTTTTACTCAAAAACACGCCAAAATGAGTAATACTAAAATGTTTTATTTAAGTGAAAACAAGTCCGGATAAATAACTTTCACTGCAACAAAGGCGCTATTAAAAAGCAATTTCAACTAAATGTCCATCTCGCTACTTCCTGTGCTGTGCTTTTGTTTGATTTAAAACTATTTACTTTTAATATTCACTTTTATGTAATTAATAATAAAATTCTGTTTTAATTCAACAATACTTCAGCATTAGCTTAGTATATTATCATTTGAAATTATTAGAAAATATATAGACATGTTATGCATTATTTTACATAGCTAAATAGTAAAAAGTATGAAAGGCTCTAATAATTTCTAAACAGGATTTTTTCATAAGCTATGTATTATAGTTATTGACTAATAAAAATCTAGTTTCATTTTGAGTCAAGTAATTATGTAACTCCTTTAGTGAAAGTGTAAACTTCCTAAATCATTTTAAAAATAAATTAAATATAAAAGACTATCAGAAATCTGTTATAAAAAATAGAAAAGAAACATGAATGAAGAAAATTGACTCAAAGTTTCCTTCAGCAAGTAATATATTATTAGAACTGTATCCTGCACTGTTATCAACGATAAGAGCACTTGTATAATATCTACTGATAATGTTCTTACATGACTTCATGTGCGAACATTATGTGCAAAGTAATAAGTCAGCCTCGCGGCCAATGTGTTAAATAGTATATTTGTGCTAATTATATATTTATACTGATGATACACACTTCCTCTAAATAGTTGTGTGATTGATAATGTTACTATACATGTTTTATACTAATTTGAACAATTGATATCAAATTGTTATCAACTGTAAAGGTTTTCAAATATAACTAATGAATATAATAATTAATGTTAATTACTGAAGGTTCTTATAACCTTTAATTCAATAGCTTTATATTGCAGGCATGTATAAACAAAATCTTTTGAGAAAAAAGTATTTCTCCTATAATTATTTTCTGAATATATATTATAGCATATAGACTTACCTTTGATGAGAGGCTCGTTGACCACATTAACATCTTCCTGTGGGATCAAGTCCATGAGGCGCGCAATGTCGGTGGCCAGCATGTGGTCCACCACCTCCAGCAGCTTGGGTTTCAGCGGGTGGAACTTGGTGAAGTCGTGATTAGCTAACAGCTCCTGCATCTTCTTGATGTCAGGGAAGTCTCCGGGCGAAATCTGCTGTTCCCTTTGAATTCTGTCGTACACTTGAGCTAGGTTCTTAATTAATTCCTTCTTCTTGCCATCCTTGCCGAACATAGATGGCATTTCTTTCCTCAACTCACTGACAATGTACGCGTGAACTTTAGCGAGGCGCGCCCTTTTAATCAAGTCGTTCAATTTTCGTAAAGCAGCATTCCTGGGGAGGGACTGCATGTCTCTGAAGAGATCTTGCTCTTCATCTTCAAATAGACGTCTGTTAACATCGTATCTCAGAGGCTGGTCCCAGAATGAGCCGATGTACACTCTAGCCACCTCTGGGGTCTGCAACACCTTCCCTAATGACCACATGAGCGCTCCGTACACACGCATTAGCTGTTGGTGGTCAATCATATCAGCTTTGTTCAATACAATTCGAATTTTATCATCGTGACCCCTCAGCGCCTCTATACTCCTCCTGAATTCGTCAGATATGTCGAGTTTGTGGGCGTCGAACAACAATATAATGCGATCGACACGCTCCGCGAACCATTCTAGAACTCCTGTGAAGTCGTAGCCCCTGTCGACGCGCTGCTTTTCCCCTGACAATATACCGGGCGTGTCGACGATGGAAATGCCCCGCAACACCGGCGACGCGACGGTCGAGCATTGGAATCTGTTCAGGAAGGCGTTTCCGAATTTACTTAGAGGTCGAAATTGCTTTTTGGGGTCTACTACGAGCGCATTACCGGGAATTACACCCTCTTTCTCATCGAACATAACAGCGATAAATCTGTCCGTAGTGGGCTCGGGTCCTATTCTAATTCCGGGGAAATCTCGCTCTAGAAGGTATTTGATAAAAGTAGTTTTACCCGTCGAGTATTGTCCGACGAGCAATATCATAGGTTTAGCATCGAAATCCGGCTCTTCCAGTTGGGGCGAATGAAAGTCGTGGAACTGATGGTGCAGCTCGAGCGGCAATAGTTTAGTTTTGTATATCCTTTTGAGACCCTCCACGACATTTTCGATACTTTCTGTTTTTTCACCTTCTTTCTTAAGCCAGCTAAACATTTTTGAGTTAAATTGTTTTCTTTTTATAGAACCGTATATGCACTTTTCACTCACTACCACTTTATACAAGAATAAAAATAAAACTATTTGAGCGAGACCACTGCGATCATCCTCTTCCACAAAAATGAAAATGAATGACG
Organism: Colias philodice; assembly: GCF_061535455.1. Taxonomy (NCBI): domain Eukaryota; kingdom Metazoa; phylum Arthropoda; class Insecta; order Lepidoptera; family Pieridae; genus Colias; species Colias philodice. The sequence goes on along the minus strand of NC_143105.1, from coordinate 9,827,594 downwards.
ATTGACGTATGACGTGACCAGTGACGTCTTTTCCAAGTTTGCCATTATAATATTATCCTACATGCTGCCAAATAAAAAATACAATTTCAATACCGATAAAAATCGTTTACTACACTAATCCTTAGCTAAAATCTTGTTAAAATCAACAAAATACTAGTAATGTTAATTAGATTTACGGTTTACCATAAAGTATCTATTATATAGTCTTTAGCACCTATCTTAGAGTATATTTATTACAGTAGTATAGAGCGCGTGTATTGCACAAATTGCTTTGTGCACATCGTAGGCAGATGAGCTATAGATACTATATAGATGTGTGTGTGACCAATAGGGATGGGTAGGTATCAATTGCGTGTTGAGCTATCGATAAGTTATGTAAATAAATATGTATCTTAAGTAAATTTTATGTTCAATATGTTATTAAAGGAGAAATGTATGAATAAAGTATAAATATGTAATTTTAAATTTGTTTACCAACTGAATAAAGTTTGTTTATTCCATTTGAATATTATAAGTACTTTAAAAAAATATGTTTAATTGGAATATTAGAAAAACGTGAGTACTTTTAAAATAATAAAGTTAATAAAATAAAAGATCGGGTTTAGTGCTATTTCTTTAATAATAAATCAAACAATAAAAATAATGTTTTAAAAATGTTAAATAACAATAAGAAATAATTAATAATTTAAAATGATAATATGTACATATAATAAATATTAATAATTTTTTTATTTAATTTTATCCATTCTACTATCAAAATCTTCAAAGTCAATTTAGCGGTTCAGAAAATATATCGTAACATTACATAGGTACTTTACATTTACACTATAATACATTCGCATTCATAATATGAGAAAGTGTATCATACTAAACACACCACAAATTTATTTATAATTAATTTTAAAAAGAGTTTTAATTTTAAAGTTAAATAAATAATTTGTTAAAATATAGTTTTTCTAGTAAACTTTATATCGAGTACAGCGTTGGTCAGGTCACATCACTACGATCACGTGGCGGCAGTGAGGCGCGCGAGCGAGCCTGCGCGTGTCCGCTTTCCACCACCCCTTCACCCCCGCGATGCTAGATTTATTTTCATAAAAATAAGTATAACAATCGACTTACTGATGAAATGTGATACTGGATTTCAATTTTGTGCATTTTCTAGTATCGTTTTTGCAAGATAGAACTGCACATTTCACCATGTTTATTCGTAAATATGAATAAAATTCCAGAGCAACGCATTTCGACAGCACTCAACCATGACTACGAGCGCTCGCGGCGGGAACGTCGTGTTGTTCCCACCTGTGCCTAATGTTCCCACTTGGTTGTTATCACTCTATAGATAGTATATACAGGGTGTCCCACTGTTGGTATACTAAGCTCAAAGGAGGTTATAGTTTTGCATACGCTGAGTACGTAAAAAATACTTATAAAGTTCCAGACGCATTTTTTTTTCAAATAGATGAATTCTTAAAACTCTATGTGTATACCCATAACAAGCAACCCGCCCAACTTTCCCACCAGCATGTGAGCTATCGTTTAAGATTATGTTTTCATAGACAAAATGCTCACATTAGAGAAGCGGTATATGCTGGTTGCGCGAAGCTAGAGAAGAAAACATGGATTTTCAGGAAAAATTTAGCAAAAAATTTGTGACGTAATTTTGTTGTTTAAGTGTTTTTTACGTGATCAGTATATATAAAACTACAAGTCCTTTCGCGCTTAGTATACCAATAGTGGGACACCCTGTATACTCTAAGGGCGTATTCAGAAAGAAAGCTTGAAACTTATAAGCGCTTATCGGCGCTTGTCATGTTCATATAAATATGACAAGCAAGACAATGAACATGACAAGCGCCGATAAGCGTTTATAAGCGCTTATAAGTTTCAAGCTTTCTTTCTGAATACGCCCTAAGGCACCTATCCTATACAGAGAAACTAGTTTATTAGGCCAGTGGAAATTAACATTAAATTCGCAAAGCACGATGTAGATTTGAATTTTTGGTATGTTGTTTGGATCAGTTAGGGTGATGTAAATCCCAATTTGCAACTTCGAAAAAGTTGTGCTCGCTGCGCACCACGTGATAAACTGCGAAAATTTTGGACTTTTTTCACTTTTTGCTCTAAAAGTCATAAACTATGCGTTTCCGACAAGTATGATTCAGTACATAAATTAAGGTTATTAAATTTGCAACAATTTAAGCCTAACCGCAGCTCTCTAAACCTTATAACGACTAAACTGTGGCCATTCGAAGATAGTTCATTTTTCCCGAAATATTGAAATTTTTAGTTTTGCTCCCGTTTGAAGCAAAATATTGGCAAAAACCGCTCGTTCTATGAGAAGTTCGTATATTAAAGTTGTAGTGCATTTAATTTTCTTTCATAAGAGCATAGAACAAAGTCTGTGAGACAAATATTTCACACACAATATCTGAAAAACAAAAAGAAGGTAGAAATAGATTTTTAAAGAATTGAAACTGAGAGCAATAAAATCATAAAAAGAATAATACTTTTTCATTTGCAGGATAGGTAATTAACAAAATTACAAAATTTGGGAAAGTAGGAAAAAAGATTATACGCAAATAATAAACTGCGAAAATTTTGGACTTTTTTCACTTTTTGCTCTAAAAGTCATAAACTATGCGTTTCCGACAAGTATCATTCAGTACATAAATTAAGGTTATTAAATTTGCAACAATTTAAGCCTAATTAAAGCTCTCTAAATCTTATAGCGACTAAACTGTGGCCATTCGAAGATTCATTTTTTCTCATTTTTCCCGAAATATTGAAATTTTTAGTTTTGCTCCCGTTTGAAGCAAAATATTGGCAAAAACCGCTCATTCTATGAGAAGGTCGTATAATAAGGTGTAGTGCATTTAATTTTCTTTCATTAGAGCATAGAACAAAGTCTGTGAGACAAATAGTTCACTCACAATATCTGAAAAACAAAAAGAAGGTAGAAATAGATTTTTAAAGAATTGAAACTGAGGGCATATCATCACTACATAGTATAAAACAAAGTCGCTTTCCCTGTCCCTATGTCCCTATGTCCCTTTGTACGCTTAAATCTTTGAAACTACGCAACGGATTTTGATGCGGTTTTTTTTAATAGATAGAGTGATTCAAGAGGAAGGTTTATATGTATAATAAGATCCATTAAGTAGTGGAGAAGTACTGTTATTTTTGAGGTTTCTAATGAGATGTCGTAAAAAATTACATTTATTCCGCTTACATTGCAAACGCAGGCTGAACCCTACGAGTTTTATCAAAATAATGTACTAAGTATTATACACATTGAAAAGGTCTACAGAAAAGTCCGCGATGGTATATGTCTATCTCTTATGGATAACCCACAATAACTTTTTTTTGTCATTTACTTTTTACGACAAATAATGGCTAATTTTCGAAGCGATTTTAACCAATACAGCATTAATCCTTAACCAATTAAATACCATGGATACATTGTTCATTTAATATAGATCTATATGGCCCTTTACACCGTATGATTTAAGTGAATATTTTCGAAGATATTACAGATTTAAAAATTGCAGGACGTAGCGTTTGCGGCCGCCCGGCTATGTATTTTATACCCGTGCGATGCCGGAGGCCGGAGCGGGCCGCTATATTTTTATACCTATACAACGTTCACAATTTTTCTGTTATTCTGTAGTGTATTTAGTATCAGCATTGCACCCGTGCGAAGCCGGGGCGGGTCGCTAGTAAAATCATAAAAAGGATAATACTTTTTCATTTGCAGGATAGGTAATTAACAAAATTACAAAGATAATTAAATTTGCAACAATTTAAGCCAAACCGCAGCTCTCTAAACCTTATAACAACTAAGCTGTGGCCTTTCAAAGATAGTCAGTTTTTCCCGAAAATTTCATATTTTTAGTTTTGCTCCCGTTTGAACCAAAATATTGGCAAAAACCGCTCGTTCTATGAGAAAGTCGTATAATAAAGTTGTAGTGCATTTAATTTTCTTTCATTAGAGCATAGAATAAAGTCTGTGAGACAAATAGTTCACTCACAATATCTGAAAAACAAAAAGAAAGTAGAAATAGATTTTTAAAGAATTGAAACTGAGGGCATATAAAATCATAAAAAGGATAATACTTTTTCATTTGCAGGATAGGTAATTAACAAAATTAAATTTTCTACAACTTTATTTTATGACCTTCTCATAGAACGAGCGGTTTTGCCAATATTTTGGTTCAAACGGGAGCAAAACTAAAAATTTGAAAATTTTGGGAAAAACTGACTATCTTTGAAAGGCCACAGCTTAGTTGTTATAAGGTTTAGAGAGCTGCGGTTAGGCTTAAATTGTTGCAAATTATAAATAAATATCTTTGTAATTTTGTTAATTACCTATCCTGCAAATGAAAAAGTATTATCCTTTTTATGATTTTATATGCCCTCAGTTTCAATTCTTTAAAAATCTATTTCTACCTTCTTTTTGTTTTTCAGATATTGTGAGTGAACTATTTGTCTCACAGACTTTGTTCTATGCTCTTATGAAAGAAAATTAAATGCACTACAACTTTATTATACGAACTTCTCATAGAACGAGCGGTTTTTGCCAATATTTTGCTTCAAACGGGAGCAAAACTAAAAATTTCAATATTTCGGGAAAAATGAACCATCTTCGAATGGCCACAGTTTAGTCGTTATAAGGTTTAGAGAGCTGCGGTTAGGCTTAAATTGTTGCAAATTTAATAAACTTAATTTATGTACTGAATCATACTTGTCGGAAACGCATAGTTTATGACTTTTAGAGCAAAAAGTGAAAAAAGTCCAAAGTTTTCGCAGTTTATCACGTGGTGCGCAGCGAGCACAACTTTTTCGAAGTTGCAAATTGGGATTTACATCACCCTAACTGATCCAAACAACATACCAAAAATTCAAATCTACATCGTGCTTTGCGAATTTAGGGTTTTTTAGTGTCGATTTCTATAACTGGCCTATATACTGTGTACATATTACTTGCTCTGTGCTGTGTACGATATCTATGCAATCTCTGTCTACGACTAGCTCTGTGGACGTAGAGTGAGAATGAACTATTCATTCGGTTCATTCTCACTCTACGTCTGTGGACGATTGCGGATTGACATTGACTTCAGTAGGTAATTTATTGTCAACAGTCAATGGAATAGATAACGATTTGATAACGATTTCGTTTATCACATGTGATTGATTCTTCAAAAAATAAAATCATTTGAGCAGATTTGAGAATGACTGTCTTTCATGACGAGGTAGAAATTGAAGATTTCGAGTATGATGAAGACGAGGAAATGTATTACTATCCGTGTCCATGCGGGGACAGATTTCAAATCAGTAAGGTTAGTTCTAATAAGTTATTTGAAAAAAATGTTTGCGCTTCAAATGTAAAAAATACAGTACTTATGTATGAATAATGAATGTACAATAAATAATTATTATAGGAGGAACTGATAGCTGGTGAAGAAGTAGCAACATGCCCTAGCTGTTCCCTTGTTGTCAAAGTTATTTATGATTTAGTGAGTATTGATTTGTATGAAGTTAGTTGTGTTATGTTTTATGTGTTCACAGTATCATTTCGTTGAATTGTAATAAAGAAATAAGTATCCTTTTCTTCTGACAATAATAATATGTAAAAATTTTACAAATTCTTCATGAAAGTGTGTACTTAATGTTGTTAAACATTAACCATCTGTTATCAATTTTAGGAAAAATTCAAAGCAGAATCAGAGGAAATGCAGAAAGACTCTGGTGATAAAGAAGCTGTGAAAGCTTGAGATTATAACTGAAGGCCACAAGGTCAGGATTGAAAAATTCATGCTCTTCAGGATCTACAGCGAGTGATATTGAACAGGAAGCTGAGAACCAAACCAATAAATGACGCATACTGAAACTATGTTTAATTGACTACTAATTAATATTCATGTCTATCTTTAAAATTCATCACAATATCATACCATTTCAATACATAGTTCAGAGATAGCTAACCTCTTTGTAGCTAACCCAGAAATCAAAAGTTACTTTAAAATCAGTTTCTTTTGCTGCAATTTTATTAAATTGCCTAGATTTTAAGTATTAATTCAGTGTCTTTTAATTCTCACAGAAATGGAGATGCTACAAATTGAAACATTAAACAAGCTATGGAGTAGTTACAATTACTTATTAGGAATATAATAAATAATAAATAAATAAATATTATAGGACATTATTACACAAATCAACCTAGTCCCACAGTAAGCTCAATTAAGGCTTGTGTTGTGGGTACTAGGCGACGATAAATATAATATTTAATAAATACATATATAGATAATAACACCCAGACCCAAGAACAAATAATTGAGTTCATCACACAAATATTTGCCCTGACCGGGGATCGAACCCGGGACTGTCGGCTCAGTAGGCAGTTACTTGACCACTGCGCCAACCGCGTCGTCAGATATAAATGAAATACAATACTTTCAAAATTGTCATTTATTTTACACTATTCATACAATTTACACACAATTTCTTACACATTGTTTAAGCACTGTAAATATCAGAGATTGTCTTTAAACATGTCAAGTTATCTGAACATATTTCTATAGATGAAGAGAAAAACATGTTAAAAAACAACCCTCATGTGGCATAGTGTATCAAGTCAGTGATATTTGTCCTTAAAACTACTGGATCTTATAAGTACATAGTACAAGGAGAGCAAAAATAAAATGCGTTTGACTAGCTACAGACACAGAACAGTAAAGTAGATAGAAGTGTGATGTGGGCGTGGCCCACGTGTCAATGATAAGTTTAGATCACCTAACTTGCTCTCAGTTGTGCGCAGAAAAATATTCGAGTCGGTTGTCAGCTGTCAAACCTTTTTTCCATATTTATTCATTAATTAGGACGTGTTGTTCGGTATAAAGAGTGCAAAAATGATAGCAGACGAAATAATATCAGCAATGAAGGCATTTCATACCGTCGGTAAGTCTTATTTTAATTTATTTTAATTATATTTTATGTTATAACTTCGCTTGTCGTAATTTGTCAAAATTGTATACAAATATCTAGTCAAAATGAACCTTAATCCATAAGAAATTAGTACTATTATAGATTGAACAGCAAACAAGACTTTCTGGAATATTATTGCAATAAACAAACGAATGTCGCTTTAGTGATGCTTGTGGTGCATATCGACAGTATCGATACTTTAGAAAAGACAAACATTATAAATATTAAATTTTATTTTATTTTTCCTTAGCTTTCATTTGTCTAATTTATTTATAGATTTCCCAAAGAGGCTAATTTAAAAGAGAAATGGATAAATGCAACGTGACGAGTTAACTGGATGCCGAACAGTACTAAGCGGTCTAACAAAGGCCACCGATACATCAAACCTACAGCAGTTCCAAGATTTAAAATAATGCATATTTTCTGTTTGTATTTTGTAAATATAGATTTATACTATTCTATTCCGTTTTTTATTTAATAATAATAATATAAAAAGACGTACTTAGTAGTAATAAACATACTCCAAAATGTGACGCATTATACTATACTCATATAAAAGAAAGAAAAAAAAATACACAAAAAATATTTATTTGTGAATTATCGATAACAAGGCTGACATCCCTCAGAGCATAGCATCAGATAAATATCAAGTTAATGTCATTAATGTTGAGTGACACAAATTTCAACCTTATCTCTATGTGTTGCGTTTCAAATTTATATCTATCGAAAACTTACGCCCTCTGTTGTGGAGTAGCTGAATGTTTTCGAATTTGGAATTTCTGTGCAATGAGAAACAAAACAGGTAATATACCTAGGGATGTTATACTAAAATAAACCGTAACATGGTGTGTTATGGTACATATTGAAATGCTGAATTTATAACCTAAGTCAGTTTTTACTCAAATTAAGCTGTCCAATCAAAGGCATAGTTTTCTTGTAGTGTACTGTATAACTATCGGTTTAAATGTGTGGGTTTGGCGACACTGGTTTTCATACTAATTAGACATTACAGCACTTCTATATGTTTTTACTGTTCTGTGGCTACAGATAACATCTCTAGATTTGCTATTAAAGTTTATAAATATTGTCTATTTTTAACTTTATATAATATAATCAGTATTATGCACCTATTTATATTATAATTATTATATATTTTATAATTGGAAAACAATAAATACAACAAAGTATACTGTGAAATAACAAACATGATAAACTCATAAAAAAATAATACTTTTAAGTACCTATGTATTTAAGGGTGTACATAAGTTTCCATATTTTTATGGGTAAATTTTAAATTTATTGTTTTTACATAATCTTTACTACTAGAAATATATTTTAGGGCAGTAAGCTGTTGCATGGTTCTGATGAATAAGTGTTTGTAAGCATTGAGACATGATTTTTTTTGTATTTACACAAAATTGATATGGCTGTGTAAATACTGAGTAATATTGGTTTTTACGAACTTCTTATTTAAAAAATGTTACCATATTCGAAATTTGTAATAACATTAGGATTATTAAAAATACTGTAAATATAATTTATAAATTCATTATGACTAGTGGAATCATTCAATTGTGCATTTGGAGTGCTTTATGATTAAATTTTACATCTTATTTATATGTTTAACAAATGTGATGTGCTTAATAATATATTTGTTTAGATCTGCAATAAATAATGAAGTATTTATGATCTTTTTTTGAATTAATAATCTCTTGTAATAATAATTAAAATAAAATCCTTATGTTCAAATATAAATGAACTAAGTAAGCGTAAAAATACGCAAACAAAAAATAAAGTAAAATATTATGGAATAATTTAAAATTAATCATTGGCCAAATTTCCGTTATGCTAATAAAAAAAATATCACACCAAAAAATAAAGCTTTTTCCATTTATCTGTATCTCTAAATATTAAAGAGTCAATTATTTTTGTCAGATATAGACTAAATTATTTTTCTATATTATTATTGCAATGTTCGTTAAAATCTAAAAGAGTGGAGCGCCAGCACCATGGAGATTGAAGCAAGTAAATGTAATTTTGAGACCAATATACATGATTTATTAAATACACTCATCAATGACTTACGTTTTACACCATGAAATAAATAATTTTGTTTATGTTGCTTTCATGTGCATTCCACTCTTTTAGCTCAGAACAAGCTAAGAACTATGTTAATATGATAGATTCGTCGTATTTCGGAAAATTTCTCTCTTTAAATAGTTTAATACTAAGGCGAAACAGATTATTATTGTATGAAACTGTATATCTGCATACAAATTCATACATGCCATATGCTATACGCACGCTGGTTACATCCTTACATTTTGTATACTTTACATTCCTTTTAGCTTAAACAATAATCTTTATAATATGATTTTTATTTGACCGATTTAGATGGCAAATAGTGTATCAAATTATGTTTTAAACATGAAGTTGGCTGCAGTTGGCAGTTTAATTTTGTTTTTTACTTGCAGCTTCTATAGCGACCATTCTTACTTTATAATATTCGATAGTACATCTAAATTGGTAATGTTTTACTGCCTGCCTGTAATGTAATATACATATCCAAACAATTTTTTATTGGAACACGTTTCCTAGCCACAAATCAAACCGGGCCGTACCATTTCTGACAAAATTCATGTTTTTTTGTATTAGTATTACAATTTTATTCAAATCGATTGTCGAACACAAAGCATAATATTCAAATATTAATGCTTGTATACTTATCTCTACGCGGAGCGAGGCGGCGCGGGCGAAGGCGAAGCGAGTTGAGCCGTTGTTGGCAGCTGTGGTGTAGCGTTGGCAAGATGTGGCGTGGCGTTGGCAAGATGCGGCATGGCGTTAGCTACGTGTGGCGTGGCGTTAGCAACATGTGGTGTGGCGTTGGCAACATGTGTGTTTGCGCTAGTGTGTGGTGCGGGCAAAGCCGCGGGCACACTGAAGTGTCGCACGGCGGCTTCTAGCGCCACGTTGTTGCCGCTGAAGTACGCGGACACCGCGTTGTGGAACAGTAGTAGTTGCTTGTTCATCACTTTTACCTGAAATATCGAGTTGTTTATTAATGTAATTTTTTTACAATCATGTGTAGGCTGTATACGTGTGAATGTATGGGCAGAACGTAATTTTATTTAGAAGTACGCCAATGTTGTGTCGTCAATGTATTATATATTATGTGAGTTTAGAATATGGATAGCGATGTGTATTGTGTACTGTCAATGTAAATTACGTGAATGACTGTGATTGCGTTTGCTGTGTGTTGCTGCAGGAGGTATGTTCTGTGTGTCAGTAGTAGGAGGCAGTGTGTGTGTGCTTACTCGATTCTCGTGCAGCAGGCGCAGCTTGACGGCGGAGTCGTCGCGCAGGCGCTCGTACACGGCGCGGTGCCGCTCGGCCGCCGCCCGCAGCGCCCCGCTGGTGGCCCCCGCGCCACCAGTACCGCCCGCGGCCTCGGCTGCCTCCGCCTCGCTGCGGTACGCGTCGTACTCCACCCTGTATATACACAAACATTTCAAAAAATGTGTGCGTATACTAGTGTACACACGTAAGAAGTGAAACTTCTTTATGACCTTATTTTTCAAAAAATAATTTACTATATATGCAACTTTACAAAAATACGTCGAATCACGCGTGGTAGGGATGAGAAAAAGATGGCGCGTAACGGAAAAATGTCACGCGTAACGAAAAAATTTTACACTAAATTTTTTTCCAACCCCGATAAAGAAGTTTCACTTCAATAAAAATATTGTAACTCTCATATACATTTATAGTTCACTTTAAAAACCGGACCAGGCTGCTGCAAATAAATTTTTAGAAATAAAAATTGGTACTTGTTTGTAGTATGATGTTATTCTGGTAAAATTAAGATTTTTTTTCATTTCATCTGCAATCATCCATTTTCGCTATAAGCGAATGTGTTGCCTGGAAAAGTATGACGTGTAGAACGAGCCCTCCAGTGATGACAACTGCCCCTCGAAAATTTAGATTATATAAATTTAGAATTGATATAAATAAGAACACTAGTCCTGCCAACCTGGCGGCCTCGTACTGGCGGATAGTGAGCAGCGTGTCCTCCATGCTCTTGTGTGTGAGCGTGTTGAGCGAGTTGTTGAAGAAGTGCAGCGCCGCCAGCAGCGTCTCACCGTTGCGCGTCAACGAGCGCTGCGTGTCCGCGTTGTACAGGAACCTAAAACATTATGTTGTTCTATTGGAAATATTATCTAGTTTCCATAATGTTGGCAAAGTTTCGTTGTTCTTTAACCAACTGTGGAGGATTGTTTTTCGAATGTGTATATGTATGTATTTGACACGCTCTACATATATGGTGAATGGTTTTTGTCTGTAATCATCAAAATTATGATAATAACATAGTCTTTAACTATATTTATATATTTGACACGCTCTACATATATGGTGAATGGTTTTTGTCTGTAATCATCAAAATTATGATAATAACATAGTCTTTAACTATATTTATTGCTTTCATAATAATAACAACTTTTGTTCGCTTAATTTCATATGAAATGTGTTTTCGAAAGTATTCTATCAAATCTTCCCTAAAAACCTGCTGTTAAAAACATGTTAATTCATGCTCAATAATTTTGTATTATGATTTAAAAGTGAAGCTAAAAGCTTATAAAAGTGTCTCACTGGTTCTGCAGCTCGGGCGACTTCTGCGCGAGGTCGGCGAAGGCCTCGCCGAGCGCGCGCTGCGTGGCGGCGGCCTGCGCCAGCTGCGCCGCCAGCGCGCCGCTCAGCCGCAGCACGTGCACGTACTTGCGCTGCGTCTCGCGGAGCGCCTCGATCTGCGCCTCCAGCTCTGACACACACACACACATAATATAACACTACCGAAGAAGTTAGAATGCTAACTAATAGAGTGCACTTGTAAACTATCTATACTAATATTATAAAGCTGAAGAATTTGTTAGTTTGTTTGAATGATTTTATTTAATTTAATTTACAAATGTAGCAAAAACTTATACTTTTATTTATATTTATCCGGTATAATTAAGACTTAATAATGATACATATGATCATGATAAATATAAATAGGAATTAACAATATCATGAACATGTGACAACTAAAATTTTACCGATACCACCTATGGTATTTGTCCCTTTGAATAAAGAGCCAATTATATTTTAATAAGATTTACCAGTATCTACAGTCCGGGAGCTCTTGCCCAGTTTTTCATACAGCAGCTGCTTGGTGCACTTGTATGTGGAGACGCTCCAGTTCTTGATGTTCTCAAGCTTGGTGGAGCCCGAGCGGAGTAGAGTGCTGCTGCCTGCTGCACCATTCTGAGATACATCGGGTGGAACTGGAATAGATTTATATTATTTTTAGAATTTCATACCAACAATATTGAATACTTCACAAAACGAATTCTAATATGAATTCATGTTAGTATTAAAATTATTTTACATATTTTGTATAAGTAAATTTTATTTTCATTATAAATATCTACTTATTGCAAAGATGAATTATTTAGACAGTTATTAATAATTAATTACTTAAGTATTATAAATAAATTTTTTTTCATGATAAATTTGTAAGTATTTATAGTAGCTCTATGTAGAGCCAAATATATTACTTACCATAAGCAGGTGGAAAAGTCATGGACCGCGAAGTAGGGAATTTGGCCTCCGTTCCCGATGTTATGGAGTCACTTGATTCGCGTAAGGGTGGTGTATCTTTTAGCATTTCGTGAATACTCCGTTCCGATTGCCTGACACACAATAAACACTGTATACATTTTGTTTATAGCACGATAACATATTAATTATGCGTACAATTGATATTGTTTTATTATTAAATCATAATATTTTATCGGCCTACAAAAAAAAATAAACAAATCCTATATAAGTCCAAACTCTTACACACAAAATGCTTACCACTTCGACATCTTGCCGGCGCAAGATAGGTGCTCGCTAACGACTTATGTCTTCGTTTTCTCTATAACAGTACTTAGAGTAATATAATATATTAAATTAAATACGTATACGCTTATGCTTATTCAAAATGTCAATCATATTTTATGTACATTTTTATTTAATAACGATATGCACTCTATCATTTTTTGCCAAATTTGTAAAGAATGAGTCACAGATTATAATATATTATATATCTGACCTCGGAGCAATTAACAAGCCTGGAGAAGTAACAATTAATTGAACGTTTCTTATATAGTGGCTCTCTTTTATTCAATACCCTAATTAATGCGATAGAAAGAGACAACACACTGTTATCTGCTTGGTATTCAAATCCACATGTAGCCACTTTTTGTTCTAAAAAGGTAGTGCTTGCCTTTACTTTATCGAATACTAAAATATCGATAAATAAAAAAATTAAGTTATAAAATTGCTTGAAGATAATTTAAGATTCGTTTAATTTTGAATTATGGATAGGTAATTTCAAATGTTAAGATTCGTTTAATTTGGAATTATTCATTTACGATGCGTATCATAGAATTATACGGAACCCTTCGTGCGCGAATCTGACTTCCACCTAGTTGATCTTTTTACAAATCAATAGTCGTATCCTACTAATATTATAAAAGCAAAAATATATAAGAATGGACATATTTTGATACTCTTTCACGTAAAAACTACTGAATGAGTTTTTATGGAACTTTACAATTATATAGTTTAAACATCAGAATAACATATAAGCTACAATTTACCACAGGAAAATAACTCATTCCCACAGGAAAAAATTGGTACAAGTTTAAAATAAATTGCTTCAAATAAAACAAATAAACATTTATTTTTTTAACAACATTTTATTTCGATACTTAATTACCAAATTACAATATTTATTATTTAAAATAGATGCCACCTTAAACTTGTGGCACAGCATCTCTGCAAAGCACTTTACTTTTCTTCCCGTCTGATTCGAAATGATTTGAACAAGGCCGAGAATGTTTTGAAGGCTTCCAATTTTTCCTGTGCTATAGCTTTAACTCAAACATCTTTTAATTGTTCTCAAGCCAGAAACCTGCAAATAACAATAAAATCCATACTTAAATACCTTTTTTTTCTCCTAACCTAAAGCAGTCATTATCAATGAAGTACTTCGTTCCTACTCAAGTATCGATAATTGCACAACACTATGGAAGTTATATTTTACATTTTTTCTAAAAACTAAGCAGATTATGATTTCATTTCAATGATTACGGTTAGATAAAACATAGATGATTAAGAAAATAAGGTAAATTAACTTATTTATCATACAATTAACAAAAAAATTGATCAAAACACTAACCTGTGAAATGACAAATTTCTATCTTCGTCCGATTTCACATTACTACGGCTTTTACAGCCGTAAGCAACACAAGCCATGTTATCTTTAGTCAATTGTCTTTTCATAAAATAACAAATTAAACTAAAACACTCGTTTTTCACTTCAAAAATAATAATTAAAATCACCATGCGTCCGTGACCAGACTGGTCACTGAAACAAATTGACATGGGCACATGTCATTTCAAACTGTCGAACTGACATATATCTGTCCTCTTTTTTCGCATGACATTTTGCCATAAGCCAAAAAGGCCAAACTAGTGCTATATTGTTCAATTAATTGTTACTTCTCCAGGCTTGATAATTGCTCCGAGTATCTGACTGTCAAAATTGACAGCCGGCACAGCCGCAAAATGTAGCCAGTGTAGTAGCCAGAGTTGAGAGCAAGTTGATACATAATGCTATCCGCTGCTAGAGTCTGTCTAAAAACTAGTTCTATCCGGAACATTTGGTGGGTGGTGAATGTGGTGCTGAAATTAGGAAATACGCCGCGCCGTCATAATATGGTAGAATCTCAGGCATCCTTAGAGTATATTATATTAATACAATAGTATAGAGCGCGTGTATTGCACAAATTGCTTAGTGCGCATCGTAGGCAGATGAGCTATAGATACTATATCGATGTGTGTGTGACAAATAGGGATGGGTAGGTATCAATTGCGTGTTGAACTATCGATAAGTTATGTAAATAAATATGTATCATAAGTAAATTTTATGTTCAATAAGTTATTAAAGGAAAAATATATGAATAAAGTATAAATATTAATTTTGTTTGAATTAAGTTTGTTTATTCCGTTTGAATATTTCTTCTATTAATTATAAGTGCTTTAAAAAAATATGTTTAATTGGAATATCAGAAAAACGTGAGTAGGTACTTTTTAAATAATAAAGTTAATAAAATAAAAGGTCGGGTTTAGTGCTATTTCTTTAATAATAAATCAAACAATAATAATAATGTTTTAAAAATGTTAAATCAAAATAAGAAATAATTAATAATTTAAAATGATAATATAATAAATAATATTAATAATTTTTTTATTTTATTTTATCCATTCTACTATCAAAATCTTCAAAATCAATTTAGCGGTTCAGAAAATATATCGTAAAATTACATAATTTACATTTACACTATAATACATTCGCATTCATAATCATAGATAATGTAAAAAGCAGTTTTAATTATTATAAATGCGAAAGTTTGTGAGGATGTGTGTGTGTGTGTTTGTTACTCTTTCACGCAAATACTACTGAACCGATTACAATGAAATTTAGCACACATATAGAAGGTAACTTGGATTAACACATAGGGTAGGTTTTATCCCGGAAATCCCACGGGAACGGGAACTATGCGGGTTTTCCTTTGAAAACGCGGGCGAAGCCGCGGGCGGAAATCTAGTAATATTATACACTAGCGACCCGCCCCGGCTTCGCACGGGTGCAATGCTGATACTAAATACACTACAGCACAACTGTGAACGTTGTATACACAAACATAGCGACCCGTTCCGGCTTCGCACGGGTATAAAATATATAGCCGGGCGGCCGGCCGGTACCGCCGCAAATGCTACGTCCCGCAATTTTTAAATCTGTAATATCTTCGAAAATATTCACTTAAATCATACGGTGTAAAGGGCCATATAGATCTATATTAAATGAACAATGTATTCAAGGTATTTCATTGGTTAAGGATTAATATTGTATTGGTTAAAATCGCATCGAAAATTAGCCATTATTTGTCGTAAAAAGTAAATGACAAAAAAAAGTTATTGTGGGTTATCCATAAGAGATAGACATATACCATCGCGGACTTTTCTGTAGATCTTTTCAATGTGTATAATACTTAGTACATTATTTTGATAAAACTCGTAGGGTTTAGCCTGCGTTTGCAGTGCCGTCTTTAGGATCAACGAGGCTATGGGCCAAGGTACTGGCTGGGGCCTATGTAAGGAATGAAAGTTTTTTAAGCTGTATATAATTACTGTTATTTTAGTGCAAAAATAAATTTTTAAACAAATTTTCTAAATCTTGTTTCTATTTTACCAAGTGTGTGATTTGATATTTTTCTTATTATGTTATAAAATTTGTTGTTGTATATCGAAAATTTTCAGAATTGTGGGGCCCCTGCCTACCTCGGGGCCTCGGGCCAGGGCCCTGCGGGCCCTGCCTTAAAGACGGCACTGTGCGTTTGCAATGTAAGCGGAAAAAATGTAATTTTTTACGACATCACATTAGAAATCTAAAAAATAACAGTACTTCTCCACTATTTAATGGATATTATTATACATATAAACCTTCCTCTTGAATCACTCTATCTATTAAAAAAAACCGCATCAAAATCCGTTGCGTAGTTTCAAAGATTTAAGCGTACAAAGGGACATAGGGACATAGGGACAGGGAAAGCGACTTTGTTTTATACTATGTAGTGATAGTGATGATAAGGTTGATTTTAGTGGAAGCTTACCAAAACCGGTCCAAGCGAGAGGTTTCCTAACGTTTTGACAACTCAACCAATCATTAATGTTTTTAGAAATGGTAGGTATCCTACCTACCGACCATGAATTTTGTTTGACTTTTCAGTACCTAACTCACGAAGTATGTTATATCGGTATTATTTTTATTTAAGTCTTAAAAGCGAAATCCTAGCACGTATATTATTAAGAAAATAAAATATGTTAGATTGAATTACTGGAATGAACGATTACTGGATAGAATTACTAAATAGTACCTAAAGTGTCGTGTGTGAAGTATCGTGTTTAAAGTGTCGTGTTTGTAGTGTCTGTGTGTAGTGTCGTGTTTATAGTGACGAATGTGGGGAAATTTTGAATAAAATCAATATCTAAAGTAAATTGTTAATTTGTAACAGTCTTATCAACTTTTAACAGACCGTATATTGTGTTGTGTTGTTTTAATTTTAATTATTGTATTCTGTGTTAATTGTGTTTGTTATTAATGTGGAGTCAAATAAATTATCTTTCTTTCTTTCTTTCTTTCGTTCTATATTCATGAACCATCCTGAATATACACAAATAAAACACAATTTGTTATGGCACAAAAATTTAATTATATACAATGATAATTCAAATCGACCACGTCTAGTGAAAAACAAAGTACCTACTCACTTATAAGCTAAATACCTATATTATTTATATTTTATAAGCACATACTTATATTATACTAACATTTATAATTATTACAATACTATACTAACATTAATAATTATTATGAACGGTAATATGATATGATTTTCTGGTGTCATAAAACTAGCCAACAACTTTCTATACATACAAGTCACTATGGTACACCTCATTTTTAAAGGTAGGATGCAATATTGAATATATTATTATGAATTTTTTGGAACAAAGTTCCATATCGGAGAACGCGGGGGTTAAGCGAGTGCACAGTCGAGTGCACAGAACATGACATTTTTTCAATCTTATTTTTGATTATTAATAGCACAGATTAATAGGTATAATATTTTGACTTATTTTTCTTTAAAATTATGTAAGTAGTATAGGTATTTTAAAATTTTAAATATCTTTAAAACATGTTTGAAACAGTGGAATTATAAATTTATAAAGAATAGAAAAAATTAGATCACTCAGCGGGACTCGAACCCGCATCCTCTCGCGCCATTCCGGGGCGGATGCCTCACCAACTCGGCCACTCGTGACCCGCCAGAGCAATCGAATTTATTCTATTTTCAAAGCTGTGTTATTAAATAACACAAAAAATCACATAATATTATGTTACAAGACTTACAAGTTCGAACGGTGTAGTTCGGTATAAATCTGTGGTATAAATGGATATGTAGGCATTATGTGGTATTTACGAGAATATTACGTCATATCGAAATTAATCTTACGTAACTGATATTCATATTACTGATAAACTGATCACATCAAAATGTAATCTAATATCTATCTTAAACAATATTATTATGATAGAGATTCCTTTTATATAAAATCTTAATTAAAGCTTTAATCGGTCAAGTGTATCGAGTAGTATGGCTATGGACTAAGGAGTAGAACAATTTTTTATACAAGTTGTAAGATTTGGATCAAGGTACTTTTGTAATTATTCACGTGTCAATTTATTTTTAGTAAAATTGTTTTTAAAAACCACTTTGGTACAGTAATAAGTACTAATCGCCATGTGAATTATTAATCTACGTAGTTACCTACCTACTTATATGATTAAATTTTAAGACTAGGTTTTTAACTGGTAACTTATTTGACATTACGTAATAAAAATATATCATATTTAAAAATATTTTTATAATTTGTACATTTTTGCGACTTATTTGTCTTAATCCTAGGCGATAATCTAATTTGTAGATGTGAAAATGGCAGAGTGATCCCACTTCGGACGGAGTGTTTGGGTATATTCGTTTGCCAGATATATCTACCTATTATTTAGTTACCTAGATGATATTTAATTTTAAGGTAAAAAATCTCAGATTTGCGAAGAATTATTTTGTTATGTATCTTTGTATGGAGTGATTTAACTCCTCAACGTTTTTTAATTCACTAGTTATTCTGTACAAAAATTGTAGGTATAGGCATAGACTAATATACTCATTATTAGTCCATGGTATAGGTCACATATTACGTCTTTGTAGGTACCTAATTATTGCTCCTTAATAAAATATTATAATCTGTATCATTCTGTTGTCTATCTACAACGTAATAGATCACATGACAAAATTCTATCAGCTAAATGCTTCGTTGGGGAGACTAGAAACTTATTCAAAAACAAGATGTTTTTTGGTATTTTTTATAGGGTGAGAGAGCTATGAGACAGTTTAATATTTTAAAATTTAAATATCACTGAACGTCGGAGGGAAATTTTGTTCAATCGGATTCCCACTGCGACGGCGGACAAAATTCTTTTTCCTGTCGAAAGTTTTATCGGAATATGTGAATCGTGGTAAATGCGGGTAGTTGGGTGTATGTCAGTCGTCCACGTTGAAGATGGTAGCGCAGGGGGGGCCGCAGGGGGTGGTACAGGGGGCGCAGGGGGCGCAGGGGGCGCAGGGGGCGCAGGGGGCGCAGGGGGCGCAGGGGGCGCAGGGGGCGCAGGGGGCACAGGGGGGGGCGCGTAGAGGACGCAGCTCCGCCCCCGAACTGTCGCTGATCACGAGCGTCTCCTGCGGGCAGCAGGATGTCTTCATTGAATCCGTGGACGTCTTGTGGTTCTAGAAGAATGAAGAAATTTCATCGCTTTGTAAAGACAAGAATGAAGAAATTATTGATTCATGTGTTTTTAGCGATGGAATGACGATGTACATAGTAAATTAGTAACCAAGAGTTATTGTAAAAAAAAGTGCACGACTCATAATGCTCATTTAATTATGAAATAAAAATAAAAAAAAAACTTATTGTAGTTTTCGTTTTTTATTAATTGCAATTAAACGACACTGAATTAATTAATCATTCGCATTCAGTGACCTACAATCGTCGATTAGAATATTTAAAAAAAAAATTCAACTCAAATGATGGATTTTTTCACAAGTTATAGTGTTTTCAGGTTTCACACATGACGGACAGGAAAATTTTTTGACCTATTTCGGTGTTTTTTTCCAATTCTATTGAAGTAAATCAATTTTTAAAAAGTATGGGATTAATCTCCATTAAATTATCTCGACAATAGTAGGTATGCAAAATATCTTGATTCCGTGAACTAACAAGGCTATAATATATCACACCTAAATATAAGAATATGGACATCGTAATGCTAACGTGTTAAATCAGCATTCACAGCCATAGTACATACGTTATATAGTTATAAATAATTAAAGTCAAATTGAAATAAAGACACTTCCGCACACCGAGTAGGTGCTAAAAATACACCTGCGGAACTACGCCGGAACTACATGTATGTTGTGTCATGTGTGCATACAAATTCCCTTTAAATGTTACAAGTCCATATGGGTAACGGTATTGTTTTATACCTTATCAATTATCATTTGCCTGTGGATACTCAATAATAATAATTAAGAGTTATATTTTGATCTGTTGGGAACTCTACATTTGCGAATATGCAGTTTTCGCATGACTTTAATTTCACGTGCGAATTTAATTATAAATCGAATATGGAAACGTAATAATCGCAAAATAATTTAAAATATCAGACGGTACGTTTTTGAGAAAATAAATATGTACACCTACTTAATTAACAAAACAGGAACTTTATCAACTGTATAAGTTTAAAAATTGAATAGCTGTCTAACAAGTAGTACTTAGATAAGTAAGTACGCATCTTCATTGCAAATGGTCAATTAATATTTTATAAAACATACTAACTGATGCCAATAGTTATTGAACTGATTCGCAAAGTTATATGTTCCAGAAAACTTACCCGTTTAAAGCAATGCGCAATACTATGGCAGAGCCTAGTGAGCGAGCAGTGGTGCCGCTGGCGCATGAGCACGTACAGCACGGGGTCGAGCACGTAGTTGAGCAGCATCAGCACGTCGGACAGCGCGCCCAGGCTGTCCAGCCGCCGCCACCGCGCCGGGCCCAGCGCTAGGTACAGCGCTGACGTCACCTAATCCACAATCATTACGTGTTCATTAAAGTCGATCTGTGTTTAAGCTATTGCATAGCTTCTATCGCGGGCCTTGAGCACGGGGACCGAATCCAGAAATTCCGTAACGAAAAAACCTCATGCTCCCCACTCCGACACACAGGCATCCTATGCAATAGCTTTACCGCAGCAGCCCCCGAGTGCCACACATCTTTTTTTCTATTTATGATGTGATTTGTATTTTTAAATTTTAAGCGGGTAGTTTGGTGTAAATTTTTTTTTGTAACATTAGATGATATAATGTTGAAAAAATTGTTCCCTATCTCCTTTTTTCAATAGCTATTTCATATTAATCAGTTGCATAGATTGTACAATTAATTCCTAGTAAGTTTAATACGTAGGTAATTACAACCGCTGTCAAGTCGCGATTATCATCAATCGGAGTTAACCAAAACGAGGTTAGGTCCAATATAGAAGTGAAACGAGAAAATTAATTGATCCATCAGTTGTAACGAGGTGGACAATACGCAATAACATTGCGAGCCATCAAGCGGCAGGTGGTCCGTCAATTAGATAGTGACCCGCTCCCGCCCACATTCCTAATTGTTCGTTTTGCGGAAAACACCATTTCAACTGCTAATCGAAAGTGCTAATGTTTGACAATTCGTTATCTTGTATTTACTAAATTAAGATAATGGCTTTGTTGATATTTAATTAAATTAAGTGTTGAAGTGGAAGATGTTTTGTGGGTGCAGCTTTTGGGTTGTAATTGTTTGGTTGAGATATTATTTGTAGCTTCAGTCCGTAGCGTCGCTCGTATGTTGTCACTTTCTCTCCCTCTGATTAGAATAATATTGGACTGAAAAGTTAGGGGAAGCTTAGCAATATCTCCACTATCCAGTCCCCGCTAAACCGATTTCATAAGAAATCGTTGAATGTTAAAATATCAAAGAAAGACAAAATGGACTGCAAGTGAATGCTTAAGTCCTACAGGTTTAGCGAAGAAACAAAACAGATGCACTAAGTAGTGCTTTTCAAAAAAATACCTCTTTAAAATAAATAAACTCTACTCGAAGGTCTTTCAATATTCTAATGACGAATCATCAAGTGTCAAATCTATTTTTATTACTACACGCTTAACTACACGGGTCAACGATATGCGTTTGTTCGACTCTAAACGAAGAATTTTATTCTTTGCCATTTATTGAAACAATGAAATATTTTTGCCGGCTATCAGATGTGAGCTGAATGTTAATAGAAGTGACAATTGTTATCATTTATTGACGGAATGTACGGATCTGTATTGTGTTGCGACACGCGACGATTATATAGCACCTTTTAATTGTAATGGATGTTTTTCGCTGTATACTAACAACGAAGGTTGTAGAATGCGACATAGTTTATCTGAAAATGATAGTGAAAATAGATAAATATGTACGTACTAATATTATAATGCCATTTAATTGAAGAGCTGTTCTCTAAATTCTCCTGCATATGAATTAAGGATTGATTGATTGATGAAGATTTATTATATAATTAAAATGAAACCACATCACATATCAGATATCAATGAAAGAACGAACTGTTCAGTCAACAGTATTCTTATTGAGATCATAACAATGTGCATTGAACCTGAAGTCGAGTTCAGTTGGAATTTCAGACTAATTTGAAAGGGCATCAGTTGTAATTGTATTACTGAATTCTCTTTATTTTAAGGTACTCGATTTAAACTCCATTTGAAATAAATTTTAATGTTTGTGAATACCATTTTATTTTTATAATATTATAACATTTTATATTCGGCAATAAATATACCTATGATTATAAAACCAGAAGTAAAATGAATATGAACTCACGATATGTAGAGTCTTTCGTTAAAAATTAGCAACATCAAGTAAGTAAAATGTTATCATATCAAAAAAAGACGATTCAATTCAATTCAAAGATCTACGATGTTGTAGGCTGTAGCGAGCGCCACTAAAACTAAGTTCTAAACTGGATGCTAATCACCAATGATAGGAGCAATTATTATTATTTGTCGATCGATTTGTGAGTCCACGCGCGTTCAGTTATGTACACGGAACCTTTATTGGTATTCCGCGTGAGAGTGATGGTGATCAATCCGTGGCCTTGAGTAGGTATAATATTAATATTGGCTATCGGATTTTCGCGATGCAATCGAGATGATAATATAGATGTTACTTTAGTAGAATAATATGAGCATGGATATATAGTAATGCATTGCATTTTGTTTATATTGGCACGCTGTACCCAAGGTATGCGTGGTACCTACTTATGCTTGCTGTGCCACGGTTTCAACTTTTCAACATTTTAACATAATTTTCAACAAGTTCTCACAAAGTTTCAACTTTCAACCGAACCCGTACGCGTAGTTTTTTCGCAAAAGAGAATCAAACATACATACATGATACATCCATCCAAACAAACTTTTGCATTTGTACCTAACTAGATTTCCGCCCGCGGCTTCGCCCGCGTTTGCAAAGGAAAACCCACATAGTTCCCGTTCCCGTGGGATTTCCGGGATAAAACCTACCCTATGTATTAATCCAAGTTACCCTCCATATGTGTGCTAAATTTCATTGTAATCGGTTCAGTAGTTTTTACGTGAAAGAGTAACAAACATCCATACATTCATACATCCATATATCCATACAAACTTTCGCCTTTATAATATATATTAGATATTAGATATTATATATAAGTAGGATTAGAGTCACACGTTCTTTCTATGAACTTTCACATGTTTCCTGATTAAAAGCTGAAAAAAGAATGTAAGTACTCCGCAATATTATTTCATAAAGCATTATTTTTCATCATTCCAAACACGGAATCATGTTTGTCATATTATAGAGCATCATCTTTCCAAACACTCGGAATTACAACAGCAGAACCTGTAGATGTACTCACCATCTGCGGCAGCCAGCAGATCATGAAGAGCACGGAGAGCGTGGCCATGAGGCGGCTGAAGGCGACCTCCTCCGCGGTGGCGGCGTTGTGCGCGGGCGCGGTACCGCCGGGGGCAGTGCCCCGCCGCGCGCGGCAGCTGGACTTGGACACGCGCCGCACCACCGGCCCGCCGCCGCGCGGCCCGGAGATCGCGTACAGCGCGCGGATCACCGCTAGGTTGCAGTACACCAGTATTGCGCATAGCAGTGTGCCTGGCCGTATAACAGAATCATTTTTGTATAAGTACGTATATGTAATGCCCCCATTTATATTTTCTACGCCCTACGGTATGTAACATAAACATAAGTTTTTTTGTTATTCATCTCTGTGCATAAATTGAGCAAAAGCATAACCAACGTAACATTTTATATAAAAAATAAAATTAGTGGACCTATCGTAACAAATAACAATCTATCTTCTCGCGCCCCGTTTTACATAAGGTATGTTTATTACGCCGTCAACGTGCGTCCTAGGCACTCAATTGAATGTCGTCACTCGCCATTCAATAAACGCTATAGTCATTGAATCAGATAGCAGATTCAACCAGATGACTGCGATATGTATATCAAGATAATGATAAAATATAAAATGGGAGATACCACATTGAACATTATTTACTTTTGCCCTGAGTTATGCTGTTTGAAAAATCTCTTGTAATTTTTTTCTTGGAACTGATTCTGATAATTCTTTCATTGAATTATGAAACAACCATGAATATATTATCGGGTTAAAAATAAATTTGTAAGTGCACAAATAATTACCATCGGTATGCAATGTTATTTTTGTTCATTCAAGTGGGTAAGTACGTTGTAATTACGAACGTTAAAACAAGACAGGAAATTCACACACAAAGTAACTATTAAATATTTATATCAGCAGTACATGCACGTTATCCTAGCAATATTATAATATTAATCGGTGTAAAAATAGACGTAGTTCATGATATTGATCGATCGTAAAATCGTGATTTCCCTGGGAAGAGCGGTGTTTATGCATAATGGATAATGCATACATTATTGTAACATCGGTTATTTTCTATAGATCGTATCATGAATATAAAATTGTTGTTGTAGGCCCGCGGCGTAAAGCGTTATGCATCGCATCAAAATAATAGAGGTTTTATCTCTATAAAGGTTACTAGAAATACTGTGTAAGGCAAAAAAATAATAATTTAAGTATCATCTTGAAAATTAATTTTAATTTATTTTTTAGGTCAATTATTCCGTTCGAGTTGGTAAAAATTGATCTCTTCCATCTACTTTTTCCATATAAGGCGTACATCTTTGCATTATTCCTTATAAAAAGCTAGAATTGCGATATTTTTAAAGCATAGAAAAACAATCTTAAGTATTAAGCATTTTAATGCTATAAAACCAATATAAAACTATCAAATTCAAACTTAAATTCTGTTATATGAATAGTATCTATATTCTAACTTCTTCTTTTACCCCAACTCACCGAACATAACATAAAACACAGCATACGCGAAGTCCATGCCGTGCGTGGCGTTCCGGTAGCGCACGCAGCATCGCTTCACGGGGTCGTAGTACAGGCCCAGGCCGAGCACGGGCGCGCACGTGAGCAGCGCTGCCCACAGCCATGACACCAGCAGCGTCATGCGGATCACGAAGTAGGTCACTTGCTGGTCAGAGATGTAGGAACAGATTTATTTATCAGGGACAGCACAACACACAGATAATGAAAAAGCCATGATGATAGATATTTGATCACGCCGTGAATTATTTGCAACGGTTTTGCTATCTAAATAGGTATTATTTAGTACACAGTATATTTTCTAACTGAAGCACTAAACCTGTATACAATCAATTTTAATCATTATTAAGGTTGGTCAATTAAAAAAAGCGAAATACGAACTTAAAAGCATTTTCTAAATGATTGTGATATTATTTAATATGTATATCACGATCATTTAAAAAGCTCGAGAGTGATCGACACACGAATAATATTGCCAGTAATTGAAAAAGTTTCATAATTGCAATCGCAAGTAATCTAATTCACATAAAATCTATTCGAATTATAATCCCCAAATAGTCCCATTACTTGTTTAATAGATACACGCGACTCAATAACCATAAATTGGAGCCATCAAACGAAACGGAACAATATCTATCATCAAATCCCGTGTTGGCACTTGCGATTACGCAACCCGCGGCCCATATAGCGTTGCATCAGTCATCTATCTGCAATAGGCGGGTCCACACAGCGAGCAGCCGAGCGAACACAGAGTACTTTTATATTTGCGATCGAATTACTAAGTGAAGCAGCTCGGTTAATGTGGACGTGTCTCTAAATAAAAGTACGTCTCGGCCGAGGAAATCGGTTACACACGCGAGCTTCGCGAGGCTGCTCGCTCTATGTGGACCCGCCTTATGCTAACATGTCACCAATCAATGGAAGTAGGTGACGAGATGCGGTCCTATATGTTTCGTTTACTCTTTATTTCAGTTTGATGGATTTGTGCCATCGATAACGGGACTCTATTTATATCGACGAATTGGTTGATATGAGTTAAATTCACTTTCAGTTGTGAAGCTGTAAGTTATCACTATGTAATATGAAGGCAATATGCATACAGAACTTAGTTTCAATGCCCTATCTCGATTTTTTATCAAAAATATCTACCTACCGTCGCTGTCATTAACATTATCCTAGAAACAGATGATCTATCTATATTATTGCTCTATTATACAAAAATTAAGTAAATTTTAACTATCTACCCTTTATACGCTATCCTACAAAAACTTTTGCTGGTTAATATTAATTTTATAAGGAAAAATAACATATATCAAAGCATTTTCTTAATATATATCTGGCCTATCTTAAGAAGGCAAGTTCAGGGCCACGATCTTCCGCTACACAATTAGCCTCTTGGTATTTCCTCTGCAGCTACAAGCCTGTTAAATTGTTGTTAGCCACAATGTAGCACATTCCAAAAGATATTCCAGTTAAAGATAGCTTGATATCAAGAACAAACAAAGTATTAACTGAATAGGAGAGAGAAAATAAAAATGAAATAAGTATATCGCGAGAAAGTCAAGTGCATAAGTACTTGCTTATGTTACATTTAAAAACATACAAGCCTACAATGGATTAACATGCCAACAATATTTTTTTTATCGAATAAGATAAAAAACTAAAAATCTACTTCAAAAAATCTTAATAAGCTAAAAGTGCTACCGTATAGGCAGTATGTATCAGTTACAAGCAGGTATTTTCATGATTATATATCAATATATTATTATACTGCATGTAAATCAGAAAAATACGTGCGCTTTATCAATTTAAACCGATGTAAGTATGATAGAGAGCAATAAATAGGAACATTTCGCATTCTTTTATGCGTTTGTTTCGACGGGGTTAGGCGGGTTGGGTCGAAAATAGAAATACTTTCGCTGTATCGCTATTTGCATATTGTTGGATTGATTTTATGGATGTGACCTACAATATGTTGTATTCAATCATGTTCAAAGAAAACACATAATGAATCTAGGCTTGTGTACTGTTATTCAATATTGACAGTACCTAACAATTTGATAACAAATCAACGGTAGGTATATTATGAAAGTACAAAATATCCAAAAAAAAATTACACAAGAACTAGAAACCCAGGCTGATGGACCTCTTCCAGTCATGGGCGTAGCCACGGTGGGGCAGGGTGGGGCACTTGCCCCACCCTGGCTCTGACCTGGAAGGTACCTAACCAAATCTAAAAAACGTAATTATCTAGGTACTGACTACAAAACTTAATATCCGTTAAAAAATTCTCACTCGAAAGTTGTCAGTCGTCACAAAAAAAAATGCGATCTAAACAAAAAGCTTGCGCTTCTATGTTACATGATTTAAATTTTAAACCACTCTTGGTGCCAGAAAAAGTAGTGTAGTACTGTTACCCCATTCAAAGCTGTTTTTATTTAGCCAAATTCGCACTAAATTTCCTATCCAATTTCACTTTTGTTTTAGGATAAGTTACTGACCATAAAAGCACAAAATGCTGACAGATCCAGGCAATCTTACATGAAAGTTTTTGGTCGATATCTCGGAAACTATCCATTTTAAGGCAAAAAATATTGGGAATTTTTTGTAGGTAGTAAAATTTTACATCTTTTATACTTTGTAAACTTTTTGTAAAACTTTCCGTTTACGATTTATGGGCTATTTAATGAGCGGTTAGCGATCTTTGGCAAGTAACTCTTTAAGAATTGGATTAATCAATGAAATGCATAGGCATTAATATATTATACATATGCATTATCCATTTATTAAGATTACTTTATTTGAATCTTTTTTTTCTAATGCTTTTTGAGTTATTTAACGTTTGGCGATAAATAGTAAATTTCAAGGTATGTTTCGTATATATTTCGTACAACTAAATAATATTGAGTAGTTATTTTATATTCGGATGCAAGAATAAAATAAAGGAAAATATTTTAAAAAATGTATTAAAAATTTTGCCGTTTCGGAAACGGTGAAAATCCACTTGCATTGGAAATTTCTTCTTCGTTTTTATTACATCCGTAAAAAAATTTTTGGCCTGCCACGTCACCCGCCGAGCGGCGGCATTTCTACATTATACGTGGAACAACTCAAAAAATATGGGCACTAGAAAAAAAAATTCAAACAAAACTTGTAGAGAATAAAGTGACCTAAAAACTATGTACATACATGCATTTTATTCATTAATCCAATATTTTAACGATCAACCGGTTCATCAAGTAGGCCATAAACCGTAAATAGTAAGTTTTACAAAAAAATTTACATGGTATAAAATATGCGAAATTTTCTACAAAACTTTCTACAAAAAAGCCTAAGCAACTTTTGCCCTAAAGTGGATAGTTTTCGAGATATCGGTCAAAAACTATAAGATTGCGAGCAAAGCTCAACCTGGATCTGTCTGCATCTTGTGTTTTTATGGTCAATAAGTGACCATTAACCTAAAACAAACATGAAATCGGAAGTGCAAGGTTTTGCTTTATTTACTGAGTTATTAAAAATGGTTAATTTTTCTATTTACAAAGATTTACATAGCTACCTATGTTTTATGGTAAAAAGGAATCATATTATTGTATTAGACAGATAAATTAAACTATATAGTATAGGGATGAAATTTGCAACATAAACGGCTGTAGGTACCTTTTGTTTGTTTTGATTAAGGTATTCATTATTATTTCAGCTTGATACCGCCACGTCACACGTGTTCTTGAAAAAAAAAAGGTATTTTTAGACAGACAGAAGCACAACAAAGTCTGCCTGTCGGTTTGTCTGTCAACAAACTTTTTCTCAGGAACGCGTAGAGTTATCAAGCTGAAATTCATATCGAATACTCAAGTCTACGGTCTCTTAAAGCTGTGAAAAAATCAAACTTATAAGCCAACGCAATCAAAAGATACAGCCATTTTATGCTGCAAATTATCGCAAATTTCGACATTCGCAAGGCAATCAAAACCTACATTGTACTTCCCGTGAACACAGTCTTGAAATTTGGTTAAAAGCAATGTCTTATTTATTATAAAAATTGCTAAAACATACATTTTAGAGTTACAACATAATAAAAAGTAGGTTTGTTCGGAGCCCTCTGTGCGCGACTCCGACTCGCACTTGGCCGGTTTTTTTTGCCCCACCCTGTGCCCATGGCTAGCTACGCCCATGCTTCCAGTAATTCAAAAACTAACATAGTGATCATTGATAAGTCATGGATCAGTCGGAAATGTACTTTTATATTTCATTATTTATTGAGCCTTCTTCACAAATAAAAAGCTGCCAACAGCTCACCACATTAATAAAGTGAACAACGCTTGGTGTCGTATTCCCTCAGTTATAACTTGGATGGCTTCACCGGCGGCTTCCTTTTATACAGGTTCCAGACCCTCAGCAAAACCAGAACAGATGGCCAAGATATCGGTATCAAAAATAATGAGTCTATTATTGTTTGTTTCACAACCAACGCGAGGAAGACCGCATTGTAGTGTTCTGTTTCCTTGGAATTAAAAGTTAAAAGTTAAAACTTAATAATTTAACTTTCTGGTACTTTAAAAAATTAA
Organism: Colias philodice; assembly: GCF_061535455.1. NCBI lineage: Eukaryota > Metazoa > Arthropoda > Insecta > Lepidoptera > Pieridae > Colias > Colias philodice. Next base: position 9,797,759 of record NC_143105.1, on the reverse strand, counting down.
TAATTTATAGGTAACTACTTAAGACAAATCAAATCAAATGTTGATTTTTTATAAAATTTTCGCTGCTAGTTACATTGCAGGGCGCGTGTTTTGTTTAAGTAGATGGTTATAAGTCTCGTCAAATAACTAAACGGCTACTCAAAGAAAAGCTTTTAGCACGTGACAACTGACAGCGTCGTATTTCAGAGGTGTTTTAGCTTAGGTATCGTATACGTCTGAATTCACTGTATCAACCGTGACCCAGATCAAAGAAAATATTGCCAAGTGAAGAGGAAAACGGTCAATAAAATATAGTATCATCATCAATACATATAATAAAATTGTAGAAAAGTGATGTCTGTACAATGAAAATATAAAAAAAAAACTTAGCAGGTGTTATTATTAAATCGATCCTGAACCCAAAACTGTAGTTAAAAAAATTTTTGTCTGTTTGTCTGTTTGTCTGTATGTTCGTGCACGCTAATCTCAGAAACGGCTTATCCGATTTAGATGCGGTTTTCACTAATATATTGTGGTAAGCTTCACTTAACATTTAGTGTTTATTTCATGTCAATCGGTTCATAAATAAAAAAGTTATGACCATTTAAGTAATCACGGCGAACATTTGCTAAGGCATTCTATACATGAATAACTTTATTACGTAAATTATACGCTAAAGTTATTCCTTGACATGTCCAGATGATCATATCGAAAGTACCGTGGGGGGGGGGGGTTTAGCTGAGGGGGTAGTAGGGGGATCAAAGGACCTTTATTTAGATTTTTGCTCATAAGTCTAAAACCTGCACAAATAGCATTATGGTTACTTCTAGGTAAATTTTCTACATAAAATGTCTTTTAAATTATGTCGTAGGTATTATATTTTTAACCCCCAACGCAAAAAGAGGGGTGTTACGTCCGCTATGTGTGTTTGCGTGTCCGTCTGTGCAACCGTAGCTCGCTAACGGGTAAAACGAATTAGATGCGTTTTTTTTTTGTTACATTAGTTGTTCTTAGATATAGTGTATCAAAATCGGTTCATCCATTTATTATATATAGGGGTAAAAGTGGGAATGGAAAAAATGAATGTTGTCAGTTATACCCAAGTGATATATCAAATGAAAATAGACGACCTGTCAGAAGCAATTAGTCAAATTTTATCAAAATCGGTTCATCCATTTATTTTATATAGGGGTAAAAGTAGGAATAAATAAATGAATTTTATCAAATATACTCAAGTGACGTATCTAATGAAAGACATGACGTGTAAAGTACAATAAGACATATTTTATCAAAATTGGTTCATCCATTTATTGGATATAGGTATAAAAGTGAGAATAAAAAAATGAATTTTGTCAAATATACCTAAGTGGCATATCAAATGAAAGGGCATGACATGACGTGAGAAGTATGTATAATGAGGCATAGGTATTTAATCAAAATCGGTTCATCCATTTATTGGATTATAGCGGTAAAAGTGGGAATGAATAATCGAATGTGGTCAAATAATATAATCAAGCGGCATATCAATTGACGTCTGAATTACAATTAGTCATGTTTTATCAAAATCGGTTCATCTGTTTATTACATATAGGGCACCTTAGGGGTGATATAGTGGGGATAAATAATCCAAATGGAGCACCAAACGAAAGGATATGACGTGTACATATAGGTACAATTAGACATGGTTTACATCAAAATCGGTTCTGCCATTTACTAGGGGTGAAAGGGAAAAGTTGAAAGTCTGTGAAAGTAGAAGGATATGGGAGCGGGAGGATAGCCATACCCTGGAAATTTTGAACTCTTTTGTACCTAAGTTTTTTAGCTCGGTTTAGTAATAAATTTTACTAACAGTTATTTTGTGTTATTATTTATTTTATTTCTTAACTTTAAAATAATCTGTAAGTACTTATAATTTAGTTGTTTATGGTAGTACGTGTTTCAAGACGTGTTTACTCAATAATTGTGTGTTAAGTAGTAACTACTATGCAGTCACTATTCCACGCGGACGAAGTCGCGGGCACAGCTAGTAGTCAATAAATTTAGTTTATCTTTAGAAATTCAGTCTATTGGTTAAGCAGTGTTGAAAGTTATAAGGATAGCTGGGTTTTTACAGTGTAAAGTTATTAAACAAAAATGCATTATAATTTTACGATTTGCAAACGAAACCTGTTGAATGGCTATGATAATCTAATAGGTATAGAACATTAGGGTAATCACGAATATAATATTATCGTTATGTACGCAAAATACCACTTCTCCTAAGTGTTCGCATTTATATTATGAATCCACAGGCACCCTGCCACATACAAGACTAACGACTTCTGTGGTATAATGGTTAATGTGTGTCAAATTAAAAAGCTTGAGTTAGGTCCTGCTATTCATGGCAGGCGGATTATGATGTCATACACACATAAATTACAGTTTTTGTGGTAAACCACTTAATTTTACGCAAATTTCTATAATGATTGTTTAGCAAAGTCATGTTATATAATATTACATCCATTTGTATATAAAAATTGAATTTCTTGGTCCTTGGACGTCATTCATTATAAAATACTAACCAATATGTGACACTTTTCCTCGTTTGTTTCAATGTATGATAAACAATAAAATACTATAAAACATTTTCAAAGTTTTTCCCTTAGCGAAAATATTAAATTATTTTGTTTTTTCCTGCAAATATGTAATCATTAAATTACGAAATAACTTTATTTGAATTAGATTTTCGTAACTGCATGGAGTCATAAATCTAGAACTTGAAATATATTCAATCTTGAGGTCTTATTTCGACGACACGTCATAAGTTTTTTTTTATTTAAAATGTGTGTGCTTAGAATAATGTCCAACTTGGATAATGTTTTTGTAAACAATAAAGCACGAAAGAATGACGTCAAGAAGTGACCTTGGTCCTTCGTGGTCGAAACAATGTGCAATTTCGTTTGCGATATTTTTGTTATAGTCATGTTAACATTACGCAGCTTTATATGGTATGATGTGATAAGCATAATAAAGCTATTGATGCCTTTCAGGGATATAATTGTTTAGTCCTTATAACCTTGATATATGAAATCAGTTCAAAAATCTTGACTATCAAACTGTATCTAGTTAAGCTAAAATAACTTATGATATAGTTTGTTATGACCAAATTAGCTTACGCAGTTTATATAGCTCTACTGTCTACTAAACAGTGGGTAGGTAATCTCGGGTCTTGTCAAGGGTAGAATATTAAAATTTTCAAGTGGTATTAGCCATCCCCTTGCCAAGCCTTAACCGTATGTATCCAGGATATTGTAAAACGCGAGGGTCCTCTGTTAAAAAGTTAGTTATTGGTGTGTACAGGTACTTTTATTCGCAAAAAAGCCGTCTTAAAAACCGAATTATTTGGAGCTATTATGCTGGATCAATTCAAATAAAGTTCATTTTTCATTTTTAATCAATCTCACATACAAATAAAGCATTCTTAGACTATTTACCAAACCCCAACGCATTTTTGTAATTTCCATATGTTACATTTCCAATATCATTCCAAACAGTAAATATTATAACGTTTATGAATCAAGCGGTGTAGCCAGCTGTGAATCGATTCACTATTGCTTGTCAAATTTGACATTTGCACTCAAGATATGAGCACAGATAATATATTACTGTATCTGCAAAAATACTGGCTTGAAACTAGGGTGTGTTTGAAAGTCATGTCAGCTCCTGTACATAACAAGGGTCGTAAAGTTTATGTTGTTTATTTGCACTTGCGACGTTGTTTGCTGATAGCTTATTGTAATAACTTGCAATCAAATTGTACGACTAGATACAGACATGAAATAAAAAATAAGTTTATTTGGCTACAATATACACAGACAATTTTGTGAACCCTGGGTTCACAAAATTTGTAGGTTCTTAATTTTTTTTCACATAACTATTTAAAATAATGTTTCAGTGGCGAACTAGGTATATCGAGTTGAATGTAAATAATACCTTAACAATGAAGTTTTGTATGGCTCTTGAAAGCTCTCGGAGTACAGTATATATGGTTAGAGCACAGAATACATAATAGTAGCTAAACGCTACAGAACGGACACTCTCCGCCTCCCGCCAAAATTAAACACTTACCTCACCCCGCACGATCAGTCTAAAAATGGTCCACATTTTTCTACAGGGACGATACGCAACGAAGATTGACAACATTAATCAAATTGACTTAAAGTAATTTTATTATTTTGGATTTGTGATTAATGATTATCGTTTTTCGTAGAAAATGGTTAGATATTGTGCTGTTTACGGATGTATTTCATCAGGAAAACGCGAATTTTTTTTACGCTAGTCACAAATGTGCCAACCATAAAGCGTTAACACACACATTTGCAGTCTCTACAGTGTGACTGTGTCCGGGGTGTGGTTAGAGTTTGAATTGCAAGGGCATTGTTTTAATAACTATAATGTTTATTCAAACAAACAAATGATTGAGCAGCAGTATAGACTGGGGTAGAAGCCTTTAAAAATAATGAAAAGAAAAAAAAAATCGCAGTCGGATGAAACCCATTAGAAAAGGAGGGGAATATGATGAAAATAAAAGGAAAAATAAATTACGGTCAATCTGAGTTCGGGAAGTGGGAGGGGGGAGCTTTTAAGAGAAAACAATGGTTTCTCCTGATTTCCGACAAAACTACAAGTCCTATAGAAAAAAGTTCAATGGCAAAGTTGTAGGTAATTAAAAGTTCTACAACTTTTGTATTCACAATTTTTTCACATAACCTCAAAATTTAGGTGAAAAATTCAAAAAACCAAGTTTTTGGTCTTTTATTTTTATCTACTTCAATATTTATTTTTTTTCTACAAAATTTGGTGGAAACTTACTTTATTATGTCCCAAATACACTGTAATTTATTTGATTGAAAATATTTATTTTTTCGCCTTATTTTGAATTAATACCAAAAAAACAACCTAATTTTCAATCGAAAAGTCACCCGTCAAAATATCAGCTTTTTTCAAAAACTTGGGGTGCCTTTTATTTATTGAAATCTCTACTTTCATATGGTGTAAAAAAAAATAAACACTACTATAGTAAATGTTCTCAGGAAATGCATACAAACAGTGTAATAATGAGCTTTTACTAAATCAGGCACACTTCTTGAACTCTATATCTTCTCTTGTCTTCGCTTTTCGGTAATATTTCAAAAGAAAAATAATTATCTGTTCTAAGTTTAATATTTTACAGCATATTCAAAAGCAAAATGATGTCGATAAAAACATTTCAGGTAGTTCGAGAAGTGTGCCTGATTTAGTAAAAGCTAATTTTCACACTGTTTGTATGCATTTCCTGAGAACATTTACTATGGTGGTGTTTATTTTTTTTTACACCATATGAAAGTAGAGATTTCAATGAATAAAAGGCACCTCAAGTTTTTGAAAAAAGCTGATATTTTGACGGGTGACTTTTCGATTGAAAATTAGGTTGTTTTTTTGGTATTAATTCAAAATAAGGCGAAAAAATAAATATTTTCAATCAAATAAATTACAGTGTATTTGGGACATAATGAAGTAAGTTTCCACCAAATTTCGTAGAAAAAAAAAAAATTTTGAAGTAGATAAAAATAAAAGAAGAAAAACTTGGTTTTTTGAATTTTTCACCTAAATTTTGAGGTTATGTGAAAAAATTGTGAATACAAAAGTTGTAGAACTTTTAATTACCTACAACTTTGCGATTGAACTTTTTTCTATAGGACCTGTAGTTTTGTCGGAAATCGAGAGAAACCATTTTTTTCTCTTAAAAGCTCCCCCCTCCCGCTTCCCGAACTCGGATTGACCGTAATTTATTTTTCCTTACATTTTTATCATATTCCCCTCCTTTTCTAATGGGTTTCATCCGACTGCGATTTTTTTTTTGTTTAAAAAATTATCAGCTCTAGTCTAGTATGACAGCAGTTCCTATTAATTATTCTTCGATAAAATTTGAACATCTTGCAGGAACAAAAGTGTTTTGAATAATATAGTTAATATGTAAACCTACCGATGATAGAAGGAATTTGATTGTTGAAATGGCTGCAAAAATGCGGGTTTATGTTTCATCTTACAAAGATTTACATGTTAAATTAAATGCATGCATGCATGAATCTTCAGCCTACCTTCTGATACAGGAAGGGTCTGGTGAGCGCCAGGTACCGCTCGAGCGCCATAGTGACGGCGATGCACACGCTGCCGATGCCGAACACGCGCAGGCCGACCCGCGCGGCGCAGTAGTATTGCGTCTTGCTCAGAGATGGGAACTGCTCGGCTACTAAGAGCGCGCTTAGCATGCCCACCTGGGAATTTCATGGGATTGAAGGTAGATCGATAGAAATAAGTAGCAATGAATTATTTAAAATCAGTAAAGGAGTTTTTGTTATTGAATTTTCTTATTTTACTTGTGATTATTCATCTGTATTTTGTTAGTAAAGTCGTTAAAACTATGTTAGTCTAAATAATTATTATTATTATAGTTTCAATTACATTAATCTACAATTTGTTTGCACCATGGATGTTAACCCAATGCCGAAAGACGGTTCTTTGCCACTTGTCGAAGAAGACGCTTGTAATATTGAATAATTCGCCTACTATCAATTATTACTGAATGAACTTCAAAACTCAGAACGTTTAAGTACCTACTAAATTATTCTGGCAATATGCAATACCTATACTTTTGTGGTTGTATACTACAGACGTAACTCATCGCTGCGGCACAATATTACCATCCTACAGTATGGCGACGAATGTACTTGTGCAGAGAAACGGAGGGGAATTGGCGGGGGGTCGGGCGACGCGGGCCGCTTAATGCAATCACGCTGAGTTTGCATTAACTATCGCGAAAGGACGACGCAGTCGTATTTTTTGTGTAATAATTTTATTATACATAGGTACTTACATATTCTATTATGACGCGCAAAAACTGTTCCGTTTACGGATGTAAATCTACATTGAAATCCCAGAAGGAAACAATATTTCAGAAAGATTGTATTAATTGTATCTGTTGAATTAAAATCAAAGTTATGTATATGTTGTCCTCATTATTTTCTAATCAGATTGTACATCCCAATGCGAATGCATTACTTAGTTAAATGGTATAATATACAATTAAGAACATCCAAAAATAAAGTGTCCACGTAAATAATATTTAGCAGTGCAATATCTGTAATTATATATTTATGAACAAATAATTACATCAGATTTAATAATCGCAATTATTTTGAATGTACATATGGATAAATGATTTCATCATAATATTAATAATCAAAATTGTTTTATTTCCCATTTGTTGCAACCCTAGCGTATTTTCGTGTGGCAGCGTAAGTACCTACGCTGGCGGCGGCATCGCGCGACATCAAAGGCGATTCCTTACTGTAGGAAATAATATTGTAATACTGTGGCTGCGGCTACATTCACCTACTTATTATAATGACTAGTCAGATTATTGGCTTTCCTCTTCGATAAAACCAAGCTCGTAATTCGTATTAATATGTGCAAGTAATATGAGTATACATTATTATCGCGTTTATCATAATAATACATCATTTATAGCTCATAATTCTATAAAGTCCTGTAACCGCCTCATAGATGCACCCAGATTGCAAGGCATGAATTATTAGTCTCGTTAAATTAAAATCTTGCCGCTCATTAATATTGCATGGGGCATCCCATGCAGCCAATTATTTCACTTATCTCCCGTCGCTAAGCTGTGACAAAAACGGGTTTTCTAATGTCAACAGGAGGCGGCCATTCCAGCCTATAATAAGCTTCAACTGAATGGCTTCAAAGTATCTCAAAGAGGCTAATTTAAAAATTCTTAAACTTAATACAGAAAGTAAATCGAATGTAGCATCCTTAATGAGGGTTGCTTATGAATTTTCTCTTTGCCGAAAGTAAGAAGAAGAAGAAAAACTTGCCGAAGAGTTCATTTAAACTAGAATCCTTAGTAATATTATTAATGCGAAAGTGTTTTTATTTGTTTATCTTTCGTTCCCGTCGGAACGGAGCAATTTTATGGTATGATATTCGAGCCAAGAGCTACTGAGTAGGTTAAAAAGTGATATTGTTGTTCCGCGTTTAAAAATCGAATTCTCATGGTATTTTTTTTTGACCAAGCTTGCGATTTCTTTATGTACTATTATTAAAAATATATAAAAATTATTTACCAGCGCAACCAGGTCGTTAACAGCTAGCGAAGTCAGCAGCAACAAATGTTTCCTATTTCGGACTCGTTTCTCGCCGATTCTCAGCGCCACTATCGCCGCCGCGTTGCCCACTATGCCGATAGCGTATGCCACTTTGACCACATACATGAACACATGTTTGTGGGATCTAATGCTCGAGGTGGTTTCCAACGTGGCATTCTCGAACGTGGCATTGTTAAAAGTGGCGTTTGCAAAAGTGGCGTCGAACGCGTAATCTGTGGTACTCGTGTTGTATTCGGGAGCGAATGTTGACAGCATTTCCATTTTGGTTCACAGCATTAGCAGTCAGCTCAGAGGTGGCGCGTGATGGAATGTCTATCGATTGATGAACATTATCGGTGCCTGCGTCTGCAATAAATACGTCGATTTAGTGACTACTTTAAGATATTCTAAGTGTGTAGCGAAAAGTAAAAAATACTTTAAAGTCAGTATAAAAATCTAAAAATAACCAAACAGAATTAAACAAATAGCATTGTTAGTTTATATTATACTAGCGACCCGCCCCGGCTTCGCACGGGTGCAATGCTGATACTAAATACACTACAGAAAAACTGTGAACGTTGTATATAAAAACATAGCGGCCCGCTCCGACTTCGTATAGATAGCCTGGCGGCCGGCCGGTACCGCCGCAAACGCTACGTCCCGCAATTTTTAAATCTGTAATATCTTCGAAAATATTCACTTAAATCATACGGTGTAAAGGGCCATATAGATCTATATTAAACGAACAATGTATTCAAGGTATTTAATTGGTTAAGGATTAATGCTGTATTGGTTAAAATCGCATCGAAAATTAGCCATTATTTTTCGTAAAAAGTAAATGACAAAAAAATGTTATTGTGGGTTATCCATAAGAGATAGACATATACCATCGCGGACTTTTCTATAGACCTTTTCAATGTGTATAATACTTAGTACATTATTTTGATAAAACTCGTAGGGTTCAGCCTGCGTTTGCAATGTAAGCGGAAAAAATGTAATTTTTTACGACATCACTTTAGAAACCTCAAAAATAACAGTACTTCTCCACTATTTAATGGATGTTATTATACATATAAACCTTCCTCTTGAATCACTCTATCTATTAAAAAAAACCGCATCAAAATCCGTTGCGTAGTTTCAAAGATTTAAGCGTACAAAGGGACATAAGGACATAGGGACATAGGGACAGGGAAATCGACTTTGTTTTATACTATGTAGTGATATCTACATATATATCTGACTGCGATTGACAAGGTAGCAAAGTATTAACCGGTTGCAATAGGCACTTACAGAAATTCAGAATCATCATATTTTTATCTGTTGGAATATTAAATTTGCAATTTGTATTTAGACACACAACTATGAAAGCATGTATGTGGCTCACGATGCTGAACGTTAAGTAAGTAGATAAAAGCTACTCTTCATAGTGAAGCTTTCCTGATAAACATTTTAATATTTATATTTAAGTGGATAATTTTAAGAATTATGGATTATTTGATGATAAAATGATCTAAATGGCTAGTTTTGCATTTAAATGAGTGACAATCATTGTTAGCAGTGCAGCGGTATACATCGCTACGAAAGCTCTATAAAGCTCTATCTCTATTGTATGTCAAACACTTCCAAATATTTCAATTAATGTTACGTTATCAAATTTCAAACAGCTGACTGTTGTGATAACAACGTTAACGACGTGATAAGGCTATCTAAAAATAATATCTGAGGGATGACGCAGCCCGCGGCCCGTGCGGCCCGTGCCTCCCGGAGGCGCCAGTTATCACCTAATTGTGTTTATATCTAAATTCTATATAAACCTCATGTGTTTTTATTTGTACTTTGTGTTGCTCTATCGCTCTACATAGTGATTATTGTAGACATTTTACGGCAGACATCTCGGAATAGCTACGACCAAAATCAAGTGTTTTAGACATACGTTACCAGCAAAGTAATTCTGAATACATCGCTTTTTAAATCTTAATTTTAAAGTCTATATCTTTACTTTTTCTTCTGCCAATTAACAACTGGGAAAATATGATAGCTTCAGTGAAGAGATCGATTGATATAAAACTCGTTGGCTTTGCTCACGACACATGCCACAGCACAACATGGAAAGCACGACAAGAAAATTCGAGAGGATGAAAAAGATTCACAGGACTGTAGCATAGAAAAGCTTTGTGTACTTAGTATTTAATTGAATATATGAACAGATTTTATTATATTATAATTTTATTACATATACGTTTTAATGTAGGCCTACACCTAACTAGTAACTACATCATATTAAAGTATAGGTAATGTTTAATTTTACATCGTTCCTACTCTCTCCAATTACATTTATGTTCAATAAAACAAATTGATCTCACTAGTGTGTGTGTGTGTACACACACAGAGCTCAGCAGGCAATTAAGTAATTGCTCTCCGATGAAGTTATTGATTTGTAAATATTTTGAATAGCTGTCGACGCTTGTCCGTAATCGGGCTTTATTTACATCAAATGGTTCTCATATTACGCTTTATCGATCGTTAGGTATATTTATAATGTTACCAAGAACATATAATAAACTAGCGACCCGCCCCGGCTTCGCACGGGTGCAATGCTGATACTAAATACACTACAGAAAAATTGTGAACGTTGTATAGGTATAAAAATATAGCGGCCCGCTCCGGCCTCCGGCATCGCACGGGTATAAAATACATAGCCGGGCGGCCGCAAACGCTACGTCCTGCAATTTTTAAATCTGTAATATCTTCGAAAATATTCACTTAAATCATACGGTGTAAAGGGCCATATAGATCTATATTAAATGAACAATGTATCCATGGTATTTAATTGGTTAAGGATTAATGCTGTATTGGTTAAAATCGCTTCGAAAATTAGCCATTATTTGTCGTAAAAAGTAAATGACAAAAAAAAGTTATTGTGGGTTATCCATAAGAGATAGACATATACCATCGCGGACTTTTCTGTAGACCTTTTCAATGTGTATAATACTTAGTACATTATTTTGATAAAACACGTAGGGTTCAGCCTGCGTTTGCAATGTAAGCGGAATAAATGTAATTTTTTACGACATCACATTAGAAACCTCAAAAATAAAAGTACTTCTCCACTACTTAATGGATCTTATTATACATATAAACCTTCCTCTTGAATCACTCTATCTATTAAAAAAAACCGCATCAAAATCCGTTGCGTAGTTTCAAAGATTTAAGCGTACAAAGGGACATAGGGACATAGGGACATAGGGACGGGGAAAGCGACTTTGTTTTATACTATGTAGTGATAAATACTGTTTTTAAAATTTTTAGAAATGTTTTTCTACACTAACAAGTAACAATGTTCGTTAAAAATAAAAATAATTTGGAAAATCCAAAAGTGCACGCCTCATAATTTTTTTTTAATAAATATTTATTAATTATTATTTTTGTTTATTTAATAACAATTAAACCACATCGAATCAGACCCTGAAAAATGAAAGGGTTCTATTCCTGAGCATACTCAAGCGTAAGAGAAAAAAAAAGACTCGATTAGTAAAGTATTTCGGTCGCTATCGTGTTAACAAGAAAAAGGATCCGCACATACAGACACACGGACGTCCAAGACAGAACTTTTTTAAACTGTTTTTTAACTAGTTTAAATAACAAAAATGACATCAAAAATATCATGAACGTTAAAAATAGTGTTTTTTCTTAATATGTGTGTGTATGTATTATCTTACAAGTGCAATGTATGATACATAAAGACATTTTAAGTTTGAAAAATCAGATGTTTTGCGCGAAGTGACAGTAGTACCCACCTCAACGCTTCGCTTGAGGCGTGCAATATGATTAAAAATGTAGTTTCAAATATTTTTTTCATCTTCATAATATAATAAGTTCTATTTTCAGGTCCTATTAATTACCACAGATAATATTTTAATACTATACTAACATAACGTAGGATTACATATCAAAGTTCGATAATAACTTTGATCTTCACTCAGAAGTCAAGGTTGCGGGAACTTATAAAAGGAAAAGTTTCAGTGCGAAAGCTTTTCGTCATGTTGCAATAATGCGATTACTTATATACATAGAGGGATATAGGGATAGAGAAAGCGAATTTGTTTTATACGCGCTACAGCTACGCAGTGATAGTGATAACCAAAAGTCCAAACGTGAATCATTGAATGGTGTTTATCAGCCAACGACTATCAATCCACAGTGACAAGTAAATTGCGTGCTGAAAGGTGATATTACTAGCGATTTATATTCATATTGGCAGGAAAATATTACCTCAGTAAACAAGGTGAAAACATAATTGTATCCCACTACATACAGTAGGTTATTTACGACGTTATAATATGAACCATAAATTATAGAAAATGTTAATGGTGCAAAAGAATTTTGCGTTTACAAATCATGCGCTGCATATTTTTTAATTCAGTATTCGGATTTTTTTTACTTTACAAATAGATAAGAATCTTTCTAGATATAATAATGCGTGAGTAAAAGTATGCAAAATATAGATGGTTGGTACCATGTTGGTATGTAGGTGTAAGTCACAAAGTTACAGCAATGCGTTTTTTCCAAGAGTAGAGTGCAGAGTAGGTAGTTATCTGAAAACGATATGGATTTATGAACGAAGTCCAACGCATCTTCTCGGGGATCATGTTTTTGAAGCCACGGAATTGCAAATGCACACAATATTTGGGTCATTTTATTTGAATAATGCTTGTGTTACTCAAGATTGTGAGAGCACCGTTACTGTGTTGAATAGTTACGTAATTCTGATCCTGCACAAGAGATACTAAGAGAGGAAACATTATAATTTATTTATAGGTACCTAGTAAATCTAGTACTGAGTTGATTTCAAAAAATATTTTCCAATAGAAGAATAACTATGTACTTTTTTCTTGTTATTTTATTGTAGGTACATATTAGGTATTAATCCCAGATGAACCCGGGTGCTGAAGGGACGTTTGCCTAGTCTATCATATTTTACAAATATAATTTTCTCCTAATTCATTTCTTAATATTATGAGATGGCGTTGTGTAAAACAACCGGTACCAATATTATTCAAAGAAGTGTACAGCAATAATTAATTATTATTCAATTTTACCCTAAGATTTAACTTGATGCAATGAATTATTTAAATAACCACGTCATATTATAATACATAATAATTTATATATCAATTGTCAATTAAAAATTTCCTTTTGTGGAATTACTGCTCTTTGACGGGGAAAAAATTGTATTTGATCTCTTTCAATGTACCTATGACAAATTAGGAGTTTTTATGACTTCACCGGGGTTCGAATCTGCGACCTGATTTTACGCTGCTTTGATATTATCAGCTACTAGACCGAGAAGGTGATTGAAATTCAAGGGCTTTTTTATTTAATTAGTTTCAACTTTTAAGTATACAATTTTAAATTAAAAAAAAATTGATGATTACTTCTTTCGAATGAAAATTCGTTATCTACCTATATTTTTATAGGTTGTAGACGTCATGTTTACTTACCTGGGTAGTTAGTATGTGTACCTAAGTACATATATTATTTAATTTAATTAGAAATGTTTGAAAAAGTACATCAGTCACGAGATGACGACCCGGGACTCGTCCACACGCACTAATTAATCCATTTACACACTTACTCGATAGTTTTTTATTAAATTTAAGTGATAAAACATAAATAATAATATTATAGATGTATTATAGACGAAAATTGTTATTGTTTTCTTTTTTTTGTAAAACGCTGTAAAACGTCTTCAACATAATAATATATTATGACATATTATTGGCGGGAGACGCAATACTCATGTTCGAACTTTGAAATTAGAATCCCGCGTCGTGATCGATTTTTTTTTCCTTTAGAAATTTGTAAGGTATGACATAATTATCTTAATTTAACGTTGAGAATAAACATATTAAATTCATGTGTAAAATAAAGTTAGTAATTCAAAACCTAATCACTAGTTAATTATAATTGTAAAAAAAGATATGATATAAAAATATTTGTAAAATGCAGTAGAATGCGCGGTTTACAAGGACAAACAAAACTTGAGATAACTTATCAGGGGATCAACTTTGCTTCGCTAGTTTTCTAATTACAGGTAGGTACTAGGTACGATCGTTTGCAGCGTTATCTTTTTAAAATTTAATTTATTTTGTATAGAATATATAATAAATCTTGTTAGATATAATGTGACATAAGAAAACCTTAACTTGAATATCAAACAAATAACAATAAAAAAATATACGAAGGTAATATAAAATCTATTAAGTATATGTAATAATATAGGACATCAGTAACTAAATATTAATTAATTAACACAAAATAATTAAAAAAATTCAATAATATTACATTAAATAATACATAAATATCAATAATATTAAATTAAATCAATAACAGATAAATTACAATATTACCTTATTTGTAATTTAAATTTTCGGCACAATCACAAATGTCACAAAATTCACTCAGCTATTTCGAAATATTGCGTAATATTTTTTGATTCTATTGTCTATCAATTTTTTCGGAAGCTTTTTTAATCTGTGATTAAAAAAAAAAGTTTACGCGCTAAGATCGCGAGCGTCGAAAGTTGCGGCTACGGCACACGCGCGCGCTTCTGCCGAAATCCGACAAAACAGTGGCCACAGAGTGAACAAGGAACAGTGGACCAAACGCTGGCTAGGTATACGCGAATGAAACCAGGATACAAACCATTACATACAATATAACAATCGAACATCTATCGTAATTGATAACTACATTGGAACAGCTTATATCTAACTTCTAAAGCTAATATTTAATGCCTGTTAAATTTTAATATTATAATTTTTTAGGATACCAAGACAAGTTTTATTCATTACCTATTTTTTATTATCCAGTTTCATAGCAAATAACTACTAGGTACAACCTACTGTATAAAAATCTAAATTATGAGGAAAATCATAATTTTTCAATTCGAACACGTAGAACTACCTTTCCTGAGATTAGGGCTTTCAAACAAACAAACTAATTACAAATAATCAGCTTTATAATAATAGGATAGATTCAATATTACCATTTTAACCTTCTCATCGAGCAATATTTATACCTATGGCTATTATTTTAAGAAATTGTTTAGTTAGTAGATAACTACCTATTTGGGTAATATAAATAATATTGCCCGTTGATATTACCTATCATTGGAATTACCACCCAGGGAAACCCACTCCTTTGATAAAAATATGATATAATGTACAATTTTGATCATTACTTTTTGCTCATTATTTTTTATATCGGTAGCAACCCGCCTACGCAGCTTTTCTTTAATTGATAAAAGTTCTCAAGGTAGTAAACCGCTTCAAGCCCGCTCTCCAACTATGGTTAGGGAGCCAGGTGCAAATTTGGTTAACTATTTCCTCTCAAGAGATAATTCGTCAGACGCATGAGAGTATAGTATTATAAAGCCTCGTGAACGTCAGCTGGCGCTCGGTTGGGGGGGTGAGCGGTTGTAGCCTCCCACGCACATAGGAAAAAAATACATTCATTCATTCATTTCCTCTCAGCTAAAAATTTGTCAAATTGTAGCTAACCCAATATCTCAACGAAAAAAAATAGTCAGCTGGTTACAACATGGTGTATTATACGTCAGCTGGTGTCTCGAACATGAAAGTTAAATTTAAAGAAAAATTTATTTTCCGTTATTTCCTCTCAAACAAAAATTTACCTGATGATAGCTTATATGTAACTGTGGATAAATATATATATGTCAGCTGGCTGTATCTTGGTGGAAAAACCGTCAGCTGATACGGGAGGCTACAACCGCTCTTCCCCCCAACCGAGCTCCAGCTGACGTTCACGAGGCTTCATAATACTATACTTTGATGCATTTTACTAATTACCGCTTGAGAGGAACTTGGTCATAAAATCTGCTGCTGGCTCCCGGACCACTAGGTAGATACTGTAGACCGTATTATTCAGTACTAGCTTTCCGCCCGCGGCTTCGCCCGCGTTTTCAAAAAAAACCCGTTCCCGTAGGATTTCCGGGATAAAACCTATCCTATGTCCTTTCTCGGGTATTAAAATATCTCTATACCAAATTTCATGCAAAGTCTTTCAGTAGTTAAGGCGTGATTGAGTAACAGACAGACAGACAGAGTTACTTTCGCATTTATAATATTAAGTATGGATTTATAAAGACACTAATTTGTGAAATATATTGCGAAGGTTTTCAAAGTACCTACCTAGCAGTTGCTAGCGTCTATATCAACAAGGTAAGGGGATATTTTTTTTCATCTTTTATGTTTCATTCCACGACACAAGGTAGCAATAATTATACTTAGTTGCTCAAATATTTATTTTGGGCTGTGAAACATTTTATAAAACTAAGTATTTAATTCGATTATGAGTGAAAACGGTGCTCTAGTTTTTCTTGCTTGTATATATCCTAGACAGGAGTTTTTCCTATGTGTTTTCTTCTTAGAGCATTAAGTTGGTTTAATGCTCTAAGGTTTTCTTTAAAACGTTTAGACTATTCGTGTTCATGATGTGATTTTAATGACTGAAATGCCGTGTGTAATTTTATAGAGTATGGAGCATTTTAAATCTTTATTACCTGCCATTTGATTTTTGTCTCCACTTATGGTCAAACCTTCGCTCAGTTATATTTACAATGCGCTAATCACTGTATCAAGAAGGAGAACTATTACAAGTAAGTAATATCATCAGTTTCGTAATGAAGATGCCAACTAGAGTAGAAACGAATGTTCTTAGATGTGTCGCTAGTATAGATGTTATAATATAATTATAGTTTGCGAAATATGTTCTGGAAGATATTCCGTTAACTTTCTTTCACAATTACTTACTTATATATTTGTAAGTACTATGATTTAAATTTTTTAACGATAAAATGATATTTACATACTCTAAGATTTTTCAGAGTATAATATAAATAGCCAAGCGGCCAATATGTTGACAAGTCGTTTCAGCATTTCGAAGCACGACATATTTTAATGATATAAAACTCCTATTACTATCTGCTAAGGCAATTCAACTTATTCTATAAGTACACAAGCACTTGGAAAAACCTAATCTAACTTTTTTATTACAGTTCCAAGATAAACCTGAAAATTCGCGGAAAGCTCCAGAAGAACCTTTTTCATTCTCATCTATTTTTTGGTTCCGGCCACGTTATCCACATTGATATTATGATTTATGTATCAAAATTATTTATCAACACATAATCACATCTATTTATCTCTATCTTTTCGTGAAAGTTTATAGGCTTTGTCAGACAGGACGCGTACTTAGCGCGCGTCAGAGCGTTAAGTTGACGCCGCGATATGACGCTAAGATGTGTTCTACTACCATCTTAGAATACCGTCAAACAGAGCGCCGGCGCTAGCAGTACGCAACGCTCTGTCGCGGCGTTAGGACGCTTTAACGTCGGGTGTTGTATTTTTTTACAAATTTTATTTTAGCGTCGGAGTTAATAGGCGTAAAATAATAATAAAATACTGCATAATGACCGAAAATTTGATAGAATTGGTAAGAAAATATCCATGCTTATATAATACGAAGGATAGTTCATATAAACTATAAAGATATATCAATGAAGGCAAAATTGTGGGCACAAATCGGAGAAGAAATTAATGAAACTGGTAAGTAAAAAATTCTTCCGACTCCGGAGTTAATATCATGGGCGTAGCCACGGTGGGGCAGGGTGGGGCACTTGCCCCACCCTGGCTCTGACCTGGAAGGTACCTAACCAAATCTAAAAAACGTAATTATCTAGGTACTGACTACAAAACTTAATATCCGTTAAAAAATTCTCACTCGAAAGTTGTCAGTCGTCACAAAAAAAAATGCGATCTAAACAAAAAGCTTGCGCTTCTATGTTACATGATTTAAATTTTAAACCACTCTTGGTGCCAGAAAAAGTAGTGTAGTACTGTTACCCCATTCAAAGCTGTTTTTATTTAGCCAAATTCGCACTAAATTTCCTATCCAATTTCACTTTTGTTTTAGGATAAGTTACTGACCATAAAAGCACAAAATGCTGACAGATCCAGGCAATCTTACATGAAAGTTTTTGGTCGATATCTCGGAAACTATCCATTTTAAGGCAAAAAATATTGGGAATTTTTTGTAGGTAGTAAAATTTTACATCTTTTATACTTTGTAAACTTTTTGTAAAACTTTCCGTTTACGATTTATGGGCTATTTAATGAGCGGTTAGCGATCTTTGGCAAGTAACTCTTTAAGAATTGGATTAATCAATGAAATGCATAGGCATTAATATATTATACATATGCATTATCCATTTATTAAGATTACTTTATTTGAATCTTTTTTTTCTAATGCTTTTTGAGTTATTTAACGTTTGGCGATAAATAGTAAATTTCAAGGTATGTTTCGTATATATTTCGTACAACTAAATAATATTGAGTAGTTATTTTATATTCGGATGCAAGAATAAAATAAAGGAAAATATTTTAAAAAATGTATTAAAAATTTTGCCGTTTCGGAAACGGTGAAAATCCACTTGCATTGGAAATTTCTTCTTCGTTTTTATTACATCCGTAAAAAAATTTTTGGCCTGCCACGTCACCCGCCGAGCGGCGGCATTTCTACATTATACAGTGGTGGTCACATAATTAAAGACACCCCCTAATTGTCCATAAAATATTTACATTAGGAAGTACAATTATCTGAAAAAGGTATTTAATCTAGTATTATTTTTATTAAACCATACAAGACAATATGTTTTTTAAAATGAGGGACAAAAAATAGTTATATTCCTTGTTAGTTTCGACACTTGCTCTCTGTGGGAATGTAACACAAACTTTGTTAACGTACGTGTAGCTGGCCACTTAATTAAAGACAACAAGAAATTAGTAAATAATTTTTTATGAATAAAAAGAAAGAGCATTGTGCTTTACTTCGTTTTGCCGCGTAATTTCATAAATCGTTGACACTCTATATTTTTTTGGGTATTTTTAACTTTTAAAATTAAAATTCATACGTTTAATAGTTTTAATATCAATTATTATGGTTAAAAAACGTTGCGACTCGTCCACAAGAAAAAATATTTTTAACTTCCATGATAATTAAACTGTTTCAAGGATATGGTTATGAATGCTATAAAGACATGTCAAGATGTTCCACACGACCGAAAACGTACTCAGAAAAGCAAAACCAAGTGAAACTACTCGGCCGAAATATTCAAAAATGGTGTTGTTGGCTAAAAAGATCCATTTAAAGGGTCGGAACTGATACAGTTCAGAGTTGTATGGTGCAGCAGGCTTGAAGGGGGTGTCTGCAAGGACAATTAGACGGAGACTGTGTGAGGAAAATTTGCACTGAGTATCTCAGAAAGTACCTACCACTTTTGAAAAAACAAAATGTGAAGGCAAGATTTCACTTTGCTACAAAATACGAACACTGGACTGAACGAGAATGGAAACATGTGCTGTTTTGGCATGAAACTAAGATTAATATGATTAATTCTGTCAGAAAACAATATGTAAGACGCCATCTCAATAAGAAAATGGATCCAAGATACTCTAAAAAGTAGTCATACACGGGGGTGGAAATATCAAAGTGTGGCGCTGTTTTTCTGGACTTGGTGTTGGACCTGTCAAAAAAACAGAAGGCAACATGGATAAATTCCAGTACAAGTATATTTTAGAGCAATCCATGCTGCCCTATGCAGAGGAAAATTTACCTGTTGTTTTGACTTTTCAACACGATAATGGTCCTAAGCACACTGCAAAAGTAGTGAAGTACTTGTTAAGGAACCAATCTGTAACTGTTTTGGATTGGCCCCCCTACAGTCCGGATTCAAATCCGATCGAAAACTTATGAAGTCAAGAAAGAAAGAAGTCGCGGCAAAGCGATCATCAAACGTCGACTAACTTTGCAAAGCATTTTCGAAGAATGGAACCAATTTAGTGATGCAACTTGAACAAAATTAGTTGCTTCAATGCCCAAGAGATGTAAACCGTCATTACTGCCAAAGGACATGCAACCAAATATTGAAAAGTGTAAAAATGTTTTGTAAATATGTCAGGTATTTTGTGTTGTAAAAATAATCTCATTAAAATAATGTTTTTTTATATTTCTTATAAGCGAGTCTAATGTCTTTAATTATATGGCCAGACCTTTGCTAGGTTAAAACTGCTAGTAGTAAGAATGAACCGAATAAAATCTAACAAACCGACAAGTTTTGTAGATAAAATTTAGTTTAGCATTAGACAACACATACCTGAATATTTTAAAATTATTTAACAAGTTTCAATGGTAGTGTAAAAAAAAATGTTGAGAGAAGTGTCTTGGGTTGTATAAAATGTTCTTAGTGTCTTTAATTATGTGACCACCACTGTACGTGGAACAACTCAAAAAATATGGGCACTAGAAAAAAAAATTCAAACAAAACTTGTAGAGAATAAAGTGACCTAAAAACTATGTACATACATGCATTTTATTCATTAATCCAATATTTTAACGATCAACCGGTTCATCAAGTAGGCCATAAACCGTAAATAGTAAGTTTTACAAAAAAATTTACATGGTATAAAATATGCGAAATTTTCTACAAAACTTTCTACAAAAAAGCCTAAGCAACTTTTGCCCTAAAGTGGATAGTTTTCGAGATATCGGTCAAAAACTATAAGATTGCGAGCAAAGCTCAACCTGGATCTGTCTGCATCTTGTGTTTTTATGGTCAATAAGTGACCATTAACCTAAAACAAACATGAAATCGGAAGTGCAAGGTTTTGCTTTATTTACTGAGTTATTAAAAATGGTTAATTTTTCTATTTACAAAGATTTACATAGCTACCTATGTTTTATGGTAAAAAGGAATCATATTATTGTATTAGACAGATAAATTAAACTATATAGTATAGGGATGAAATTTGCAACATAAACGGCTGTAGGTACCTTTTGTTTGTTTTGATTAAGGTATTCATTATTATTTCAGCTTGATACCGCCACGTCACACGTGTTCTTGAAAAAAAAAAGGTATTTTTAGACAGACAGAAGCACAACAAAGTCTGCCTGTCGGTTTGTCTGTCAACAAACTTTTTCTCAGGAACGCGTAGAGTTATCAAGCTGAAATTCATATCGAATACTCAAGTCTACGGTCTCTTAAAGCTGTGAAAAAATCAAACTTATAAGCCAACGCAATCAAAAGATACAGCCATTTTATGCTGCAAATTATCGCAAATTTCGACATTCGCAAGGCAATCAAAACCTACATTGTACTTCCCGTGAACACAGTCTTGAAATTTGGTTAAAAGCAATGTCTTATTTATTATAAAAATTGCTAAAACATACATTTTAGAGTTACAACATAATAAAAAGTAGGTTTGTTCGGAGCCCTCTGTGCGCGACTCCGACTCGCACTTGGCCGGTTTTTTTTGCCCCACCCTGTGCCCATGGCTAGCTACGCCCATGGTTAATATCGCTGTACCTTGTTTTGTTCGTAAGTAATAATTATGTAAACAACATGCAGCATTAATGATATCAATTGCTGTGTCCTAACGCGCGCTAAAGCGTTCTGTTTGACGAAGCCTTGCGCGACGTTAAAACAGGACGCTGTAGCGCTACTACGCAGCGCTAAAATACGCGTCCTATCTGACAAAGTCTTAAAGGTGATGGATTTATGGGTTTGTTTCAGTTGATGAAAGTAAGAAAATAATCGTGGAATCTAGGTGAAACGAAGTCCATCTAGTTATCTAATATCTAGCATAATATCTAGTACTTTACCTAAAGGAAATATATTAACTGTTTGTGTGGTGTTGTGTGTATGAAGTTTTTTGTTTGTATTTTAGCTTTGGCAACAATACAAACAAAAATAAGTAAGGAAGCGCTGCATATTCAATGCACCGAGTTACATACAAAGTTGTGTGTCATACTGATACATACGCCGTCAGTATGTAGGTAGTATTATATGGGCGCCGCGGAATAATAATAATTATAATTTATATGCCGCTGACTTGAAGTGAATTCAAATGGCGATATTTTTGTATCATTGTTTTAATTATGTTTATTAGTGACGAGTCCGTTTGTTAACAGCTATGTTATTGAATCGATAATGAAATAAAAGGAATTCAGGCTTTATGCACAAATGTGTTTCAGATTTACCCGCGTCAACCTGTATTTTTGTATATTTGTGATGTGTCAACACTAAAAAAACAGTTTTTAATTGAGTTTGAAAATTGTATCACCAGTAGAAAGTATTATTCTATGTTACTCTTGTAACTTCTCTCGGATGACAACAGGAGTGAAAAACTTGTTTACTTATTTCTTATATAAAAATATTTCCATTATATTATATTTGAATACAATTTCAAAGACTTACGATTTCAAGTTATGTTAACTTAGGATCTGTATTACTTTCGAAAAGATAAATAAAGAAAAATAAATGTTTATCTCGAAAGTTTATTCAATATTTACATAAGAGAATAAAATATATGGAAATCTATATAGAGTCTATACTTTTGTTACACCAAAAGTTATATACATTGGAATAAAACGACTTCATTTCATATAAAAAATAATTGGTCTGTATCTATTTTGTATCTACGGTGAAATTCAATCAATTTTATAAAACTCGCAGTTGAATTTAACGTATTTTTGTCATACCAAATTACATTTTATATTTTTAATCGAAAGCTTCGATCATATAGGTAGGTAGGTAATGTATGTGTGTGATGTGTCCAATTTATATGTACATTACTTCTGAATTTGTATTCCTGAAAGTTTATTTTTCTTGCACCCTGTTATTACAATAAGGATTTGGACCTCAAGGCCGCTGTTCTATTTAAAAGTGATTGACAGTCATTACCGAGTTGTATGCTAATCTGTCATCAATGTTTCAGCCCCTTCAGCATGTGATTCGCGAACAATAGCCGAGCGGAGTCCTTTTATAGCGCGCACTCCATCGCTCGCTTCCTTTATGATAATGCCATGTTGTCCCATTTACGGCCAGCTATAGTGTCATTATACGATATATTGTGTTTTGTTCGACGCGATTATCTATTTAGGCGAAGTGACCGGAATGGGGGTGGAAAAATACATAATGCTCGTAGAGAAATAGAGACGACAATATGTTGTAGCTACTAAAAATAAGATTATGTGCTATTTATTCAATGGAGAGTCTCGTTTCATAAGATGAATTTATAGCAAGTCTATTTTTCCGCCCACGGCTTCATTCGCGGTATCGCGTGATACGCTCTCAATACAAAGGATTTAATGCCTAATGCAACTAATTATTACATTGTATGTAAATCTGGTGCTAAGTTCATCGATGACGCATTTTTATTGTACTTTATCTGCAGTTACGCTTTTACGGCTAAACTATATCACCGATTTGGAAAAACTTTGAAATTTACGCGCTTATGATACCGCTCTGGGCGCGGTCGTTGGTATAATTAAATTAACGAAAAGTTATTCTTCTCATATCTCTTGATTTTCAAACATATTCTATATTCTATCCGTTGTACTTTTTTTCATAGAAAATTGCGGAACACATTCAGGTGATCGGTCCAGATCTAAGATTCATCCAGCGAGAGTTCAAATTAGCGGAAATAACAAAAATTACATTGAAAAATTAATAAATAAGATCTATTTACAGGTCCTCAACCTTTAATTTAAGTGACCTTTAATTGAAGACCTTGTCTCGATTCTCGGTGTATTTGTAAATATTAGCAAAACATCTAAATAGATGCACTTTTTGTTACTATTCTTGTTCAAGGTCAGCAAATTATTACCACAGATAATATAATCCTGTACTAGTATACTAGAATTAATTTATACCTAGGGCCCGGGCATAGTGAGATGTTTATTTTTTTAAATTCTTATAATAGTATCTATCAACAATGTTGTTATTATTATTCAATTTTTTAATTTACCTGGATATAATTATTTACCAAGATACTGTAATTTATATAAAACACAGAATTTAATTTTTTCTACTTAATTAGGTATAATAATCGTTTAACAACAACAAACATACAAAAATAATAACGAAGTTCGATTAATGAATTACCCACGTGGTGCTACAAAAAAGCTACAAGAAAAACTCAATGAAAAACCGCAAAAAATCTGCAAACCATCGATACTCGCACTCGTAGAATAATAAGTGACTTCCTGATATATTATATAAAGACTGGATGTGTCATTATCTATTCAGTATATTTACGAATTGAATTTAATCTTTGGACAATCGTGCGTTCATCGGACCTTGCGAATTTTTATTAACTACTCCCCTAATTTCCGCGTGATTATGTTTTTTTACCCTAATTCACTTGTTATAGCTCAGGCTTTATGGAATTTCCTGCAATTTATATCCGTGTTATCGATTGTGATCGCTTGGCATACAAAACACTTGTCAATAAAATAATACGAACAATGGGCTCATCAACTTATTATTTAAAGGGGTGGCGATAATCGTTCATACAAACTTTGTTTATTGGCATTTGTTTCATTTAATCCTTACTAATATTATAAATGCGAAAGTAACTCTATCTGTATGTCTGTTACTCAATCACGCCTAAACTACTGAACCAATTTTCATGAAATTTGGTATGGAGATATTTTGATACCCGAGAAAGTACATAGGCTACTTTTATCCCGGGAAAATAACGCAATCCCGGAAATCCCACGGGAACTGGAACTATGCGGGTTTTTATTTGACTGCGCGGGCGAAGCCCCGGGCGGAAACCTAGTTGAAAATAAAACATAAACAGAAAACACGGTAGTAAGACGGCTTATCTCTCTATTGTACCTCAAACGTAAAGAAAATGGACAATGGGACGATTTTTGAAGTTTCGGTAGAGCAGAAAAGATTTGGGTCGAAAGTTTTTGTAAGAAAAATTTTAGCTCTATTGACTACTCTTTTTTTTTACCTTATTAATTGACAAAATTAAAAAATATACTAGACTATCAAAAGTACATACTCATGGATTGCCAAAAAGCTTAGCTGTCCGTCGAGCAAGGCTTCATAATATTACCTGTGTGAAGAAAATCGATCAGCGAAGCAGGTGTTAAATGCACCCTGTAGGCTGTAACCCTTTAGAGGGTTTCATTTTACAAGTAAGCAATATTATGATATGATAAATAAAAAGTCTATAAGTAACTACTTATTTTGGAATTCATATTTTCACATATAAGTACCTATTTAAACCTATTAGCATTTCACTTAAAAGCTGTATGTAATGATTTTGGAAAAACAGTGTGAAACAGATAGTTATCCAATTAGGTACTTATGTATTAGGTCTTAGGATATCATAGGTCATAAAACACAACCCTACACTTTAAGTAGAGCTAACTGGCGCCTCCACCAACGTCCTTGGAATTATACTGAGTTTATTGAATCATAATTATAGATTGGTTTGTAAGCTATGAGTAATTCACAATATTTTATATAGACTGTAAAATGAAAAAGTACCTACAAATTACTTTATTGAAAATATAGATACTGAAGCCAACTCAACCAAAAATTGAGAAACACACATAATTTTTTACAAACAATCGTAAAACGTAAAACCTTGCTTATACAATATTCACAGGCTCTAAGGAGCTGTATACCTACCGTTAGTACTGCAAAACTTGGTGATATTTTAAAACTGAACTATAAGAAGTGGAAGGCTTTTAATATCACCAAGTTTTGCGGTAATAACGGTTTGCGAATTAAAAATAAATTAACGGTAGGCCGTAGGTACCATAAAGTTTATGGCACTAAATTGCTCAGAATAATGGTAAAGGTAGTGATGGCAATAGATAAGAGGTCAAAGTTCTCAATTACAACCTGATAATATTATATTGTAATAATATTATGTATACTTTAAAACAATCAAAATAAAAAAGAAGGAAGAGCTCTGATTTTTATCAGCATGGATAAATTTTTCTTCTTTATGTGCATGTTTAAATCAATATTTACGCGGTTTTCGGAAGGGGTTTTCAGCTAGGTCATAGGTGAATAAATATAGTATGTACTTATCAAAAAATTTAATTAACGAAACACGATTTTTCGTTCGTTATTTTGTTTAGATGGATCATGATAGGGGTTCACCAACCCTCTAATAAACGTATACCTATAATATACCATATTCACGTGGATAGAAAAGAAACTACTTACGTGTTAAGGTGACCTTACAAAGCCATTTAGTTAATTGTTTTTACAATTATAGCAGCTAGTTCTAGGATCTTATATACTTTTTTTAGATAACATGTGTTATAACTAATGCATTGTTTATGTTACCAATTTCTTCACGCTTGAATTCATAGAGCGAATTGGTAATATTTGATATCTAGTGTAATTCAATATGATTCATAATTAATTTATAACCTTATAACAGCTTATTAGACTAGAGTAGATAATTTTTGAAACAAAAAAAAATCGCAGTCGGATGAAACCCATTATAAAAGGAAGGGAATATGATAAAAATGTAAGGAAAAATAAATTACGGTCAATCCGAGTTCGGGAAGTGGGAGGGGGGAGCTTTTAAGAGAAAAAAATGGTCTCTCTCGATTTCCGACAAAACTACAAGTCCTACGGAAAAAAGTTCAATGGCAAAGTTGTAGGTAATAAAAGGATCTACAACTTTTGTATTCACAATTTTTTCACATAACCTCAAAATTTAGGTGAAAATTTCAAAAAACCAAGTTTTTGGTTTTTTATTTTTATCTACTTCAAAATTTATTGTTTTTCTACGAAATTTGATGAAAACTTAGTTTATTATGTCCCAAATACACTGTAATTTATTTGATTGAAAATATTTATTTTTTCGCCTTATTTTGAATTAATACCAAAAAAACAACCTAATTTTCAATCGAAAAGTCACCCGTCAAAATATCAGATTTTTTCAAAAACTTGGGATGTCTTTTATTCATTGATATCTCTACTTTCATATGGTGTAAAAAAAATAAACACGACCATAGTAAATGTTCTCAGGAAATGCATACAAACAGTGTGAAAATTAGCTTTTACTAAATCAGGCACACTTCTCGAACTATATATCTTCTCTTGTATCGGATTTTCGGTAATATTTCAAAAGAAAAATAATTATCTGTTCTAAGTTTAATATTTTACAGCATATTCAAAAGCAAAATGATGTCGATAAAAACATTTCAGGTAGTTCGAGAAGTGTGCCTGATTAAGTAAAAGCTAATTTTCACACTGTTTGTATGCATTTCCTGAGAACATTTACTATGGTGGTGTTTATTTTTTTTACACCATATGAAAGTAGAGATTTCAATGAATAAAAGGCACCCCCAGTTTTTGAAAAAAGCTGATATTTTGACGGGTGACTTTTCGATTGAAAATTAGGTTGTTTTTTTGGTATTAATTCAAAATAAGGCGAAAAAATAAATATTTTCAATCAAATAAATTACAGTGTATTTGGGACATAATAAAGTAGGTTTCCACCAAATTTCGTTGAAAAACAATAAATTTTGAAGTAGATAAAAATAAAAGACCAAAAACTTGGTTTTTTGAATTTTTCACCTAAATTTTGAGGTTATGTGAAAAAATTGTGAATACAAAAGTTGTAGAACTTTTAATTACCTACAACTTTGCCATTGAACTTTTTTCTGTAGGACTTGTAGTTTTGTCGGAAATCGAGAGAAACCATTTTTTTCTCTTAAAAGCTCCCCCCTCCCGCTTCCCGAACTCGGATTGACCGTAATTTATTTTTCCTTTTATTTTCATCATATTCCCCTCCTTTTCTAATGGGTTTCATCCGACTGCGATTTTTTTTATCTTTTCATTATTTTTAAAGGCTTCTACCCCAGTCTATATAACCTAAACACTTCCTAAACATATAATATAGGTACTTTTGGTAAAAATCATCGTCATTTACAAAGTTTTGTACCGTATTTTACCAGAGTATGAAATCTACAATAATTCGAATCGTTCTGAAAAAGCTCTAGTGCTCTAACCAAGGCTCTAGCGCTCTAGCCCATACTTTTATCAAACTCCTTGCAATCACGCATAATGTTTGAACTGCGAGAAAGAAATAAATCATAAATGTCAATCAAACAAAACACATAACACAAAGCAAAATCCGCAAAATAACCACGAAAATGAAATAAGCAAAATGAAGATGAGTCTGCTGCACGCGTTGGCGGCGCTGCTGACTGTGCTGATGCTGGTGGTGCGGCAGCGGCACGCGCTGGCGGCTGTCTGCTCTGTAGGTTGCGTGTACATGAAGATGAGTCTGCTGCACGCGTTGGCGGCGCTGCTGACTGTGCTGATGCTGGTGGTGCGGCAGCGGCACGCGCTGTCGGCTGTCTGCTCTGTAGGTTGCTTGTACACGAAGACGAGTCTACTTCACGCGTTGGCGGCGCTGCTGCTGCTGCTGATGTCTGCTGTAACCGTATCCTAGGCCTTGTGCATATATTTATTTACCCAGTTTTCTTAAGTTTATAGTACCTACTTACTTATATTTCTGTATAGTAAAAATGTTAATAATTTTACGTACATATGAAATTTCCACTCGTATCATAATCAACTAAAATATTAACATGGTATTTATTATAGTTGTTTGCTTTCGTGGAAATTAATTCCAAAATTAATAACCCTTACGAACCGAAAATCGTTTTTGAAGCCCACTGCTTTGAAGGACATTTAATTTGCGGTTCGATCTTGAAATTGAGACGAAATTTCAATTAATTCCCTTATTCAAATACTCTCAGGCTTATTAGTTGTAAGCTTTGTAGTAATTTTAAAATAAATGTCGTTATTTCGAAATGATGATGAAACGCCTTCGAGATATTAGTAGAGCATGAAAACACAGCACTTCGCTTTTAGGATATGTACTGATAACTTTGCGTAAAAATCCACGGGATAGGTACCATCGGGATACAACATAGCAAATTGTCTATTTCAGTGCTCTTGTGCACAAAATATTATTAAAATGTCATATTCCTCCTTTCTTTTGCAGAGCAGCATAAAGCCGAGGAAACTGAAACTTGAAACACACCTACAAAGCAAGTATTACGACAAGCCAGCGATCAGATCGTGCAAGCTGATGCATTGCGCCCAGCAGACTTCGTTCTTCCAGAGACCCAAATACAAGAGAGACCCAGAAATAAACATAGACAACGAACAAATCGGACATCGTCCTTGTGAAGATTGAGCTAATGCCCGCAAAATAAATTGTAACGTCTTAAATCACAATAAATATATTATAGAAAAAAAAAATGGAGGTTTATTTTCTTACGAAACAATTAAAGACAATATAACTGTACAACCTAAAGCTATGATATTTTTATGACCATACAATGATGGTTAGGGAAATAAATAATTTTTGTAGAGTCTACGTTAGGTACCTAATGGTTAGTTAACATCTATTTTACTTCATTAGTAGCGTATTTATGATAAAGTTTTGTAGTTAGGAACCAATACAACAAAGACAAAGTATTAATTTATCGATATAATGCATAATAAATAAAATACATTAAGAACAAGGCCGAGCTGGTGAATTATACTGTCGTCGTCTCGTCGCAGGTACTAAAAGATATCTGACGTTTTTCTTGTAATAAGGACAGGCGGGTTCATCGCAACCTAAAACTTCAGCTTCGTGGATGATATGACCACCTCCCTGCAGTAATTCGTCTCCTAAAATAAGTCTTCTTGCACAAGCAAGTAAGCACGGTCCACACACCGCCACCGCACATAGTGCAGCTAAGAACTCAAGAATAAACATTGCTGTATCAAAGTCGTTCCACATTGTAATTTAGATTGTAGGTATCCCAAATTAAATCTTCCATGCGTATGTATTGGCTCAGAATTATGTTTTTTATTTTATTTTGATATAATATTACGGAGAGAAAAGGGTTTAAAATTATATTGAATCAAATGTCAGTCTCTATTATATTATTTTTGATTACTAACCTTTGTCATATTATAATATCAAGATAATGAGGTAATACCACGGTAATATAATGAAATTTTAAACTTTTTGTACGAAGGAAAATAAAATAATCAATATTTTCGTATATCCTATTATATTTAGGCATTATCTAAATGTTAGTTAAATAGGTAGGAGCCTGATGTCTTATAAATAGTTATACATCAAGAGCCCACGACGGCCAGACTTTCCTTTCTTTAATAAAGTTGAAAGTTTCTCTGTATATGTCTCCGATACAGATAAGAACGACTAGCGATTATCAAGTCTGGGTTGTGGTTACTTTGGCAGGAAACAGGTAGAAAGGGTGTATAAAATTGTACCTAACTTTCATTATAGTTTAAAAGCTAAATTTTATATATATGTTACTTGGGGACCTATAAAAAGATGTTACCTTAAGAGCCAGACAGTTTTCATGGTTCTTACATCTAGCCAGACACATTTAAAAAAATAACTAACATATCATCAAATTCACATAACTACCTAAAAGCGTAACAAATATGAAATAACCCACTAAAGCATTAGTTAACTATAATTATTAAAAAAATAAAAGTATAATATATATATATATATGTAATAATGTTATTACTTATCTTTTACGGGGACTTATGTTGATGGAATTTCACGTATCCCGATGACTTTTTTATTGTGTCATCGAGATACGTGAAATTCCATCATCATAAGTCCCCGTAAAAGATAAGTAATAACATTATTACATATATATATTATACTTTTATTTTTTTCAACTTTATTAAAGAAAGGAAAGTCTGGCCGTCGTGGGCTCTTGATCTATTATCAGTTATCAATATTTTTATTTCCGTCGGTTTATGTGGTTCTATTCTAGTGTAGATTCTAAATAAAATCATAGCTAAGTAATTTTTATAAATTAAGTAGGTAGTAAGATGGCAGCAACACTGTGTTTCTAGGAGAGGAGAACTGTCAATTATTACATGACAAGGAATAAATACATTGAGATAATATTAATAGGAGATGACACCGCCTACATCACTTATGCTCCACTCAACATACGTCATGTGACGTATGTTGAGCGGTATTTTTTAATGGTTTTAAAGTGAAACGCATCAAACATGCCTTCGTGTGTGTTACGATATAGCACAAATAATACAAATAATACGGAAAAGTGCAAAGGAATAACTTTCATCGTTAAGTACCTAACTAAATAATAATTTTTAAAACTTAGTTAGAGCAAAAAAATGGCGCACAGATTTTGTTCGTGGTGTCTCCTCCATACGTAGTAATATTATCTCAATGAATAAATATGTCAATTTTAGCTGATAGTTCGACGTCTCAGAACAAAGAATTTCGACGTTGACACACCGGTTGGCGGTTGACATCGGTTGACAATTATTGACATGGACGGACGACGGTGGACCATGGTGGCATGGTAAATGGTTGACAGTTGACACATAAACATGTGATGTTTCGAAGATGTAAATTGTAATCACTTCGTTATTAGATATTTTAATTTTAAATTAAACAGTGATTGGATCCTACTAAAAACGTAACTCGACTATTATATCTAAGATTTCAATGAATTAAAAATCAAACATGAAGGGAAAAGTGTTAATTGGGTAAGATAATGCATATCGTTTGTTTCCTTTTTACAACAAAAATTATTAATTATTGCATACTTAAATTGCACAATATGAGGTCAATGACTACCGGCTAGTAAAATTTCGTTACGATCGTACAGTTAACGTTTGTTTTAGTTACCGTTATAATATTAGCAACAAGTTTGTTATTGTACATCTAAAATGTTTATTTATTATACAAAATTAAATGCACTTGGTAAATAATGTATAATCTAAAGACTTTAAAGTATGTATTATGATTATTCTCTATCATTTCTTTGAATTTCTATCAATGGTGGATTTACAAACAGATGAATAGGTTTAAACTTTAGCTTATGGTGGAAAATGTTTAGTTGTTTATTCTTCTTTTTTCCTATTCTAGAGTAATATACTTTTACAATCTTCTCAATTTATAATAATTGAAGAGTAATGTCAAACGATAAATCTCCCACCATTTTCAATTTGTGTATAAAATAAAAAAGACGGGTTGCACTCCGGGAGTGCCGGCAGAAGTGAAAACTTGATTATTAACGTTGAGCATGTTTGATATTTTGGAATGGTATCCGTCTTACGCTTTTTCGATCAGGTCACGTGTCCTGACGCGAGTTTAAGATTTTATACCCATTACAGAAAAAGTGCTCAACGCCACTAAAGAAGTTTTCACTTCAAATATCAAATTTTCCTCAATGAATCTTATTCATACATTTTATTTGAACAACTTTATATTGTTACCGTGAAATTGTATGAAATAAATCTTTATTGATATTATATATGTGTAACAATTGTCACAGTGCAATAAAATTACGTGAACTATTTATCCGTGCATATTTCCCATATCAGTAAAGTGTTGTGTACTATTTATTTAAGTAATGTTCAATAGACATGTATAGTTTAACATTATAATGTACAGGTTGGTGCTAATATCATGTGTGCTGGTGACATGGCTGTTTGGACATTTTTACCATGAATTGCTTGAAGCATATGAACAGAATGGGACCCTCACACAATCTGAATATTCATGGTAGGAACAATACTGGTTCAATTCTATATTTTAATTTAGAGCTGTATGTACTGTGTTGCCAGAATTTTACAAATTTCCTGTAAGTGTTGGTATCTAAGTAATCCAATGATTATTTCAAATTGATTATTAGTATTTTGATAATAAATAGAGATATACTATGTATTAAGATACAATTTTAAGAAATCATCATTTAACAATAAAATGTTAAGTTACTGTAATAATATGTTTTAATTATCTTTCACACATAACATAAATCAAACCTGATGCTTATAAATTACAGTATTTTCATTGTTCATTTAAATTTATTATTCAAGTATTTTTTAATTTATTTAAGTAAGTATTGTGTTGTTTAACAAATCTCAATTATTATCACTTGACCTATAATTCTTACTTGAATATCTTAAAAATGATAAAACATGACATTTCAGGGTTTTACGTCTGCTGTTGAACTGTGTGGGTTATTCCACAATAGTGCTGCCTGCTTTTATCCTGTACAAGTATTTGGATCGGATCAATTATTTTGATAAAATATGTGAGTAACTATCTTTTAAAATAAATAATATGATCCTCTAAAAAAATTAAAACTAAAAAGCAACCATCAAGAAACAGTCGAATTTAGAAACTTCTTTTCTTATGAAAATGTATGTTTCGTTGAAACTAATATTTGTGTTCATTCTTTGAAATATTTAATTATCAATGAAAATCTTTATCTTTTCAAACATATATTTTTAATCTTTATAAGCTATTTGATATAAGCATATTGGGTGATTATGATTGTATAAGGTAGGTAGTAAAACAAACATAGATAATCAGCAGAGTTAACAATTTTTGTGACCATTTTAAAAATTAGAATGGTATTATTAGTAGACTTTATTATGGGGCTCCGCTCCTGATGGTCTTAGTGTGATGATATAAAGGCTATCTTTAGTCTTCCCAGATAAATGGGCTTTCGAACACCAAAATAATTTTTTAAATCATACTATTAGTTCTTGAGATTAGCACATTCAAACAAACAAACTCTTCAGCTTTATAATATAAGCATAGATTTATGGTGAAATAAAGTTAACATAATGGTGAATGACGAATTGCATTGATCACGGTTCATTATAACGTAGCTATGAACATGAGCCTATAATTTGCTCTCTGTGACTAATATTTCAATTTACGTGTTTATTTTATAGCTAGAGAAAATGACGATATTGATATTTTAAAACATTAAAATGTTTTTTATTCGTTTTGGTTTTAGGATATGTTTTAATGTAGGAGTACTGAGTTTGAAACATTTTAAAAGAATTGAAAAAAAGTAAGTATTTATTTATTTATCAAAGTTCAATAGGCAAAGCCAGAGTGAGGTAGCACTAGTAAATAAAATATGTATTTCTATCTGTAACGGCAAATATTGTTTTGCTTACTTCTTATTACTTAATAGATTTTATCCTACCCCATAAACACACAAAATTTCATGAGAAGTTGGTCAAGCTATTTCAGAGGAGTTCAAACAGCGTAACACAATAATTTTATACATTAACCTAATATTTTCATAGCAAACACAACATGGCTATCGCGCATCCTGCACGCGTGTTTTGCGGAACAGAACGAACGGCTGCCGGAGTCGGTTAAGCTGAAGGAGGAGAGTCAGAACGAGACCCTGGAACTGGTGTTCTGCTTCTCGGGGCTGATGGCTGCGTACCTCGTCTGGGGGCTGCTGCAGGAGAAGATTATGACGCAGGTGATTGTGGGGGGTAGAAGTGAATATGAGGGTTAAGGGTTGTTTGAAAAAAAATTATATTCTAAAATTCAAAATGTGTTAAAAGAGAAGGGGTAAGGATATATTTTGTTGGATTGCCGTTGAAGGAATAATAACTGAAAAAAAATTGAATTGAAGTATAATTGCCGTAAGAAGTCTAGTTTGCTCAGAATAGTATTAACTGTATCATGTATCTGTACTAAAAAAATGTTCTTTTATTATTGTATGCATTTTGTTTGTAACGAATAAACTCAAAAACTACTGATTAAAAAATATACCTTCTACTTTTTTCTCTCGGTTTAATGTGTCATTGTTGAGCCAGAACTACACGCTCGCCGACGGCACGGTAGTGCGGTTCAACGACTCGCAGTTCCTCGTGTTCATCAACCGTCTGTCCGCGTGTGTACTGGCCTTCGCCCGTTTGCGCTGGGTCGGGGCTCCGCTGTTCGCGGCTCCACTGTACAAGTTCGGCTACTGCTCGCTCACCAACATCGTGAGCGCCTGGTGCCAGTACGAGGCGCTGAAGTACGTCAGCTTCCCCACACAGGTCGGTGCCGCTTTACAATTTGCACTATAGTCTATACCATTAACATACTCGAAACTCACAATCACTTATTAAAAGGTCGTCAATATATGTCTCAGAGGCAAGATCAAAAATGTGAAAATAAAACATTTTTTTTTTTTTATTCTTTATTTATTTGGTTCACAACTTGGAATTGACACAAACAAGCTTAAAAACTATTTACTAAAAAAACATTTGCGGTGTTATCCCTAAATTAGTGAGCAGTGCTTAGTGAAACTACATAATATTATACTAATTACTAACAGATAATTGACGTTTCATTGAAATTAACACCTTATTTCGTTGCAGTAATGTTCAAAATTGATTGTATTGTTCATTTGAAAACTCTGCTTTGTAATCGAGTAGGCTGAGTTTTGCTTCAATATTTGAAAGTGATTGTGATTATTCCACAATTTTGTTTCACGAGAAGTTTTGTTCACACAACATTCACATAAATAATAATAATTATTCCTTAGATTTTAGCTGATTAACAAAGAGTCAAAAATTATCATAATCTTTAAATGATATTAGAATTAATATAACATCATCGAAAGACCAATAAACTGTCCTAAAATGCGATCCTTCGAGCCGGAAAAATATATAAAAAAATATTTCTAGTTTTAGTTCTAGTGTGTCTGTGGAGTGAGGAAGATGGAATTCCTCTATCGAAAAAGGGAGGATCCTTGACCAGTCTACTAGACTGGTAAGACCCCGATGAATGATGTCAGAAAGTTGTATATATGCTCTGTAGCGAAAACATTGGACTCAGAGCGTGTATGATATCAATGACGTCAAATCTGATGTATAAATTCGCGGGCTCCAGGTGCTGTCGAAATCGTGCAAGGTGATCCCCGTGATGCTGATGGGCAAGCTGATCTCGCGCAACACGTACGAGCTGTACGAGTACGCGACCGCGGTGCTCATCTCCGTGGGGATGGTCATGTTCATGTACGGCAGCCATGATGATTACGCTGGTGAGATTTAAAATCTATAAAAGTTTTCAGGTGCTATGAATTTGCAGGTGCTTTGAATTAGCTAATTTTAAATTGATTTTGAATTGCCCGTAAATATGTATATAAAAAGACTGCTATCGTGTGGTAGCGTGGTGGTGTGCTATCTGTTCAAGATCAAGAAGTATATTATTGTGTAATATTATATTTTATACTATTTAGTTTTTGATAAGGCCTTTGATTAAGTGAATCATATTACGCTGCTTGAAAACTTGTCAGGGGTTGTTCATATATGAACTTGATAGTGGCTTGCAGCTTATTTACGCAATAAAGCGTTAAAAAAAATATATATTTTTTAATGTATTTAATGGTTACGGATCGAATCTCCTTTTTTATTAGTTGGGTGTTCCTCAAGGCTCGTATCTGGGGCCTATTTTGTATTTAATTTTTATTAACGTAAGGTTAAGTATTTCTGATTAAAAATGCAACCAGATTATTGATGACGATATAATTTGATGCATATAATGCAATATTACAAGGTTATGTAATGAACACGTGTGTGTGCGTAGCGTCCACAGCGACGTCGGTGTCGGGCGTGTGCCTGCTGGCGCTGTACATGTCGTGCGACAGCTTCACGTCGTCGTGGCAGGGCGCGTTGTTCGCGCGCTACTCGCTGCGGCCGCTGCAGATGATGGGCGCCGTCACGCTCTGCTCGTGCGCGCTCTCCGCCGCCGCGCTG
This sequence comes from Colias philodice, assembly GCF_061535455.1. Lineage (NCBI taxonomy): Eukaryota > Metazoa > Arthropoda > Insecta > Lepidoptera > Pieridae > Colias > Colias philodice. The sequence goes on along the minus strand of NC_143105.1, from coordinate 9,761,099 downwards.
CTGCGCGCGCCCCGCCCGCCGCTGCCGGCGCTGCTGCAGGTACACACGCGCTGCTGCAGGTACACACGCGCTGCTGCAGGTACACACGCGCTGCTGCAGGTACACACGCACTGCTGCAGGTACACACGCGCTGCTGCAGGTACACACGCGCTGCTGCAGGTACACACGCGCTGCTGCAGGTACACACGCGCTGCTGCAGGTACACACGCGCTGCTGCAGGTACACACGCGCTGCTGCAGGTACACACGCGCTGCTGCAGGTACACACGCGCTGCTGCAGGTATACAGGCCAAGGAGCTTTAACAGGCGCTTTATCAGGCCAGGGAGCTGTAACAGGTGCTTTATCAGGTCAGCTAGCTATAACACATGCTTTAACAGGCCAGAAAGCTGTAACAAGTGCTTTAACAGATCAGGCAGCTGTAACAGGTGCTTTAACAGGTCAGGAAGCAGTTAAAGGTGCTTTATCAGGTCAGGGAGCTATAACAAATGCTTTAACAAGTCAGGGAGCTTTTACGGGAGCTTTAACCGGTCAGGGAGCTTTTACAGGAGCTTTAACCGGTCAGGGAGCTTTTACAGGAGCTTTAACCGGTAAGGGAGCTTTTACAGGAGCTTTAACCGGTCAGGGAGCTTTTACAGGAGCTTTAACCGGTCAGGGAGCTGTAACAAGTGCTTTAACAGATCAAGCAGCTGTAACAGGTGCTTTAACAGGTCAGGAAGCAGTTAAAGGTGCTTTATCAGGTCAGGGAGCTATAACACATGCTTTAACAAGTCAGGGAGCTTTTACAGGAGCTTTAACCGGTCAGGGAGCTTTTACAGGAGCTTTAACCAGTCAGGGAGCTTTTGCAGGAGCTTTAACCGGTCAGGGAGCGTTTACAGGAGCTTTAACAAGTCAGGGAGCTTTTACAGGTACTTTAACAGGTCAGGGAGCTGTAACAGGTGTTTTATCAGGTAAGGTAGCTATAACACATGCTTTAACCGGTCAGGGAGCTTTTACAGGAGCTTTAACCGGTCAGGGAGCTTTAACAAATCAGGGAGCTTTTACAGGTACTTTAACAGGTCAGGGAGCTGTAACAGGTGTTTTATCAGGTTAGATAGCTATAACACATGCTTTAACAAGTCAGGGAGCTTTTACAGGAGCTTGAACCGGTCAGGGAGCATTTACAGGAGCTTTAACCGGTCAGGGAGCTTTTACAGGAGCTTTAACAAATCAGGGAGCTTTTACAGGTACTTTAACAGGTCAGGGAGCTGTAACAGGTGTTTTATCAGGTCAGCTAGCTATAACAGATGCTTTAACAGGCCAGAAAGCTGTAACAAGTGCTTTAACAGATCAGGCAGCTGTAACAGGGAGCTTTTACAGGTACTTTAACAGGTCAGAGAGCTGTAACAGGTGTTTTATCAGGTTAGGTAGCTATAACACATGCTTTAACAAGTCAGGGAGCTTTCACAGGAGCTTTAACCGGTCAGGGAGCTTTTACAGGAGCTTTAACCGGTCAGGGAGCTTTTACAGGAGCTTTAACAAATCAGGGAGCTTTTACAGGTACTTTAACAGGTCAGGGAGCTGTAATAGGTGTTTTATCAGGTTAGGTAGCTATAACACATGTTTTAACAGGCCAGAAATCTGTAACAAGTGCTTTAACAGATCAGGCAGCTGTAACAGGTGCTTTAACAGGTCAGGAAGCAGTTAAAGGTGCTTTATCAGGTCAGGGAGCTATAACACATGCTTTAACAAGTCAGGGAGCTTTTACAGGAGCTTTAACCGGTCAGGGAGCTTTTACAGGAGCTTTAACAAATCAGGGAGCTTTTACAGGTACTTTAACAGGTCAGGGAGCTGTAACAGGTGTTTTATCAGGTTAGGTAGCTATAACACATGCTTTAACAGGCCAGAAATCTGTAACAAGTGCTTTAACAGATCAGGCAGCTGTAACAGGTGCTTTAACAGGTCAGGAAGCAGTTAAAGGTGCTTTATCAGGTCAGGGAGCTATAACACATGCTTTAACAAGTCAGGGAGCTTTTACAGGAGCTTTAACAGATCAGGCAGCTGTAACAAGTGCTTTAACAGATCAGGCAGCTGTAACAGGTGCTTTAACAGGTCAGGAAGCAGTTAAAGGTGCTTTATCAGGTCAGGGAGCTATAACACATGTTTTAACAAGTCAGGGAGCTTTTACAGGAGCTTTAACCGGTCAGGGAGCTTTTACAGGAGCTTTAACCGGTCAGGGAGCTTTAACAGGAGCTTTAACCGGTCAGGGAGCTTTTACAGGAGCTTTAACCGGTCAGGGAGCTTTTACAGGAGCTTTAACAGGTCAGGGAGCTGTAACAGGTGTTTTATCAGGTTAGGTAGCTATAACACATGCTTTTACAAGTCAGGGAGCTTTTACAGGAGCTTTTACCGGTCAGGGAGCATTTACAGGAGCTTTAACCGGTCAGGGAGCGTTTACAGGAGCTTTAACCAATCAGGGAGCTTTTACAGGTACTTTAACAGGTCAGGGAGCTGTAACAGGTGTTTTATCAGGTTAGGTAGCTATAACACATGCTTTAACAAGTCAGGGAGCTTTCACAGGAGCTTTAACCGGTCAGGGAGCTTTTACAGGAGCTTTAACCGGTCAGGGAGCTTTTACAGGAGCTTTAACAAATCAGGGAGCTTTTACAGGTACTTTAACAGGTCAGGGAGCTGTAATAGGTGTTTTATCAGGTTAGGTAGCTATAACACATGTTTTAACAGGCCAGAAATCTGTAACAAGTGCTTTAACAGATCAGGCAGCTGTAACAGGTGCTTTAACAGGTCAGGAAGCAGTTAAAGGTGCTTTATCAGGTCAGGGAGCTATAACACATGCTTTAACAAGTCAGGGAGCTTTTACAGGAGCTTTAACCGGTCAGGGAGCTTTTACAGGAGCTTTAACAAATCAGGGAGCTATAACACATGCTTTAACAAGTCAGGGAGCTTTTACAGGAGCTTTAACAGATCAGGCAGCTGTAACAAGTGCTTTAACAGATCAGGCAGCTGTAACAGGTGCTTTAACAGGTCAGGAAGCAGTTAAAGGTGCTTTATCAGGTCAGGGAGCTATAACACATGTTTTAACAAGTCAGGGAGCTTTTACAGGAGCTTTAACCGGTCAGGGAGCTTTTACAGGAGCTTTAACCGGTCAGGGAGCTTTAACAGGAGCTTTAACCGGTCAGGGAGCTTTTACAGGAGCTTTAACCGGTCAGGGAGCTTTTAGAAAGAAAGAAAGAAAGAAAGAAAGAAACATTTATTTGACTCCACAATATAAAATTTAAATTAATAATAAAAACACAGATAACAAGCAGTTTCAAACAAATAAAACTGTTAAATAAACGATAAACAAGTAAACAATTAAAATAACAATAGGTAACAAATTAACAATCTTATTAATACAATAAAATAAAAAAAATAAAAAATAAAATAAAATAAATGTGAGGAAAAGTAAGTGGAGCCAAACCAGGTAGCCACTCAGTATATGTTGCGACACAGTTGCAACACTGATTTTCAGTGACCCCTCTCTGTAGTGATTGGAGCGGCAGTACGTTCGCAAATATATATTTTAATTAGAACATGTAAATAAAAAACACACGATATACATACACATAAATAAAATTCACATTTTTCAACAATAACACACAATACACACACAATAAAGTAATATATCCAGATAAAATGATAATATACCTACATAATATAAAATACGTTAAGACCTAATGAGAAATACGCAACTAAGGTTGGATTTTGAACTCCTGTAACAGGTATTTTTTATATTTAATTTTAAAAGAGTTTAATGTGTTGGAGTTTAATATAGGTGGTGGAAGATTGTTCCAACACTTAGTTGCGGAGTATTTGAAACTTCCCCTGAAGGCAATTGTGAAACTCCTCGGCATGGCAAGTTTACGAAATGAGGAACGGGTGTCATAGGCGCTGCCCTCCCCCATCCAGGTTAGTTTATCGTATAGATATTTCGGGGCTTTCGTTATGACCACTCCAAAAAGGAGTGACGCGAGGTGCAACCGCCTACGATATTCCATTTTAAGACACCTAGCCTCTACCAGGTACGGAGTAATATGGGTCCTGGGAGGAATATCCCAACAAAAACGCGCACACGCGTTTTGAACACGCTGTATCGCATTCTTGCTACGGCATAATAACCTGGGACCATACATAACGTCGGCATAATTGAACTTGGAGAGTACCAGACTCTCACAGAGTCGGATTCGTACATCGACGTTTAGGTGTTGTCGAATGCGATACAGGAGCTTAAGTCGATAAAAACAATTAGCTATAGTTGTATTCACATATTTTTCGAAACGTAGGTTTTCATCGAAGATCACTCCTAAATTTCGAGCCTCATTTACGCGTTCTATAGAATTATTTTCAATGAAAATAATTGGGTTCTCACACTCAATCCTACGGACCATATTAGGAGTGCCTAAAATCATATATTTTGTTTTATCCTTATTAAGCACCAGTGAGTTCTCGCGAGACCAAGCTGATATACGATCTAGATCGCTGTTAAGTTTTGCGGTTGATGCAGCTGTCTGTGAGGGATCAAAAGAAATATATAATTGAATGTCATCAGCATAGGCATGGTACTTACAGTGCTGTATACAATCAAAAATATCGGCACTGTAGAGAATAAACAACAATGGACCGAGTATAGATCCCTGAGGTACACCCCTGGTTACTGGTGTACACTGAGAAAATGAAACTGATCCGTCCTCCTTGTTCACGGCAACCGTTTGGCACCGTTTACCACTGAGGTAGCTACTGAACCACGCCACCGACTGCGAACTGAAACCATAAAATGTTAGCTTGGATAACAGCAATGGCACATTGAGAGTATCGAAAGCACGTGAGTAATCTAGCAACACCAACAACGTACCCTTGCCACTATCGTGCGCGCTCAAAATATTGTCCAGCACGTCAGTCAACGCCGTAGCCGTACTTCGGTTCTTACGAAAACCGGATTGTAATTCAGGCAATATATTATTACCCTCAAGATACGCCATCAATTGCTTATGCACAACTTTTTCAAGCACCTTTGACAGGCAGGGCAGAATGCTAATCGGGCGGAGGTCTTTATCAGCTAAAGGATTTTCTTTTTTGGGGATAGGTTTTACAAGTGCATGTTGCCATAATGCTGGAAAGGTGCTGGATGATATAGAACTGTTAACAATGTCCGTTAGCACCGTTAAGGTCATAGACGTTGTCAGATGGAACATGTCTAGTGATATATCATCAACACCAATGGCTTGTGATTTAAACTCTTGTAAAGCTTTTAAAACAGTGTCCTGAGACACTGGCTTTAGATTAAACGATGCGTCACTATGACGATGATGTTGATATCTCGTAAGTGTTTGGGGGAGAACATGATCGTGTCCAGGTATGTCAAGAAAATGAGCACTTAATTTGTTTGGGTCGCGGAGATGCGTTGGAAGGATAAGATCTGACCTCTGTTTGACATTAACCTGAGCCTTTATATGTTTCCATAACACTTGCGAGTTTTTAATATTAGCATTGATGAAAGTGTCAAAGTATACCGTTTTTTCGCGAAAGATAGCCGAGTTTACATACTTTTTTAGATCAGTGTAAAACTCTTTATGACAAGACTTCTTAGATCGTCGAAAAGCATCTTGAGCCACATCCCGGCGCCTCATCATCATTTTTATATTGTAGGTCAACCAAGGAGGATATTTGTGTTTTATATAGATAGTCTTTTTGGGTGCATGGAGATCAAAAACATATGAAATAAGAGCAGTTAGAGCGGTCACTTTGTCATTGACATCATTCAAACCAGAAATAAACTCCCAATCTAAGGACCGTAGTGTTTTGTTGAAATCCTCCAAGTGAATATCCTTAATTGGCCTTGATGAGATCCACTTTGGTGTTGGCTTATCAATTTTGAAGTCAAAAGTGCATGAAACAAATGCGTGACCACTAAGGTCCATGATATAGTCTATTTCAGTATTCAATACAGTGGCATTAGTACACACCAAATCAAGTAACGTTTCACTCGTATTCGTAAAATGCGTAGGATTAGAGATAATCTGCTTTAAGTTGGTAGCAATTAAGAAATCATTTAATTTTTGGTAATTAATGTGATTGACATCTAAAAAATTTACATTGAAATCTCCGAGTAGAATAATATTATCACTCCATATGAATGAACCCACAGATTCCATTAAAGCTGCCAAAAATAGATTTATCGACATCCATGGCGGTCGAGGAGGTTTTACAGGAGCTTTAACAGGTCAGGGAGCTGTAACAGGTGTTTTATCAGGTTAGGTAGCTATAACACATGCTTTTACAAGTCAGGGAGCTTTTACAGGAGCTTTTACCGGTCAGGGAGCATTTACAGGAGCTTTAACCGGTCAGGGAGCGTTTACAGGAGCTTTAACAAATCAGGGAGCTTTTACAGGTACTTTAACAGGTCAGGGAGCTGTAACAGGTGTTTTATCAGGTTAGGTAGCTATAACACATGCTTTAACAAGTCAGGGAGCTTTCACAGGAGCTTTAACCGGTCAGGGAGCTTTTACAGGAGCTTTAACCGGTCAGGGAGCTTTTACAGGAGCTTTAACAAATCAGGGAGCTTTTACAGGTACTTTAACAGGTCAGGGAGCTGTAACAGGTGTTTTATCAGGTTAGGTAGCTATAACACATGTTTTAACAGGCCAGAAATCTGTAACAAGTGCTTTAACAGATCAGGCAGCTGTAACAGGTGCTTTAACAGGTCAGGAAGCAGTTAAAGGTGCTTTATCAGGTCAGGGAGCTATAACACATGCTTTAACAAGTCAGGGAGATTTTACAGGAGCTTTAACCGGTCAGGGAGCTTTTACAGGAGCTTTAACAAATCAGGGAGCTTTTACAGGTACTTTAACAGGTCAGGGAGCTGTAACAGGTGTTTTATCAGGTTAGGTAGCTATAACACATGCTTTAACAGGCCAGAAATCTGTAACAAGTGCTTTAACAGATCAGGCAGCTGCAACAGGTGCTTTAACAGGTCAGGAAGCAGTTAAAGGTGCTTTATCAGGTCAGGGAGCTATAACACATGCTTTAACAAGTCAGGGAGCTTTTACAGGAGCTTTAACCGGTCAGGGAGCTTTTACAGGAGCTTTAACAAATCATGGAGCTTTTACAGGTACTTTAACAGGTCAGGGAGCTGTAACAGGTGTTTTATCAGGTTAGGTAGCTATAACACATGCTTTTACCGGTCAGGGAGCTTTTACAGGAGCTTTAACCGGTCAGGGAGCTTTTACAGGAGCTTTAACAAATCAGGGAGCTTTTACAGGTACTTTAAAAGGTCAGGGAGCTGTAACAGGTGTTTTATCAGGTTAGGTAGCTATAACACATGCTTTAACAGGCCAGAAAGCTGTAACAAGTGCTTTAACAGATCAGGCAGCTGTAACAGGTGCTTTACCAGGTCAGGGAGCTGTAACAGGTGTTTTATCAGGTCAGCTAGCTATAACAGATGCTTTAACAGGCCAGAAAGCTGTAACAAGTGCTTTAACAGATCAGGCAGCTGTAACAGGTGCTTTAACAGGTCAGGAAGCAGTTAAAGGTGCTTTATCAGGTCAGGGAGCTATAACACATGTTTTAACAAGTCAGGGAGCATTTACAGGAGCTTTAACCGGTCAGGGAGCTTTTACAGGAGCTTTTACCGGTCAGGGAGCTTTTACAGGAGCTTTAACCGGTCAGGGAGCTTTTACAGGAGCTTTAACCGGTCAGGGAGCTTTTACACGAGCTTTAACAGGTCAGGGAGCTGTAACAGGTGTTTTATCAGGTTAGGTAGCTATAACACATGCTTTAACAAGTCAGGGAGCTTTTACAGGAGCTTTACCCGGTCAGGGAGCATTTACAGGAGCTTTAACCGGTCAGGGAGCGTTTACAGGAGCTTTAACAAATCAGGGAGCTTTTACAGGTACTTTAACAGGTCAGGGAGCTGTAACAGGTGTTTTATCAGGTTAGGTAGCTATAACACATGCTTTAACAAGTCAGGGAGCTTTCACAGGAGCTTTAACCGGTCAGGGAGCTTTTACAGGAGCTTTAACCGGTCAGGGAGCTTTTACAGGAGCTTTAACAAATCAGGGAGCTTTTACAGGTACTTTAACAGGTCAGGGCGCTGTAACAGGTGTTTTATCAGGTTAGATAGCTATAACACATGCTTTTACCGGTCAGGGAGCTTTTACAGGAGCTTTAACCGGTCAGGGAGCTTTTACAGGAGCTTTAACAAATCAGGGAGCTTTTACAGGTACTTTAACAGGTCAGGGAGCTGTAACAGGTGTTTTATCAGGTTAGGTAGCTATAACACATGCTTTAACAGGCCAGAAAGCTGTAACAAGTGCTTTAACAGATCAGGCAGCTGTAACAGGTGCTTTAACAGGTCAGGAAGCAGTTAAAGGTGCTTTATCAGGTCAGGGAGCTATAACACATGCTTTAACAAGTCAGGGAGCTTTTACAGGAGCTTTAACCGGTCAGGGAGCTTTTACAGGAGCTTTAACAAATCAGGGAGCTTTTACAGGTACTTTAACAGGTCAGGGAGCTGTAATAGGTGTTTTATCAGGTCAGCTAGCTATAACAGATGCTTTAACAGGCCAGAAAGCTGTAACAAGTTCTTTAACAGATCAGGCAGCTGTAACAGGTGCTTTAACAGGTCAGGAAGCAGTTAAAGGTGCTTTATCAGGTCAGGGAGCTATAACACATGCTTTAACAAGTCAGGGAGCTTTTACAGGAGCTTTAACCGGTCAGGGAGCTTTTACAGGAGCTTTAACCGGTCAGGGAGCTTTTACAGGAGCTTTAACAAGTCAGGGAGCTTTTACAGGTACTTCAAAAGGTCAGGGAGCTGTAACAGGTGTTTTATCAGGTTAGGTAGCTATAACACATGCTTTAACAAGTCAGGGAGCTTTTACAGGAGCTTTAACTGGTCAGGGAGCCTTTACAGGAGCTTTAACCGGTCAGGGAGCTTTTACAGGAGCTTTAACAAGTCAGGGAGCTTCTTCAGGTACTTTAACAGGTCAGGGAGCTGTAACAGGTGTTTTATCAGGTTAGGTAGCTATAACAGATGCTTAAACAGGTCAGGGAGCTGCAACAGGAGCTTAAACAAATCAGACAGCTGTAACAGGTGCTTTAAAAGGTCAGGAAGCAGTTAAAGGTGTTTTATGAGGTTAGGTAGCTATAACACATGCTTTAACAAGTCAGGGAGCTTTTACAGGAGCTTTTGCCGGTCAGGAAGCTTTTACAGGTACTTTAACAGTTCAGGGAGCTGTAAAAGGTGTTTTATCAGGTTAGGTAGCTATAACAGATGCTTAAACAGGTCAAGGAGCTTTTACAGGAGCTTTAACCGGTCAGGGAGCTTTTACAGGAGCTTTAACCGGTCAGGGAGCTTTTACAGGAGCTTTAACAAGTCAAGGAGCAGTATCAGGTTAGGTAGCTATAACACATGCTTTAACAAGTCAGGGAGCTTTTACAGGAGCTTTAACCGGTCAGGGAGCTTTAACAGGAGCTTTAACCGGTCAGGGAGCTTTTACAGGAGCTTTAACGAATCAGGGAGCTTTTACAGGTACTTTACCAGGTCAGGGAGCTGTAACAGGTGTTTTATCAGGTCAGGGAGCTATAACACATGCTTTAACAAGTCAGGGAGCTTTTACAGGAGCTTTAACCGGTCAGGGAGCTTTTACAGGAGCTTTAACCGGTCAGGGAGCTTTTACAGGAGCTTTAACCGGTCAGGGAGCTTTTACAGGAGCTTTAACAAGTCAGGGAGCTTTTACAGGTACTTTAACAGGTCAGGGAGCTGTAACAGGAGCTTAAACAAATCAGACAGCTGTAACAGGTGCTTTAAAAGGTCAGGAAGCAGTTAAAGGTGCTTTAACAGGTCAGGGAGCTATAACACATGCTTTAACAAGTCAGGGAGCTTTTACAGGAGCTTTTACCGGTCAGGAAGCTTTTACAGGTACTTTAACAGTTCAGGGAGCTGTAAAAGGTGTTTTATCAGGTTAGGTAGCTATAACAGATGCTTAAACAGGTCAAGGAGCTTTTACAGGAGCTTTAACCGGTCAGGGAGCTTTTACAGGAGCTTTAACCGGTCAGGGAGCTTTTACAGGAGCTTTAACAAGTCAGGGAGCTTTTACAGGTACTTTAACAGGTCAGGGAGCTGTAACAGGTGTTTTATGAGGTTAGGTAGCTATAACAGATGCTTAAACAGGTCAGGGAGTTGTAACAGGTGCTTTAAAAGGTCAGGAAGCTGTAACAGGTGCTTTAACAGGTCAGGAAGCAGTTAAAGGTGCTTTAACCGGTCAGGGAGCTATAACACATGCTTTAACTAGTCAGGGAGCTTTTACAGGAGCTTTTACCGGTCAGGGAGCTTTTACAGGTACTTTAACAGGTCAGGGAGCTGTAACAGGTGTTTTATCAGGTTAGGTAGCTATAACAGATGCTTAATTAGGTCAGGAAGCAGTTATTGGTGCTTTAACAGGTCAGGGAGCTATTACAGGTGCTTTATCAGGTCAGGGAGCTATAACACATGCTTTATCAGGTCAGGGAGCTATAACACATGCTTTAACAAGTCAGGGAGCTTTTACAGGAGCTTTAACTGGTCAGGGAGCTTTTACAGGAGTTTAACAAGTCAGGGAGCTGTAACAGGTGTTTTATCAGGTTAGGTAGCTATAACAGATGCTTAAACAGGTCAGGAATTAGTTAAAGGTGCTTTAACAGGTCAGGGAGCTATAACATATGCTTTAACAAGTCAGGGAGCTTTTACAGGAGCTTTAACTGGTCAGGGAGCTTTTACAGGAGTTTAACAAGTCAGGGAGCTGTAACAGGTGTTTTATCAGGTTAGGTAGCTATAACAGATGCTTAAACAGGTCAGGAATTAGTTAAAGGTGCTTTAACAGGTCAGGGAGCTATAACATATGCTTTAACAAGTCAGGGAGCTTTTACAGGAGCTTTAACTGGTCAGGGAGCTTTTACAGGTACTTTAAAAATAAATAAATGCATTATAGCTGCAGGTATAGTTACACTTAATATAGCTGCAGGTATAGTTACACTTAATATAGCTGCAGGTATAGTTACACGCAATATAGCTGCAGGTATAGTTTCACGCAATATAGCTGCAGGTATAGTTTCACGCAATATAGCTGCAGGTATAGTTACACGCAATATAGCTGCAGGTATAGTTTCACGCAATATAGCTGCAGGTATAGTTTCACGCAATATAGCTGCAGGTATAGTTACACGCAATATAGCTGCAGGTATAGTTACACGCTCTACAGATGCAGATATAGTTTCACGCAATATAGCTGCAGGTATAGTTACACGCAATATAGCTGCAGGTATAGTTACACGCTCTACAGATGCAGATATAGTTTCACGCAATATAGCTGCAGGTATAGTTACATGCAATATAGCTGCAGGTATAGTTACACGCAATATAGCTGCAGGTATAGTTACACGCTCTACAGATGCAGATATAGTTTCACGCAATATAGCTGCAGGTATAGTTTCACGCAATATAGCTGCAGGTATAGTTACACGCTCTACAGATGCAGATATAGTTTCACGCAATATAGCTGCAGGTATAGTTACACGCTCTACAGATGCAGATATAGTTTCACGCAATATAGCTGCAGGTATAGTTTCACGCAATATAGCTGCAGGTATAGTTACACGCTCTACAGATGCAGATATAGTTTCACGCAATATAGCTGCAGGTATAGTTACATGCAATATAGCTGCAGGTATAGTTACACGCAATATAGCTGCAGGTATAGTTACACGCTCTACAGATGCAGATATAGTTTCACGCAATATAGCTGCAGGTATAGTTTCACGCAATATAGCTGCAGGTATAGTTACTCGCTCTACAGATGCAGATATAGTTTCACGCAATATAGCTGCAGGTAAAGTTTCACGCAATATAGCTGCAGGTATAGTTACACGCAATATAGCTGCAGGTATAGTTACACGCTCTACAGATGCAGATATAGTTTCACGCGATATAGCTGCAGGTATAGTTTCACGCAATATAGCTGCAGGTATAGTTCCACGCTCTACAGATGCAGATATAGTTTCACGCAATATAGCTGCAGGTATAGTTACATGCAATATAGCTGCAGGTATAGTTACACGCAATATAGCTGCAGGTATAGTTACTCGCTCTACAGATGCAGATATAGTTTCACGCAATATAGCTGCAGGTAAAGTTTCACGCAATATAGCTGCAGGTATAGTTACACGCAATATAGCTGCAGGTATAGTTAGACGCTCTACAGATGCAGATATAGTTTCACGCAATTTAGCTGCAGGTATAGTTTCACGCAATATAGCTGCAGGTATAGTTACACGCTCTACAGATGCAGATATAGTTTCACGCAATATAGCTGCAGGTATAGTTTCACGCAATATAGCTGCAGGTATAGTTACACGCAATATAGCTGCAGGTATAGTTACACGCTCTACAGATGCAGATATAGTTTCACGCGATATAGCTGCAGGTATAGTTTCACGCAATATAGCTGCAGGTATAGTTACACGCAATATAGCTGCAGGTATAGTTACACGCTCTACAGATGCAGATATAGTTTCACGCAATATAGCTGCAGGTATAGTTACACGCAATATAGCTGCAGGTATAGTTACACGCTCTACAGATGCAGATATAGTTTCACGCGATATAGCTGCAGGTATAGTTTCACGCAATATAGCTGCAGGTATAGTTACACGCAATATAGCTGCAGGTATAGTTACACGCTCTACAGATGCAGATATAGTTTCACGCAATATAGCTGCAGGTAAAGTTTCACGCAATATAGCTGCAGGTATAGTTACACGCAATATAGCTGCAGGTATAGTTACACGCTCTACAGATGCAGATATAGTTTCACGCGATATAGCTGCAGGTATAGTTTCACGCAATATAGCTGCAGGTATAGTTACACGCTCTACAGATGCAGATATAGTTTCACGCGATATAGCTGCAGGTATAGTTTCACGCAATATAGCTGCAGGTATAGTTACATGCAATATAGCTGCAGGTATAGTTACACGCAATATAGCTGCAGGTATAGTTACACGCTCTACAGATGCAGATATAGTTTCACGCAATATAGCTGCAGGTATAGTTTCACGCAATATAGCTGCAGGTATAGTTACTCGCTCTACAGATGCAGATATAGTTTCACGCAATATAGCTGCAGGTAAAGTTTCACGCAATATAGCTGCAGGTATAGTTACACGCAATATAGCTGCAGGTATAGTTACACGCTCTACAGATGCAGATATAGTTTCACGCGATATAGCTGCAGGTATAGTTTCACGCAATATAGCTGCAGGTATAGTTCCACGCTCTACAGATGCAGATATAGTTTCACGCAATATAGCTGCAGGTATAGTTACATGCAATATAGCTGCAGGTATAGTTACACGCAATATAGCTGCAGGTATAGTTAGACGCTCTACAGATGCAGATATAGTTTCACGCAATTTAGCTGCAGGTATAGTTTCACGCAATATAGCTGCAGGTATAGTTACACGCTCTACAGATGCAGATATAGTTTCACGCAATATAGCTGCAGGTATAGTTTCACGCAATATAGCTGCAGGTATAGTTACACGCAATATAGCTGCAGGTATAGTTACACGCTCTACAGATGCAGATATAGTTTCACGCGATATAGCTGCAGGTATAGTTTCACGCAATATAGCTGCAGGTATAGTTACACGCAATATAGCTGCAGGTATAGTTACACGCTCTACAGATGCAGATATAGTTTCACGCAATATAGCTGCAGGTATAGTTACACGCAATATAGCTGCAGGTATAGTTACACGCTCTACAGATGCAGATATAGTTTCACGCGATATAGCTGCAGGTATAGTTTCACGCAATATAGCTGCAGGTATAGTTACACGCAATATAGCTGCAGGTATAGTTACACGCTCTACAGATGCAGATATAGTTTCACGCAATATAGCTGCAGGTATAGTTACACGCTCTACAGATGCAGATATAGTTTCACGCAATATAGCTGCAGGTATAGTTACACGCAATATAGCTGCAGGTATAGTTACACGCTCTACAGATGCAGATATAGTTACATGCAATATAGCTGCAGGTATAGTTACACGCAATATAGCTGCAGGTATAGTTACTCGCTCTACAGATGCAGATATAGTTTCACGCAATATAGCTGCAGGTATAGTTACATGCAATATAGCTGCAGGTATAGTTACACGCAATATAGCTGCAGGTATAGTTAGACGCTCTACAGATGCAGATATAGTTTCACGCAATTTAGCTGCAGGTATAGTTTCACGCAATATAGCTGCAGGTATAGTTACACGCTCTACAGATGCAGATATAGTTTCACGCAATATAGCTGCAGGTATAGTTTCACGCAATATAGCTGCAGGTATAGTTACACGCAATATAGCTGCAGGTATAGTAACACGCTCTACAGATGCAGATATAGTTTCACGCGATATAGCTGCAGGTATAGTTTCACGCAATATAGCTGCAGGTATAGTTACACGCTCTACAGATGCAGTTATAGTTTCACGCAATATAGCTGCAGGTATAGTTACATGCAATATAGCTGCAGGTATAGTTACACGCAATATAGCTGCAGGTATAGTTACACGCTCTACAGATGCAGATATAGTTTCACGCAATATAGCTGCAGGTATAGTTACACGCAATATAGCTGCAGGTATAGTTTCACGCAATATAGCTGCAGGTATAGTTTCACGCAATATAGCTGCAGGTATAGTTACACGCAATATAGCTGCAGGTATAGTTACACGCAATATAGCTGCAGGTATAGTTACACGCTCTACAGATGCAGATATAGTTTCACGCGATATAGCTGCAGGTATAGTTTCACGCAATATAGCTGCAGGTATAGTTACACGCTCTACAGATGCAGATATAGTTTCACGCAATATAGCTGCAGGTATAGTTACATGCAATATAGCTGCAGGTATAGTTACACGCAATATAGCTGCAGGTATAGTTACACGCAATATAGCTGCAGGTATAGTTACACGCAATATAGCTGCAGGTATAGTTACACGCTCTACAGATGCAGATATAGTTTCACGCAATATAGCTGCAGGTATAGTTACACGCAATATAGCTGCAGGTATAGTTACACGCTCTACAGATGCAGATATAGTTTCACGCAATATAGCTGCAGGTATAGTTACATGCAATATAGCTGCAGGTATAGTTACACGCTCTACAGATGCAGATATAGTTTCACGCAACATAGCTGCAGGTATAGTTTCACGCAATATAGCTACAGGTATAGTTACACGCTCTACAGCTGCAGGTATAGTTACATGCAATATAGCTGCAGGTATAGTTACACGCAATATAGCTGCAGGTATAGTTTCACGCAATATAGCTGCAGGTATAGTTTCACGCAATATAGCTGCAGGTATAGTTTCACGCAATATAGCTGCAGGTATAGTTTCACGCAATATAGCTGCAGGTATAGTTACACGCAATATAGCTGCAGGTATAGTTACACGCTCTACAGATGCAGATATAGTTTCACGCAATATAGCTGCAGGTATAGTTACACGCAATATAGCTGCAGGTATAGTTACACGCTCTACAGATGCAGATATAGTTTCACGCAATATAGCTGCAGGTATAGTTTCACGCAATATAGCTGCAGATATAGTTACACGCAATATAGCTGCAGGTATAGTTACACGCAATATAGCTGCAGGTATAGTTACACGCTCTACAGATGCTGATATAGTTTCACGCAATATAGCTGCAGGTATAGTTACACGCAATATAGCTGCAGGTATAGTTACACGCTCTACAGATGCAGATATAGTTTCACGCAATATAGCTGCAGGTATAGTTACACGCAATATAGCTGCAGGTATAGTTACACGCTCTACAGATGCAGATATAGTTTCACGCAATATAGCTGCAGGTATAGTTACATGCAATATAGCTGCAGGTATAGTTACACGCAATATAGCTGCAGGTATAGTTAGACGCTCTACAGATGCAGATATAGTTTCACGCAATATAGCTGCAGGTATAGTTTCACGCAATATAGCTGCAGGTATAGTTACACGCTCTACAGATGCAGATATAGTTTCACGCGATATAGCTGCAGGTATAGTTACACGCAATATAGCTGCAGGTATAGTTACACGCTCTACAGATGCAGATATAGTTTCACGCGATATAGCTGCAGGTATAGTTACACGCAATATAGCTGCAGGTATAGTTACACGCTCTACAGATGCAGATATAGTTTCACGCGATATAGCTGCAGGTATAGTTTCACGCAATATAGCTGCAGGTATAGTTACACGCTCTACAGATGCAGATATAGTTTCACGCAATATAGCTGCAGGTATAGTTACATGCAATATAGCTGCAGGTATAGTTACACGCAATATAGCTGCAGGTATAGTTACACGCTCTACAGATGCAGATATAGTTTCACGCAATATAGCTGCAGGTATAGTTACATGCAATATAGCTGCAGGTATAGTTACACGCAATATAGCTGCAGGTATAGTTACACGCAATATAGCTGCCGGTATAGTTACACGCAATATAGCTGCAGGTATAGTTACACGCTCTACAGATGCAGATATAGTTTCACGCAATATAGCTGCAGGTATAGTTACACGCCATATAGGAACCTTAACGTGCACAGCAAAACTACTCCCGTATTCCGTGTTCATACCAACGGTGTAGTCAGCAGTTTGTTGTGAAAGCCGGGCCGTAACACGTGCTCTGCCTAAAATAATTATAGTAAACATCATCATATTTGATTATAAATCATTTGAAAGCAAAAATATCAAATCCAACAAAAAGATCGTGTTCCGTCGTTACAATATTGTATTCATTGAAAAATGTTTCTTGTTGGTAGAGATGGTTATTAATTGTCTCAATAGATGGCGTGCGGTGTGTCCCTTAGACAAATAAATTCGATCGCTTTGGCGGGTCACGAGTGGCTGAATTGGTCAGGCATCCGCCCCGGATAGGCGTGAAAGGATGCGGGTTCGAGTCCCGCCTCGTAATCGAATTTTTTCTGTTCTTTATAAATTTATAAATATAATTTATTTGTTACAATGAAGTATTGTCTCTTGCAGCACCCGATGTTCGTGTTCGACTGCCTGCTGCTGTCGGGCAGCTCCGCGCTGGGGCAGGTGCTCATCTACCGCACCATCGCGCGGTTCGGGGCCGTCGTGTTCACTATTATCATGACGCTTAGACAGGTTTGCACTTTTATACAGCCTCACATTGCGAGTACAATGATTTTTTTAATACTATTTTAACGTGGATATTGTATTTACTTTACTTCGTACTCATCAGTTAATGTTATGTCACTTTCATTGAAATTTAATTTGCTCCAAATTTAATTATATTTTTTTATATTCTCACCTATTGATTTATTTATAACTCGTATTTAAGTATATTTGAAATATATAAATGTGGTTTTTCTCATTTCTGATGTCAGCTCTAACATCCGAAACGGGATAAATCACGAGAATCGAAGCGAATATAACTTCGAACGGCCTAGGGTTCTACATAATTATTCATATTAAGTTATTTCTTATTCCATTAACCAATGGATCTGCGTTATCCGTACATAATGGAAAAGTAAATAAATAATATCTTCTTTATTTATTAAAGTGAAACTTTTATTACATCGTCTCAAACTGTTTGGTCTGTGTAGCGCATGTCGCGTGTATCGCGGCTGCCGAGTAGGTATACCTACTCGGCAGCCGACCGTCACGCGACATGCGTTACACAAAGCAGTGTTCGGAACCGTTCGAACAGTTTCACTTTTACCGTGGTTTCATAAAACCACACAACATTTTTGTTTATATTCGTGTCTGTCTGTGTCAGGCGGTGTCGATCCTCGTGTCGTGCTTGGTGTACGGGCACGCGGTGTCGGCGGGCGGCGCGCTGGGCGTGCTGCTCGTGTTCGCCGCCGTGCTGCTGCGCCTGCACTGCCGCAGACGGGCTCGCCGCACACCGCAACCCGCGTAGCATATACCCCCCCACTCCCCGCCCTCCCCGCCGCACACACCGCCCGGGTATAGGCAGGTGTTCAACCTGGACTGCTCGAGAACGTTCGAGCTACGGTTGTAATTAGCGTCGCGGTGTAGCATAGCATATAGTAACTCCACTCCCCCTCCCCGCCGCATACCCCGCCCGGGTATACGCCCGTGTGCAATCGGGACTGTTCGAGAACGTTCGAGCTACGGCTCTAATCAGCATCTGCAAGCATACCCCCCTCCCTTCACCTCACACCCCACCGGGGTATAGGCGGGTTTTCAACCTGGAATGTTCGAGAACGTTCGAGCTGCGGCTATAAGCAGAGAAGATTCTTCTAGAACATTCGATCGGATGCTGCAGCTGTAACTAGCTACCGTGCATCATGGTCATTCTAGATTGTTCTAGAATATTCGAGTTGCGGCTGTAAATGGTTCCAGAATATTTGTAATAGTGTGTAATTTTAATCAGTTATACGTCGCAAATATACAACTAGTTAAAAATTTAGTAGATATTGAATTTGAATATCATGTGAAAACCAAGTAAAATATTATAGAACTTAGCTCTCTGTCTTAATAAATGGCACCGTGTTCCTCCTCGATTGTTCTAGAATTTTTTTTCTGGTGGTGGAACTTAAGAGTGATAACACTTAGTGACAATTTAGAACTTTTAAGATAAAGTGTATTTTACAGTAGTATAGACAAATTTCAAGGCCTAGTGGAACTTCTTGATAATTCTAGAACTCGAATAATAACCTGAGACTGGATGATTTACACACATATGTAAATTTAAAATGTTAAAAATTTCAGAAGTTCATAAAAACAATGTTTTTGGAATGGGAAACTATTCCAAGTCCAATGGAAGATTCTAGAACTTATACAGAATCCATGGAATTTTCTAGAATTTTAGAATTGTTCCCGATACTACTTAATAAATATCCAAACCTATAAAATATGTAATTAGAACTCGTAACTATTTCTGTACCTAGTGCAAAGTGAAAATTCACCTAGCGGAACTTAGAACTATAAAGAGTGGCATTGGAACATTAGATTCCTATTTGTGACTGTTAGATTAATTCTTAGGCAAAACATATGACAAAGTTACATAGCAACAAAATACGTATAATATGTACAACACTTACTATTTTTAATTCATTCTCTTTTGAGAAATGAAGATATATATTATAGGCAATATTTATAACATAATGTTTAAACTATTCCACATTTTGATAGATAACATCATATAACTGTCACAAGGATAGGTTATAGAATATTCTAGACTTGTGCCAAATAAGGCCTAGTAGAATTAATTGGAAATTTTGAGAATAAATTAACAAATTGACTAAAAATATGAAAATTGTTTATGAAAAACATCAAGTACTTATAATTATTGATAAAACAATTTTATTCCTGACCTATTAAATCACAGTATTATTGTATGTGATTGTATGATATAGAACTGAAGATTTTAAATGTGTTAAAAAGAGCATTGTTTGTCTTATTTGACTTTCAGAATAATATTGAATGAAATTCCTATGTTTTTATCTTATATCTGTCACAAACGAAATAATTATTTAAAAAAAATGTAATTCTATATTCTATATATTAAAATTTCCTTAAAAATTCCTTGATCTCCTCAAAATGATTCTATATTCATAAAAATTATAATCTAAATGTGATATCTTTTCTTTAATTATATCTTTTCATATTTCAGATAGACGTATTATTTTTAATTTTCATGTATAAGTAATACAAAAAAATGATTTAAAAACATATATTTAAATCTACCAATTGCTATAATAATGATATGTAAATAGTATGATTTAACAAAGATTCTATGGTGTAATAGTCCATATTCTTTACTATTTCTCTTTACTTTTAACTACTATATCATGGAATCCTTTTACACACGGACAATATATAAAAATCTTTAAAAAAAAGTACTCTTAAAATCGGTTTATCAATAGATAAGTTATTGACTATTTATTATATATATTCCATACTCTGCAAACGAAAGTAAAGCAGCTAATTTTAATTATGTTTATTGTAATGAGTGGAATATAGCAAATTGTTTTGAAGTGAAACTTCTTAGAAATATCAATGGATTAATAAAAAAATAAACTAAAATAACATACATTTCATTTAATAAGTAGATAAATATAATATAGATAAGTAACAGAGTTAAAGAAGTTTCACTTCTATCTCGCAGCACAAGTATAATCTTTATATATAATTTAATACATATATACTATAACAGTACCCAGTGTTTAATGTACATAATATTTAATAGAACTACTTGTAACAAAGTTACGTATTTTATGTGTAATTTTCTGTAGATATAGTGTTGTGGTTTTAAGTTAAAATAAATATACATGAACGCACAAAAGAGTTTTTCATTTATGCCTAAATTATCTTATTAAAAATGGGACCTAATTAAAAAGACATACGAATACTGAAGTAAATTATTGGTCCATGAACAGCCTTTCGTCATTGTGATCTCTATTAACAACTTTTTCAATGCTCCAAATTAAATTGCCGCTGTTAATTTTTTTAGTTATTAATTTTTATCTGTAATTCCAACGCGAGTGAAATTTTATATTGATCTTTAAACCACTAAACATACTGTAAAATATCGAAAATTTCTGACAAAGGTTCAATTCATTTAAATTATGAAAAAAAAGTATCATTAAATATGACGTCGTTGATCAAATTCAAACAACATTGATATTGTCAAACTCAAATATTGCATAAATTTTGTTTACTATTATTTAATATTTTTTTTGATAATAGCATGAAAACATGTTTTGGCTCTCGAATCCCATCAGTGTGAACAATTACTATGAATTTAAAGAGTTTCAAAACAACCTTTTTTCGAAATCACAACAGTAGGTAAAGGTAAGATGCAGTACCCTAAGGCAGTACCTATAAACTAGTGAATGGAAGTAGGTAAAATTATTCTTTGTATACGTGCTATCTAAGTTCTCTCCGATTTTCATCTGTCGTTGTCTAGGGGCGTATTATGCGCGTGCGATGCCTATGCTGCGTTCGCTTACGCCCGAGATTGCCGCTGACTAGTCCTAGGGTGAAATTTAAATGTATTTCGAGGATTGCCCGATGGCTTTTGCCAAACCTAAGATAAACCAGTCCTAACGCGAAGAGGTTGTGTTTCGGGATTTGACAATAACATTAGTGTATGTCTGTAGAGCGCATGCTAGGCTCTGTGCTGCTGACGCTGGCGCTGGCGCTGGGCATGGCGCCGTGCGTGCTGCAGCGCGCCTGCCCCGCCCGCGCGCCGCACCCGCCTTCTAGTGTCTGTCTGCATCGCGTACCGAACCGCAAGTAATATAACAGTATATACATGGATAGATAAAGTTTGATGGTTATGTTAGTTGCTTCCAATCACACCTGTTCACAATTACACGGATTGACTATAGGGTCCTAAAATCCAAAAGCTAGCTGCAAATCTCGTTATTACGTGATAATTCAACAAACGAATTTATTATATTTTATTGCTGCCGCTCCGGCAAGTCCGACTCCGACTCGCTGTAGATCTCACAACTTATGTTTCTGGCTCATGTACCCTAAATACCTGCGGATAACAAACATAGATCAAGCGCTTTAGCTATAACTTGATCAATGAGGTCAACCATGATCATTGGACATTTTACCAAACTCTTATTTAGCTTTTAAAAAAACTATTTTTTTGGTCCATGACCTAGATACTTATTGTTGTCTATCATATTCAGGAGTTCAACGCCCAAATTCTCCAAAAAGTGTTGAAGAATTACTCTTTACGAATAAATTCCAGTAGAAACGACGTCGTTGCAATTTTGAACGGATAAGTAATTCAGGTAAGTTTAGAAGAATTTTTTTTGTAAGTAAGTGCCTAAGGTACCTATAGAAATATATCGTAAAATTAAACACGTCTTACAAATCCTATCATAATCCTAGTACTTACAAAATTTACCTAGTCTGTATGCAAGCATAAGACAAAGGTATGACGAGCGAATATTTGACGAATGCTCAAGTATCTCATCCGCCAATTATTATTTACAAAATACAGCGATTGTTGTCATTTACCACATCCATTGCCCTCCTACCACGAGATACATTCATAATTAATTAATCATTTAATATTAATTTGTTCAACATAATTATTTTTTGGTTCTGGAATAGACATCTGGTAATTTATAAATTAGAATACCAACTGTAACATCGAAGTGTTTCTGGTATGTTAACCCATGTTCTCACGTTATAAACTAATATCTACTGAAACAGCATTGATAGATTCACAAGTATGTTTCCTTATTAACAATCTATATTTTTTCACTAACTTTAGGATAGAGTACTCAAATAATACACAACTACTATATTATAATACTTTAATTCAAAAATCACGTTTTAATAACACACATATGACCTACAGTTTCAGTTATTACCGCATTAGGATAATCCTGAAAATGTAATTGATATGTGTAAATAAATAAATAAATTAATCGCAAACGCCAGCACATAGTACGGGGTCGAGCCATGTCGGACAGTGTATATGAGCGGTCTGGTCAGTGCCCGCGCGAGTACTCCTGCCGACGCTGCTACTGCTGCCGCTGGCTGCTCTGCTGCTTCTCCTGCCGCTGCGCCTGCCACAAGTACACGGACTGATGGATGCTGTACTAGCTCTGGTCGCGCTCGTTGCGGTGCAACAGGTCTTTGTTTATCTGTATTAATGTGTAGTGGATTGTTGTAGGTTTTTGGTAGTTCCTGCGATGTATCCAGATTATACGAGTTTTAGAATTCAAATTACTTATTAAAAAACTTGTTAAAATTAATTGGTTGGAAAATGTGTAGAAAGTAGTTAAATGCTCTTAAGAATGAGAAGGTTGAATTTTGACAATCACGGGATATAATTTTCTTTGCGATGTAACTCGACATTTGAATAGCTTTTCTGAATAGAATTTGGTCATAATTGGATGATTTGGGAATTTGCATTTAGTTGCCATTATGAACAGTTGTTTGTAATGTGTGTGTTTGTAATTTTCAAATAAATTCATTTGTGCTACCTATACATATTTCCTTTGAGTCGAAACTTACATCAGTAAATATTTATAAACCTATTCAGAACTTAACTTAATTTTCTTTTTACAGGTAGCTGGAGATTGCAAGAATTGCGTAGTAAGTATTACCATGACATTCAAATCCATCAATTTTTTATTCATTTAAGTATTATATTATCATCCTTCACAGTCTCTAGGCAAGGAAGAGAAGGCAATGTTCCGCGCGCACTCTGAAGCGTGTCTCCCAGAGTCGCACGTGGAGCCGAAGCTTCTAGAAGCGATGCTGCGCGGGCAGCTGGTCGATGACCCGGCGCTCAGGAAGCACGTGTACTGCGTCCTGCTCAAGTGTAAGGTGATCGGGAAGGACGGCAAGATGCAGAAGGCGGCGGTGCTGGGCAAGCTGGCGGCAAGGAGCGATGGACGGAATGTTACTAAGGTTTGATATGGTTGCTACTGAAATTCAAACTCAAACTGAAATATTAATCTACGTTACGTTTCGTTAAAAAAAAAGAAAAAAAATATTGGTTGGTTGATTGATTGATTTATTTTCGGGCTATTTTCAGAATAGAAAATTTCGCGTTGATGATTTACGTTCTCTTGATTTTTAATTCAGTATATACATACTTTAAGAGCGCTCGTAAATTTGAGACATGTATTTTGTAGAGATATAGAGACGACAATAATAAGAACTTTTTGTAGAGATATAGAGTTAATAAGAATAAGAACTCAATGCATGATAATTCTAAATGAGATGAAATGAAATGATAATTTATTTGTAAAATTCCTTAATTGCTATTTATAACTCTACATTATCGGTTTGTTATCTTTAGGTATTGGAAAGCTGCGCTGACCAACGCGGAGACAACCCAGAAGACCTAGCCTGGAACCTCTTCCGTTGCGGCTACGACAAGAAAGCAGTGCTCTTCGACTACATGCCCATGGCCACAGATAACGATAGCTCAAGCTAATCGAACGTGTAGACACACCTTTATCACAATATGTTTTCTAAATTGTACCAATCTTCTTTTATTAACAACATTGTTACTTTTGTTGAGATGTATTTAAATAATTGTACTTTCCTATTTAATAAATAAAACTAAAAAATGTTTGTTTTATTTTATTCCTTTATATATTTTAAGAAAATCGTCGAACGACTCGAACGCAATTTAATATGTTCGCCTAGTTCGATTTATATCCGCTTGTGACTTTGATTAGAATAC
Organism: Colias philodice; assembly: GCF_061535455.1. Classification (NCBI taxonomy): domain Eukaryota; kingdom Metazoa; phylum Arthropoda; class Insecta; order Lepidoptera; family Pieridae; genus Colias; species Colias philodice. The sequence continues at coordinate 9,736,795 of NC_143105.1, read as the reverse complement.
CTATTTTTAATAAGAAATAACAAAACTTGAAAATACTTATGTCATTTTATATAAAACTAGCATTTGACCGCGGCTACACTCGCGTTCTAAATGGAAATCTAAACCATTCTTCATAAGTTCAAATTTAAAAACTTGGTTTACCCGTTTAGAAAGAGGATGAAAAGTACACGCACATTTAAAATCAGGATGTATTAAGGTTTCAGAAATCATAAAATAGATCATGTAGTGTTATGTAAGGTACCTCCTATTACATCAGTTCGCACTTGGCTGGTTCTGATCCGGCACATCCGCAAATGAAGTCATCGCCCATGAATGAATGCACTCAATGAAATTTTGACCGGCTATCTCTCGTTGAGATGCCTATCAATGAAACGGATTTAGTCTTTAGTAGCTAAACAATATCTTTCGGTTTTCCACAACATTTTTCATTGAATATATTTTAATTTTTAGGTACTATAAATTCGAGAGAAATATTTGAACTCAGTGAAATCCGTAACTGTTAGGTACAGCCTACTTGATATTCAATAATTGTCTAGTTGCACTTAGCACACGTAAGTGTAAATTATGTTCGAAACAGCTTTATGATCTCATTGCAGGCTGTAGGCGGTGACCCACTGTGAGCCTGTGTGGAGCTGGCAGTATGCTCGTAAGCCTGTGCCTAAACACATTACGGTTTGACATTGCGTTTCCCGCGCTTTCCGATTTGTTTATCTGTGCACTATCGTTTGGCGGGAATTTAATAAAAAGTTTTATTGGTGACTTTTTAAGATATTAATGAGTAGTAATTACTTAGTTTAATGATATAAGTGTGTTTTTGTGAATTCGTTTAGTGAGGTGTGAATGTCTAATGTGTGGAAAACAAGCGAGGATTAGAGGAATAGTTATCGACGGTAAATAATACATAGTAATAAACTGTAATAAATTATATCTAGTAATATTTATATACTTATCACATAATATGGGTATTGGTATTGATTACATATTACTATCGTACTTAAATCTTGCATTTATAGCGGAAAAGCTTCTAAATTGACTCTGTACTCTGTATACGTGAAATGAATAATGTATATGCTTAGTATATCGTACAATAAAGCTCTTGCATTATTTTAAGTTTTTATCTAGATAGGAATAACTAATTTTGAATTAATCTAAATTAATTTTAATATAATTATAATGCTCAGCTCTATCAGACGCTCTATCTATGTAAGTAATCATCACCATATTTATTATAATTTATAGTTTTTTTTTACAGTCATGAACTTTTCTGCTCAGTGCCAGATATAATAAAATAATGCAAAAGCGATTAAAGAAATGAATAATTATAAATGCGAAACTAACTCTATCCGTCTGTCTGCATGTCTCATCTTTCGCCCATACTACTGAACCGATTGGAATGAAATTTGGTTGGTAGGTAGGTTAGGTAGATAGTTATAGTTCGGTAAATAAGCGAAGTAGAGTGAACTGGTACCTACTAGGAAAACACGTATCATTTTAGACCAAATCCTAGCTTAAAATCAGACGAGATTGCGGTCTAGTGCTTTGTGCTTTGACAATAGTCAATAAAAAAAATTTAACAAGCTGTACCCAATATTCTATTTGTGTAGCTCACTTCCAGCCCTAAAAATCGAAACGTTTGATGCAAAACTCTACATTTTTTTACGTAATCATTTTATGTAATTTATATAAATCGATAGTCCACATGCGTACATACATCATATAAACGACAGTGTTATTGTCACGGCCTGTAGGCGTCACGGAGGCTGCACTTTTGGTGCGAACTTTGCGTCTATTCCGAACCTACATAACGCTTGGTACTCATTAATCATTTGCGCATTATTTATTGATAATACACGATAAAGATAACCCAAAAAAATATAGATACCGAAGATTAATAATTTTTATGAGGTAATGCTGAATCTTGAGTGTATGTAGGTATGTATGTTTTGGGAAGATACATAAGATGGACATAATGTGTCGGCAATAAACATATAGGTACCTATTTATTATTATAAGATCGTAAATTGTTCTCAATGCGGGGATTTGTCCGTAAATAATATTAAAAAAGTAAGCAAAACTGTCTTGTTCAACATATTTTATGATCTCAAAATATAGAGCAACTTGTATTCATTTTATAGACAACTCGTATATACTTGACGCAGTGGATCATTTAAAAAAAAATGTTTAAATTAGCAAAAGTACTAAGTAGAGACTAATTTCGGTATAATTCACTTACATATACATATTATGTAATATCATTATATTATGTAAATTATTAATGAACTGTATGTCCTGTGCCTATATTACAATTTATACCTATCGAACCATTTCTTATGAAAAACATATCAATAGCAGATAGTGTTGCAGTGTTGGCGGCTAATTAATTAATTGCTTGTAATTAATAGAGTGCTGACACTCCAATCTCCATTAAATACGACGTGTAATGAGCGTGGGTGTTCGGACCAAATTTGCCAATTTTCCGCCTCTTAGTTTATTTGAATAGCTTAGTTAGTATACGATATATAAAAAAGTAGCATGGGTATTTTCTAACCACTTTTCACGGATTGAGCCGGGACAAAGAGGTTAGGTCAGATCAGAAGGTCATCGGTAATGTTGTAATTTTATTCAGTGAATAGAATGTACCAAATTACTCTTATAGGCACAGAGATTTCGCACTTCAACCTATCTTACGTTATTCATTATGGATTACTTCCTATAAGTCCTATGGGGATGAGGTTTCAAATAAGTACATTTTTATTTCTCCCAAATACGAACGTATCCAAAATATTCCGAGCATAGGTAACTATGACATATCACATTATACAAAATAAATAATAATATTATGTTCTGCTGTATTACAGCCGTATTCAATAATGGTTAAGGTGTGATTCAGACAGAATATGATACCAACGCATCATTATTTAATGTGAGCGTATAATTGCTAATTATAGTTTTTGTGTGTGGTCGTCATAATATCGTCTTCAAGCCGTTAAAATATATCGACTTGTGTTTTTTCATTTCACACCAGCACTGGATGGCGCTAATGATAACTGAATCATAATTCATATTGCTCACTGGCTCTATAATTATTATGATATAATTTTATTAAAATGTTAGTAAGTAAGTAATAAATATACCTAGTGGAGCCATCAATATATCGAATTTCATTATATACATGATCTATTTAAATTGAGTCCAGTTATAAATACTAATTAATATTGCGCAGGTCAGAGCACTGCACTTTTGATTTCGCGCCAAAAATAATAAATCAAACCAAAGATAGCGACTCCCTTAAACGGGCAGAGACAATGGTCTACGGGTATTAAAGATTATGGTAATATTGGTAATACGGAAATGGGTACGGCTCGTACTTAAATTATATTTTATATAGACCCCTAGAATGGTAGCGGACAGATTTGGTGTTATTATTGATTCTCGAACGAGATAATATGACAGTCATTTGAATGTGAATCAGATATGGCAATAAGGAAACTTCGATGGTAATATAATCATAACCCACTCGAAGTGAACGCGTTCCTTATTTGCACTTTACAGGTACAGCGATGTTCAGTTTTATGGCTGTGATCTTGCTGTACCTAATGATTAGTTTTCAATTTGCCGATCAAAAATGGTTTTTTTCTTTATCAAGGCCATTGCAATTTGCAATGATGCATTCTCGGTTCCGAATTATATTGACATGTTGTAAAGACTGGACTCCAAAGTATGGAGAAGCTGCAGAAAAGTAGAATCATGTCATCAATCGTTCAACGTCTTACATGCACCAAAATCTCTAAACGTTCTCAATCCAGGGCATATAAGATCTTTAATACACTTATTATTCAGAGAAAGGCATATTTGCCTACAGATAATCTAGAACTTAATTTGCTTCAGCCTTGCGCAGCATTCGCGTTAGGTACATTCTAGATAACCCGCCCTAACCGAATTGTAATAAAGACACATAGGTAATTCCCGATTACATAAGATGGGCTTTAGGAAATTTCCTTATAGTTCACGAAACATCTGTCCAATCGGGCTCCATCCATGTAATAAAGTGTACACGCGTCAGATGGTCAATATTTTATCGCTTTTGTTATTATTTCCTTTTAGACGTGGTCTATATATGAAGACGATGAAGCACGTAGGCTGTTTGTCATGTTGAAGATGCCAAAACTTGGTCCCACGCTCGCAAACATTACCATTTATACCTTTACTGCCATCTTTATTAAGATAATAAGATATTTTATTGTTGGTTTTATTGTTATCTTAATAATAATTAATAACTTATCACAATATAGGGGAATATATTATATAGTGTTTTGTTTTTTTCATACACCCGTACAGTGTACACACATATTTTATTATGTTAACGTATAAAAAACTTTTGCTACATAGGTACAATCTACATAATATATTCTTCTATCTCTATAATTGCAAATCATATTGAAACAAAACAAAGAATACAAACTATGATAATTTGAAAACTCGTATGACTATAGGATTCGGATTTCCATAAACAAAATAGGTAGGTAAGTATAGAAGATGGCATAGTATATTTAGTGAAGTACTGAGAAGTAAGGAGCGCCGTTTTGGGCCAGGTCTATTTGCCGCGTGGGAGCGGGTCAGCGCACAGCTGTGGGTGGCTCCACTTCATCATTGCCAAGTGACAGATAAGCGACATGCACTTGCTGTCAAGATACGGAGTTGATCCAGATGGTAGAATATTGATAATTGCAGTCGAGTTTAAGAATATAATAAAAAATGATGGAGTGTGAAATCACTACGAGGATGGATTTTACACATAGCATTAAAGAAATAAGCAAAAAGTGTACCTTTTTCTTAAATAGACCTCTTTCTTTTGTAGTCAGCTCATATTTTCCTCTCTTCATACTCCGAATTTACCTAACACCAAAGCATGCAGGAACGGAAGGCACATCAAATTCCTTACCTACCATATATAGCCAAATTGTACTGAATATTATTTATCAATTTTTCAATACCAATGGGCGGGTATACAATCAATTAACCCAACTCAGTGAGTCGAGTGACACAACGTGGGTGCTCTTCTAATGGACAACTTATTGTTCTAATCATCACACGGGGCTGTGGTCATTGATCTGTCATTACAATACCACTGCCCACACTGTGTACGAATTTTGAATGATGTTTATTGTTTTGTATTGTTCATAATCTACTTGACATGCTAATTGCTACAACTTATCAGCCATTTCGTTTTAACATACTTAATATGTTTATGATAAATTCCTCCATACTTTTTACATAACTTATTACAGAAAGATAACAGTAAATTAAATGCTGCTAATTCACTAAAAAAAGATATCGCTAGTGCTAGTGAGTTAGTGACTATAGTGTAGTGCCGTAGTGGTCTGTGGTAAGTGTACCGATGTTGATTGATTACCTACATTTACAATAAAACATACGCTGAACTATTCATAGAGTTAGAGAAAATATATAAAACATAATATTATTTCAAAGATTTTGTAAATCGTACTCTATCTAGAGTCTTATTTTAAATCCGGCATTCACACATCCTCCTACCAATTATTAACATTCAACAACCTTACTCGTATGACTTCATCAAGTACCTAATAAAATTGCAATTCCAATAACTGGCACAGTTGATATTAACCAAAGGTGTTGTGTCGCAATAGTAGCGATAAGGTGTTACAATAAAACCTACGCCAGCCGCCGATATGGTCGCTAACTCGTAGTTGGATGCAAATCGTGGGCCAAGGGACTGTTTATGCTAATACAATCGAGTTATGCATGGAAATAATTATGTTAAGGCTGCTTTCAACAGACTCTGAAATTGTAATACAGCATTGTATCGATATGAATCGGAGCTGATGCACGATTGGCTCAATTTTACATGATCGTGATTGTAATTAATTATAATAAATGATTAATGGTTACAATATTTAAATTATTGTAAATTGTACCGACTTGTATTACCTATAATTTTTTCAGAGTATATTAAGAAATGATACTGAATCGTGATTTTAATTAGGTATTTAGTATTTACGCTAATTGCTAATTTTCAAGTTGTCATCAACAGACCACAAAATATCTTGTAGATCAATTATTATGGTAAATAATAGCACTTATTATTGCATACGAATATACGAATACAATAATGTAGGTACCTACTTTTGTGTCACTGACCACTGTGGTAAATATTGTGGTGGGAATAATAATTTTATTTTTTATAATACGTAATACATAATATTTTTCAAAGTAAAAAAAAAAGACGGGTTGCACTCCGGGAGTGCCGGCAGAAGTGAAAACTTGATTATTTTGGAATGGATTCCAAAATATTTGAATATTTTGGAATGGAATCCGTCTTACGCATGGAATATAAGGGCTAAAAAAAAAAAAAAAAAACATCCGTCTTACGCTTTTTCGATCAGGCCATGTGTCCTGACGCGAGTTTAAGATTTTATACCCAACGCCGCTAAAGAAGTTTTCACTTCAAAAACTACTGTGTCAGAGTTTTAATCCAGAATTCAAAATGTAAAATTAATAGATATACCTACGCTATGAATCTTTTTCATAACTTAAGACGATACACAAAAAAAAATCTACTGCTTGGCGGGCGGAGTCTAATAGCTCGCTATCGCGAACGCGGGTGTGCGCGAAGTCATTCTTGCAAACTCGCCGCGCTGCCGCTGGCCGACTCGGGACAAACATGTATGGAGTCGTCATACAGTTATAATATTCTTATACATATATTTAATTGTTGATTTATTGGTTTTATTTTCTTGCTTATAAATAAATAATCTTCTTTTTAACAACTACTTAGACATTATTAAGTCAAGAGTGGAAGATATCTAATCTAATCTAATCTAATCTAATTATAAAGGCGAAAGTTTGTAAGGATGTATGGATGTATGGATGTTTGTTACTCTTTCACGTAAAAACTACTGAACCGATTACAATGAAATTTAGCACACATATAGAAGGTAACTTGGATTAACACATAGGATAGTTTTTATCCCGGAAATCCCACGGGAACGTGAACTATGCGGGTTTTCCTTTGCAAACGCGGGCGAAGCCGCGGGCGGAAATCTAGTCTAGTATATTATAAAGGCGAAAGTTTGTAAGGATGTATGGATGTATGGATGTATGGATGTTTGTTACTCTTTCACGTAAAAACTACTGAACCGATTACAATGAAATTTAGCACACATATAGAGGGTAACTTGGATTAACACATAGGATAGTTTTTATCCCGTAAATCCCACGGGAACGGGAACTATGCGGGTTTTCCTTTGCAAACGCGGGCGAAGCCGCGGGCGGAAATCTAGTCACTAATACAGTAAAACTGATGCGAAACTTTGGATGTTAATTTGTATATTTTTTTGTTAGTTGTTACTTAATCACCACAAGACTACATTACCAATTTTGATAAAATATAGCTAATTGCCTGGATTTACACATAGGATACTTTTTATCCGAACTGAACACTGTGGGATAAGACAGGATTCACGATATAATCTAATTCCACGCGGGCAAAGCCGCGGTCGGAATGATATTTTTTTAAATAAAAAAATTGTTTAAAAAAAAACACAAAATATATTGACGCATGTATTTATTTTTTGCACTCTATTATAATTGTAATTATTCATTACAAATAATCAAAATAAAATAGCCAGAACAAAGTTAGGCCCTGGTAGGGTAGGTAGGCAGGTACAGCAATGTGAGACGAACACTGGCTTATTTATATACCAATAATAATGTATTATAAACATTAAATTAAGTTTACTTTCTAACAACAAAAATACATAATATTAGCTAATGTGAAAGCGAATCAACCAATCATCCCACAAAAATGAAATGTGTACACAGATATTCATCCAAATCGGTTCATGTCATTAGGAGGAGTGACTGCAGCGCCATCTTCCGGGCCCAATTGTGTTTCCAGATCACCCAGGAACTCAATTTAATATACTTACACAAAATTTTTCGAAATGAAAACTCACATTACTATGTAAATATGAATATAAACCTGTTTTATTACTAAGCAATTTCCCGCACAGGTGTAGTAAGTATAAATGAAATAAATATCAACATCAAATTCTTTATACAACATACTTATCTACCACCTTCTAAGAAATGTAATTCTTGAAATTATTTCGTATTTTTTTTAAATATAATACTACTCCAATGAGCTCCTGTTCCATATTATGTCCGCCATACTTCCACTAAGTTCACTATGATTTTTTATTTCTTTGCACTTTGTTGCTTTTTGCTAAAAATGGAATCATGCGATAAAACCAGTAGAGCTTTGATAACATACATTTTTGACTGAATAAAGGTACTTTCGAAGGAGTGGATTCACATTGTGAACAATCAGTGGGTTTTTTTTCCTTCTGGATTCCGGATTTCTGAACAGATTATTTATGCTATAAATGAAAAAATCTTACACATTCGTTATGTACTTAAAACAGGGGTACATATCAAACATCGTCTAAAATACAATTATCATCAAATTTAAAATAAAACCAACTTACTTCATTAATTTGTTCCAATTGTAAGCATTCTTTTCCCTCCAACCTTTATGTTTCTTCTTCTTATTTTCTTTATTGTCCCCATTTGTCTCATTTTGTCTTATCGTGTTGTCACCCTTTTTTACGATTGCGCGAGCGACACAAGTTCCCCGTGTGACGGCCGTAGCGGGAATGACTCGTGCAGCGATCGGGGTAGGAAGGTACAGGGCGGCTCTCGATATATTGGCTGGTCGCGCGCTAATTTCAAGTATTTCTTGTTTATTTCAAAACCATCGCATATTTCAAAATTCTAACACGATAGACGTATAGGTTGTATATTTTATAGTTAATATCCAAAAAGTCGTAACTTTACGTTTGTTATTTTGAAGATGCCAGAGATTAAAAAAAAATAACAATGAGAACTTCGTATTTTTTTTCTATCGAGAAAATATCATGGAATCATGTTTCTAAAACGGTAGACGTATTGTGTTACTATTCAACTTTCTTGTCAAGAATTTTCATCACGACAACTTTAATAATATAAAAATTACGAAGGTTTAAAAAGGGCCGTAAATGTTAGAAAAATTAATTCATCACCTTAAAAGTTAACATACGAAAATATTATAAGAAGAAGCCTAGTACTATCACTAGTTACAAATTACAATCACGTCGATAAGTACTTCCAGAATTATATAACTACAATATTGAATATATTTTGCATATATTTTTATTATTATGTTATGATTTTGCGTTTAAATTAAAATTAAAAAGTGACGATGAAAATGTTAGTGAGCGCCCTAAATAAGCGCTTATAATATTAATTGCCTCATGCCAAGGTTATATTTGTATGCATAAGTGGGTGAGACTCGTTAATCTTTACATATTTTCTATTTAGATTTAGATTAGCTAGACTTCAGACAGGCTATTGGTATCGTTGCAGAAGCGCGACGTACTTCATAGTCATTATTTATCTCTAATTATAATGTAAATAAATGTAGTTAACTCTTTAAAATTTTTAACTTCTTTTTAACCGAAATGATTAAAAACATTTTCGAAATTCATTCAAAAACCATACAATAAATACGAACCAAAACAAGACTTATTGAACTGAATTGGTTTTATTGGGTACCTTAACTAAAGCAAAATACATAATAAAAAAATAATAGAGCGACTGAAGGATAGTCTGCATAAAACGAATCTTTTATGACGCATGCAATATATTTAAATTTTATTTATGTACGGACATTACTTCTTTATATTTTATTTACTCGTTGCCACTGAAAACGCATATTAAGCAGAAATTTATTGCAACACAGTGTAATTTTTCCGCGGTCGTATGACTAATGTGCGGTTCGAGTCCAAAATAAACTTTTTAACTCATCGTCATAATTATGCAATTATTCCCACAAATAATTCAGAATTATGAAATCATGGCATCGACGGTTTTAATCTTGATACGTAATTTTACTTTAAAAATGAAACTTCTTAATTTTGGCACGATTTTTAAACGGTATCACGTGTGCAAAATGAAATTCTAGCGCCGTTTCGCGCCAAAAGAGTGACGTGTGAGTGCAGCGGGCCGGGAGCGGGGCGGGCGGCGCGTGAGCGGTGTAATGTAAACGCGCGTCCATATATGGCAAGCGCGCAGGTAACGCATCCCGGCGAGACCCGCCCGAATTAGCCCAACGCAAGCCGATACATAACCAAATGCGAGTTCGCGGCTGCCAAATACGGCACGAATCTCGAGTTTCTCTGGCACGGCACCAGCCTCCGCGAAACTCTCTATTCCCGTCTAATGCTCGTGAAAAAACACGTAAAAACGCATTTATTTCTGTAGCGAGCGGCCTCTAAATTTAGGCCGTATGGAAACCGAAAGCAATAGCGATTTTGGTCGGCTTGTCTGAATATAGATTAGTGTGCGTCGCGCGCGAGTCCCGGCTCGGCGTTGATAAGCTTGCATCGCGCATCGGTGCATCTCCCCTGGCGTCGCGACTGGCGCTCCATGCTGCCAGAGGGCGCAGGTACACCCTCACCACCCTCACCACCGCCCTCACGCATGTGCGCGCCACTAAACACCATTCGCAAGTGAAAACTGAAAAGCCATTCCGTGATTTTGATTGAAAGTGCACCGCGTCGCAGTTATCGAGCTGATAACATCGCGATAACAAAACAACGTGCTACTGTGATTACACTTAACTGTACGTGGACAATACTTTTTAATTTAATTCTATTGAGTTCTAACAATTATTGAATTGACTTTGAATTGAATTCACAATAGTGATGTGTGAATATAATTATATTCTTTATTTTATTAAATAACAACAAATATATAACGAATGTTTATTTAATCTGTAATCAATTGATTAAATAATTAATAAATCATTCATTAAATAATAATAACTAATAATTTAAATGTGCAATCAATGTATGCAGGATTTTTATGACGTTAAAATGCCAATAAGTTATTACAATAAATGAAGACTAAGTAACCCATAATAATATAACCATGACTGTTTGTAATGATATGGTGGTAAGTGAGGATTAACATTTTGCCACAGTATTACATAAGTTAATAAATTGTTTGAAGGTGAATGAGACAAAATGCTTCGTGCGAATTTACAAAATCGAATTTATTTAAAATAGGTATTGCCCATTCACAAACGTAATTATTTAACCAAACCAATCTGTTAAATAGGCAAGTATTGAGAAAGCGAAATGTTGATATGTACTCACTAATAAGAACCCGTTTCTAAATGGCAGATTTGTCAATTGAAAGAATTACTAGTAAAACAAATGAAGGATAAACAGTAATGTGTGTCATATTGTGAAATTGTGTGCACAAGTCATTACGCCGGAAAGCTATTGCGGCAAATTAAGAAAAGCACCTAGCCGCTGCTCAAATAAGGCGGGTGTCAAATTGTCTCAAATAATGCTAATTTTACGTATTTGGCTTGTGTTCTGTGGCCTTTATTAAACTGATATTGGAAAATATGAGACTGTTCCTTTCAGTTTAAAGTAAGAATGATGGTGTATTGCACGCCTCATAAGCGAAGCGTTGAGGTGGGTACTACTGTCACTTCGCGCAAAACATCTGATTTTTCAAACTTAAAATGTCTTTATGTATCATACATTGCACTTGTAAGATAATACATACACACACATATTAAGAAAAAACACTATTTTTAACGTTCATGATATTTTTGATGTCATTTTTGTTATTTAAACTAGTTAAAAAACAGTTTAAAAAAGTTCTGTCTTGGACGTCCGTGTGTCTGTATGTGCGGATCCTTTTTCTTGTTAACACGATAGCGACCGAAATACTTTACTAATCGAGTCTTTTTTTTTCTCTTACGCTTGAGTATGCTCAGGAATAGAACCCTTTCATTTTTCAGGGTCTGATTCGATGTGGTTTAATTGTTATTAAATAAACAAAAATAATAATTAATAAATATTTATTTAAAAAAAATTATGAGGCGTGCACTTTTGGATTTTCCAAATTATTTCTAAAATATAGTTGCTTGTATAATCAATAACATTATCATTCTTAGATAACGGTAGCAAATTACCGTCATATTCTCTACTTTATAATAATTTTAGGGTATCATTATTTTATTAACTTGTCTCTATTAAAAGTAATACGTAACTAAGCATCTTGAGTCAACGTTAACGGTTTTTACCTAACGGTTTTCGTATAGTTTACGGAAAATAATAGCAACGTACATGAATCATGCACCATAAAGTGTGTCTATTTTCCTTACAGTACCTAAACGTAACAAAACCGAAGGATTGTTACCGCGCGTAATGTTATCAGCGAACATCGGTCATGAGGTTATCGGTGACATAAGCGCACACCCACGTTACACTTGCATTATAATTAAAAATATAACGTATGTACTTTATAAACTTTTAATTCAATTCTCATAAAATTTTGTTGTGATTTTTGTATTTTCAAAATGTCTTCGATTTTTCTGACGCATTGTGTTTATTTTCATATTAATGACATAAGAGTAATAAAATTTAATAAGGGCTACGCCTACTGATGGGCTGATTATTGCTCACAATAGAGTTTTTTTATTCATCAAAACTTCTCACATTTACACTGTAACAATGCGATACTAAAGTGGTCTAATTATTAATTTTACACATTCGTAAAAAATACCTGATATGAACGCTACAATTTAATTAAATAATCTTTTTTTGCATAGAGTCTATCAGCATTCAGCAGCGTCTATCAGTCTATCTAGCGAGTGCCTAGAGTTTACAAGTTACAGAGTAAAACATAGTTAGATGAAGTCATTAAAATACTGAAGCAAAGTGATGTTGTTGCGTGTTAAATCATTGTTTGTTATTATTTACCTCAGACTTCAGAGCTACCCACGCGCAGCTGTGCAACCGGATCTAATACTGCACTATATCAATGTGAATTCGATAGACTTGAGCGAAAGTTGCATACGTTTTATTTTATGCATATTGCATGTAGGTAAGTATCGGTTTGTATGGTTGTCGCGTCAAATTTTTTTAGAGATAAAGCTTTTTAGATAAAATCTAAGACATGTAAAAGTTGGGAAAAAAAAAACTGGTAAAAAGTTTAAGCGAGATAGAAAAATCGATTCTCAAGTGACTTCCTGAAACTATTCATTTAATGTCAAATTATTTCGTCTTCCCGAAACTGTTAAATCATTTTGAGGTTCTTAAATAAATTAAAGAACTAGAAATAACCAACGTAGAGACACGTTTATTGCGATTGACGTCATTCAATTGACTTTTCAAAGAATGTCGCTGTATTTAATGTTCTATGAATATGCGGATTCTATTTGACGTAAACAATGTTCGAAATAAACCACAAATGAACAGCTCAATTTGACAATATTTGAATTGTTCCAAAGATATATTTCCGCGTGTTGGCAGCCCTAGCTCGCCGACCTACGCATCTTATGATTCATGTAAATAAATTCATTCTCTTTGCACCAAATAAGGATGTTATTAAAATTCCATGTATGTTTATTTGTCTATTGTAATAATCGATTCTTAGCCGCTTTGCGTTATTAGTTTAAACACGATATTTATTTTGATACTATAAATATTTACTAGTTAGGAAATCGTTTATTTTAGCCTTTAGGTTAGTAAGTTGATCGAAAACGGAAGCTATTGGTCATAATTTAGTACACGGCGGTTTTCAGTCATAGGTTATGTTAACATTACTTTTATTTTAGGTTTTTATGGTAAGGTTATTGGTTATAGAAATTACACACAAACACACAACGCGTTACTCCTTACCTTATTGTAAATAATAATGCATATTATGCATTGTTTAAATTCGATAGAGATCAGCCTCTAGCTATAATTGTCTAAAAGGGAACAGTATGCAGCGCGTAGGTTTGACCGTTGTGCCTATTTTCGTATCAACTATCAGCCAACTTAGTCTCAGTTAGCCAATCAGTATTAGTTCATTTTCAGTGGATCTCCATACAAGGTTAGAATGATATTCATTTAAATTTGCTGTCAAAAATTGGATGTTATGCAATATTCTTAGTACAAAGTAGCCACATTCGAATAATCAATATTCTTTGGATTGTACTTTAGCGGAAAGGACATGACACACACTTATTATTGAAATATCTGTAGGGGCTTGTTATGTGCGGGTGTAATAAAAGATGAAATAACTACGCAAAGGTTATATTTTGTTAACTACATATATTTATTCGGTATGTAATTAATATTCGATCTAATGCGACCAACCCGCGTCCCGACAAGCCCTTAACTGTCCATGCATAGCGCACGAACTGTTTATATACAAGTTACCGTGTGAACCTATGGTGGGAACTTTCTTAGTAGGTACTACATTTGAAATATTTCGGTAACTCGTAAATTGGCTTGTCGTCGCTACATCATTCCCCCCTTAAAATAAAAAAAGGTATACAAGTAAAAAAAATCTTACATTAAAACTAAACAATAAACAGATGTATATAAAATGTCGCTATAAGGTTAGGTACAAAATGTTTACAATATAAAGTATAAAAAAATGTTCACAATATAAATCAATCATAACGTAACTATACAAGTGGTTAAAAGTTAACACCTGATTTCGTTAAACTATTTATGTTTTTACAAAAACTCGGTTGGGTCTTCTAAGTGGCGTGCGATAATTTTTACACGTCAATTAACACTTAGTAACATCAACATTTCAAATCTCAATACGTTCTTAACACTTGTATCGTAATACTTATAATCATCGTAATTCTAATAAATATAAAATAGTTGAAAAAAATTACAAATACAATACTATTACCTAAATCGTACTGGTAATCGTATAGCTCTTCCACTACGCGTGGTATGTGTATTAGGCAATTCGCTACTTGGAATTTGTAACGGAACCTCAGTATCTGCCCCAGATGTCGTATCACTATCATCATTCAAATAATATGCAGGTTTTAGACGGTCTACAGATATTCTAACTTTCCTGCCAGTCATTTGAATATAAAATACCTTTTCCTCTCGACTCAACACACGATAAGGACCGTCGTATGTTGGTTGTAAAGGCTTACGTACTGCGTCGTTTCTTACAAAAACATAATCGCACTTTTGCAAATCGGGGTGAATAAATATGTTCCGTCTTTCATTCTGCCTAATAGCTACTGACTGATATTTCCTAATAGAGTCTCGTAATTTACTTACATACTCAAGACTGCTATCTATTTCTAAACTCGATTTTTTATCGTAATAATCACCTGGTAATCGTAAAGTTGTTCCGTACGTAATTTCTGCTGCGCTTATGCCGGTATCACTTCTTACTGCTGTTCTAAGTCCTAGCAACACAGTTGGTAATTCCGTAACCCAAGATGATGATATATTGCATAAACGAGCCGTTAATGCCGCTTTAAGCGACCTATGCCAACGCTCTACCGCCCCGTTACTCTGTGGGTGGTAAGGTGTCGTACGCAACTTATTAATACCTAATAACTTCATTAGTGTAGCAAATAATTGACTTTCGAATTGGCGTCCTTGATCGCTTGTTAGCTTTTTCGGACAACCAAAACGAGAGATCCATCCTTCATATATTACACGCGAAATCGTTTCAGCAGTTATATATCTCGTAGGAAAACATTCTGGCCATCGCGTCCCCCTATCAACTATGGTTAGGCAATACCTAAAACCTTCGGGTGAAGTGGGTAAAGGTCCAATTAAATCAACATGAATATGTTCAAACCTATCGCACTGCGGAAACGATCCTAAACCTGACATTGTATGTCGATTAACCTTCGATCGTTGACATTCAATGCATGTTTTAGCCCATTGGCCAACATCCCGATTCATATTTGGCCAATAAAACCGATTTTGAATCAATTTGCGTGTAGTCCTTATTCCAGGATGACATAAATTATGTACACTATCAAAGGCAATACGTCGAAATTTATCAGTCAAATAGGGTCTAATTTTATCATTATCTAAATTATTACAATAAATAAATGTACCGCTTTCAGGTAACATAATTTTCTTTAACCTATTATTAGCGTCTTTCGAATTAGATAATTGCAACATATAAGAATCCTGTTGTTGATCCTTAGCAAGTTCCGCGTAATCTATTACAGTGGGACAACTTATTGTTGCGACTCGTGATAACGAATCCGCAACGACATTATCTTTCCCACTTACGTGCCTCAAATCAGTTGTGAACTCACTAATGAATATCAAGTGTCGTGTACGTCTGAGTAACTCTTTCTCGCTATTTACTTTAGAAAATGCATAAATTAACGGTTTGTGATCCGTGTACACCGTTAACTGTCGTCCTTCGACCATATTCCGAAAATGACGAATAGCTAAGTAAATTGCTAATAACTCCCTATCATACGTACTATACTTGCGTTCAGTCTTAGATAGAT
Organism: Colias philodice; assembly: GCF_061535455.1. NCBI lineage: Eukaryota > Metazoa > Arthropoda > Insecta > Lepidoptera > Pieridae > Colias > Colias philodice. Next base: position 9,720,414 of record NC_143105.1, on the reverse strand, counting down.
TCTTAGAAAAATAACCTAAAGGTAACCATTCATTATTTGCACGTTGTTGTAAAACTGCACCTACATGAGTATCCGATGCGTCCGTCATAAGTGCGAGCGATGCATCGGCTAAAGGGTGCGACAACGTAATCGCATTACACAAGCTCGACTTACATTGTTCAAATGCTTGTTCGGCGATTGATGTCCACACAATGGGTGTTTTATCTTTCTTTTTAGAGCCATGAATGAAACTATTGAGAATCGATTGTGATGAAACTGCGTTAGGTAAATGCGCTCTATAAAAGTTTACCATACCTAAAAATCGACGTAATTGTTCGATGTTTTCGGGCCTAGGAAATTCATTAATAGCTTTTACTTTATTATCAAGCGGGCGAATACCATCTGACGTAACATGATAACCAACAAAGTCGATTTCCGTTTTCCCAAACGTACATTTCGCTAAATTAATGGTTATATTATATTTGCTAAATTGCTTAAACAATGATTCTAAATGTCTACGGTGTTCGCTTTCATTTGATGAAGCTATTATGACGTCATCAATATAACAAAAAATATTATCTTTACTGTCCGCGTCTAGGTCCTGAAAAACAGTATGATGCATGAATCGCTGAAACGTCTGCGCAGCGTTACGCAAACCGAACGTCATGCGTGGAAATTCGAATAACCCAAACGGCGTTATTATTGCAGTTTTCTCTACATCTTCCGGGGCAACAGGAATACAATGATAAGCCCTATTTATGTCGATTTTAGAAAATATTTTCTTACCAGCTAATAAATACGTAAAATCTGATAAGCGCGGTATAGGATATCGGTCCGGCTTGGTTATAGAATTAAGCTTTCTATAGTCCCCGCACGGACGTAACTCGCCGTTCTTCTTAGGTACCACATGAAGTGGACTAGCCCAAGGACTCTTAGAGGGTCGGCATATACCTGCTTCCTGCATGTATCGAAATTCTTCCCTGACTTTTTTATATCTAGCTGGAGGTAAAGGTCTAGCCCGGGCAAACACTGGAGGTCCAGTCGTTTCGATATGGTGAAAAACACCGTGGCTAGGTATTTCCCTGTACGATGAAGGCTTTGTTATATCTAGGTACTTACATAACAAGTCGTGAAATTGATGAGTTTCCTCAACTGTTGTCACAGACGGTTGATTCACCTTAATAACACTAGCTACTGATTTTAATTTAGTTAAACTATCAATTAATCGACATGATCTTAAATCTACAATCAAACCATGATGTGCTAAAAAATCTGCACCTAATATAGGTTGAGTTACCTCGGCGATAATAAATGACCATTTATACGGTCGCCGTAAACTAAGATCTAAAGTCATTAATTTAGTACCGAATGTCTTAATTACACTACCGTTTGCCGCGTATAGTTTATAGTCACTACACTCACTCGCGAATCGGTTATTTTTCGACACTGGTAAAACTGAAACATTAGCGCCGGTGTCCACTAAAAACTTAAGATTACTTTTCCTATCTTTTATACACAGGCGTTTATTTTCGGTGGAACAGACATCCGCCTCTGTCTGTACCGTATTTAGTTTTTTGGTCGGCTCTCTTGCTGCTTCTGCCACGCACAAGGTTGAATGCACTTGCTGGCGTTGTGCTTATAGCGGTAATGGTAATAACATATCCAATTGGAATTTTTGTGTTTTGATATTCCTGTACGATCGCGACTTCGCGATGCGGAGCGATGCGTGCGATTTCCATACTTTCCACCACTAAACGATCTGCCTCTCGAGCCTGCAGATTCCAGCTCGTTTAAGCGCTGCGTTAACTGTGTAATCTGCTCAACTAGCGTAGGTTGTATTGCGGATATTTTATCTCTGGCACTCGATACCTCCTGTATCTCCGCGAAACGTGTCGTTTCTATAACTTTATCTGCCATATTAGCTAATTTCTCTGTATCCTTTAATTCGCTAACTGTGAGGACTGCTTGTACGGCTGCGGGTAAATGTCCCATCCACAGCATCGTCAATGTCTCCTCCGAGAATTTTTTTCGAGCCAGATCTCGCATACGCCGTAAAAGTTGAGAAGGCTTTTGTTCGCCCAACTCAAGCTCTTTTAATAATTTTTGGACCTGACGCACTTCAGATTCTTCATATACTACGAGCAACCGGTTTTTCAATGCTTCGTACTTCTTTGTATCGGGTGGAGCCAATACAATGTCACTCACCTGCTCAACGTGTTCGCGACTTAATTTCGCTACCACCAGGTTATATTTCGGTTCGTCCGCCAGCTTCTGATTCGCCACCACTGCTTCAAACTGCGCGAACCAAAGTCGTGGTGATTCTTTCCAGAAGTCTGGAATTCTACTCGACACAGTGATCTGCGCGAGAGCATTTTCACTCTCGTCCGCTCTAATTGGAACTGCCGGATTCATTTTGAATTAAATTTTAAACAAACGATATCTATGCAATTCACTATATGTTCACTAAACGTCGGGGGTCACCAATGTAGGGGCTTGTTATGTGCGGGTGTAATAAAAGATGAAATAACTACGCAAAGGTTATATTTTGTTAACTACATATATTTATTCGGTATGTAATTAATATTCGACCTAATGCGACCAACCCGCGTCCCGACAAGCCCTTAACTGTCCATGCATAGCGCACGAACTGTTTATATACAAGTTACCGTGTGAACCTATGGTGGGAACTTTCTTAGTAGGTACTACATTTGAAATATTTCGGTAACTCGTAAATTGGCTTGTCGTCGCTACATATCTAATAAACAATTAATGCAATAATTAAAACATGTTAGTATGTTTTAATTTATACGTAATTTCACTCAATAATTCATTCTGATCGAACTCTACCTACTTATGTGCCTATAGTAGAGTTATGCGATAGGTAAATATACATCCCAAACAATCATTCGAAGGCCTTTTGACACATAGAGCAAAACAAAACGTACAGCAATTTAGTTACGTATTTTAAAAAGTTCATTGAAATCCTGAAAAGTGAAACACATCCATAGGGAGCGTGTGACGTCACAGCTTCGTCTGGCCGGTAGCCAGCTCATACGTAACTCGTGAACTCGGCATGGCAGATGTAAATATCATTATCTCACATAGTTTTTGGTTATCGACTTCTCAGCTCATAACTAATTGATGCATTTACCAAATACCTAGTTAATTTTCAAATATGAAATGTTGATCTTATCGAATTATATTGCTATTAAACAAGAAATAAACTCAGGATATTATTTTCCCACCACTTTATAATGATATACAGGGTGTCACACTTTCGGTATACTAAGCGCGAAGGGACTTGTAGTTTTGCATACACTGATTACGTAAAAAATACTCAAATAACAAAATTACGTGAAAAATTTTTCGCCAAATTTTTCCTTAAAATCCATGTATTCTTCTCTAGCTTCGCGCAGCCGGCATATATCGCTTTGCTAATGTGAGCATTTTGTCTATGAATACATAATCTTAAACGATAGCTCACGTGCGGGTGGCCAAGTTGGGCGGGTTGCTTTTTAGGGGTGTACACATGGAATTTTAAGAACTCCTCTATTTGAAAAAAAAAAAAATGCGTCTGGAATTTTTTAAGTATTTTTTACGTACTCAGCGTATGCAAAACTACAAGTCCCTTTGCGCTTAGTATACCGAAAGTGGGACACCCTGTATATAGAGTGCTGATTAAATGATAATATAAAGTGCTGCGACTGGAACTTAGGAATTTAGGCGAATATTTCGGTAATTCTGATCCACTGATCCTTACTCAACTACAAGCTCTACATTTGGAAAAGGGCTTTTTAAAGATGCTGTACAAAACGTATTTCTACTATACGTTAGAACCGAATCGAATTGATTAAAATAAAACATAAAAGACATCCGATCGCCCCAATTTTTATATATTATAGCATCAATTTGTCGTTCAAAGAGAATCATTTCCGACGGACGCAAGAATAGAGCTGTTTACACGAATATTATGAACTTATTAATAACATCCGAACACTTCGGAGAAACTACGAATTAGGACATGGGGCTTCATGAATTTAGCAAAAACATGTTCTATATATTATTAAATAAATCAATTATAATTATATAAGTACCAAATTAAATAAATGAAGTTATTATTAAATAAAATAAAAATTATTACGTCTTTATCAAATCAAATCAAATCTCGAATTCTTGTTGAATGCGGAAATATTATATTAAACCAGTAAACATGTGATAAGGTTTGAAAAAAATTGGTTATAAAAGAATCAATTTAAGAAGTACCAGGTAAAATGGGAGAGATTTGTACACACTGCTTCGCAGTGTGGTGATTCATAATTATTTTTGTATCGGATACGAGCGCGTAATATTTGCCCATAATTTAATATGGACCGACCACCCACTGAGATAAACTATATACTATATACTTTTATGTTGCTGTAGGTAAGAGTTATTTTAATAACGTACCTAATTATAGTTTGAAATGTACCTAATGATTAGTTTGGGCTAAATTATCGGATCCATATATATTTATCGTTAGAAAGTTGATATAAGTAATAACTATCAAAATAAAGTTACATATAGTGATGACAATCGCATCTTCGAGAACTTATCAGAAAATGTTTAGGAGCTGACTGCTCAATAAATAATTTTATCGATTAATATCGATAAAATTACATTAATATGTAATAATAGATGTACCTATAGATATTATTACTTATTATAACATATTACGTGGCAGGTGATTCACGGGCTATCCGTGACGTATTGATGCGTAGGTGTGTTGCGGCTTCGTGGTTTGCAATTAACGAAATGTGTAATATTTATGTGATGTTACAGTAGGTACTACAACTTCTTCCTATAAGGATAAAGTATACAGGGTGTCCCACTGTTGGTATACTAAGCTCAAAGGAGGTTATAGTTTTGCATACGCGGAGTTCGTAAAAAATACTTATAAAATTCCAGGCGCATTTTTTTTCAAATAGATGAATTCTTAAAACTCTAAGTGTACCTACACCCATAACAAGCAACCCACCCAACTTTACCACCAGCACGTGAGCTATCGTTGATTATGTTTTCATAGGCAAAATGCTCACATTAGCGAAGCGGTATATGCCGGCTGCGCGAAGCTAGAGAAGAAAACATGGATTTTCAGGAAAAATTTAGCAAAAAAAATTTTGACGTAATTTTATTGTTTAAGTATTTTTACGTGATCAGTGTATACTAAACTACAAGTCTCATCGCGCTTAGTAGGTATACCAATAGTGGGACACCCTGTATAATATGGAAAATATTTTGACTTACAGAGAAATATTAAATTATGTATGTATATGTACTTGTACTTAATTACGTCTTGTACACACAAGTTGTTAATTAACAATTGTAGAGTGGACGTATTATGTAATAATAAGTACATGACTAGTTGACTTTTAGTACCTACTACCTACACGTAAAAGTTTTACAAAAGTGCTGACTGAGTGACTTTAAATATATAAAGGTACTGTGGTTCTAGTTTATTGATTCCCACGGTAAATTGTACCTACTTACTCTATGTTTTCGATTTTTGTGACTGTTCAGTAAGTTTTATTTTCTATTTCGCATAAAAATGCACAGAAGATCGGGGTATTTAGAAGGTAGATAATAATATTAACGATAAAGTTCACCAAGGGTTTTCATAATTTTGTAAGTCAAACCATACCATAGTCATGTATTATCGTAGTAAGAACGTATGAAATATTCTCTGTATTCCTCAATTATCAATAAGAAAAGTTTCGTAACTATGTCCGTATACTTGGTAACGGACGTAAGTATATTTTTTCTATATTCCTCCCTTATCACAAAGGATTTCGTAACTATTGTAACTAAGTCCCAAGTGTTTGTGCGTGCGAGTGCGTATTGACGCATTGCGAAAGACGCAGCCGCGCGTATTTCTGTCGGCCGCTCGAGTTTCACGGCTTCCCGATTCGGACACACTGACTCAATGACACACAGCTTATTTGGCCTGCATTATGACCTAATAACGATTAATTCGGGAATCATTTTTATTAGCTCTAAAATAGCGTTAATCCAATATGGTACCTATAATTAAATGACATTAACTTTTCTTAACAATTATTAATCTAAATATCGATATTATGAGATTTCATCGGCATGTTAGACCTACCAGCCTTTATTATTCTTTATTTTATTTATTTACTTTAAAGTAATTTGTGTTTTGTTTCACAAATTCCAAATTATTAAAAATACTACCTATAATTGTACAAATAAATGAAACATGATGCAATCGTTTTGAAAATTCACTGAAAATGCATTGTGTTCAATGCTTCGTTTCGTAATTATTATGAATTAAGTCATGTTTGAATTCGTTTTTTGTTTGCAAATTACAATGGTTCGATAGAATATTAGATTCGTTATGACTAACAGTTAATTATAGAATATGGTGTCAATATATTTACTCGGCTGCGGATTAAATGCCGTCTAGCACGTTGCTTTATTATTGTTTCCATTTTCATTGGAGTACTTCGGTTTCCTTTTATTTTGAGATTATTTAAAGATTTTATAAATAGATTGACGCTCCTAGTTTCCTATTTATTTTACGATAGATCACATGAGACGATTTTTTTATAACGTTAAAGTTAATTAATAGATATAGAATAGAAGAATAGGTATTTAGTGTAACTATCGGACTACTTACTTATTAGTCTTCCCTCATATTCTCTTAGTTATTATAGCTAGCGTTTCAAATTTTCACTCAAATCGGTTCAATTGTTTAGGCGTGAAGAGGCAGACAGACAGAGTTACTTTAGCGTTTTATAATGTTAGTTCGGATATAACACTGTGTGATATTATAGATGTAGAAAATACTCTAGTTCATTATTAATAAGCATGTCAGCTACTCATCTAGGAATTACTTATGAAATAATTATTTATTTTGTAATCTAATGAAAATATGTTTAGCTCCTACATTATAAGCTAAAAGTGATGGTATTTTGTTTCAGAAGTAATGCGTCGCGCGGCGTGCGGCGACGTGTGTCCTGCGCCGGCGCCGCAACCGACCAATAGGTAATATTACTCATATACCTACACTTAAATCATTACTTACCATTATCTATAAGAGGTGACTACACCATTCATTTTGAAGGAAAACATTTATTGAATAAGAAATAATTTAATTGTTGGAATTTATAAATATTTGAAAATAAACTTAAAAATAACAAGTCAGATTGTGTTAGTCATTTCCTTGTCATTTCATTGTATTTAAAAACACTTTCTTCTATTACAGGTCATCGGAAAACAAGGAGTTACTTCGCCAGCAATTACTGTCAGCTAACAAAGAACGTAGCGACAAGTCGGAGCCGAAGGTGAAGCAAGCTCGCAACCGGCAGAAGAACCGCTGGAAGCTGAAGTTCCACCACCAGGCGCTGCCGCAGGAGTACCTCGACCACTATGAGCAGAGCCTCCAGAAAACTGCGCCCAAGAAGAAACCACAAGAGAAGCCGAAAGATCAAAACAGTGACGTAAACATCACTAGTGAAGCCTTCAAACTGTGGGCACAACGCCTCGCCGGTGCTCAAAACGAAACGCTAACCGTTCCGCAAGCCCCCGTCAATATGGTGGCGAAATTGAAGGAAGAAAAGAAAAAGAAACAACCCACCATCACCCCTAGCAAAATAATGACATACGAGGACTTGCCCTACATGGGAGAAATGACGCTCAATAACTCTAAGCCGCGACGCGGAAGGAAACCTAAAAAAGCTGATATTTGCCACCTAATCTATGAAAATTACGGCACAGTTGTACCGGGCCAACCTACGCCCCAGGATAAACTGAATTCAAATGCGTGCCAGTCGCTCAGAAACACCGATACGCCTGTCAACACGTCCAAAACTGATTTACAGAATAAAATAATATCCAGTTTATTAGAACGGAAGCTGTCTCAAGAAAATAAACGAAGGTTAGAGAACCCGTCGCCCCCGCGGTTCCTGAGCCCGGACGAGCCGATGCCGGCGGCGCCGCTCACTGCGGCCGGCCCGCTGCACAGCGACGACGAACCGCTCAACCTGTGCATCAGAGACTTGCACGACCTCAAGATACAAATACAGAAGAAATTCGGCAACATTTACACATCTACGCCAGAAATAAAAACGGAGATTGAAGATTCTGAGCTGGAGAGTGTTAAAAGTGAACAGCCGAATGCTATATCTGTGATTCAAAGGAACACGAACGTGCCGCACACGGCCAGCAGCTCGCCCGACCTCTCGCACCAAACGAGAAACATTTCACCGACATTGTCTGAACCGGCACAGTCGACCACTAACACAGAAGATGACAAGTTCCCCGGATACGTGTACTGGCCAAATGCTGGTATTTACATGCATCCTCTTGCTTTGCAAACGCAATTATTATACTACCAAAGGTTAGCCGCCGCTGGACAGTTACCGCTTAATCAAGAAAAGGATAAAGTAACGCCGTCAACGAGTCCCGTAGAAACCGTGCTAGATGACAATAAAAATAAACTCGTCCTGAAACAGCTGTCAGAATTACTAGATCCTAAAGTTATCAAACAAGCGGAAGAAACGAAAAGTCCAGAACCTTCGAAGAAGCGCGCTTCGCCGAACCCAGTTCAGGCGCCAGTAAAGAGAAAACGATCAGCAATCTTCATCCCGCCGATGCCTGCTAAAAATAATTCTTCCACCCCGACCACCGAAGTCAGCATCTGCAAGTTCAAATTCACAGGCGGTTCGAAACCGTCGTTACAAGAAAAGAAAATGCTGTCCGTAGACTCGGGCGGGAACTTCAGGTATTACAGTGGAACCGGCAGCAAGGGAAGCAAAGGGTACGATTACATTCAGAAGAACAACGAGGAGCGAATCACATCGCTCGACCCGGCGCCGACTCTACCGCTATCTGATACTCAGAACGGCTTAGTTTTAAAAGATGAGTTAAACAAGAAAAAGAGAAAATCTAGACGGACGCTGCAACGGGAAAAGTTGGAGCAAACGTTCAAAGAAAAGGGCTTTCTGATACAAACGCAGCAGCTGCAGTCCGCGGAGGGCGCTACGTACTGCAAGTTCAGACAACTACGGAAGTTTACCAGATATCTATTTAGAAGTTGGAAGGATTACCTTCCGGGGGAATTAAATGAAAGACCCGCGGAAAGTGTGGACACTCCCCCCACTAATGATAGTGTAACGGAGTGGGGATGAACAATTAATCTAGTTTGAACTCTTGAACTAAAACCAAAGACGTTCGCTAAGTGTTCGCTAGCGAACGAATGCATTTATAACAATCGCCTTTAGTGAGATTTATTGAAAATCGTGTTTCCGTCCAATTCAGATTTTGTGTGTTGTGTCGTGTAATTTATTAAGAAATGCTGTTGATTAGATAAAATAAGGAGCTGTTTGGTGCTATTAATATTGATTAAGAAAATGAAGTTTAAGATTTAAAATCACAAATTGTAAGTCGTTAATTGTTTAATATTATTTTACCATGTTAACTTGCCAGTATTGAAATATATATTTTTTACTAAGAATGTTCAAAATATAATATAGTACCAAAAATTGAGAACAATTTGTGTAACAGTAACTACATATTATAATTTATAATGTATATAATTTAAAACCACTAACGCAACTAGTCAATAATAATTCTATTCATTAAGCCAAGTGTGGGTTGTGTAATTGCCTCGTTGCCTTATATTTTAATAAATAATGTACATAAGAACGAGTTATTCTAGTCATAATGTTAAGTTGTTCGTTAACGGAGTTTATGTAAAATGAAATAAAACAATTTTCTATTTGATATAAATTTATTAAAAACAATGTGCTTCACAAAGCAAATGCAACAGGAATGTATGACCAATAAACATTTTAACTCAATTTTTTGTGCTTTATTGTTCTCACGGAAACCCGCCTTATACATAAAAAGAAAAAACGATCAAATAAACAATAAATTGGTCCCAAATTACATCTTATAGCAATCAAATATAAGTATTGGAACGTAATCAAATATAGGCAAAAGTATCAAAACTGCACAACCGATTATTGGCATATAACAGAGTTTACAAAACAAACGATATGAATAAAAAAATCAATCAGTGTCAGAAAATTGACAAGATACAGACAGACTGACACGTATATAATATAGCTTATAACTACCCTCAAAAACCGTTTCAAAACCCTAAGGCAGTTTCCATATAAAATGATATAAACATACATTTGTAACAATAATTATAACAACTAATGTATAAAAATATGCGCTCTGGTTCCATAGAGGAATGTAGAGGAATGTGCTGATTCTCTATGGTTACAAATTTAACAGGAACGTAGGTTACAGTTAGTCATTGCACTTTTAAATAAAAGCTATATTTAGCTCTATTTTTTAAGCTTCGTTCGAGACAAGTAATTACGCTTATAGCGTTAGGATTATTTCTTAAACTATTCCATTACAAAAATATAAGGGCACGGTTTTGGTTGGTTTCTGTTTAGTTAACACCTTCCCCTTTTCTATTTCTCTTAAATCACTAAGTGCACTTTATATAAGGAACGTTAAATCCCCCCATTTCTATATATTATATGTTATTCTTTTTTGTAATCATCCCCTCCCCTGTTTTGTGTCACATTACAAAATCCTTATGTATGTCGGTTTGTGTTTATGTTTATACGTCTGTACTCTGTACGATACTATGTGTGTGTGCTCATTTCTATGTATTTGCGTGTGCGTCCGTTTCTGAATGTTTCTTTGTGTGTGTCTGTACATTTGAATATATCAGACGTTGCGTGTATTTATGTCCAGTTCTGTATGTATAACCTTTATATATATTTCTTTATGTCTGTGTATCCGTGTATCTATCATTCCTGTATTCGTTTCTATGTGTTTAGAAAGCCTATATATTTAGGGGAGGGGGTTTTATTGTTCTTAAACGCTCAATATTTTCTTAGCAGCGGTCACAATATGCGGAGCAGATATGCCATATTTGTCCAACAAGGCTTGTGGCGGCCCGGAGCGAGGCACTTCGCGGACACACAAGTGCTGCACTATGACATTACGCTCTAAGGCTAGAGCTGACAGTACTGCTTCGCCGATACCACCTGCGGGGAAAAATTGTTTATTTAATTTCTTTATATGGCAATGGAAACTTATTATACAGAAGGAATGAAGTAAACTCGTGATTTTAAAATTTAAATTTATAGGACTAACTGACGTCCATGAAAGTTATTAAATGCTTAAAAACTTGCAATAGTATAATGTTTTCGATAAGATAATATTTTTTACTTCAATATTACCTAACATTTTCCTAAACTCTATTGAAACAATTCAATTTTTTTTGCAAGAATCATAATCATCAGTACAACGTAAAATATACGGTCCGATTCGAATAGTATTTCATTGTGTTATACTGCAAATTCTTGATGATTAGAATTAAGAACACTAAAATTATATTAATAAGCACCCTACTGCACGCATTTACAACTACACACCACACTTTTTTCCCATACGTAGAATAAAATAAAAACTCGACATATTATTATACACTAATTATTCACATATATGTTTTTTTATATACAATAAAACTAACAAATTTAACGTTGAATCCACTCACCAGCCTGATAATGATCTTCAACGACCACCACTCTCCCGCCGACCGCCTTAGCGTGGCTCACCACAGCTTTCTCGTCCAGCGGCTTGATGGTGAACGGGTCCAACACACGGGCTTCGATACCTGTGGACAATATAATTATTTATTGAAGTGAAAACTTCTTTAGCGGCGTTGGGTATAAAATCTTAAACTCGCGTCAGGACACGTGACCTGATCGAAAAAGCGTAAGACGGATTTTTTTAAGCCCTTATATTCCATGCGTAAGACGGATACCATTCCAAAATATCAAACATGCTGAACGTTAATAATCAAGTTTTCACTTCTGCCGGCACTCCCGGAGTGCAACCCGTCTTTCTTTGTAGTGACGAGGTAAAAATGGCAATAATACAAGTTTCGATAGACTAATGTTAGCTAGTAACATGGAATTCATTAAAGAATGCCAAATTGCTATGATAAATGAGTAATTATACGTACACATATTGTAAATTAGAAAACTACCCAAAAGCCTTTGCGCCATTAAATAAAGTTTTTTTTCGTTATTCATATTTACTTTACAACTCTTCATGTTAAAACTTTGTATTCATTCAACTTAGAAATTTAACTGCCACTAATTACAAATTACTGTACATAAAAAATATGTCCGATATTAAAAATTTAAATATAATATTAATAGCATAAATTTATAAGGAATAGAAAAAATTCGATCACTCAGCGGGACTCGAACCCGCATCCTTTCGCGCCATTCCGGGGCGGATGCCTGACCAACTCAGCCACTCGTGACCCGCCAGAGCAATCGAATTTATTCTATTCTTTCAGTTTTATGTGTCTAAGAGACACACCGCCCCGGAATGGCGCAAAAGGATGCGGGTTCGAGTCCCGCTGAGTGAAAGAATTTCTTCTATTCTTTATAAATATATTTATAAAGCATTTGAATGCCATAAAACAATAAATATCAATATTAATAGCAATTAAATGCAAATGCAATAATACATACCTTCTTGCTTGAGCTGCTGTGCGGCGGCAAGAGCCTCGTGCAGTGTGACACCAGCTCCTATCAGCAACACGGTATCCTTGCTGGATTCACGCACGATTTTAGCCTCTCCCACCTAGAGAATACGGGTCAATTTTCAGTGCTATCATTTTTAGGTATTTATACGACTATTTCTTAATCTTATAAATTTAATATATTTAGTGCAGACAGAAGTTAATCTAAAAAGGAAGGTACATTGTTTATTAATAAAAACGAAATCACATCACAATTAATTAAATGTATAAATTATAATGGTCACAAATTTCGACAGACAGATATATTTTTTTGTTGATTATTTTACATTTAATTTCCATTATGATACACATACATTTAAATAATAATTAATTATCCTATTAATATTATAAAGGCGAAAGTTTGTAAGGGTGTATGGATGTATGGATGTTTGTTACTCTTTCACGTAAAAACTACTGAACCGATTACAATGAAATTTAGCACACATATAGAGGGTAACTTGGATTAACACATAGGATAGGTTTTATCCCGGAAATCCCACGGGAACGGGAACTATGCGGGTTTTCCTTTGAAAACGCGGGCGAAGCCGCGGGCGGAAATCTAGTAATTCATATATTTGCCAGTAAATATATCGATTTAATTAATAAATGTGTGAGTGTTACTGCCCATCACAGCCAACAGTGGCTGTGTGAGTACGACAAACACTTTGCTTTAGCACTTGTAACTAGAAGGTGCTACAGACACACACTCTTTTTATAATTACTTAGTGCTAATTGATTTATCAAGTGATATACATATTCTAGACACTTTTCGTATTAATGTAAATGTGTTATTGTGGGTCTATGTTGCCTAAACACATAAACGAATTATTATCATAATTTAACCCCAGAAATATCTCTTATTTTACGCATAGCAAGAAAAAGACGCGGGTTCGAATCCCACCACGTGATAAATTTTTTCTATCCTTAAAAAATTACATTTATAAAGCATTTAAATGCCATCAAACTAAAATATCAAAGTACAAAACAAAAGCACAGCACAAACCTTGAAAACGGTGTTATTATCGTAAATAACAGCGGTGTTGGGTCTCGAGGTGCGAATGTAACAGATGCCGCGAGTGTTAGCCGCTAACTCCACACTGCGCTCTGTTGATACTGCGTCACTAAAATAAAATAAATATTATATTAGGGGCGATTTTTTAATTCTTAGTTACAACTTACAGGTTATCTGTCCAATGAAGTATTAGATAAAAGTGTAAAAATGTCACCTGCAATACTTAAATATGCGGGCAATAGAACGCATCTTTGTAATGGTCGTTTAATACGTTTATCAACAAATAAATTTTAACCAAGGATTAAAAAATCGCGACATAATCGAACAAATTTATAAACACACTTTATTCGATATTTATTGTACGGTCACTGATCGTGGATAAGTGTACAAAGTTCGAATTAAATCTGCCCATTTATACTAGTTAAAATCGAGTCGAAAGGAGGTGATACTAATAAAAGCGTGTAAATAAATTATATAAAAATATTTCCTATATGAAGATGAAATATGCTATTTATCCTGATGATAAATCGTTTAAGATATTGAGCTTAAAATAGAAAGAAATAGAGTTCAGTTTTACAAACATTACTTTTATGAAAGTAGGAAAAATATTTGTATTGATTAAATAAATAATTGTATGAGTGTTACTGCCCATCACAGCCAACAGTGGCTGTGTGAGTACGACAAACACTTTGCTTTAGCACTTGTAGTTAGAGCGTGCTATGAATACACCCCCTTTTTATAATTACTTAGTGCATAATATTTATTGAAGTGAAACTTTTTTATCGGGGTTGGAAAAAAATTTAGTGTAACATTTTTTCGTTACGCGTGACATTTTTCCGTTACGCGCCATCTTTTTCTTGTCCCTACCACGCGTGATTCGACGTATTTCTGTAAAGTTGCACATAGTAAATTATTTTTTGAAAAATATGGTCATAAAGAAGTTTCACTTCTTACGTGTGTACACTAGTACACGCACACATTTTTTTTTTTATAATGAATAATAGAGTGAGGTCTGGAACAGATTTAGAGATAAAGAGCAACATATTATAGAGTGAGTGAGAGTATTTAATTTGCAACAAAAAATAGGGTCACAATAAATGATAGAGTTTACACGTAGAGCAACGTATAGAGTGGGAAGGAGATTTTAACATAAAGTAAGGCCAACGAGAAGCGATACGAAAGGTCATTAACCTAAATAATAACTGTGGCGTTAACAATCTAATATCTCTTTCCATCAAGCCTTTGTCGTAATGTCTCGTTCTCCCGGCAAAAATATAACAACGTCAAGATATTCGCCAACATTCGGGCGGCCATTTTATTATTCTTATTATATTTTATGATTCAGAAAATTATTATTATTCGCGTTATTTAATTTAAATCTACATTATACAATAATTCAAATTATGGTAAAATTTACAAAAATAGACTATCCTTTTTGGTATTATAATTTGCCGGATATTTTTTAAACTATATTAATCCAACTTTTAAAAAGTTACGCCCCCCCGCTATTCCCAATGACCTTGCATATGATTTGTTTACATTTGGTATCGCTTCTCGTTGGCCGTACTTTAGGCACACCCCGGACACTCCATACAAAATTATCGTTTTGACAGTCACACTGTAGAGACTGCATATGTGTGTGTTAACGCTTTATGGTTGGCACATTTGTGACTAGCGTAAAAAAAAATTCGCGTTTTTCTGATGAAATACATCCGTAAACAGCACAATTCCTAACAATTTTCTACGAAAAACGATAATCACAATACCAAAATAATAAAATTACTTTAAGTCAATTGCACGCCTCATAAGCGAAGCGTTGAGGTGGGTACTACTGTCACTTCGCGCAAAACATCTGATTTTTCAAACTTAAAATGTCTTTATGTATCATACATTGCACTTGTAAGATAATACATACACACACATATTAAGAAAAAACACTATTTTTAACGTTCATGATATTTTTGATGTCATTTTTGTTATTTAAACTAGTTAAAAAACAGTTTAAAAAAGTTCTGTCTTGGACGTCCGTGTGTCTGTATGTGCGGATCCTTTTTCTTGTTAACACGATAGCGACCGAAATACTTTACTAATCGAGTCTTTTTTTTTCTCTTACGCTTGAGTATGCTCAGGAATAGAACCCTTTCATTTTTCAGGGTCTGATTCGATGTGGTTTAATTGTTATTAAATAAACAAAAATAATAATTAATAAATATTTATTAAAAAAAAATTATGAGGCGTGCACTTTTGGATTTTCCAAATTTTTGATTAATGTTGTCAATCTTCGTTGCGTATCGTCCTTGTAAAAAAATGTGGACCATTTATAGCATGGTCGTGTGTGGTGAGGTAAGTGTTCAATTTTGGCGGGAGGCGGAGAGTGTCCGTTCTGTAGCGTTTAGCTACTATTATGTATTCTGTGCTTTAGGTATAGAACAAATAGAGAGATAGAGCGTGACATAGAGTTATAACCAGTAGAGCAGTCACCTGGGATAGAAGAGAGTGGCGGTGGGCACGGCGCGGAAGAGCGCGAGGTCCTCCAGCCCCATCTGCGAGGGCCCGTCCTCGCCGATGCTCACCCCGCAGTGAGATCCCACCAGGTTCACGTTCGACTGGCTGATGGCGCCCATGCGGATCTGTGCACAACGTTATATTATAGTAAAATAAAAATTGGTCTTTGTAAAGTAGGTTTACGATCGAGATGTTTACGTGATAACGTCTTATTGGTGGCAGCGCTCGAGATGAGACGGGAGATCGGTCCGTCTCTCTCTCGTTATACCTGCGATCGCGCTCGTGAGGTTTTGGTGTGACACAAGTTTCTGAACATGTCGCCCGACTAAAACGATTTTAAAGACGTTATCACGTCAAAAAGACGGGTTGCACTCCGGGAGTGCCGGCAGAAGTGAAAACTTGATTATTAACGTTGAGCATGTTTGATATCCATCCGTCTTACGCTTTTTCGATCAGGTCACGTGTCCTGACGCGAGTTTAAGATTTTATACCCATTACAGAAAAAATGCTCAACGCCGCTAAACAAGTTTTCACTTCAAAAATGTTATCTTCGAACAAAGGTACATAACGCCGTTTGTTCACAACATACAGATACGACCAAAAATGAAACTTCATACAAACGTTCGAAATGGCTCACGCACACAAGCGTGTTTACTATAATATGTATATAGCCTTCCTCGATAAACGGGCTATCTAACAATAATTTTTCAAATCGGACCAGTAGTTCCTGAGATTAGCGCGTTCAAACAAACATACAAACTCTTTATAGATAAATATATAGTGTGTCACCTGGTCAAAAGTGCGTGTGAAGAAAGCTGCGAAAGTAGAAGCGAAGACAACAGCACGGTCCCGACACGCGGCACCCGTCGCTACACCCACTAGCGTCTGCTCCGCTATGAAACACTCCACGTATCTGTCCAACATTCATTTATACACATTTAATTAGGTAAATAAGGATAATGGACGAATAAAAAGTGAACGAAATGTTTTCCGAAAAATCTATTTGAAATTTTTTTAATAAACATGCTTGCGGCCGAATTTTAACTGGCAATCTAGTCGATATAATATATTCTCCTAATTATAAAAATTGAAACTATTTATAATCGATTTGCAACAATTTAAAATAATTGGATTCTTTTGGACATAAATAAAAGTGATAAATTACCTCTCAGGGTAAGCAGCTCTCAGCTTGTCACTGAACGTAGAGTTCTTGGTGTCACCGTCCATTGCGATCACTCTGCAATAAAATTTGTTATTAGGTATTAATAAATATAAATAATAATATGAATAACGCGCGTTACGTATAAAAGTGTGCTACAGCGTTTGTAGTGCATCAGAGCGCGTGTGGAAGTGTATTAGAGCATTTGTAGTGCGTCAGAGCGCGTGTGGAAGTGTTAGAACGTTTGTAGTGCGTCAGTGCACGTGTTGTAGCGTGTTACAGCGTTTTTTAGTGAACAGTGAACCGATATCGTTTTAGTGCGTTTAGTGCGCGTGTTATCGTGTAAGAGCGTTTGTATATTAAAAGTGTGCGTTTTCTATTCTATAATCATGTCTACAAATAAATGTGTGAGTGTTACTGCCCATCACAGCCAACAGTGGCTGTGTGAGTACGACAAACACTTTGCTTTAGCACCTGTGTATAAAGGGTAGTACAGACAAGCCCTCTTTTTAATAATTACTGGGTGCATATGTTTTATTATAATGTTTAGTTATTGTCAAACATAGAACTACATATTTAACGGCTTTAAATCTAACAATGTATCTTACATTTTTAATACTCATTGTGGACCACCTGTGTTATGTATTTGTATATATTTTTCCGACGATTCAAAAGCACTTCCAAACTAAATCTAGTAAAATGCTAGACGTAACAATAATTGCAATAAAGCTGCCTTTACACCAAAGGTCCTGTTTTTGCGTATTATTTTATAGATTACTAGCGACCCGCCCCGGCTTCGCACGGGTGCAATGCTGATACTAAATACACTACAGCAAAACTATGAACGTTGTATATAAAAACATAGCGGCCCGCTCCGGCTTCGCACGGGTATAAAATATATAGCCGGGCGGCCGGCCGGTACCGCCGCAATTTTTAAATCTGTAATATCTTCGAAAATATTCACTTAAATCATACGGTGTAAAGGGCCATATAGATCTATATTAAATGAAAAAACAATGTATTCAAGGTATTTAAAGATTGATAACTAGATAATCACCTCATATTAGTATCAGCGATCTTTTTCAAACCAGTTCCGTAGGCCAATCTCGTGGCAACTAATTCCCCAAGCTTGTATGCAGGTGGGGCGGACAGGGTTATGTCCCCGATGTGCACTTGTGGGGCTTGGGCCACGGGGGGCACGGGTTTGAGGCTGAGGGACGCGTTCTTGATTTGGGATTGGAGGTGCTGCAAGCGAAAATAATACATCTTTTAATAAATAAATAGATAATTTATTGCATACAGAACAGTAGAGGTTCTTTTATTTTAGAGTATGTAATCAATTTATGGTATTGCACGCCTCATAAGCGAAGCGTTGAGGTGGGTACTACTGTCACTTCGCGCAAAACATCTGATTTTTCAAACTTAAAATGTCTTTATGTATCATACATTGCACTTGTAAGATAATACATACACACACATATTAAGAAAAAACACTATTTTTAACGTTCATGATATTTTTGATGTCATTTTTGTTATTTAAACTAGTTAAAAAACAGTTTAAAAAAGTTCTGTCTTGGACGTCCGTGTGTCTGTATGTGCGGATCCTTTTTCTTGTTAACACGATAGCGACCGAAATACTTTACTAATCGAGTCTTTTTTTTTTTTCTTACGCTCGAGTATGCTCAGGAATAGAACCCTTTCATTTTTCAGGGTCTGATTCGATGTGGTTTAATTGTTATTAAATAAACAAAAATAATAATTAATAAATATTTATTAAAAAAAATTATGAGGCGTGCACTTTTGGATTTTCCAAATTATAGAAATTTTATATGAGATGTTAAATTGATGTATTTTTCTAACGTTTTCAGTGATAAAAACTGCTTTTAATTTAAATTTTGTTTTGAACTAATTTTGATTTAAACAATTACTAAGTAACTCAATTACCCAAATCCAGCCAGAATTAATAACAACACAATAAAATGGGGAAAAAAAATTTAATAAACAAGTAAATATGTACCTTGATAATCTTCTCTCCATCAGCACCCAAAGCCTTTCCATGCCAATTATCCTTATCCTCAATATTCGGGAAGCCCTTGCCCTTGTAAGTCTTAGCGAGCACAGCGGTGGGCTTGCCGGTCACTGTGGAGGCTTCATCGAAGGCTTTAACAAGCTCGGAGACATCATGCCCGTCTACCACGAGGGAGTGGAGCCCGAAGGACTTTACACGGGCATCGTAGACGTCCATCTGTTGGTAAAATAAATAAAATTATTTATTGAAATGTTTGAATGTTCATAAATTGCAAGGGTTGTTTTTGGTAGTTAAGATTGATGTGTAACAATTTAACACACACACATACACAAAGATACACACCTGTTCTGTTGCTTATAATATATCTGAATAGTTTTTACGTAATATTTATCTTTATATCACTTTTTACTTTATTGAAGAAAATGTTATTCATGTAACAATAAATGGTAATGTTCTCTAGGAAGAGCGAGATGTTCTAACACAAGCTATTAATGCTTAAAAGGATGTCTCAATGACTGATATAATTGTAAACATATTTGTTACTGAATAAATATTTTTGATTTTGATTTTTAACAATATTGCTACGTTTTTTTTCTTTAACGTTGTGATTTTATTTAAATTAAATTTGCAGAAAACCTGTTATTTAAACATTTAAGGTGTAAATAAGTACTTAATAATGTTTATATTGAGTCAAAAAGAAAATTAAAAAGCCTATTAAGTACATTAATATTTAAGATAAAATAAATTGTTATTTCATACATTTTTTCATCCTCAAAAAGAAATATATAATGCATAATGATTTTCAAATTAAATACAAGAATCATTTATTTCATGTTACAAAATACAATATCCAATAACATAATTACATCTATAACATGGACCTGCTAGGCCATGGCCATTTACCAACATAGCTCTTATTACTAAATTACATAAGCATGTGAAAAATAACAATCTATACTAATATTATAAAGCTGAAGAGTTTGTTTGTTTGTTTGAACGCGCCTTAGGAACTACTGGTCCGATTTTTAAAAATAGTTTCGGTGTTAGAAAGCCCATTTATCGAGGAAAGCCTCCGCGCGGTACAGCTAGTAATATAAAAATATTAAGATGCTGTGCGTGATGATAACTGCAAGGTAGGTTTAACCTGTTGCATCATAGTGTTATCAAATCTGTTCAATACCGTCGTTTAGTTACGTTTAGTTCCTTATCGCAAACTAGATGGTGCCACGTTAGAATTGTTCGATCTTATAACTGGCTAGTGTTTTGTTTTTGTTATATCATGTATACTACTGTGTGTTGATTAATTAAATGCCTTACAACAGCAGTGGTGTTTTATTAGTGAATCCAAGTATAGTGAATTAGTGACAGTGTACGCAGCGACATCTGGTGCCGAAACCCGGGAATAAAGGAATAATAAGGACTTGTAAAAACCGTGAGTAAAGTGAACTAAGTGGACAATAAAGACTTGTAAAAATTCAGTGTTGTGATAACTTGGACTTATAAAAATTAGCTTAAATATTAACTTAGAAAAATTTGATTAAATATTGGACTTAGAAAAATTTGATAAAAATTAGTATGCATATGGGACTTAGAAAAATTTTATTAAAATTTGTATGAACACTGGACTTAGAAAAATTTGTACACACTTTGGACTTAGAAAATTTTTGAATAAAATTAAAGATAGAAGAAATGGATCCATTCGTTGCTCAGCAAGTGGAGATACATGAGCAAATAAATAAAAGTTTTTCAAATTATAAAAAGACCCCAAAGGAAAGACTGACAAACGTTTACATAGAAATAAAATTAGAATGTTTGGAGGCAAGTTGGAAGAAGTTTACCGAGAATCATTTGAATATTATATCAGTTGCATCAAAAAGGGAACGCGAAAAAACCCCTTATTTTACCGAAGAGATTTATGAAAACCTAGAAGAAATTTATATTAGTTACAAATCAAAAATGAAAGTTGATCTTGGTTCCAGCTCAGCGGGTTCTTCTAAAGTCTGTCCATCGAACGTCACCTGCGCAGGTAGTGAAGTGAAGCTCCCACAAATACAGTTACCTACATTTTCGGGTAATTATGAAGAATGGCAGAGCTTCCATGACATGTTTGTCTCTTTGATCGATAGAAATCCATCATTAAGCCAAGTTCAGAAGTTGCATTACCTGAAATGTAGTTTAAAAGGCGAACCAGAGAATTTATTAAGGAGCTTATCGACTACTGATACAAATTATGAAGAGGCGTGGGACAGATTGAAGCGCAGGTATAATAACAAAAGGTTCAATGTCAATGAGATTCTAAAACGTTTGTTCGGTCAAAAGCCTATGTCTAGCGAGTCGGCTACAGCAATCAAACATCTTATCGATACCACGGAGGCATGTTTGAAGGCTCTAAAGAACTTAGATATTGATGTGTCTTCGTGGGATGCGATCATTAATTTTTTAATAGTGTCAAAATTAGATTTAGAGTCCCGCCGCCAGTGGGAGACCGAGGCTGGCCGATCTCAAACCGACAGCATCCCAAAATGGAGTGAGCTCGTAACCTTCCTAGAAAGTAGATTTAGAACATTAGAGATGCTAGTAGGTGAATCGAAACAAAACATGAAGAATAGTATAAGTCCAAAGCAAACAAGACAAAAGGCGTTTCATATTATACAAGATAGTAAAAGGGATACTTACAAAGAAAATAGTAAAGTCTGCGTATGCTGTTCAGATGCTCATTTATTATACCAATGTAAACAATTTGGAGGCAAGTCTCCCGAAGAGAGATATGAGTTTATTCAAGCCAAGAGACTTTGCTTCAATTGTTTCTCATCCAACCACAACGTGAGGAGCTGTCACCAGTCGACGTGTTGCCGGCGTTGTGGCAGACGACACCACACCCTGCTGCATATAGAAAGAGATCCTCCCCCTGTGTCTGGGGAACCATGTACGAGTACTACCCACCAACCGACGAGTTTAGATGAGAATTGCCAGTATGATAAGAAAGTAGTAGCTCATTTTGCGAAAGATAAACATCAAGTCAAAGTGCTATTAGCTACAGCATTAGCTAGAATTAAATCCGCAAATGGCTGTGTCCAAACTGCGCGAATATTAATCGATCAAGGCTCTGAGGCCTCTTTTATTACCGAAAGTACTGTACAATATTTATGTCTTAAGCGTATACCAATAAATGGTTTAATAACTGGCGTAGGTGATGGTAAACTTAGATCTAAGCACATTGTTTCATTTGAGTTAGAATCACTACATAATCATGAATTTTCTGTTTCAGTAAATGCATATGTGTTGCCATCTTTAACATCTTTTCTTCCGTCGAGTAAGGTTTCCATTTTTGATTGGCCAGAGCTCAATAATCTACCGTTAGCAGATCCCAAATATGGTTCACCTGGTAAGATAGATATTATTTTAGGAGTAGATATTTTCAGTCAAATAATGTTGAGTGGTTTCTTGAAACATCCCATGCATGACGGTCTGTTGCCGCAACAAAATCGTGCAGAACGGAGCGTTGCGACTGCGTCATCGCGTCGTCACGTCGCGGCGCCGTGCGATTGGCCGCGGATTGACCCCACTGTCCTCTACTACTTCGACTCGCCACGCAACCGCTGAGCAGGACACTCCCTCACTAAAATTAATTCTACCAAACGCATTCTGTAATTTTGAAAATAAAATTAATACGCGCAAATTTATTGTCTTCTTCTTTCGTCGTCAACATTTTCTGGTCCTTCGAGCCGGATCACATCCTGGATTTTGGAGACGCAATCGGCGAAGAAGTCGCAAAAATTACAGTGCAGTTTGGTAAGACGGCCAGCTAATTTATCCAACCCTGTAAAGCTTCATCTGAGTGATACTGTGCTTTGTATATTCCAGAGCTTTCGGTGTTGCTTGCCTCCTCACGTGCTTTTACGCTACCGAAGAATCTGCTTCACGTGGCACGTAAGTACTTGTAGCTTTTACTTCAGTCATTATGTCTCTTTCTGAGCAAAAGGAGCTTAAGGATTTGAGGAAAAAAAGGGGGTTAATCAAATGTAGGTTAACGAATTTTAAGAAATATGTTTCGTCTTTTGAAAACGTGGATCTTGATACACATCAAAGGGCAGAACTAAAATTACGTATACCAGGTGCACAAAGTTTAATGAACGATTTCAACCAAGTACAAAGTAAAATCGAAGATCTTGTCCCGGAGTCAGAAACGGATAAACTCATAGAATCACGCGTAGAGTTTGAGAGGGAATATTATGTTGTCCTGGCGATGCTGGACTGCATGGTAAACCCAGATAATTCCGAGGATAGATCTGTTAATAAATCCATTGACTGTTCCTTAGCGCACGACCATACGACCTGTAACAATTTTAATAACGATTCAGTAAAATTACCGACTATTTCTGTACCTAGCTTTGACGGTTCACATGAACACTGGGTAGAATTTCGCGACACGTTTTCATCCTTAATTCACAATTCGAAAACAATACCACCGGTTCAAAAATTCCATTATTTAAAGGCGAGTTTAAAAGGCGATGCCAAAATCGTTATAGAAAACGTAGAATTTTCATCCGAAAATTATATGGTTGCATGGGAGCTTTTATTACACCGTTTTAATAACACGCGTTTGATAGTGCAAAGTCACATTAAAGCAATATTTTCACTTCAAAACGTCTCAAGAGAATCGGCTATTCAATTACACAATTTAATTGATACAGTTTTAAAAAATTTACGTATTCTTAAAATCTTAGGAGAACCCACGGAATACTGGGACACTTTGATTATTTATATCGTAGTTTCAAAGTTAGATCCTACCACTGAACGCGAGTGGGAACAATTTAAAAACACCTTTTACAAAATAAACAAGGACAAAATTATTAAACTAAACGATTTATTAGAATTCATTAAAGAAAAAGCCGATTTATTAACTACACTATCCGTTAATCACAGTAAACCTAGTAACTCAAATAAATTTTCTACTTACCAAAATAAAAATTCATCATCCAAAATTCATTGCAACATAGTTTCGGATAACAAACACTCTAAATCGCAATCCAATAAGTCGCGCAGCCATTACAAGTCATGTTTGCTATGTAACGAAAAGCATCAGCTGTATTCATGCCAGAAGTTTCTCGACTTATCTCCGCAACATAGGGTTAATTTCATAAATGATAAAAACTTATGCATTAATTGTATGCGCCCAGGTCATTTAGTTGGTACTTGTCTTTTTGGTCCGTGTAGAAAGTGTGAACAAAAGCACAATAGTTTACTTTGTGATGCAATTAAATTATCACCAATTAAACAAAATACAGTGACGTTAACTACGTACGAACACCCCTCGCTTACTAATACGCATCCCGTTTCAGTGGTTTCAGTAGATAACGCACACATGCAACTTCAATGTATTAATCACGCACAAACCGTTATGCATACAAAGGATGACAATTATTCGCAACAGATTGTCATATTGTCTACGGCGATAGTTGAAGTATATAATGAATCGGGTGAGTATTATTGCGCACGCGCAGTTCTAGATAGCGGAAGCGAGCGATCCTTTATAACGCAATCGTTTGCAAATAAATTAAATATACGAATATTACAGTCCACTCAACATATTCACGGTGTAGGTAATTCTATTACGCAATGTTCGCAATCTTGTAACATTGAAATTAAATCGCGCGACGGGAGCTTCACTGCCCGTTTTCAATGTTTGATTTTGCCCCAAATTACATCAAAATTGCCTACAACCACGGTTAATTTAAATCAATTTAATATTCCTCACAATTTATTGTTAGCTGATCCCAATTTTTACGAAAGTCAACCTATTGATTTACTGATCGGTGCTGATTTATTTTGGGAATTAATAACCGAAGGAAAAATGCGCCTTAAAAGTGGTCCTTTCCTTCAAAACACCAAATTAGGTTGGATAGTGTCAGGTGCAATTAAATCTTTTCCGTATACTAGTAATAAAAAATTATCACATATTAATTGTAATTATTCGACATTACCCACGGAAGATGATTCACTCGATAAGTTAGTTAGGAATTTCTGGGAATTAGAAGAATTATCCGCGCCTAGCAATAAATTACAGCAATTATCGAGCGAAGATAATATTGCTTGTGAGGAACATTTTATTCGCACAACACGTCGACTTTCCGATGGTCGTTTCTGTGTTTCAATTCCGTTGAAACAATCACCTGAGTTATTAGGTAATACACGCGCACAAGCTGAACGTCGTTTTTACGCGTTAGAGAAACGTCTTCAGCAAAATACTAATTATAAAAAGATGTATTCTGATTTTATACAGGAGTATATTAATTTAGGTCATATGAGTCTCGTCAATACGTATGGGAATCCGCACTATTTCCTACCGCATCATGGTGTGTTTAGGGAGCACGCCACCACAACTAAATTACGCGTAGTTTTTGATGCGAGTATGAAGTCTAGTTCCGGCGTATCATTAAACGACATACAAATGATTGGACCTGCTATTCAAGGTGACTTAATTTCTATTTTATTACGTTTTCGCGAGAATAGGTATGTTGCATGCGCTGACATTGAAAAATTTTACAGGCAATTGAATATTGCTGAAGATCAGCGTGACCTGCAGCTGATCTTGTGGCGGGATGATCCCTCAGAGCCGCTGAGGGTGTACCGACTCAACACCGTGACGTACGGAACGGCATCCGCACCGTATCTAAGTTGTAGGTGTTTAAAGGAATTAGCCAAACACTCGAATATTCCGTATGTAGCCGATACTATTAATAATTGTTTTTACGTTGACGATCTCATAGTTTCATCGAATTCTAGATCCGAATTAGAAAATATTTGTAAAGAAACTAGTAGTCTTTTAGATTCAGCATGTATTAAATTACGAAAATGGATTTTTAGTCATAATTTAAATTTAATTACGCCTAGCGTTAATGAATCGCAAACACACGATCTATGTTTACTGAATAAAACTTGTAACAATAAAACTTTAGGTATCGGATGGAATAGTCTCGATGATTATATTTATTATTTCACGCAAATTATACAAAAGAGTGAAGTAGTGACAAAACGTATTATTTTATCGTGTGCTTCACAAATATACGATCCGCTAGGATTATTAAGTCCGTTTATTACTATCGCAAAGCATTTATTACAAAGATGTTGGTTGTTAAAATTGACGTGGGATGAATCGGTTCCTAACGAAATTTCGCAAATATGGGATAAGTTTATAAATGGATTATCTTTTCTTAGCAGTTTACGAATACCGCGTCACGTTATGTGCATTGATCCAGTGCGAACCGAACTACATATATTTACCGATGCTTCACAGGTCGCGTACGGAGCTTGCGCATACGCTCGTACGATCAATGCAACAGCTGATGTCACAGTGCGCTTGATATGTTCGAAGGGTAAGATCGCGCCGACTAAACCTACAACTATACCTAGATTAGAGTTGTGTGGTGCGTTGTTAGGTGCACGATTATATTATAAGCTTATTGGA
Organism: Colias philodice; assembly: GCF_061535455.1. NCBI lineage: Eukaryota > Metazoa > Arthropoda > Insecta > Lepidoptera > Pieridae > Colias > Colias philodice. Next base: position 9,693,640 of record NC_143105.1, on the reverse strand, counting down.
TCACTGCGTTCAAACTTTAATAAAATTGTATTTTGGACAGATTCAACTATCGTTTTAGGTTGGTTAGGTATGCCTATTAATTTATTAAAACCTTATGTTCAAAATAGGACGGCAGAGATTCACGAGCTGACCAAGGAACATCCATGGCGTCACGTCGCAGGCAAGGATAATCCAGCCGATTTAGTCTCACGCGGGCAAAGTCTAGAAGCGCTTAGCTCCTCATCTTTATGGTGGGAGGGTCCGTTATTTTTACATAATGTACATTTTGAATTGCCCGATTTAAAACATTCCAAATTAATTAATTCAGATTTACCGGAAATTAAATCTACAAATATTTGTTGTCACATAAGTAATAATTTAAACGATAATTTAATTATTTTTTCTCGATTTTCACAATATAATAGACTTAAACGCGCAGCTGCTTATGTATTACGTTTTATTAATAACGCGCGAAATAAAACTAATAAGTGGACAGGTTTATTGTCAGTCGAGGAATTAAATCGTGCTGAATTAACGTTAGTAAAGTTGAGTCAACAGGAATCGTTTCCCGATATTTACTATGCGCTTAAAAATAATAAAAATATAACGAATATATCAGGCTACAATCAAATTTCTAAATTAAATGTATTTTTTGACGCAAATAATAATTTAATTCGTGTAGGTGGGCGTATTCAAAATTCGCCAAATTTTAGTTTTAATAAAAAATTTCCTATTTTAATCGCAGCTAATCATCATTTTTCACTTTTGCTTTTTCGGTTCGAGCATGAACGTTTACTCCACGCCGGGCCACAGCTTCTACTGTTTACTATCAGAGAGATGTGGTGGCCGGTCGGCGGCAGAAACCTCGCTAGGAAGGTGGTACATTCGTGCATGCGCTGCGCACGACTGCAACCGACTACGGTCGCGCCTATTATGGGGAATCTACCGCAGGAGCGTCTGGACCCAGGTTATCCGTTTATACGTTGTGGTGTCGACTACGCTGGCCCAGTGTTCACGTTGAATCGTAAAGGCAGAGGTGCTAAGTTACAAAAATCGTACATATGCTTATTTATATGTTTTGTTACACGCGCGGTTCACTTGGAACTTGTTAGCGATCTATCGTCGGAATCATATCTATTAGCTTTGAAACGTTTTATATCGCGGCGAGGTAAACCCGTGACTATCTTCTCTGACAATGGGAAGAATTTTGTCGGTCTCATGAATGAGTTCAAAAAATTTTTAGCTACCTGTTCTGATGAAATTAAAGCATATGCAACTTCGCAAAATATTAATTTTAAAATGATACCTTTTTACGCTAGTCATTTCGGGGGATTGTGGGAAGCTGGAGTAAAAAGCTGCAAGCACCATCTCAAACGTGTAGTAGGTAACGCACATCTAACGTTCGAGGAGTTTAGCACAGTATTGACCCAGGTTGAAGCTGTCCTGAACTCCCGTCCTTTGACCCATCTTTCCACAGATCCCAATGATTTCCTTCCACTTAGCCCTGCACATTTCCTGGTTGGTCGTCCGCTGACTGCACCTGTAACGGCTGAGCTGCTATACGACGTGCCTGAGCTTCGTCTCCCGAGGTTCCAGAGGGTGGAACAAATACGCCAGCACTTTTGGAATCGTTGGTCCAAAGAGTATGTCTCCGAGATGCAAACGCGAACCAGATGGCACCAGCACAAGGGGGATCTCAAGGAGAACACGCTCGTTCTCATTAAGGACGACCGATTGCCGCCGTTGAAGTGGAGCTTGGGGCGCATCCACGCGACATATCCGGGGAAGGATGGAGTAGCACGAGTGGCCGACATTCGTACTGCAGACGGCATCGTGCGTCGGGCGTTCACTAAAATTTGTCCGCTTCCTTCACCAGATAGCTGATTCTTCGCTTCGTGGTCGACAGTTCGTTGGAACCAGCACGTTCCAAGGCCGGGAGCATGTTGCCGCAACAAAATCGTGCAGAACGGAGCGTTGCGACTGCGTCATCGCGTCGTCACGTCGCGGCGCCGTGCGATTGGCCGCGGATTGACCCCACTGTCCTCTACTACTTCGACTCGCCACGCAACCGCTGAGCAGGACACTCCCTCACTAAAATTAATTCTACCAAACGCATTCTGTAATTTTGAAAATAAAATTAATACGCGCAAATTTATTGTCTTCTTCTTTCGTCGTCAACACGGTCCTATTGCACAGAATACTCATCTTGGCTGGATCTTGTCTGGAAGAATAGGAGAAAATGAAGAATCAAATCCTAGAGTAGTAAATTTACATTTACAGGTAAGAGAAGATAATATTTTGACACAGTTTTGGGAAATTGAAAGAGAACCAGATTTAATAGGAAAGAAACTTACGAAGGAAGAAATCAGATGTGAAGAAATTTATGAGAGTACTACCACAAGAAATGAAGAAGGTCGTTACGTAGTGAGATTGCCATTTAAGGAGCCAGATCCAAAGTGTGTGTACGGAAATTCCAAGGAAGTTGCTTCGAAGAGATTTAAGGTATTAGAAAGAAAGCTTAAAAAGAATTCTGACTTGCACGCTGAATATGAGAAGGTTATAGTCGACTACCAGAATCAGAAACACATGGAACCGATTTTAAGTAAGGAGGACATTGAGTATCCATTTTCCTTTTACCTACCTCATCACGCCGTGATAAGGGAAGACAAGGAAACCACCAAACTTCGTGTTGTTTTTGATGCGTCGTGCAAGGGGAATAATAACGTATCATTGAATGACACGTTACTCGTTGGACCTAAAATTCAACAAGATTTGCGCCACATTATAATGAGGTGGCGAACGCATATTTATTGTATTGTGGCGGACATCGTACAGATGTATAGACAAATAGTGGTACATGAAGATGATTCAAATTTCCAAAGAATTTTATGGCGTGCTGATCCATCGCAACCTATACAACATTTTAAGCTATTGCGACTTACCTTCGGTACTGCTTGTGCACCGTATTTGGCGGTTAAATCACTGCAACAATTGGCTCGAGATGAAGAGTTGAAATATCCACTTGCCGCAAAAATTACGATTGAAGATTTTTATATGGATGATTTGTTGACTGGTTGTAATTCAGAAGAGAAAGCTATAGATATTTATAAAGAGATGAATCAATTAATGTCTAAAGGTGGATTTAAGCTCCAAAAGTGGTGCAGTAATTGTCCAAAATTACTGAATCATATTGAAAATGATAATCAATCTTCAAAAGATACATTCATTTTTAAAATCAATGATACAATTAAGGTGTTGGGTATTTCCTGGAATAAAAACATAGATAAATTTGAGTATACTTACAATTTACCGGAGTTAGATGAGCCTGTAACCAAACGGAAAGTGTTGTCTGATATTGCGCGACTTTACGACCCTTTAGGTTGGGTTGCTCCTGTCCTTATTACGGCGAAGATCTTTATGCAAACACTGTGGAAATCTGGATTGAATTGGGATGAAAATCTTTCGTCAGAATTATTAAATCAGTGGCTACACTTTAGAAAAGAGTTAGATGGTATTCGAGGTATAACCATTCCTAGGTGGCTTTCTACAACGAATGATGATCCAGTTGAGCTTCACGTATTTGCTGACGCTTCTCAGGTAGCTTATGCTGCTGTCGTCTATCTGAAAACCATGGACACCGATGGCAATACTCACGTAAATGTAGTCACATCTAAAACTAAAGTCGCCCCAATTCAGAAGGAGATATCCATTCCGAGAATGGAACTATGCGCGGCATTGTTGGCTGTCAAATTAATTTATGAGGTTGCGCAAGTACTGCAGGTACCTAAAGATAAGTTGTTTGCCTGGTCCGACTCGACCATAGTGCTTGCATGGCTCCGTGGAGAACCCAGCCGATGGACGACGTTTGTAAGCAACAGGGTCTCCGAGATTTTGACTGTTCTAGATAGTGATCAATGGAACCATGTTGCCACAGACCAAAATCCAGCCGATTGTGCCTCTCGAGGTATATCCTCTCGAGAACTAGTTCATTATGATCTTTGGTGGCATGGCCCTAAGAGTCTACACGAAAATCATGTTTATAGTACACATTTGGATGTTGACACTGATGTTGAAGTACGACCGTTAAAGGTACTTACCAATACGACGCGATCTGCTGAAGAATTTATATGGGAGCGGTTTTCAAATCTAACTAGAATGTTACGAGTTTTATCTTACTGTAGAAAATTTCTAAAACTGAGAGAACCTAAAGAATTAAGAGATATTAATAAAAGAATTACGACCAATGAAATGGACACTACATTAGATATAATTGTAAAGGCTACCCAGAGACTATATTTTGAGGATGAAATTAATAAGTTAATGTCTCGAACCGGAAGTGTTACTAAAGGAAGTCCACTGCACACTCTTGCACCCTTTCTTGATGAAAAAGGGTTGCTAAGGGTGGGCGGTCGAATACAACTGTCTTCTGTGCAGTTTAATAAGAAACATCCTCTAATAATGCCCAGTGAGTCTCATCTCACTAGGTTATTAATATTGGATGCGCACCACAGAACACTTCACGGAGGTCCACAACTTATGATAAACTTCTTAAGAAGTAAATTTTGGATCCTACGACTTAGAGAAAAGGTGAAGAAGTGCTACAGAGAATGCATGACTTGCCTACGTTATTCTCGCCAGGATAACAACCAATTAATGGGCCAGTTACCTAAGGTTAGATTGACTCCGGATAAACCGTTTAGGTCATCAGGTGTTGATTTTACCGGGTACATAGATATTAGGTTTTCGCCTGGTAGAGGATCGAAATCCTATAAAGGCTATATTTGCCTATTTGTGTGTATGGCGACTAAGGCGATCCACTTAGAGGCTGTGTCAGACCTTACCAGTTCTGGATTCATAGCTGCATTCAAACGCTTTGTGTCTCGAAGAGGGCACTGCCGCGATCTGTACAGCGACAATGGGACTAATTTCGTTGGTGCGGATAAAGAGCTGCGTAAAATGTTGTGTCAAGCGAAATCTGAGTTGGCCGACGAAATTGCTAATTTACTTACCCAGGACGGAACCACTTGGCATTTTATACCCCCACACGCGCCTAACTTTGGAGGGCTGTGGGAAGCTGGTGTTCGTTCAGCGAAAACACATCTGAAACGAATAGTAGGAGACGCAATACTTACCTTCGAAGAACTGACAACTGTGTTGACCCAAGTAGAAGCGTGCTTAAACTCCCGTCCAATTTCTGCAATTAGTGAAAATCCAGGTGACGAGATGCCTCTCACACCTGGGCACTTCTTAGTCGGTGAACCATTAGTTTTAATTCCTGAAAGCGATTATTCAAAGACCTCTCTCACAGGTCTTCAAAGGTGGAAACTTACTCAACGGATGGTTAATAATTTTTGGAAGACGTGGTCAAATGAGTATTTAGTGACGTTAAATAATAGGTACAAATGGTTTTCAAAAAAGACAGAACCTGACGTTGACGATATTGTTATTATAAGGGACCACAATATTCCTCCAGCTAAATGGTTATTAGGGAAAATCGTTGAAAAACATCCGGGTAAAGACAACCTTACCCGAGTTGTAACAATTAAAACTAAGAACGGTCTTTGTAAACGTCCTTGTAATAAGTTATGCATTTTGCCAAAGGCCTAGCTCATTAGTTATTGTATAGAGTTAATGTAGCAGTATTTTTTAGTTCCTATTTTTTTACATTGAAAAATGTTGTTGTTTAGAAGTCAATATTGTTTTAGTTCACTCTCAAGTTTATATTGTTTACGTTGAGTTTAGATGTATGTAATAAGAGTTTCTATTGTTTACGTTGAGATGTTATAAGAATTACTTTGTGTTTATTAGGTTAAATGTACTCTTGAACTGAATTGTTCTTTATGTTTCTTTTTGTTTAGAAAAGCACTAGGTGCTTTTGGTGGGCGGGATGTTCAATACCGTCGTTTAGTTACGTTTAGTTCCTTATCGCAAACTAGATGGTGCCACGTTAGAATTGTTCGATCTTATAACTGGCTAGTGTTTTGTTTTTGTTATATCATGTATACTACTGTGTGTTGATTAATTAAATGCCTTACAACAGCAGTGGTGTTTTATTAGTGAATCCAAGTATAGTGAATTAGTGACAGTGTACGCAGCGACAAATCACAAGTTATATCGCACATTTTGTCTACATTAAGAGAATATACCCTCGGATTGCTTTTTTATGTGCTTATCATAGACTTGTGATTAATTACTTGATGATTTTTATGCTATTCATATAATGGAATTGTAATTAATATTATAGTCGTTTTTTTGGAATCTCTGATTAATAAGAAATGATTAACTTTTTTGGAATACATATTGTTTTATTTTAATGAACCTTCTTTTTTTTATTCACAGTTAGATTCATTTCAATATTTATTTTCAGAATTATCTTACAAGATTTCTATAGAAATTAAGTAGGTACTCATTAAACAAAATCAAAATCCTAAGTCTGATGTCATAATTTTTATTTCAAATTTTTATTGAAAACATTTCCCTGATAACAAGTGATTTAATAGATAAGTAACGCCGGCAAAGATAGTATTATCACACCCCGGACACTCCATACAAAATGATCGTTTTGACAGTCACACTGTAGAGACTGCAAATGTGTGTGTTAACGCTTTATGGTTGGCACATTTGTGACTAGCGTAAAAAAAATTCGCGTTTTTCTGATGAAATACATCCGTAAACAGCACAATATCTAACCATTTTCTACGAAAAACGATAATCACAAATCCAAAATAATAAAATTACTTTAAGTCAATTTGATTAATGTTGTCAATCTTCGTTGCGTATCGTCCTTGCAGAAAAATATGGCCCATTTTATGTCTGATCGCGCGGGGGTGAGGTAAGTTTAATTTTGGCGGGAGGCGGAGAGTGTCCGTTCTGTAGCGTTTAGCTACTATTATGTATTCTGTGGTATTATCATAACATCATATCAAAATATACTTTATCAGATTAGGTATGATATTCATTAATCATGTTTGGCTTGCCATTAAATTGAGAAAAATATGTAACATTCTCTACTGATAATAACTCTTTGCAGATATTATGGTGCTTTCTAAGGTAAGGAACCCAAATTAATACAATATAAAATAATACAAAGCTAAATATATATAATTGCATACCTGATGCTGCAGCGAGGTGGGTTCAGACTGCCCCAATCGGTTGATGTCGAAGATCACCACAAGGTTATCTAGCTTGTAGTGGCTCGCAAAGTGCAGCGCTTCCCACACGCTGCCCTCTGCTGCTTCCCCGTCACCAACCAGACAGTATACCCTGCAAATATGTACCTAATATTATAATATGTACCTAATGACGTTTCAAAAGTGCTTCAAAAGTTTGAATATTGGAAGCTTTAAAGCGATTTTTTATTGTGGTAAAAAGTAAAAAAAATTGTTAAAAAGACGTATGTAAAATGGAAAAAATGAAAGCTATAAAAAGACGATTTGATAATGTAACTTTAATCAAGTTAAATTACCATTACCATGTTGTTTACAATAATTTATGAGTTTCCTGGTAAAAAAAGGATACATTTTCAAAAGTACATATTTAAATGATTTTAAAGTTTTACAGTTAATCCATTTCTAGCATGAACTACAAATTAATTTCAAAAAGGTTATAGGTCGCGTCATGTAAAAAGAACGCTGACGGTTAAGCTGCGCATTGGCGATTTATTGGTCTATTTGGTGTTATGAATAACAAATATGTAGTTGCGAAGCCACGACTCGAGAGCCTACTTCAAAAATAAAATAAGCAGCAAATAACTTTCGTGCTAAACTCGATACATGCCAAAACACACCCCATTACTTTCATCCAGCGTTCTTTTTACATGATTCGCGTTATAGCTAACATTAATAAATGAATGTTACCTGTATGGCGCTTGGTCGAAGTACTTCCCGACGTACGCCATACCAGCCGCTACAGCAAGCCCTTGTCCCAACGACCCGGTACCAACGTCCACAAAGCTCAAGCGAGGTGTGGGGTGACCTTCCAAGTCAGAGGTCAGCTGACGTAGCTGCTTCAGTTCTTCTACGGGGAAGAGACCAGCCTCTGCCCATGCGGCGTAGAGAATTGGGGCTGCGTGACCCTTTTATAAGGATAATATTTTTCATATTTAGTATAGCCTTGAAATCCTTATAAAAATGTTAAATTATTAAGATGGATAAAATAATATATTGGTCATGCTCTTCTCTACAGAAACTGTTCAAACCAAATGGTGACCTCCTTTTTACGAAGTCGGTAAAAAAAAATGTTATGACTTATGAATATTTAAAAGCGCTTCTAAACAAAGTCTATTTGAATGGGATTGGAATTTTCTGAATGAATTAGGCAACATAAAACTCATTTTCCATAATGCATGACACCAAATACCATTCTTCTATGTATATCATAAGTATCAATTTAGTAAGTTAGAAAAGCATTTTTATGTAAGTAAAAGTACAATGTCTGAATGCTACTGGCCGCATACAACAATGATAGGTTGCTACGAGTACGACATACATTTACTTTAGCACAATAGGTGTTACACTAACTAAAGAATTAGTGCATTTCATTGACCTTGTTGTGCAAAAAATTACAAAAAATTATTGTTTCACAATATAACAATGATTGTAAAACCACAAAAAAAATCCAGTGTCGAGCACATGTGTCAGAAGTGAAACTTCTTTGGCAAGATTCAAAGATACCAAAATCGTCACCCTACTCCATGACGTGACCTTGAAATATTTTCTCTCAAGGCACCTAAAGAAATTTCACTTAAAAAATATTGCATTAATAATGAGATAATTGTTTTAAAACGTTTTTCACTAACTTAATTTTGTTTATCAGTGTCAAGGTTGTATGATCTCATTGAAGTCAATTCACATAATAATGGAAAACAATATAAGTGATTAGGCATTACTTCAGCAAATTATTAAAATTTCATTGTTAAAAAGGGTGTGACAGGTAAATGAATATTTTATCATCAATAATTATTGTAAATGGATATTTCTTGTTTATTATTAACCTTATTATGATATTTCTAGATATGATATTCATTTATGATTTAATGATAGAATAGTTAAGTTAATTTTAATAGAAGATGTTTCTCTTTACTTCTAATATATCACAAATTATGTACATTGTACATTCATTAAATTCATCTATTATTTTGTCCTCTCTATTGTGTAATCTAAGGTAAAAACAAATAAATACAAATGAATTCAGGTAAATTATGTGTTAGTTGCAATACACAGATTTATGGAATTAAGCATTTTGTTAATTTTTTTTAAGTATTTGAACACAATTTTCATAACAACACATTATAATAGCTAAATAATATACCTTTGAAAGGATAAATCTGTCTGCGGAGGCATCCCTTGGCGCGGAGACCTTGTACTTCATGGTGTGGAAGAACAGCACCGACATGATCTCTGCCATCGACGCACATGATGTCGGGTGACTGGAAATACCATATTGTTATAGCATACATATCTCCACTTAAAATTTTTATTGCGGTTTTTTTTAATAATAATTTACACTATGCAGAACTTTAAATATTAAATCACTAGCTGTTCCCCGCGGTTTTACCCGTATTGCTCCCCTTCTATTGGTCTTAGTGTGATGATATAGCCTATAGCCTTCCCCAATAAATGGGCTATTGATCACGGAAAGAATTTTTCAAATTGGTACAGTAGTTCCTGAGATTAGCACGTTCAAACAAACAAACTCTTCAGCTTTACAATATTAGTATAGATATGACAAATACTAATAAATCAGGCAACTTCCTTATTGAATTAACAGATATACAATATCAAGCATGTGTGTTTAGTTAAATAGAAATTGAAATGGGGAAGTAAAAATACAATATTTTTAAATCCTATTTTTTTTTCTTATAAATGCATTTTACAGACATGTACAATTCTTTCATACATTTTGCCTACTTAATCACTGAAGCATACAATGCATAATTTTAATGCATTTATAGTTATGTAGTCATTATAAAACAAACACTAATGAATCTATTTTCACAATAGTTTTTATTCACATTGAGATTATGAATATCTTTAATTATTCAATAATTAATTAGATATTATGAATGTCTGAATGCTACTGGCCGCACACAACAATGGTAGGTTGCTGCGAGTACGACACACAGTTACTTTAGCACAACATGTCTTACACTAACTTACACAAAGTTAGTATATTTTCATATTGTTGTGCAATAGTGACATCAATAGATTTATTGACATTTGAAGTATAAAATATAATTAATCTATAGTAATATTATAAAGCTGAAGAGTTTGTTTGTTTGTACGGGCTAATGTCAGGAACTACTGGTCCGATTTGAAAAATTCTTTCGGTGTTAGATAGCCCATTCATCTAGGAAGGTTATATCATCATGCTTAGACCAACAGGAGTGGAACCACACGGGTGAAACCGCGGCGCAGGTAGTACAAGGTGACCTTACTCAGTTATCCTTTAATACAAGGAAGATTTAGAAAACAGGGATTCATGTGTGTAAATTTGTTTCCCTAAGCAAGTAATATTTGTTCAGAAGATATCCTCAATTTATATTACAACTAGCGGTCCGCCCCCGCTTCGCCTGTGGTACCTACATGTTTAAACTATCCTATCTCTCAAGTTGGATCGAACTGCACATGGTGTGCGAATTTTATTATAATTGGTTTTAACCGTGCTTAAAAGTGGTTTAGGAGTCCATTGAGGACAAACATTGTGACACGAGGTTTATATATATTAAGATTAAGATGTATCAAATGGATAAGAAAATTACATTATTCTCTAGTTAGTTTTAATGCATAATAAAAATCAATATTCTTGTTTTCATTACAAAGTTGTTATCAGTCTTATATATATAAGCCTAATAAGCTGTTGACCTTGAACAATATCATATCATATTTTGGCAAAACAAGTTCAAATATCTGAATATTTTCTATCAAAAATTTTATAAAATTCTCTATAAGTAATTATTTTATAATAAAAGAAGATGACTTTAAACCAAAAAGGAAATAAATAAGAATGTTGATGACACTTAGTTACAGAAATTATACTGATGCAAAGCCAATGTAATCATCAATAGGAAAGGTCATAATTTAAAATTTTAATTTTTGTTGCATGAATAGATCGACTAGTAATAAGGTAAAACCTAAATAATATTATTACATTCATAATTTCATAACTTTCTTTTATTATCTAATGAATGAATAACATAATGAAGAAACTCAGATACCCTTATATTCAATTATTGGTGTTTGTTCTACTTTCGATAACTTTGAAATAATGTGTTCTGGAGCGTTTCGATTGTAACTTGACCTTTGAATCGTTACTCTGTTGCTAAGAGACCCCTGCGGACTGCGGTACGGCCGGTACCTTTACTTACCAAACTTTTATTTCAACGTGTAAAGTAGGGGAACTAAATTATTATAACTACAATGCTAATCATGTTTTCTACGTTTGTCTAGAAATGAATAATAAGTTTCTAATAGGAATATCTAACTTTAACCTTCATTAGTCCTTCAAGTAAGCGGCAAATTACTTTTGAGGTTATATTGTGCTTACCCGGATTTCGATGCATTTGTAGCCACGATGCTGTCGATTCTCAGCTTATTGGCCATATCTTTTAAAGCTTGGAGGTCTACTTTCTTGTCGCCCTTCATTTTGACTTATGTTATTATAAACAATTAAAAACTTAACAACACGTTTCACGACCACACGCACCAAACGTTCGCTCAAATAAAAAAATAAAATTAATGAAGTGGTGGTCCACGATCGCCAGTCGGTGGAATTTTTCCTACTGTCAAATGTCAATTGTGTCAAATCTGAAATCACCGGCCGGCGCGTCCGCGTCGTTGTGACGGTCGCGTGTTGTTTCAAATTGTCTTTGGTATAATATAATCTGTGGTATAAGTATTAAGTTTTTTTTTAATATTTTTTATGTAACGTTTTTGAGACTTTATAGGTTTTAGTATTATAGTAGGTTTTAGAGATTTTAGTTGATAGAAGTCAATAGAGACAGGCATATAAAAACCTAACGCTCAAGATGTTACCAAGTTGGGTAAACGAAACTTTACTAATTTAAGTTTTTACTTGATCTGTTTGCTGTCCACAGATGTTTCTTGATAACCGATAGCAAATTAATTATAGCGCATACCCTCGGCCTCGATCTTAACACCAGTCACCATAGATTGTTTAAATACGGGAACCAGTCACTATCCAGTCATAATAATATAGCAACATGATAATAACGGCAATCGGGACAAATAATTTATTACTACATTATAATATTATACAGAAACAATGTATAGGATTAACATCAAAAGTCAAGCTAATATTAATAAAATTTAAATATTGTTACACCAGGTATTACCAGTCTTTAAGTAGGTATTTACTATTTAGTATTCTGTGGTATAACCTATCACACAAGTACACACTCAGACATTAAATTAGTGTTTTCCATTTTCTTTAATAACACAAGTTATTAAAAACATTACTTCCCACTACTATCTTAAGATTATACTAGTCACTCAATTGACTCATATCGGCATTTGGCTGGTGGAAGGTAGTTTTTAAAAACAAATGAGAATATTGTGAGTAACTATTCCTCTTCGTATTGTAGTTACTATATGCCGTTCGTGTTAGGTAGGTATAAGTTTTTAAGCCAAGACGCAGCTGATAACGTGCTAAATAATGGATTAGCAGCATTGCCATTACTATATTACGTCTTGCTCTGTGTAAGCTGTATCCATGTAAAAGTGTTAACAAAAATAAAAGTGTACAACAATGATTTGGAGTTTCGCTTTCATACAATATACATCGTAAGATACTTCGTAGAGTAGACGAAGGAATAATTATTAGATATAGTAGATATACCTATAATATGAAATTTCTAAATAATAAATTGATAATTTTGGTTAGTATACGTAATCTGTAACTACCTACTTCAAAAATGATTGTTGTTATCGTATAAATAGGTACTAAGGATAAATGAAATCGGAATAATAAAATAATAATACCCTCAAGCGATGTGGACTGGGAACTGGGAAGGCTAGCAGTTGGCACGTATTCACAAACAGCGTGTAAGTGGATATCAAACGTGATCTTATATTGAATTGATAAGCGATGAGACGTCCTTATACTCTAAGAGATGCTTTTTATTTCCGTATATCCCTTACATATTGATAAAAAAATGTAATTGTTTTTCTTTTCATTCTTAAAGATACAATTTGAAAAAATATAAGTCTCGGGTTGGGTGCGAAAAATAACATCTCATCAGGAATTATAACATTAAAGTGTTAATTTTGATCTATGGTTCAAAGTAGGGATGTAACGATACCGATACCGATACCGATATATCGGCCGATATATCGGCAAGCCGATATATCGGTATCACCGATAATAAATCAACCGATACCGATATTTTTTTATTAAATTCTTTCTTTTCTTTTATGTTTTTGCATTGTATTCATTCATATTGTTTTATTTCTGTTTCTGTAATAGTGTTAAGGAAGAGCGGAACCTCCTGACACAAGCATTTTATTTGCTTTCTAGGAGTGTTCCAATCACAAATTTGTTTATGTAAAGGAAAGAAATAAATAATTTTGAATTTTTTTAATTTTTAACGTGATAACGTTTTTAAATAACGAGAGAGAGACGGACCGATCTCCCGTTTCATCTCGAGCGCTGCCACTGCATTATGTTATCACGTAAACATCTCGATCGTAAACCTACTTTACAAACAACCAATTTTTTTGATTTCAAATATGTAATTCAAAAATCCGCGCCCAATGAACGATGCGGGAGGCCGCCCGCGCGTGCACACTTTGTTTTCTGAAAAAACTCTACCAATAAATTATAGTAAACTTTTATTAGGTACTGATTGTATGTGTATTAAAGTTTAACTGACTTCGTAAAATAATAATACTAAAATAAATGGTTTTGTTGTTTTTTGATTTGGCATTTTTATTTAAAAGAATACGATTAACAGTTGTCTCTGTTAAATGTTGGTAACTTTTCATGCATAATTCACTATTTATTAGGGATGTAACGATACCGATACCGATACCGATATATCGGCCGATATATCGGTATCGGTAATCCATCGTCGGCGAGTGGGTGGCGTGAGCTCGTGTTCCAGCTTGCGCCGCCTCGTGGTGGGTAATTTGGTGGAGGGCCTGGAAACAGGCAATTCGCGGAGGGCCTGGAAACGGGCAACTGCTGGGCGGGACATGCGGAAGATTGCGATAGTGTCCCCGCATCCCGTCTAAAGCAGCGCGTTGGTACACAGTGGGGTTTTAGTCGGTAGGAATCCGACATAACCCACGGCTCCTTCCCCGGGAGCCGTGGGTATCTTAGGTAAGATTTCCCCACTTAAAAAAAAAAAAAAAAAAAAAAAAAAAAAGATATACCTATAATATGAAATTTCTAAATAATAAATTGATAATTTTGGTTAGTATACGTAATCTGTAACTACCTACTTCAAAAATGATTGTTGTTATCGTATAAATAGGTACTAAGGATAAATGAAATCGGAATAATAAAATAATAATACCCTCAAGCGATGTGGACTGGGAACTGGGAAGGCTAGCAGTTGGCACGTATTCACAAACAGCGTGTAAGTGGATATCAAACGTGATCTTATATTGAATTGATAAGCGATGAGACGTCCTTATACTCTAAGAGATGCTTTTTATTTCCGTATATCCCTTACATATTGATAAAAAAATGTAATTGTTTTTCTTTTCATTCTTAAAGATACAATTTGAAAAAATATAAGTCTCGGGTTGGGTGCGAAAAATAACATCTCATCAGGAATTATAACATTAAAGTGTTAATTTTGATCTATGGTTCAAAGTAGGGATGTAACGATACCGATACCGATACCGATATATCGGCCGATATATCGGCAAGCCGATATATCGGCAAGCCGATATATCGGTATCGCCGATAATAAATCAACCGATACCGATATTTTTTTATTAAATTCTTTCTTTTCTTTTATGTTTTTGAATTGTATTCATTCATATTGTTTTATTTCTGTTTCTGTAATAGTGTTAAGGAAGAGCGGAACCTCCTGACACAAGCATTTTATTTGCTTTCTAGGAGTGTTCCAATCACAAATTTGTTTATGTAAAGGAAAGAAATAAATAATTTTGAATTTTTTTAATTTTTAACGTGATAACGTTTTTAAATAACGAGAGAGAGACGGACCGATCTCCCGTTTCATCTCGAGCGCTGCCACTGCATTATGTTATCACGTAAACATCTCGATCGTAAACCTACTTTACAAACAACCAATTTTTTTGATTTCAAATATGTAATTCAAAAATCCGCGCCCAATGAACGATGCGGGAGGCCGCCCGCGCGTGCACACTTTGTTTTCTGAAAAAACTCTACCAATAAATTATAGTAAACTTTTATTAGGTACTGATTGTATGTGTATTAAAGTTTAACTGACTTCGTAAAATAATAATACTAAAATAAATGGTTTTGTTGTTTTTTGATTTGGCATTTTTATTTAAAAGAATACGATTAACAGTTGTCTCTGTTAAATGTTGGTAACTTTTCATGCATAATTCACTATTTATTAGGGATGTAACGATACCGATACCGATACCGATATATCGGCCGATATAATCGGCAAGCCGATATATCGGTATCGCCGATAATAAATCAACCGATACCGATATTTTTTTATTAAATTCCTTCTTTTCTTTTATGTTTTTGCATTGTATTCATTCGTATTGTTTTATTTCTGTTTCTGTAATAGTGTTAAGAAAGAGCGGAACCTCCTGACACAAGCATTTTATTTGCTTACTAGGAGTGTTCCAATCACAAATTTGTTTATGTAAAGGAAAGAAATAAATAATTTTGAATTTTTTTAATTTTTAACGTGATAACGTTTTTAAAATCGTTTTAGTCGGGTGACATGTTCATAAACTTGTGTCACACCAAAACCTCACGAGCGCGATCGCAGGTATAACGAGAGAGAGACGGACCGATCTCCCGTTTCAGCTCGAGCGCTGCCACTGCATTTTGTTATCACGTAAACATCTCGATCGTAAACCTACTTTACAAACAACTAATTTTTTTGATATCAAAAAATTCAAAAACCCGCGCCCAATGAACGATGCGGGAGGCCGCCCGCGCGTGCGCACTTTGTTTTCTGAAAAAACTCTACCAATAGTAAACTTTTATTAGGTACTGATTGTATGTGTATTACTTAAAGTTTAACTGACTTTGTAAAATAATAATACTAAAATAAATGGTTTTGTTGTTTTTTGATTTGGCATTTTTATTTAAAAGAATACGATTAACAGTTGTCTCTGTTAAATGTTGGTAACTTTTTATGCATAATTCACTATTTATTTTTCTACCAAGCCATCGATATCGGTATCGGTATCGGTATCGCCGATACATTACTACAAATATCGGTATCGGTATCGTATCGGCAAAATCATGTATCGTTACATCCCTACTATTTATTTTTCTACCAAGCCATCGATATCGGTATCGGTATCGGTATCGCCGATACATTACTACAAATATCGGTATCGGTATCGTATCGGCAAAATCATGTATCGTTACATCCCTAGTTCAAAGAAATATACTTAGTTACATACAAAAAAAAATGAAAAAAAAAATACAATTTAACTTCATGAAACAGATCGCTATTTTTAGCTTTCAAGAAAAGGAATGAATAATAATGTTCATAAAAATGAAGTAATATTTTTGATAATGGCACAAGTATTATTTCCTATGAAATAATACACAAAAATTTGATTACCTAATAATATTATCTAGCTCTCAGCTTCATGTCCACTCACAATCGTTCAGAAACACTAGCAGCCTTATTTCGAACGGTATACAGTTGTGTTTCATGAATGGTAATCTTTAGTGGGATAATAGCGAGGGTGGGCCGCATTAGGAATTGAGCTGACGAATCATAGTTCACCTGGTACTGCTAGATTGTAACGGATATGACTGCTTACAAAATATTTTTATTACTTATTGTATTTTTTTTCACACAGAAATTATGATATTATTTTTTAGGTTTTTGAAGAATTTTATGCAATAAAACTTTAATGAATATGTACATTATATTATACAAACGAAAGTCTAAATAGCATTTGAAGGTTCTCTGCTAAGATTCTGTGTCATTAAATTGCACATTTTTCACGCCTAGAAATAAACGGTATAGGCCAGTGGAAATTAACATTAAATTCGCAAAGCACGATGTAGATTTGAATTTTTGGTATGTTGTTTGGATCAGTTAGGGTGATGTAAATCCCAATTTGCAACTTCGAAAAAGTTGTGCTCGCTGCGCACCACGTGATAAACTGCGAAAATTTTGGACTTTTTTCACTTTTTGCTCTAAAAGTCATAAACAATGCGTTTCCGACAAGTATGATTCAGTACATAAATTAAGGTTATTAAATTTGCAACAATTTAAGCCTAACCGCAGCTCTCTAAACCTTATAACGACTAAACTGTGGCCATTCGAAGATGGTTCATTTTTCCCGAAATATTGAAATTTTTAGTTTTGCTCCCGTTTGAAGCAAAATATTGGCAAAAACCGCTCGTTCTATGAGAAGTTCGTATAATAAAGTTGTAGTGCATTTAATTTTCTTTCATAAGAGCATAGAACAAAGTCTGTGAGACAAATATTTCACACACAATATCTGAAAAACAAAAAGAAGGTAGAAATAGATTTTTTAAGAATTGAAACTGAGAGCATATAAAATCATAAAAAGAATAATACTTTTTCATTTGCAGGATAGGTAATTAACAAGATTACAAAATTTGGGAAAGTAGGAAAAAAGATTATACGCAAATAATAAACTGCGAAAATTTTGGACTTTTTTCACTTTTTGCTCTAAAAGTCATACACTATGCGTTTCCGACAAGTATCATTCAGTACATAAATTAAGGTTATTAAATTTGCAACAATTTAAGTCAAATTAAAGCTCTCTCAATCTTATAGCGACTAAACTGTGGCCATTCGAAGATGGTTCATTTTTCCGGAAATATTGAAATTTTTAGTTTTGCTCCCGTTTGAAGCAAAATATTGGCAAAAACCGCTCGTTCTATGAGAAGGTCGTATAATAAAGTTGTAGTGCATTTAATTTTCTTTCATTAGAGCATAGAACAAAGTCTGTGAGACAAATAGTTCACTCACAATATCTGAAAAACAAAAAGAAGGTAGAAATAGATTTTTAAAGAATTGATACTGAGGGCATATAAAATCATAAAAAGGATAATACTTTTTCATTTGCAGTATAGGTAATTAACAAAATTACAAAGCTAATTAAATTTGCAACAATTTAAGCCAAACCGCAGCTCTCTAAACCTTATAACAACTAAGCTGTGGCCTTTCAAAGATAGTCAGTTTTTCCCGAAAATTTCAAATTTTTAGTTTTGCTCCCGTTTGAACCAAAATATTGGCAAAAACCGCTCGTTCTATGAGAAAGTCGTATAATAAAGTTGTAGTGCATTTAATTTTCTTTCATTAGAGCATAGAACAAAGTCTGTGAGACAAATAGTTCACTCACAATATCTGAAAAACAAAAAGAAGGTAGAAATAGATTTTTAAAGAATTGAAACTGAGGGCATATAAAATCATAAAAAGGATAATACTTTTTCATTTGCAGGATAGGTAATTAACAAAATTAAATTTTCTACAACTTTATTTTATGACCTTCTCATAGAACGAGCGGTTTTGCCAATATTTTGGTTCAAACGGGAGCAAAACTAAAAATTTGAAAATTTCGGGAAAAACTGACTATCTTTGAAAGGCCACAGCTTAGTTGTTATAAGGTTTAGAGAGCTGCGGTTAGGCTTAAATTGTTGCAAATTTAATTATCTTTGTAATTTTGTTAATTACCTATCCTGCAAATGAAAAAGTATTATCGTTTTTATGATTTTATATGCCCTCAGTTTCAATTCTTTAAAAATCTATTTCTACCTTCTTTTTGTTTTTCAGATATTGTGAGTGAACTATTTGTCTCACAGACTTTGTTCTATGCTCTAATGAAAGAAAATTAAATGCACTACAACTTTATTATACGACTTTCTCATAGAACGAGCGGTTTTTGCCAATATTTTGGTTCAAACGGGAGCAAAACTAAAAATTTCAATATTTCCGGAAAAATGAACCATCTTCGAATGGCCATAGTTTAGTCGTTATAAGGTTTAGAGAGCTGCGGTTAGGCTTAAATTGTTGCAAATTTAATAACCTTAATTTATGTACTGAATCATACTTGTCGGAAACGCATAGTTTATGACTTTTAGAGCAAAAAGTGAAAAAAGTCCAAAATTTTCGCAGTTTATCACGTGGTGCGCAGCGAGCACAACTTTTTCGAAGTTGCAAATTGGGATTTACATCACCCTAACTGATCCAAACAACATACCAAAAATTCAAATCTACATCGTGCTTTGCGAATTTAGGGTTTTTAGTGTCGATTTCTACTGGCCTAGTAGCAATTGTTAAACTTAAGTAGTACAACCTAACCTATTACAGGCGTAAAATATTCTATTTTAATTTTATATCTAAATCAAATAACACCACAACTGAATGTCTCGTTGAATGAATATTTAAACTATTATAATATGATAACTAAACAAGATGAAACATAATATTATTGTTACAATGGCCATTGTCCACCCTTCATGTCGTAATAAAGGAGCGCGCCAAAAACTATAGGGCAGGATATCGCAAAACCAGCGTCAGATAAATAAATATAAAAACAATAAAACTCTTGTCTATGGGCGGGAAAATGGCTGCGCTGTGCTGGGGCTAGATAGGGCGACCATACTTTACGAATAATATAAAATATAGTTTTAAGCATTATTTCAACTTTTCAAGTACGTGTATTAATTATTTTTTTAACTATTAGTTTTCAGTTAGGTCACAGAATACATAATAGTAACTAACGTTAGGTGGAAAATGGAATGCCTAAAAATAATGAGTAAGAGTAAACATCTGTAAAATATAAATTTATTTAAATCGCTAATTTAATATAAAAAAAAAACTATGAAATTAAACACAGTAAATTAATTTAAACAGGTTGCCACACGTTGCTGTCAAAATCCTATTCTACTTGAGAAAACAAAGTATGTAATCAAAATTAAATTTGTAATAATCATTTAAAAACACACAAAGTCTACATTAAAATCAATTCAAATCCGATCCAATCAATTCCGTATGTAGTGATTCAACTCTTTAATTTTGAACTTTAGACCAATGAAAAAAAAAGCATGGCCACCATAGTTGGCCAGTGTAGGTGGTCGAGGGGGGAGGGGGGGGGGGGTGTTTTCAAATTCAATTGCGCTGTCCCGCGGCGATCTTTCCGAGCGCGTTCGAATTTCCAATTGAATATCAATCCAACGATTGGCCGATATGTGGATATGACTTGTCATTTTTGCGACGAATAATTGAATTTTTTTTAACGTGTTTATGCAATTTTTGTGAGAGATGTTTCGTTTATATTATTAGGTGTAATTTGTTTACGTTGCTAGTGTAGGTATTCGATTATAATTTTTAACAATGCAGATTGTAGCCTAGAGGTTTGATTTTAACCAGTTTCCTCTAAATAAAAAAAAAACAGAAGGAAAGTAAACTCGGGAACAATTGAATTAATATGTAGAGACTAGCGGGAACAAAACAATTTTATCTGTGCTTGATGGAATTAAAACGTACCTAATAAATTTAAATAATTAGCTATAAAAAAATATATTTTAATTTATAAAAACAATGTACCTACTGTGTACCTACACTCTTACTTTAGTTTAGTTCTAAGTTCGAGTTCAGAGCCTTATAAAACCAAGCATTTTATTTATAAAAGTCCAATAACATAGCGAATACAAAACGTTCGTAACCCCATCCACTACAAAGTTATTTTTAAAGTTCAGATCAAAGCAAATAATATGTGAGGAAGAAGTGTTGAACTTTAACCAGTTTGCGTAGAAATTGTTACGCGTCTCGCGGGAATGTGCTCGATATTCTAAACGCTTTCAGCTTTGGGGTTTTGTTTGTTACATGACTAGGTTGTAGCCCGCGGTTTTGCATGCATCATCTATACTAATATTATTAAGCTGAAGAGTTTGTTTGTTTGAACGCGCTCATATCAGGAACTACTGGTACGATTTGAAAAATTCTTTCAGTGATAAATAGCCCATTTATCGAGGAAGGCTATAGGCACAATAATATTGTAATACTGTGCTATAGGTATATCATTACGCAGACCAACAAGAGCGGAGCCTGCGTGCCTACATGCGTGTAGAATGTAGATTTTACTTCATGTTATGGCCGAAAGACCGAAAATATGTATTTCTGTTTAGGAGGACGGATTGAAAGAAGTTTCATTAGTTTTCCATACATGTTATAACGCTTGATTGAATCTGGAAGAAAATTGCATACATTATAATATTCTGGATTAGCTACTTTTATACGCATTTAAACCAGAGAAAAGACTATGATTTGTATCTTTTTCACCTTCTTGTATCTCGATGCCTTCTTGAGGGTTTGATGCTCGATAAATTACGGTGCGATAATATTTGGTGAGAAATTTTATTACTTAATGTGATTATTTATTGTTAGATTTTGTTGCTGATAATCGTGTGTTTTACATTGCTAAGCCAATAAAGAACTATATATCATTAGCTCATGACACTGCAAACATACCTAATAACAACATTTAGAGGGCAAACCTAAATGTTGTTATTATATTTGCAGTGGGTACACTTAATAGACGAGCGGTCTCACACTTTTCGATAACTCGATAACGAGGCATTAATTTGTGGACATCGATCAAAAGTAATCCTCCGCATATTGCGACTGGTCGCGCGACAGTCGCGTGCGAGTCGCGTGTGAGTCGCGTGCGGGTCGCGTGCGCGGTTAATAAAGGGTTAAATTACATGTTTACGTTGCTAATGCCTGTGTTTACATGGAATTACACAGTTTTCGATTTAGATTGTGGGTGTAAACGGTAGGGGTAAGAGGGAGTGTAATTCGATTTTATTAATTGTATTTTGTTTGTTATAATGTCGTTTATCTTTTGTACAACTACAATGGATTGTCTGTTGTATTATCCATACAAATATTATTAGACCGGGAGATACTGACACAAAATTTCGAGTCATTTGTAACAGGATGGCGGTTCTACAGGGGTCTTAGTACGCAATGACAAAAAGAAAAATGATGGTGTGAACGCTGGTACCGGTGGGTTAGTCGCGTGGGCGTTAGTCGAACTCGTCGGAAAAATAGCGAAAGTCAAACGATTTGTAACACAAAAATTTTAGAATTTACCGATAGCCCATAAAAAAGAAGTAGGCGGTAGTGTCATGCCATACTTTTCCGGTATGACTTACAGCCCGCCATACCGACGCGAATGTGTTGATTTAAAAAAAACAATTATTCAACCATTTGTACCAAGCTAACTTTTGCACAGGTAACCATCGTCGTGCAGCCATTTACGAAAATCGCCATGCCATACTTTTCGGACGATTCCAAATGGTCGCCATACCGCCGAAAATCTGCAAAATTTTTTTATTTCGCCTATCTTTTTGTACCAGTATTGCATTTGGCTTTTTGGAGAGTATTTGATAAAATGTGACCATTATTATATTTGCCATACTTCTAGTAGGGGGAAAAAGTGCTGTCATTCTTGAAAAATAAATTTATTATTAATTTATATAAGTGAAGATTTCCAACACCTAGATCTTTGAAATTTTGTATTTATATTCGTTGATCCTCAAACTTACAGGAAAAATAAGTGCCATACTGTTACAAATCGTTTGACTTTCGCTATTTTCCGATGAGTTCGACTAACGCCCACGCGACTAAGCCGCCGGTACCAGCGTTCACACCATCATTTTTCTTTTTGTCATTGCGTACTAAGAACCCTGTAGAACCGCCATCCTGTTACAAATGACTCGAAATTTTGTGTCAGTATCTCCCGGTCTATATAGTCTATAGACCATATTATCTTTCGATAGGAGTTAGGACGTTAATCTATACAATCAATATACAATATTATAAAGCTGAAGAGTATGTTTGTTTGAACGCGCTAATCTCGGGAACTACTGGTCCGATTTGAAAAATTATTTCAGGGTTAGATAGCCCATTTATCGAAGAAGGCTATAGGCTCTATCTCATCACGCTTAGACCAACAGGAGCGGAGCAATGCTGGTGAAACCGCGGGAAACAGCTAGTATTAAATACCTAATATGTGAATGCGTAAGTTTGAACGTGTTCGCAATGGACACGTCATAATAAAACACCCTGCTGACTGCATATATGTATTGTCTTTCTAATTCATCTGGTGCGACCTGATTGAGGAAGTACCTAAACAAATCGTTAAGATTTTCTTCAGATTTACAATGCATGATATGTCTGGATATGAACACACTACCTAAATGATTAACATAATTGCGTGCGCATATATATTCCATAGTAGATACAAATTATTGATCATCTAAATCTTAAGCAAACTTAAGAGGCAAGTTGATGCCATAAAACACTCACTTGTTATAACTAAACTAAGTAATTTTGTGCGAGCTTATTAGTTTTAAAGGCCTCTAAGTATTACACATCGTTATTCTCTTGTTTGTATCAAAATACAGTTGCGACGAAAATTTGTAAGAAAATTTATCATAATTATTTCACTACTAGGTATATTTTACTAATCTTGATGAGCAAAATGAATGTTTCTATTCGTTTTGCTCATCAAGTTAAGCTGCAATTCAAAAACAGGTACAGATAATCAGCCTGAATTTAAAATCTGTTTAATTGTAAGTATGTACTAGGTGTAGAGTGTAGACTAGTTACATTACTGACAAATTAACTTTACTCTATTGAGTTTCTTGCCCATCGGTGATTGTAGTCCGGGATACATCGCCCATTTTTGCAAGTGATTACTATCAAGCTAATTTTTCGTGAGTAGCTTTATTTTGATGAGATGCCCAATAATTTCATGTACAAAACTATCGATTGTGGTAGCTACCAGAGGAAACAAGGATAAAATATTTTGATTTGATGGTTCTCAAATATTAATTACTAACTGAATGTTTTTTTTTGTTCAATCTCAAGATAATTATCTAAATTATTCGAAAAAATACTTGTCCTACAAAATCTATGGTTTGATCAAAGAGTCCCCCTTTCCAATGTGTATCGATAACGAAGTCATCATAAATGATTACTAACCAGCTGATTTTTTTATTTTCACTTATTTAATACTTATATAATTCAACAGACATATTGTCCTACAAATTGCGTGATAAATATTTGAGAACCGTCAAATCAAAAATTTTTATCCTTATTACCTCTGTAAGCTACCACAATCGAGAGTTTCGTACATGAAATTATTGGGCATCTCATCAAAATAAAGCTACTCACGAAAAATTAGCTTGATAGTAGGTAATCACTTGCAAAAATGGGCGATGTATCCCGATTCCCGGACTATTGACTATTTAATCTATCTTTCTTATATATAAAAATGAATCGCAAAATGTGTTGGTAAGCGCATAACTCGAGAACGGCTGAACCGATTTCGATAATTCTTTTTTTATTATATTCCTTGAAGTACGAGGGTGGTTTTTATGTAGAGAAAACGTAAATATGTACCACGGGCGAAGCCGGGGCGGACCGCTAGTAATACCTATAAAAATGAATCCCAAAATGTGCTGGTAAGCGTATAACTTGAGAACGGCTGAACCGATTTCGACAATTCTTTTTTTATTATATTCCTTGAAGTACGAGGATGGTTCTTATGTAGAGAAAACGTAAATATGTACCACGGGCGAAGCCGGGGCGGACCGCTAGTAGAAGATAAAAATATAGACAAAAATACCTAATATTGGAATTATGACATTTCAATGTTGCTAGGAAATCCTTCACATTACCCTTAGGTACCTCCATGTACCTAACAGAAACCTGAAAAAGTAGTTAATAATAGCGAAAACTAAATAAATTATTAAAATAAGCGCCTGACTGTACACAAATATTAAGATTCCACACAATAGTGAGGGTGTGCGTCTCGAAAAGTTGACAACTAACAACTTGCAACAACTTTGAGAGCATTACATATCACGCTTGTCTTAAATTTATGGTTACATACATATCTATTTTACATATATCTCTCTCTCTATTTTACATAAATATATATTTTATACGGCTGTGATTAGGTTGTTTTTGTTTAAAGCTAGGTAGAGCAATTAATGGGTAAACAGAACTCTCTACCTAAATAAACAATTTAAATTTTTAAACGTAATACAATATATATGCAATACATAATATTATAGCTCTGTCAATTTTTCTCTCTGGAATTAACACTGCTTTAATACATCATGGTAGTCTCCTAGATAGTGACCATTATTACATTGTATTCTTACAATACCAGGGCTACCTATAACTGTAGTTAAATGAATACATACAATATAATACCGCCACAGTTCTACATAATGTCAACTCGTAGGTAGTAATAAAGATGACTTGCTTGGACAATGACAGAAACAAACACTGTAAATGTTCAAAAGCTTCTAAAAGCCTAGTGTTATAAAATATAAATAAATGAGTTTCTTACACCGCAACAATGTTAAAATAGCGTCTAATAGTAATGTAGCAATACACAAAAAGGGCAGGCGATGGCGCGGGATGTTGTCGAAATAAAATCGAGCACAAATAAGCTCAGGTGCAGAATTAACCCCGTTGCGGGTTACGATTAAACGTTACCTTTGTGTTATGGTTTGTATTATAACTCTTGCCACGGATGTATAGGATGCTGGAAGCGGCATTGAATACGTATACTGTGATTTGTGTGGCAACTTATTACCCGCTAAATAGTTATTAGGTAATACGTGTCATTTCATGTGGTAAATGGAGCTTTTAGCTAAAGCTCTGTGAAGTCGTCATCAATGAATATTGTTCTGTCTCTGCGTGATGCATGTACGAATATCCTGACAGACAGGCAGATAATCTGATATCTCAAAGATGATATTATAATATGAACATCAATTTTTTTTGAATTTGTAATTAAATAGGCTATTTTAAATTTTAAATTCCCCTTTTGCTATTTGTAAATCCCTGTTAAATCGACCAAATAAAAAAAATATTTTTATAATAGTTTGCTGATATAGGTAAGTACTTACAACAAAAGATAAAGTTCACTACTTTACATAAATGTCTAGAAAAGGGTTTACAGATTATTTTGTGATAAAAATAATCTGCTAAGTACATGGATTACAGCAGCAATAGGTGAAAATCAATTATTCACCGGTTGCCGCTTCCACGTTCTCTATCACAAGCTAAAGGTTATAAGTTAGAGAGGTCTGATATTTATTCGTTCGGTTGGATTGTAGTTTTATGGTTGGCCGTAAATGCTCTGTTATTGGTCCACATTTGAATAATACGAGCCCGCCGAATGTTTGTAACGCGCAAAAATATTTACCTTAACATGCATATACTGAGCAATTACGTGTTCTGTAAAGCCGCGTTTCTGAACGCTACAGATAAAAAAACACAATAAGGTCTGACAGCAGACAGTTTGGAGGGAAACTTGTGTTTTTAATTATGGAAAAATAATGAGAGGGTTTGTATCAAGTTTGTATAATTATTATTGTCATAATTGTAAGGAGCTAAAGGAACTATTTTTATGTTGTTGTTTGAGTAAGCAAAATAAGTAGGTACCTAGGTGTGTTCAGTGTTCCTAACTAAACTGCCTAATTATAAAACTAGAGTTTTGTAAATTGCAAAGCAGTTTATTTGCTTTTTACATAATATTACCTACAATGAATTTATGTACAGTTGATGAATTTATTTATTTATATAAATTACCTACCCCGCCTATAGATTAATTTTTATACATAAAATAGCAATACAATAAAACAATACTACCTACTGATCTACAGCTTTTTATATTTTGATTGCTCCATAAAAATAGATTATTCAATATTCAATTTTATTTCTATTTATTTTTATATTATCCTATTCTTTTATAGCGTACGCCGATGTTGCCATATTTAAATTTTATATGCCTTAATGTCGCCACACACACGACGGTTGCAATATCATACCTATAATGATACCAGCATAGAAAATAATTTCTCCCCACCTTAGCGCAAAGAGAGTTGCTATTTCGAAAAATGTGTGTTTTTATAAATTTGTGTTTCATATAATGTTGGATAAATACAACTATTTGGAAGCAATGTTTTTATTTAGAAGCGATTCAGAACAAGGGTATTTGATGTCACCTGTGTTTTTATACGATTACGCCGATCTGAGGATTATAAGAAAGTTATTTTAAGCGATTTAGAAATCAAAGGAATGGAGATGTTCATGAATTATTGATGAGGCTTTGATCTGAGATTATATTTAATGAAATTAGAGTGGATATTGCTTTTCTTTCTTTGTTTTATTGGTTTAGTTTTGATTAATGTTAACATGGGGTGGGCCGTGGGGTACAACATAACATATTGACTAACTTTTTCTTATTGATATCATTGTAAAATTCAATCCATTTTTTATACAGTTGCGAAGAGGATCATTAATAATTATCAATCTATTCAAAGATTCACTTTGGTCTTCGGTAATACCTAATATTAGATACCTACGAAACAAAAGAAGCTTTAAATTATAAGGAACTCGTATGTAGGTAAGTACCTATAATTAGGGTAAGGTTGCTCAAGTCGTACCACGGCGTTAGTCGTACCCCACCAATATCTCGTCTGATACCATTGAATTGGGCCATCTAGTGTTGTTAACGTGAACTATTTAGTCGCGCGAGCAAGCGTAAACAAGTGGTCAGGCGTTCGGCTTCGTGCAGCGAAAATAATTCAAAAATTAAGTTTTTTATCACTTTTCATGTAAAATTAACGACTCATTCATAAGCTTTTTACGGCAGGAATGTTATCTTTATATTTTGTCTTTGTTTACAACGATTTTTAATGCTTATCTGTCAATTGTTTGGGCATACTCAAACAGGAGAAAATTTTTAGGTTGTGTTAGTAATTTTATTTTTCAACCTCAAAGATAAGTATGCTTAAGTCGTACCTGTTAAAAATTCTTTAGTCGTACTTCTATTTAGGTCTAAGATTTTGTTATTCACTAAAATAATTACCAAATAATATGCTTAAGTTAATCTCAGACTGAATTATTTGTAATTTTAACTTACTTAAAATTGATCTCTTATTATTAAGAATTTTTCTATATAGTTTATTATATCTTCACTAAAGTAAAAAGTTCTAAGTAAAGTTCTAAGTACGACTTAGGCTGTATGTGGTACGAATTAGGCAACTAGGCGCCTTAATCGTACCGAAGGTATGTTTTTGAAAAACGTTAAAATATATATTTTAATATTAACATTGTAAGTTTCTGTGATTTTTTAATAATAGACAACTAAATAAAGATTCAGTAAATGTGGATTATTTTGTATTATTTCAATTGTCGTGAATATTATAGCATAATTTCCTTAGGGGGTACGACTTGAGCAACCTTACCCTACATATATATTTTACACTGAAAGCAAACATAGCCAACAAAAGAAAATGTTTGACACCCCATCAAAGAATAATGAATGCGTTTAATTCGAGTATAAAATATATAACCTTCGTACCTCCATTTTAATAAAGGAAAGAAATCCACATCGTTCGCAAGTTGCGACATCTCAAAAGGTGTAGTGAAAATTTTTCTCAAGTCTAATTAGGCGCCGCGTGCGGATGGCGGCAAGGCGTAAATCATCCTCTTATTAAAACAAACGTTACGAATCGAAATCTTTAAGAAACATACTTCTTTTTTCTTAATCCAAACAGAAATCAACCCTAAAACAATCTAGTAGAGCTCACTTTAGTTCTACGGGTCCAGTTTTAACTGTTTGTAGCCAAAGGTTATACGATGTAATATAAATGTGAATGATTTTTCGCTAATGCACCTAAATTGTTCGCTTTATTGATCAGACGGTTTTTAATAAATTATTGGAATGGCTGAATGTTGTGATGGAGATTTTAATTTTTAAATAAGGGATGAATGGTGATGGCAGGCCTTGTTATGTTGGATTTAGAAAATGATGAAGTTTGAAGACAGATGATTCAGATGAATGTCGGTTCAGATGTATGATTGTCCTGACAAAATTTAACAGCTCTGTGATGGTGTCCTATATTTTTGTATTTTATGAATATTGCTCCTTGGAAAATCAACAGTCTGATATTCATCAGTTAAAATCCCTTGAAATTATTTCAGAAGAGCATGACAGGAGTTTAACTACATTGTCATTACGTATGTATCTAGGCATTATTAACGTATCTTCGATGTGTGACTACCTACTGGTTTTAGCATCACTAATGATTTAACACTCATCCTTACTTCAATTTAATGTAACTAAAGTCCTCGTATATCACAACGAATTAGCCTCAAATCTCAATCGCGATCCGTAAGATCGAAAGAATCTAATAATACGAGAGTGCTACCTAATTGAACAGCGTGATTGCATTACACTTGTTACGAGGGGGTGCAAGGGGGTGGGGGGAGGGGTAAGGGGACATTATTAGCCCCGCTGATCCTGTATAAATTACACCCTGATCGGAAATGATTGTGTGTGTACAGGGTGCTCTTTTGCATGCAGTTTAATTGAGAAAATTTTAAATGAGATTTTTATTATTATTACAGGTTCTTTAACTGTAAGAGGTAGGTAACCTATATATTATTATAACAGTGGAATGATAAAAAATCACTTCAAGATAACACCACACAAACATCTTATTTGATGTATCTCTACTATTTAAATAAAGTAAAGTAAAGAAGCATACAACAGTACTCTAACTATACTCGGATTTTTAATTAGATAAAGTAAACTGACGTTTTCTGTGTTGTCAGTTTTTGATGAAATAAAAATAGCGTTGTCACAAAGTGAATGATTGAAAATCGGGAATGAATGAAATTGAATCGATCGTCTAGTGAATATTTAGTTTGTAACAATATAACATCAAATAAACACAACAATGACAACAAACACAACGTAATTAGTTACAATTAACGAAAAAATTACAAAAACAATAACGTAAACAGCGTAACAATAAAAATAAAAAAATGATTATAATTACACTCTACTAGTAACTTATATCTTATGTAGCTTTATATATTATAATTAGAAATAATTTGGAAAATCCAAAAGTGCACGCCTCATAATTTTTTTTAATAAATATTTATTAATTATTATTTTTGTTTATTTAATAACAATTAAACCACATCGAATCAGACCCTGAAAAATGAAAGGGTTCTATTCCTGAGCATACTCAAGCGTAAGAGAAAAAAAAAGACTCGATTAGTAAAGTATTTCGGTCGCTATCGTGTTAACAAGAAAAAGGATCCGCACATACAGACACACGGACGTCCAAGACAGAACTTTTTTAAACTGTTTTTTAACTAGTTTAAATAACAAAAATGACATCAAAAATATCATGAACGTTAAAAATAGTGTTTTTTCTTAATATGTGTGTATATGTATTATCTTACAAGTGCAATGTATGATACATAAAGACATTTTAAGTTTGAAAAATCAGATGTTTTGCGCGAAGTGACAGTAGTACCCACCTCAACGCTTCGCTTATGAGGCGTGCAATAATGTTATTTTATAGTTTGAAATGATGAACTATTCACAGTCATTGTTCATTCATCTGATTGAATGAGAACTGAATTCCTCACTATTACTTTAAATGTGGCAACATTATTTTACAAAGTGACATTAGCTGCTGTCAGTTTACTTTATCTAATTAAAAATCCGAGTATACATTAATGTACTTTAACGGATGACAGAGATTTCTATAAGGTATTTGTTGATTAAAAAGTTCAGTCTAAATATAGCTAGTAAAGTATTTCATTTGTTAGAACTCGCATAGCTTTTAAACATGTTACACCAAAAGCTTCAAAAAGCTTGAACCTAAATTTTTAAACTAAACAATAATTGGAATATATTATAGGTGTTTATACAATATTATACATATATAGAATTAGATATGTATCATGACTATCATGAAATAAATGCAGACGATAAAACATTTGGACAGTTACAGCAGCCTGTACGCGATCGCCTCTCGGCCCCTTTCATTCAAGCATATTTTCATAAATGCAAACATTCACAAAGAATTTCCTTCGAAAGCTCATAAATATTTTCCATTCTACGTTTTTACGAATGAATTTCTTATTTTTATTGCACTAGAGTTGAAATTAAAGATTAATCCAGTGTTCAATAAATATTGGGATTCGAAATGAATTCGGATCGGAATCGGAGTAAGAATTGTAACTTATTCGGCATCCATTTTGTAGATGAAGTGTGTTGGCCGTGAGTTATGGCGGGAGTCGGGTAAAAAACTAGCTTTTACGGTTAATTGCGTGGAGCAATTAGGAATTGGGCTTTAATTTTGTTAATGTTCGACGTTTTGAAAGAGGTTGAATTGTGAGCTCATTTGCAAGTTTTAGCACAGGTTTTCGTGCCAATGCATGATATATTTATATGTATGTAACTTAGGTAATGTTGTTTTATGGTCTGGTTTAATCATATGGATACATTTGTTTAATTTCAATGTACATAAGCTACACAAAATTATATTATGAACTCTTATCTGCACAATTACAAACTGCACAATTATGAATCTGAAAAGGAAAATTGCATCTTTTTATGTAGCAATGTATAGATACTACCTACCTAGATAATGTGTATACCTATGTATTTGCTTACTGAACAAATTATACCACAGAATTATACATTAAAAGGTGTAGCAATAACTAATAAGTAATTTCTTTTACATAGGTTGATATTTATTCCTATGTATTTTGTTCTGGCACATTTTATAACTTAACTAGCTTTCCGCCCGCGGCTTCGCCCGCTTTGTCTAAAACATAATAAATTTTATACTAAACCTTCCTCTTGAATCACTCTATCTATTAAAAAAAACCGCATCAAAATCCGTTACGTAGTTTTAAAGATTTAAGCATAGGTACATAGGGTTACTTAATGATCTAAGACATAGGGACATAGGGACAGAGAAAGCGACTTTGTTTTATACTATGTAGTGATAATAGCATTAAGTTAAAACTGAAAAACTGTAACTAAAAAAAACTTAATCCAGCCAATATCTGTATAAGGTTAGAACACTTGCACGTAAACAAACGATATGTCAAAATAACTAATAACGAATATGCGGTGTGTTCCATTTTGTTAATCTGTTTAGAGCGAGTGGTATTCGACAAGGAAAGCTCTGAAACCGCTAATTAAGAAATATTTCGCCTGCGAGGAGTTAAAAAGTCACTTAACAGTGGAATGGAAGCCTTCCAAGGGAACCACTTAGAGGAGCCACTAAGTTAGAGGTTTGTACGCTTTGCGGAAATATAAATATAAGTGCTATAGACAGATCAGATGGGTCGACACCTCATCATCGATCTTTTGACTACAGTCTAGGCACAGGTAATATCTATAAAGTTGAAGAGTATGTTGGTTTGTTTATATGAACGCGCTAATCTCAGGAACTACTGGTCCGATTTGAAAAATTCTTTCGGTGTTAGATAGCCCATTTATAGAGGAAGGCTTTAGGCTATATATCATCAACTAAGACTATATAATATCATCGCTAAGACCAACAGGAGCGGAACAATGCGGGTGCAACCGCGGGACACAGCTATTAATAATTAATAATACTGTCAAGATGTTCACTACTAGTGCATCAGTTATACATTGATAAATATTTTATTTTGTAAGTTTACGATTGACTAATGACTTGGTTAGTTGTACCTAAGTTTGAAATTAGGTTACTAATATTTTGATGGGTTCTCTTCGAGGGACTCTCTTAAACCATGCAAATTAAAATTTATAAGTTCGTTTTCTTTATATGTGAGAATAAAAGTATAATAATTTATTTATTATAACAGTACATAGTACACAACATATAGTTGCATATCTAATGGCCCACAAGACATATGCTTATTATGCCGTGCGACAAAACCGCTGGCGCCGACCGGTCGCGCGACCGGACGCACCGTAAATCGTCATTTGTACAAAAAGCCTAACGTCGAACATCTTTCGGTGTGATTTTAGCATGTGAGGAAATACCTATATATTATAAAAGAGGAAATGGCTTTAGAACTCGATTATATAATGTTAGGAAAATTGGTATTTTTTAACCCGCCTTGTAACTTGTATGCTAGCTGAGGAAATAGAAAAAGCAGTAGGTACCTAAGCACTAAGCAGTAAGTAGGTAATAAGAAAATGTATGAAAGCTTAGCATAAATAGTGCTTTACGTAGGTAAATGCTTCATTACCAATTATTATGACTCAATCAATTTCAAACTCAAACTCAAACATTATTTATTTATTCAATTATATTTCTTCTAGAAGCACTTTTGAATCGACACAACATTTTTTAACATTTACCTACCACCTTACATTTTATTACATTTATGTTTGCAAGTTGCAACATACATAATCGACATTTGTAGAGTTGGTAAAATTATATTATGTAAATATTTGGCTACTACGATAAGAACATGTAAAAAAATCTATCTAATTGTAACTTACTTTTGGAAAAGCTAACCATTCTTCTACTGTTTTCTTTTTATCATATGAATTGGCATTTTTATCGGATATTTCTATTGTACTTTAACTCTGGCATACAAACCTACAATATGCGTCTATCCACTATCATACATTTAGTAGAGTGCTAATAATTCTCCGCTTTTTAACCTTTATCTACAACCGCGAGTGAGATGTGGTTCAAGTGCCAGCTTTTAAACGTAACGTATGAAATATGGAAGTAAAATGGTTTAATATGTTTTAATGCAATAATTTTATTTATTTCGTACCATTAAATGAAGCCTAAGGGCCATGACTGCTTCCGTATTAACTGCTAGCATATTAGTTACATCATATTATTTCATCCTTGTAATGTTGTAATGTTACTCTTAGTTGCTTTCAATAAATAAATATTTTATTAACAATACGCTAGGAAAAAGTGTTAGAAATTATAAGATTATTATACCTTAAAAAATAGCTACTGTACTATTATTTTTTTAATTTTTTTTAACACAGATTACTAAATAGTTACTTGCTTTTACCACAGATTACATAATATTTACTTTATAAGGAATAGGTACATCTTGAATAAATAAAGTCACAGGGATCACAGTAATCGTATGAAAATCACAAACCCTTCATCACAAAATTATCTCATGACTCAAGTGGACAAACCGTTTGAACATCGATTACCGGCAAGTTGCGAGCCGGGCGCTAATGCTTGTTTTGTTGTTTTGTTTATGGAGCCACGAGTAATCACTGGGTAATTAGGCTAGATATGCTTGTAAATTGTAATGCTAGTAATTTCAGAACTATGGAAATTGTGGGTACATTTGTATGACATTTTTTTAAATGGTATTTTAATTTATTATTTGAATCGATTTGTTTAAGAATTATAATGCTATAGCTTGGACCCGTGGTTTTACTTGAGTGTTCAAATGAATTTGAAACAGGAGATCAAACAGAATGTAAGTGAGTTTTCATGCATGTCATATTTTTAAAATAGCACCATCATAATAATCCTCTCAAGGGGATGAAATATTTTTCCAGAGTAAAATAAAGACTACACAGATATTTTCAAGCACCACCTATCGCCGGATACAAGAAAAATATACCATAAAATCGCTCTTTCGTAAAAGACAAACAAACAAACACACGCATTTACTAATTAGGCAATGCCTTTTTTTCAGAGTGTCGCTTATCAATGTAAACTCTACCATCACTCTTAAAAAATGATCAAATACAAGATAAAGAAAGCATTATTGAAATAAAACTACGAAATAATAATATGAGTAGGCTCAGCTAGAGCTGACCAGCCAAGCTCGATCCGCTGAATTTCAGTGTTACGCTGGCTCTGGCCGCTTTGCTTGTATTATTTATTTAATAAGTTTTTCTTTTCACAATATAAAGCATTATCCGATTAGTCGTAATTTCGAAGTTATTTGATTTATGAATCTTCTTAAATTCAACGCTTTACGACGTTATTAGTCAATAAATAATAAACAGTTAAAGTTTTTTAATCGCAACTCGAGGGGAGGGAATTTATTGTTTTTAATTCGCCGATACCGATACCTGGCTGCGATCATTCGATACTATGATATAAATATTGTTCGCTTTC
This sequence comes from Colias philodice, assembly GCF_061535455.1. Taxonomy (NCBI): domain Eukaryota; kingdom Metazoa; phylum Arthropoda; class Insecta; order Lepidoptera; family Pieridae; genus Colias; species Colias philodice. The sequence continues at coordinate 9,658,510 of NC_143105.1, read as the reverse complement.
AACGCTCTAGGGATGTGCCTACAGCGTGTTATCGATAAAATTATATTTTTTGAAGCTGTGTTTATGTACTTATTATAAACACAAAAGATTTGAAATCTCCTTTAAAAATGTTGGTAGGTATTTAAAATAATATAAGATATTATAAGAAGAGAATTTATCTCGAGGGTTTTCGGGACAGCTAAACGTCCAAACATTTGCTTCAAACTGCCTACCTATTCGTACCTATTATACGTACTAGAAAAGCAATGAATTTTTATATCGACAAGTTGTGAATTATATGTAAGTTTCTATATGCAGTGTGTTGTGTATTATTTGCATGCATGTACAACAACAACGAAAAATTGCATATAGGTAAGTATGTTTTCAGTTGCATAGTTTCACAATAACGCGGTTAATAATGATAAGTTTAGATGATTTTGTGTGAGGTACCTACACAGGATCTCTTATTGTAACCTTATTCATTTAACACAAGAAAACAACATTCAATTAATGATAACATCAACATTGAATAACAAATTTCTTCAATTGTTTACCACACATGACATAACATCCAATCATGATTTCAATCCTAAATATTTATAATTAAAACAAATCCATCAATTCAAGGTACGTAGCATATAATCGTATCCGGAATAGTTTTTGGAATAGGAAAATGAGAGGTTATAAATCCATATTATATTATATGCTACGTATTAGGTAGTACCTATAAATTAAAAAAAATAACAATTTATCGATATCAGCACATCCCTCAACAAGTTTCACAGCACCTGCGACCGCCCTGTTTATTGTACGGCGGTTCCGGACCACCTCCTTCATTCCGCTCAACTAATATTGTTGCTGTTCGCTAATTATCCCAACGATTTATTTCATTAAACAACTTATTGAATGAGAAGTGTGGTAGGAAAACAATTTTTTATTTGTTTTCTTAATTTTGTTATTTTTTTGGTTTTGTATGTTGTAGGTATGTTAATAGGATAGGTGTGGAATGTGGATAAACACAATTTGAAGGGATATCATTTAGCACAAATACCTACTGTAAAATTAATATTTCATTACCTATAGAAAAAATATTGAAAAGATTGTGAAAAAACAATTTATAGACAAATATTTAGCGACATGTCTAAGAACATATCTAATAATTAATAATCATATCATTTTCTATCATTTTAATATTTATTACAATAGAACGCCAGAACGCGTCAAACGTCTCTCCTAAATCTATACTAATATAATAAAGCTGAAGCATTTGTTTGTTTGAACGCGCTAATCTCGGGAACTACGGGTCCGATTTGAAAAATTCTTTCGGTGTTAGATAGCCCATTTATCGAGGCAGGCTTTAGGTTATATATTATCATCACGTTGACCAACAGGAGCGGAGCCACGCGTGTGAAACCGCGCGGCACAGCTAGTGCAAAATATGCAGCAAGCTTTTTATTGTACGTTATAGGTACAACCGGAAATGAATTGCAATTGTTATATGTTCTTATAATAATATGTAGGGTATAAAGTATGTACTTAATTGAAAAATAATTCGTTAAACTCAAATGTTTATGTAATCTTATTTTCGACACAATCTCGCTTCTTTAATTTAGTAAATTAAAAAAGAGCTCTATTATCACCCGTTGATCCCAGTATATTATTGAATGTACAAACAAACAAAAATCTATTATATTTATCTGTTCGTCCATTAAAATAATGTTAATGTTAAATCGAGTGTAACAATTAAATTTAACGATAAACTTAATAAACACGACGGAACCCCAAATAATGTGATTACAGAACCCTTCTGAGGGTCACGCTCACTTTGCTCAAATGTTACTGATTCTATGATTTAGTGATCATTTTGCGTGATTAGAATGGGGTGTTTCATGTTTACAGTTTAAAAGTATCATCATTCGATTTATAAGACTTTCTTAAAAATAGTTATGTGAAAATTAGATAAGAAAATGTCTTAGAATTATTAAGATAAGAAACTATTTACTAAAATATTAATGTCAATATTCCTAAAATGGTAAATAAAAGTACGTAGGTACATGTAAAAAGTCGCAGCTTTGTTTGTTCGATTCACAAAAAATAAAGTTTTGTGTATTAACTACCTTAGTTTAGTAGTTTTAAAATGTGTTTATGTGAGTTTTTGTTATGATTATTAAGATATTCTATGTATTTCCTAGATATGAATGAATTTATTATGTATCTACCTTACTAACAATAACAATAAAGAAATAAACTAATATAATCCTTCATATCATAGATACTATTTATCGAAAAATAAGAATAAAATCGCGCATTCAGTAGCGTAAATTCATGAACTTTTATCAATTCAGCTACACCGCCACTCGGCTTCATGTCTGAAAATAGTCTGACTGCAACAAAAAGTTTCACTGCATGAAGTGGGAGGGGCCTACACCCAACAGCCAATCAGATCGCAAGGATCTATCGCTGTCTCACTTGCTCGATGAATTCTCACTCCAACAAGTGCGATCGTCGATTCTTCATATCGAGATTGTGATTTTTTTATTGTCTTCAAAGTGGCTGTAGCTCGAACGAATAATATTAAAATATATTTGAGATCTTTCTGAGTGTTCTATTAACTTTTTAAATTGTTCGTTTGAAATAAAATTATATTGGATCTTACTATGAGTACACTTTTAAGTAATCTATATGAATATGTTTTTTTTTAATGTTGTGATGGTTTTTACTTTAAGTACCTACCTATATTTTTTAAATGATTGAAAGTTAATGTGATAAAAATGGAATTAAATAATAATTCAATATTATAAAACGGTTACTGTAATATTGTTATAGAATTATAATTGATATTAACCGCTTAAAGCACGTATCAAAGGGCTAAAGTACAAAAGTGTCGTACTAATTGATTTTAATGAATGGCCGACCCCTGCGGTGACGGAGCGTGGCGGCAGTGACAGCGGCTTGAAGAAAATAAAAATCGCTATTTGTGAAATTCATAAAATTGAAAACTTTACTCTTTGTCTTGTGGTAGATATTGAGTTATGATAAAAAAAAAATCTTGTGGTGACTACGCATTAAATTTTTATAAACGCCTAACTAATATGATGAAATAATAATTAAATAATATTTAAAATGTCAATGGTTATTAAAGTTTACTGAATATTCCTAGATTAATCCAATAAATATATGTCATTAGATCTATGACTTAACTACTTATATTTCTACCTCTAAGAAGGTACCTACCTAATTTTATAAGTAATTTTATTTAATCGTCCAACATAATAATGCATTTATGGTAATTAATAATTATCATTTTTAATAACCATGTGATCAATAAACAGTAGGTAGATATGTAGGATATCAATCAAAACCACTAGAGTATGAAATTAATTAAATTTTAATCAGTTACAAACCCTGTTACATAAATATTACCATATTTACTGATTTTAATATGATCAAACCGGTGAAATAAATTCAAATTTTCTGAGTTTCATTCCTCCTTTAATTTTAATGTGTAATGATCGCATCTCTTGTATTTCCTCATGGTTGATTTTACGCGAGTAGGTATTACCATGATCATTCCATTCAAATTCAATAAATCGCTTTTCTGTCTTTAATTTCTAGATAACATATTATCAATTTTAATGTTAATATTGAGCATTAAATTTTGTTTGTTACAATTTTTTAGCTTTTTAGCACAATAAGTAAGCGATTTTAATTTATTTCCCGCTATAACTATCACCACACTGATATTTGCGCGTCCGGTCCGCCGACAATGCGCTCCCTTTGTTATCTCTACCAATACTATTTTATACTTTGACTTCGCCATAGATCCGATTATAAAGGAAGCGAGATTTCCTGTGCTTTTATTTGCGTTCTGTTAATAGTCTAAATATTAACAATACACTGCGTTGTGGAATGGTTTAATAATTTTCTAGAAACAGGAATGTATGTGGTATTTTTAAGTGTGTGGTATTCTTGCTCTATATTTTTTTATACCTACAGTGAAAAAAAAAAATATATTATGATGCAATTTTTATCTCTATTCTCTACCCACATGCAATCGATGAAATAACTAGAACAGCTGATGTGAGCTTTTACGCTTGAAAACTGGAAGGTAAAATAAATCATATCTGTCTTGTTAATTCCAAGTACCTACATCGTCATACTATTATGTGTACCTTCCTACTACGTTAGAGAAATAAACTCAAATTTCAGATTTGTAAATTATACACGTAGGTACCTAGGTAAGGAAGCTGCTGGAGCTTTTGAACATTACATTAGAATGCCTAGCATTTTCTATAGCTATAATTCAATAACAATAAGTATTACCTGCTCTAAAACATTATAAAGTTAATAATTAGGTAAACTTCTTACTACAATAACAACATACCTACCTACGACAGAATTGCATACACTAATGATCCAATAGGTAATGGACAAATGACCCCAACCATACACTATTAAAACTCATAAAAAACTAAATATCCTACTAATAGGTACCACCTTCCAATTAAAATCTATAACTATATCCGGCCAATCCACCAATGAGTTAAAAGGTAACAACCACAAGCGTCCAGAAGGCTACTACGTAATTTTTTCACCCCTCATAATCCGACATGGCGGCATTGAGCACATTAAAAGCTCTCCCTACGTTTGTAGCTCGATATCATTATAGGAATAAACTATTTATTAATTTATTTTGATATCTTTTGTGTTGTAAATAAGCTATATTATTGGTAAGTATCTAAATAGTAAGAATTTATCTTGAAAACTTATACCTATGTTAATTGAAAACTTAATTTTGTAATATTTTTAGGTTAAATTGTTATTAAAATGATGTAATTTTCTGTTTCTCGTGTTTACAGTATTCAATATACCAACAATATATGTAGGTGTTGCATTTAAAACATTAAATATTTATTTCTCATACAGGTAGAGTACCTAGGTACCTACTTAGCTGTAAAAATACTTTGGGATAATAAATGTCCTTCTTTTTCGTAACCTACTTAGAACATCGTGCTTAAGTTACTTTAAAATTTAAATATACCTGTATATTATACCGTGAAACAGTTTAAAACTACATTCAACGAGATTCGACCAACAAAGGGTAAGCAGATGCGAGTTAATTCTCTGGGTGTTTTATTTCCACACATCGAGTGGCTGTCAATTAATAAAATATTTGTCACATAAATTATCCAACGACATCCTTCCGGTGTTTAGAGGGCATCATAAAACTATTCAGTCGCCCGTATTATTGGGCACAATAGAGCGCCGCGCGGGAGAGCGGGCGCACCGCAAAAACTGCACCCGACTTAATTATAAAGAGACAAGAAGCGCCATTAAATAGCGATTCGTTAAATCTACGCTCTCGTGTTAACACTGGCATGCTCTATCCCTCTCACCCTCCAAGCGAAGTAAGAGAGACGACGATAGAAGCAGAGCTACGCCGCCGAATGGGCGGCAACTCGGATATAAGGTTTAGATTGACTGGGCGTTCTCTATTCACCTTTTTTTGTTTGCTTCGCGCGACGGTGAGCTTTTCATTTGGTGTCGGACTCCGCGCGAGTGCGCTCGGTGACACGTGTGCGAACTGTAATCGATGGACATAGCCGAGTGTGTGTCTCGTAGCTCGTATGAAATGTTTTGAGGTTGTTGCTCGGAAGTGAACTGTCAGAATGTCTGAGTTGCGTGGTTCGCCGCCGATGTCGCGAGCTTTGGAGGGCGGTTTCGGGGCTCCGCTGGCCGCGCTGAGCTCGCTGGCGGAGGCGGCTCCTCCTGCACCGAATCCTCACGGGATCGACCACATTCTGTCGCGGCCGACGGTGGGCTCCAACGTCGGGGCTGGTCTGCTGGCCCCGCGGCTCTCGCTGGCGGCGGCGGCGGCGGGCATGGCACACTACCTACAACACAAGCCGCTGTACTGGCCCGGCTTCCAGGGGCTCGTCTCCAACCCCATGGCCTGGAGGGAGAGGCTCCAAACAAGTAAGTGTTTATTAGCGGTTAATTTATGTAGAGCGTGTGGAAAAGACTTCAACGTACACGCAGTACGCGTTAAGTAATTGATTTAAATTATGAATTGGAATATTTATTAGAACGTGATAGGTGTTTATTAAAACGTTTTAAATAATAAAATCTATAGGTACTTAGGCATATCAATCTAATAATGTTTAAAAAAATATAGTTACATATTTATTTTTAAATGACTTCTTATAATATTTATTATTATGAGAGAGTAAAATCTTATTTATAGTTTGTTAGGTACCTATAACTACTCGTATTCGTATAATATTTTTGGGTATAGGTATATCAAACAAATTTATGCATCAATTTCATGCCGTGTAAAAATATTAATCGTTATTAATAATTGAAAATAGATGAAATCAATAATAAAAAATATTTACTAAATAGGTATAATGTAGAGTTTAGTTTTATCGAATCATACATTTTGTCATATAACTTCGTAGTTTCTATGAGCATTTATTAGATAGATACTAAATACAAATTAAATTTAATGCCTGCATCGTATAATGTAAATAAAATAGAAATAGTCAATCATTGCGATTATAATACTAATTTTAGCAAATATGTTTTAGTAGAATATGACAGAATATTATACATATCACATCTGCATGTTATGATTACCTATTCCGACGGCCGACGCGCGAATCTAGAGGTATGGAAAATGGCAATGATAGTCCGACGGAGAGATTTAGGGCTAATAAATATGATGCTAAATGCTATTAATCCATCAGTCCTCGGAATCACAGACACAATAGAAAATCTATTGTGTCGCGCCCCGATCGGGGCTTACGGTGGTCAATGGGTTAAATATAAGAAAGAAAATATTATGATCCTATAAACATTTTAAATAACTTTGATAGGTACCTATGATTCAAAAATAAGTTATGATTCTGTATTAAATTAATAATTCATACTTTTTAAACAATGAAATTATCTAAATACTCAAAATGAATAAATAGGTAATTATTTTAATATTTACATGCAATTAAATACATATTTACCTATATATTATGTACTAGGTAAGCAGGTACTTACCTACCTACTATCGTTTTATAATAATATTTCTTACCTAAAGTAAAATTAATATTATGAATATGTGTAATTTCTATCTTATTTCATAGAAATTTTTGGGAATTTTATCACCAACGTGTCAAAAAAAATTTAAACATTGAATGCAATTGTTCAAAACAATATTTAGGTAATGTTTTTATACCTACCTTTTGTAACTACCTACCTTTTTTTTTATTGAAACAAATATGTTATGTAAATATTACCTACATTAGGTAGTTGAAGTAGAGATTATAGTATTCTTATAAAAATTGTAGGTAGGTACATAATATACCTGTAAACATAATTATAAGAAATAATTCTTAAACATAGTTTTTGTATAGGTATAGAATATAGATATTATCAAGACTTAAAAATGTCGTGTGTCGGTGTACAATACATATTCTTTCGTTGAAATAATAGGTATAGGCACATAAACATTGAAGAATATGATTGAAATTAGATTTAATTAAACATGAAATTAGATTTAATTATGTTCTTATGTGTTAATTTTGTCTTAAGTGTACTCTACCTTCGCGACTTGACATAAAATGTATTCTCATAGGTATCTATTTGTTTAAAAAATAATATATCTCTTGATACGTTAACCATAGAAAAAAGGAGGATGTAAGCAATTTGGAGCACTAGTACCTACCTAGTAAAAAGCAAATTTGAGCGCTTTATATTAATTATACGAAAACTTTATTTTTAATAGAACAAAATGTTCGAAACGTTCTCAATAATGACGGAGGCTCTACATTCGTATTTTTTTATTCCTAATATTAGGCCCATCTCTAAAGAATATCATCAAAACGTATTATTTCATAACAAGTTATCAATTCTGATAGTTTGGTTCAATATCTATACTAATATAGGTACCTACTAATCTATACTATATAATATTATAAAGCTGAAGAGTTTGTTTGTTTGTTTGAACGCGCTAATCTCAGAAACTACTGGTCCAGTTTGAAAAATTATTTCGGTGTTAGATAGCCCATTCATCGAGGAAGGCTATAGGCTAAGACCAACAGGAGCGGAGCCACGCGGGTGAAACTGCGGAGCGCAGCTAGTTAAAACTATTAGTAAATGAATATTTGCATCCTAACGTTGCAATATCTGCCATCTTTATTTCAAAATTCAACATATCATATTAATATCTAGTTTATAATCAAAACTTATCACGTTTATAAGTACGAATAGCTAGGTACCTAATATATTAATATCTGAAAGCTCAAAAAATATATTAATAACCGACAAAATATAATCAAATGATGCGTTAATATAATTTAATTAATATTGTTCTCTTATCAGTAGATGATAATATGTGTAATATGTGTAAGCTGATAATCTATACTTGGTGATAACAGCGCTAATTACTAGTGATGTGCTACGAGATGTGCTAGTGATGTACCTACCTGAATAAGGATATTGAAATCTATCGATAGTTTCAAGTTGCAATAAACTAATTTCATTTGTCTGTTGAAATTATAGTTTGTATGTTTGTAATGTCATTAAGAATATCAGGCAGGCTATATTATTTATCTTTATATTTAGTATAATATTTCAGTAGGTAAAAGCTTTTTAAAATAAAGCCAAGCATCACTCAGAGCTTTTATGCGATCAAATTGTGTTTTACTCTATTCTGGCTAAGAGCAAATAAGTTTTGCATTTAGCTGTGATTTTATAATAGCTAGAGTACAATATTGCATAGATATTTATCGACCTGTACCTCTACCATGAGTTGACATAGTTAAATCGTCTGACGTAACTACAATAGTAAACGTGAATAGTTCTTAATTTTCACGAGATTATTTACCGTGAATGACGTATCTATCGTCGAATAGTTATAAACTATGACATATGTCAAAATTAGAACTCATGGTGCAAAAATTGTATGTTTAAGGACCGATTTTTCAATGCTTGGATAAAACTTATTCGTCGAATAATGTATAAAACTACCATTATAAAAACGTATTCTAATTGCCCGTATATTTGACAGTTTACGTGACATTTTAATATTATCGTGTAATATTTTATTGGACGGATAAATTTTATCCAAGCATTGAAAAATAGGCCCTAAGTGAACTTAGCAGATCATTTTTAGCAGATCAAAAAAAAAATGTGAGAGCTTATCGCGTGCAGTTGAGTTCTACAGTTCCTGATACTTTTTAGAAATAGTTCGGGCGTTTTTACCTTAAAAAACGACATTTGAAAAAATGATCTGCCAACTTCCCGTAGTAGATAATTTTTAGCAGATCAAAAAAAATGTGAGTTCTTATCGCGTGCAGTTGAGTTCTACAGTTCCTGATACTTTTTAGAAATAGTTCTGGCGTTTTTACCTTAAAAAACGACATTTGAAAAAATAATCTGCCAACTTCCCGTAGCAGATCATTTTTAGCAGATCAAAAAAAAATGTGAGTTCTTATCGCGTGCAGTTGAGTTCTACAGTTCCTGATACTTTTTAGAAATACTCGCGTAAAATGAAACACTAGAAAATTTGTCATATTTCATCACGCGGTAGCACCATGCCGTAGCATCATGCCGTAGCATCACGCCGTAGTATCATGCCGTAGCATCATGCCATAGCTTCATGCCGTAGCATCATGCCGTAGCATCATGCCGTAGCATCATGCCGTAGCATCGCGCCGTAGCATTACGCCGTAGCATCACGCCGTAGCATCACGCCGTAGCATCATGCCGTAGCATCACGCCGTAGCATCATGCCGTAGCATCACGCCGTAGCATCATGCCGTAGCATCACACCGTAGCATCACACCGTAGCATCACGCCGTAGCATCACGCCGTAACACATGCCGTAGCATTACGCCGTAGCATCACGCTGTAGCATCACGCTGTAGCATCACGCCGTAGCATCACGTCGTAGCATCACGTCGTAGCATCACGTCGTAGCATCACGTCGTAGCATTACGTCTTAGCATCACGTTAAGCCGGGTCCAGGTCGGGTTTTTTCAAATGTCGTTTGTTAAGTTAAAAACGCCAGAACTATTTCTAAAAAGTATCAGGAACTGTAGAACTCAACTGCACGCGATAAGAACACTAGGGGCGCTGTACGAAAGTCGAAATTTTATACAAACCGCTTACTACAATCCCTAGCGAGTATAGTATGCGTAAACTCATGGTAGAGCTACTGTTAACACTTACGGACTACGGTATTAGTAGGAAGCTATATTATAGAATACATAATAAAATTTTATACTAATGCTAAAACCGTTTAACACTTGAGATGCCTTTGTTTCTCTATACATATAAAGAAAAACTAACTTTCACCAGGATATTAAAGGTCCAATGGAATGATAATTTACTTGCCCATCATAACTGCTACATAGAATAGAAGTATATTAATCAGTGTAACAGATGTGAATTGCATCTGCCCCAAACCCCACAAGGGGCACGGATGTCACATTATCTTTATACCATTTACCTACCTATTTAATAATTACAATTTTTTAAGATATTATGAGATCAAATTAATTCATTTTGTTGCGATTTTACTGACTTTATCATGTTTACAATGACATAATCGTATTTCTACAACCAATAGGTACACATCAAACGAGCGAATGCTCATTCTAACCCCATAATATGAAATTCTTTTAGTGTAATCAAGCATAGGCCTTAGAGCACTTTTACGTTGTTCTTAGTGCGCTCGAAAAGATTTCATGTACCTACCTTATATTCTAATAGAATCTAAATCTAAATCACGAAAAAATGCTCTTGCTCTGCATTGAGATACATGTACCTCTGTGTTCGTTTTATCACAGACTAATAATAATATACTACGTATACAAGTTTTATGTAGTTGCACCTTTAGACTTCGTTAAAATAACGAAGGTACCTACCTACATAATGTGACATAGCAATAATGTAAAATACTTATAGGAGACAAAAAACTAACTTAACTAATAATATGTTACTATAAGATATAAGATTTAAGAGTGTAAGTTAGTATTTATGAAAAAAAAAATCAGTTAATAATGTTATTTTTCGTATTATAAGGAAATGTTTTTAGACTGTTTTCAGTCTTGTGTTGACATTCATACAATAGAATACTTTGCGATAAATTGCTAACCAAGCGGCGTCGCGTGCACAAACTAGTGTTATATAATTATTAGTGTTATCAGCGTGTTAACCGGTATCAGCACGGAGATCAAGCTATACAGTATTAGACAGGATTAGCGCGTTATTGCATTATTATATATTATCTAATAGTTCAGAGATATGTGGGAATTTCATTAAATTGACCACTTAAGATAACACTTTTATATTGTTTTTATGTTTATATAGACATTAAAGATGATACCACGGGTATAATATTATAATTATTAGTTATTATTTTAAGTATTCAATATTGTATTGCTAAAACGGAAATTCCTATCAAAACAATATTTAGGTATATCTTATATAAAGTAAGTAGGTACCAGGTACCTACTTAACTACTTAATACAACATTTTTACTGTCCTTCGTACACGATTGTATGTTATATTTTACCTACATTTTTATCATGTCAAAATTTTTAAAGGAAAGCATGAAATGAATGTCCGATTGCGCTTGGCGAAAGCTCTGAAAATTTAAGAGATGAAAATACAGATAATGAAAACTGAAAACAAGGAATTGTTTCATAAATAATTATTTTTAACAAGAACCAGCCTTCAAATTTTCAGAAATAAACCAATGAACCTTCAAAATCGCTTGACTCACTCGAAAGCTTTGAGGTAAATATCCATTAAAAATACAATAGAATTGAGAACCTACTCCGTTTTTTTTGAAGTAGGCTAATTATAAGAATAACTATTAAACGTTCTAGTAATAATACTCCATGTATTAGTTAAATATAGTCTCTTTCTATAAAAAAATGGACAGAGAAATGAATCGCACACAGTAATAAAAACAAAATTGGTAAAATAGTCAGCTTGCAATGGAATAATTGTAATGAAACCGGTTTATCCGCAATTAACCGCCTCTGACGCGCTTTGTTTATTAAAATCACAATACCTTCGCACCGTCGCGTGGTCGGTGTACATGGGGAGATTTCATTATTAGTTATTACATTTATATGGCTATATATTTATTTATATAGGTAGGTAGGTTTATATAGGTACTCCAGTAATAACATAGTTATACTATGGTAATAACGTATAGAGATAGGTTAATATTCTATGTATGACTTAAACCGAAGTACCTATATATAAGCCCATGAGAAATAAAATTTTCACTTTTATCAAAATTCCTGGAATGTAGAGATAGTTTTTTATTAGATACGTTACGATTAATTGCCTTATTTCATATTCTTATTTTTTTTTGTAATCCAGAGTACATATAATTTACTAAATTTAAAATAAGACGTCGTGCGAATATCCTAGAACACTGATAAATTACAAAACCTACCAAATAGCAAATATCGACACTTCAACAAAAAAAAATCATAATTATTTAACAAACAACAACGCCTCCATAGATTCGCAGTCCGTAATATTAATTACTGGAGGATGCGGTCACGCTGGCCGCTCCAATGAAGTGGGACACATTTTTTAAATTGCTCCCCCCCACCTCACCCACCCCCACCCTCTCAGCATATGTCGACGGAATTAAAACTGGACTGCGAAATGAATGTGTGTCCACTCATATGAGACAAAATGAATTCATTGTTATAGGTGTTTGATACAGATAGTTTTTAAATAATGTTGGAATGAAAATTATGATGAAACGCGGCTTTAAAATTGAATAATACAAAGTAACAAGTAGGTAGGTGGGAATATGGAGGAAAAGCTACTTCTACAAGTACCTATTATGAAACATAGAGACACAATAGAAATAAAAAATCAAGAGATAAACTAATAACATGTTATTGAAAAGTAACCTGAATTAAAAATATTTTGTTACTTTCATCTGTAAAATCCATTAATTTATCGATTTTCTGTAAACGAATGTAGGAAAAAAGTTATAAATTACTCTACTAATGCAGAATCTTGTTAATGTTTCTAACGCGTTATCATACAGGGTGTACCAAAAAGTAGTGATGAACGGAAGCTGAGAGGTAGAGGACCTAGAGGGCTATCCGAATCACCCCCATGTATGTTATGCGATTTTTCGTATTTTCGGAGTTATGACGATTTTTTCAATTTTTCACCTATCGCCGAGTACGATGATATTTTCACTCATGCTGACGTCAATGATTGCGGAAGATGCTTGATTTTTTTTGTGTGCTAAGCTGAAAGATAGGCCAATTCAGTATGGTAACATTTACTATCGTTAGATCTTTGAATGGAATAAAAAAAAGAATTAAATGGCAAGAAAGATAAAATTACCCAGTATGTTCACCAATTCAAGGGCCCGTAAAAAAATTAAATCACATAAAAAAAGTTTTCCGTTTGACTTTTAAAAACTTGCTCTATCTATCAGATAGCTACCCTGAAAATTTCATTTTATTATTCAGACGGCTTCAATCGAAAAATTTAAATCCAAATGTGGTAAGTGCAAAAATTGAATTAACATGATGATCATTAAAACCAATAAATAGGTGTTTAAATTACCAGAAATTTTTAAAATAACCCCGATGTTGCTCAATGCAAGTGCGACATCACCGTAAAAAGTTGTCTTTTAAATGTCTGAATGCCCTTTTATCATTTTTAATGGTTTCTTCTGCTACTATGAATTTCCGGGTTATTTCGTTCAAATTGTGGCAGTCTCTCGTCTTTGTAGTATCCCCACGGAAAAAAATCAATAGGGTTTATGTCCGGGGACCGTGCAGGCCAGGCTAAAGGGCAAAGATACCCTGAAAGATGGATTGGTCGTTGCAGCCTGCGCATGCGCCGATGAAGCCTGCCTTAAAGCCTGGCCTCCACGGTCCCTCTACCTAAACCCCATTGATTTGTTTCAATGGGAATATTAAAAAGACTTCGGCTACTTGAGAGAATGCCACAATTTAGACGAAATAACCCGGAAATTCATAGTAGCAGAAGAAACCATTAAAAATGATAAAAGGGCATTCAGACATTTAAAAGACAACTTTTTACGGTGATGTCGCACTTGCATTGAGCAACAGCGGGGTTATTTTAAAAATTTCTGGTAATTAAACACCTATTTATTGGTTTTAATGATCATCATGTTAATTCAATTTGTGCACTTACCACATTTAGATTTAATATTCCGATTGAAGCCTTCTGAATAATAAAATGAAATTTTCAGGGTAGCTATCTGATAGATAGAGCAAGTTTTTAAAAGTCAAACGGAAAACTTTTTTTATGTGATTTTATTTTTTTACGGGCCCTTGAAGTGGTGAACATACTGGGTAATTTTATCTTTCTTGCCATTTAATTCTTTTTTTATTCCATTCAAAGATCTAACGATAGTAAATGTTACCATACTGAATTGGCCTATCTTTCAGCTTAGCACACAAAAAAAATCAAGCATCTTCCGCAATCATTGACGTCAGCATGAGTGAAAATATCATCGTACCTACTCGGCGATAGGTGAAAAATTGAAAAAATCGTCATAACTCCGAAAATACGAAAAATCGCATAACATACATGGGGGTGATTCGGATAGCCCTCTAGGTCCTCTACCTCTCAGCTTCCGTTCATCACTACTTTTTGGTACACCCTGTATATATTTAAGAAGCGGACACAATTTACTCATTCAATCATAAAAATAATAACTAAAATAATACACAAAAACCACGCCTATAGTAACTAGACGTTCATTAAACGTCCAAGCAATTAAAGCCGGCCGACATAAAACAAACAATCTCTGCGCAATGAAATTAAATGAAGAAATAACAGAATCCCCGCTCGACCACATTTCCCCGTTTCCCCGTTACCCGCCGCGTGTTTTTCCCCGTTTCCCCGTGTCCTTAATGAGGTGACGGTGTTCGGTGCGTCATAAAACGTTTTCATGGCTTCTAATATTATATTTTGCGAAATTAGTAGCTGTATGTGTTTGTTATTTTGTGGAACAAAAGCCAGTGGTCTGATTTTGTAGAATGGATAGGTAGGTACATAATATTATATTTAAGGTTAGGCAACCCGAGATATAACTAATAAAAAAGTAGGCTATGTCATTCAGTAATACCACAGAATATATTATATAATAGTATATACCTTTTACCTATATGGAATAAGTATTACCAATATGCAAGATTAACAGCTAATATCTTAAAATGAATCTTAGATATCCTCGCAAATTATCCTATACGCCTATTATAGGAATATATTTTTCATTTTTTTCAGAACTTTTTTAATGGGCGCAAAGAAATAGAATTTTACGTTCTTCAAACTTCTATATTTTTTTTGTACGTACATATAACATGACGCTTAAAAATGAATTATTTTTTTAAGCGCCATGTTATATGTATCTACGTACCTACACGAACTCAAAGTAGTTCCAAAGACCTTTGACTAGATTATAGCATAGATACCTAACATTTAAAACCAAAGAACAAATAGGTACATCAAAACGTTCCCCAAACATAATCATTGCAACAGCATGCAATATTGCATACTATTATCAAAGTCGCACGCAAATACGGTACAATACACAATAGCGTTGTTCAAACAATATTGTTCGTAGATGTTCCGTTATCAGCTGACAGGTGTAGCGCTTGTCGCGACAGGCGGCGGCTTCATTACACCCATGAATATCGAGCGATATGAGAATATACATTATACATGTGGATTATATGCTATGATTTGGTTGAAATAGATGTGAAATAGTAAAGCTTATTGTAGGATACGAGTTTTTGCCTCTCTACTTGCAGGAAATTTTAGATGTTTTGTCTTTTTTACTGAATTTACACAAGAAATAACTAGTTACCTACGAAACTGAAATTCAGAACTCTTTCATCAGTAGAAATCTATATATAATCTATACTATTCCTACGTGACAAATACATTATTTTTTGTTTATTAATAAACTGGATGCCGTTGCCTCGAAGGAAATAGGAAAAACATCACCTTTTGATGAAACGCTGCGAAGACCCTTCGAGACATGTTTCTTTTGGGATAATATTCATTCAAATCCAATTGTTCATCATTCATTATTATTAAACAACATAACTATTATCTGTGCTATCAATTGAAGATAGTAAGGAAAATCCTAAACATGTCCACTCTATGACAATTGTTTTGCGAACCGTATGGAATCACGCACACATTTATTAACGGAAAATTAATAACCACATTCATCTCTGTCTAACTTTAAACTAGCCCATATACGAGTGAGACGGCAGGTTGTCTCTCGACTCCTAAGTTTTATCAGACATTTGGATTGTATGGACAGACGCCAAGAATGTTTATATTGTCGTTATGACAAATAACATAACTATTCACTGTCTATGTGATGTTATTGTGTAAGTTTTATAATAAACTATTGTGTGTATTACTGTACAAGACTTGAATTATTTTTTATTTGTCACTAAGAAACTCTTAAGAATAGTAAGAGCTATTAGTAATTCGTTGATAGTTATCTTGCTAAATTGCTCAAAATTGCTCAAAATAGGAAGAAATGGATTGAGGGAAGAGAGGCCTTTGCTCAGCAGTGGGACAGCCATGGCTCATAATAATAATAATAATATATCTTGCTAAGAGGTTTAATGGAATCAAAACAAATAAAGTTTATGTAAAGCCAAGATACATTGCTTATGACGGTAATAGATATACCTTCCTACCATCCTACTTACATAATTAATGAAAGGAGCAGATAATTCAAAATTCTAAAATTCAAAATTGTTTATTTGGAACAATAAAAATTAGAATTACTTGGCCTCCTGTTTACAAATAATATTTCACAAATAACTTTAACCGAGAGCTTTTCCTTTATTTATTTTTTCTTTTTTTGTCTATACAGACCACGCACTACTACCACCTACTACTACAAAATAAAATTTTGCGTACATAATTAACTTTATCACAAGACTGAAGACACTACATTATAGTAAAATTAAAAGTACCTAGCTAATATTAAATAAAGTCACAAACAGTTTCAAAAACTGCCCCCTACCCCACAAAAGAGGCAAGGGGCAGTTTTTAGCAACACGTTGCACGCAACCTGACCGTCATGCATTATGCAACCTTAATAATGTCTGCCTACAGACGACACCATATTGTTTAATGCAAAATAAACTGTTAAAATAGGTTTAGAAACTGTTTTAGTTGAATGTTCAGAAAAAATAACAGTCATACATTTTTACTATATTATCATTAGTTAAGTTTTGGTAAGCATGACATTATTATAGACTTTCTACGAGTTTTCTTTTCCTAATGTTAAAACTTGAAAGTATTGGAGCACGAAAATCTAAAGCTTTTAGAGTAGATAAATGAAAAGTAAGTATTTGAAACATCTTTGTTTCTCTAGATCTGTACTTTATTTTCATGAAACAATCATTTTACGCTTAAAAGTTAAAACTGACTTTTGCATTTGCATGTTTTATTACAGTATTTCCATGAGTTTTATCTACTTACAACACGAACATGTTTCCAAAACCAATAAACCAATGCACTCACACTTCATTCCGAAAACATCGTGGCAATAAACATTTAAAGCCTATCCTTATCTCGAGAGGTAGCAGGCTATAACAATTATAACCCGGCACAATTACGGAGGCTAAATCTGTGGACCGCACCCTTCAGGGGCCTCCCTAACGAGGAGAGAACTACGGGACGTTAGCGCGAGGTTCATTATGTACCGTGTCGATATGTGCCTATTTTTTAGGTATTTGTGAAGCTTTTCAGTTGTTTTCAATGTATATAAAGACACTTTTTTGTAAAGAGTACTATATTTATTTTAGTTATTTACGTCACGGTGTGTATAGCAGTCAGGATTTTTACGTAAAAAACGCATGGTTTTATGGAAATTCCATGACATGATATCACAATAATAATTAACTTTTAAATTGTTTCATCTTTAGTGGTTTATAGTTATGAATTATGATATTACGACGTAAAAGTTAATAAATACGTATAAATTTTGATATTACAAAATACAAACAAAGTATCAAATCCTTTACAACAATATAAACTTTCTAATTTCATTAGCTACACCCACATCCCCCTATGTGTCTAAATACTTCGCGCAATAAATTCAAATATTATAAATTCGTGTTACTTCCAAGTTTACAGTGGTTCACTGAAGGAACCGCAAAACTCGAACCCTTTAAGTAAACCGCACCCCCCCTCCCCCCAGTCCTGTGACACCCTCCCCCTTGTTTCAGTAATGATGTTCGGAATATGTTTGCTCGACATGTGTAATGTTGTTTCACGTAAGTCAGTGCGTGTTTCGCTTTTTGGTATATCTCTTCATCTACATTATTATTATAAAAGGTACAGAGATATTATAGTAAAATATCAATAATAATATTATAAATGCGAAAGTGTGTTTGTTTGTTGTTCTTCTTTCACGTCGCAAAGGAGCTATTCTATGATATGATTTTTAGGTCTAGGGATAGTTAGGAGGCTAGAGAATGACCGTGGTGAAACATCTAATTCCCATGGGAAATTCCTTTGACCACTCGAGCGAAGACGTGAGCAAAAAGCTAGTATACTAATATTATGATTGGATGGTAATAGAAAATCTTATGAATCGAATTTGAAAATTCTGTCATCAGCAGAAGCTTCCTTTTTCTTCGGTACATTTTGTTTCAGCAGGACCGAAGTTTTGCCAAAGAAATGTGTTTATTAATATCTTTTAATTGACCATTTTATAAAGCACTGGACAGAAATCAAAGCTGAAGCGTGAATATTTGGCATACATATTTGAATTTCATCCCCTTGTGGGGTATGGGGCAGATGCATTTCACATCTGTTTCACTGATCGATTTTCTTCACAAGTTCATGATCTCTGTGCCTTGTTACGAGACAATTTTTTTATAATCTCCACCAGAAATCGAACCCAGGACCCTTCGGTTTTTAACATTAACTATTGTAGTACAAGAATGAGTGATTATAATTATATTCATAGTAATAATTATTACTACAATCATGATATGCTATCTATATAATATTCGTATACTTACCTAAGTATATACATATTTTTCAGGGCGGTCGTAAAATATATGTAATTTTGACCTATGTATCATGTAGAAAAAATACTGGCCTCTTTATATAAAAGAATTAACATCAAAACTAGGGATGTAACGATACCGATACCGATACCGATATATCGGCCGATATATCGGCAAGCCGATATATCGGTATCGCCGATAATAAAACAACCGATACCGATATCAAACAATTCAAAAAACCGCGCCCAATGAACGATGCGGGAGGCCGCCCGCGCGTGCGCACTTTGTTTTCTGAAAAAACTACCAATAGTAAACTTTTATTAGGTACTGATTGTATGTGTATTACTTAAAGTTTAACTGACTTTGTAAAATAATAATACTAAAATAAATGGTTTTGTTGTTTTTTGATTTGGCATTTTTATTTAAAAGAATCCGATTAACAGTTGAGTCTCTGTTAAATGTTGGTAACTTTTTATGCATAATTCACTATTTATTTTTCTACCAAGCCATCGATATCGGTATCGGTATCGGTATCGCCGATACATTACTACAAATATCGGTATCGGTATCGTATCGGCAAAATCATGTATCGTTACATCCCTAATCAAAACCTTTGATAAACAGTCATAAATAATACATAAGTAAATGTTATAATACAAAATGTTTTACTTAACTACCTTTATGTATAACCTTCATTAATATTAATATCCATTAACCGAATTGAATTTACAAGCTTTTGATATTCTTTATGAGTAAAAGGCATAAAAGGGTTGGGTATATTACTACCTATACATCGCGGGTTTGTCCGCTCGCCTCGGTGTGAAAAACACGTTGTAGATGTAGAGATTATTACAAAAACACTGTTATTGTAATGATTGATATCTTTACAAATTTCGCTAAGAAGGAGAATTACTATCGTTTTTATTTGTGCTCAAACTCAAACATTTCTCAACTCTCACTCAACTCAAACTCAATATATCAACGACGACGCGGTTGGCGCAGTGGTAAAGTAACTGCCTACTGAGCCGACGGTCCCGGGTTCGATCCCCGATCAGAGCAAATATTTGTGTGATGAACTCAAAATGTCCTATAATATTTATTTATTTATTTATATTTTGTCCTATAATATTTATTTATTTATTTATTTATATTTTATTCAATTAGACTTCTTCGAGAAGCACTTTTGAAACGTCATTACCTACATATATTTTTAACATTTACCACCGATTCGAAAAGCAGTTTCTACGGAGAAGAAAAAAAAAAAGTAAAATTTGTATTATTATTAGTTCCTATTGTAAGTAAATGAAACTTTGATTTACATACTATTCAAAAACCTACAAAGAAATCTGTTTCGTTGGCAACTGAATAAACTAAATTCAAATAAAGAAGCTGGTAAAATCTAGTATTTTAACTAGTGTATATAAACTATTTATTCAATCTACGCAAATTTAACTGAATGCATATTTAATTATATTTCAGTGACAATTTGTTACGAAATTACAAATTAATTGTTTATTGTCGATTGATAACTTGATTCTCGGCTGATTATAATTAACACGCTCTATTTTCAGTTTTGTTTTGTTCATAATATGTATAATATCT
This sequence comes from Colias philodice, assembly GCF_061535455.1. Classification (NCBI taxonomy): domain Eukaryota; kingdom Metazoa; phylum Arthropoda; class Insecta; order Lepidoptera; family Pieridae; genus Colias; species Colias philodice. The sequence continues at coordinate 9,637,853 of NC_143105.1, read as the reverse complement.
ATAACAATAAATGTGATAATCAATCTTCTAAAAAAACATAATTATGTAATTTTGATTTTTAATGTCTCTACCCTCTACAATGTAGTTAATTATAGAGATAAATAACACGGCCAAAATCAAATTAGAGATTGAAAATTAATGAGGAAAATTTTAGTATTTCGTTCTTATGTTTATTTAAAAAAAAACATACCATTTATTATAACACTTAACAAATAATGAAAAGGCTCTTTCTATGAAACGTAAAAAATTAAAATGAACGTCATTTTAAACGAAAATCCATACTAATATTATGTATAAATGCGAAAGTAACTCTGTCTGTCTGTCTGTCTGTTACTCAATCACGCCTTAACTACTGAACCAATTGGCATGAAATTTGGTATAGCGATATTTTGATACCCGAGAAAGGACATAGGATAGGTTTTATCCCGGAAATCCTACGGGAACGGGTTTTTCTTTAAAACGCGGGTGAAGCCGCGAGCGGAAAGCTAGTACATTATAAGCCAAAAAACATAACTTTATTTGATTTAGTGTAGTTTAGTGTAGTTATGTCGACTCAATATATTTCGACTTAAATCCTCAACAATCAATACGTTGATTGAACTTTCACAAAATAGCTCATGAATATTTTCATAACACAATTATCCGCGGCAATTCCACGGATAAAAAACAAAGGCTCGCGTTAGGATCGCGGCTCGCCCTCGCGCCATTATTTTATTTCATTTTCCCCCGTCCCTCGGGGGTGTCGCTTCATCAAAACATTTATACGCGATGAAAAATATCACAATTGAATACGATGGCTTTTTTGTTTTTGCCACGACGTTTTTATTGTGGTTTTATGGTGCTTCGGCATTATTCTGCGAATGTTTTGACAGTCGCGTTGAGTTATGTGCTCTTGAGTTTAGATCGCGTCAGGTCTTTGTGTTTTGAGGTTATGTTGTAAGATATCGAGACGATTTGGAAAGTTGCGCGGTTTAGCTTTTATTGCTGTAGATATGGCTGTTTTTTACGCTGAATTAGTCATAAATTAGAGGTTAAGATGTGCTCGATGTGAGGGGAAATAACAAGGATTTATATGAGATATTTAAGAATGATATCAATTCTAACTTAGCAGAAAAATAAAGTGCTCAGAGTCAAAATGGCAATTTATTTTGCACATTGAAATATTAAATACTTCACACAATTTGAATGCTCATAAATCGTAATATATTGTCATTAACCTTATAGATTATGGCCATAATATAATAAACTTTTCAAATGGTAAATGAAATAATTCAAACGTGCAATAGTTCTACATAATTATGGCTCTTTCCCCTTATAATCCTCGTACTTAATGCCATAAATCCTAAAGTTTGTATGGCCTATAGACAGATGGGAATGTGTTTGTTGCTATTTCTAGTGAAAACTACTAAACCGATATGGCTGAAATTCACTGTAGACTATGAAGCGATACAATTTATATAAAAAAAATCTCTTCAAAAGTTCAGAAATTAATTGAAGTTAAATTTTGAACTAATTCATAAATCATATTTGATTAAGCAACCATAATATGACACAAGAAAGCTCATATGTAGTATTAGTATCTAAGTATGCTAAATTTTAAGATATTTGGATATGTCGTATATTCATCAATAATTAGAACAATGAACGTACAGAATGTGCAGATACCTAAGCGGGAAAATAATCATAGTCATAAATTATTGCAAACTTTTGTAGCCTCCAATATCTAATTTTCAAATCAAGTCACAAGCCTTGACAACTTACCCTTAACTGCCTTTAGACCTATGTAATCATAAAAACATAATATTGTTGTAGTGAGCAACGGAGCACTAAGCGCATGCGCGGCGCAAAGCGGCATGGACAAAGATGGCAAGAAGAAGCACACGAGGCCAACATTCAGTGGGCAGCAGATCTTCGCGCTGGAGAAAACCTTCGAGCAGACCAAGTACCTGGCTGGTCCGGAGCGGGCCAAGCTTGCGTACGCGCTTGGCATGACGGAGTCACAAGTAAAGGTGAGCTTTTTGAAGTTTTATCGATAACTATAGCTGTGTCCCGCGGTTTCACCCGCATTGCTTCACTCCTGTTGGTCTTAGCGTGATGATATGTAGCCATTATCCTTCCTCGATAAATGGGCTATCTAACACCGAAAGAATTTTTCAAATCTGACCAGTAGTTGCTGAGATTAGCGCGTTCAAACAAACAAACAAACTTTTCAGCTGATATTAGTATAGAAGATAAATAATATGAAATGAGGGGGGATTGGTACCCGCGTCTTATCGCGATACGTAAAAAAAAATACGAACGTAAGGCATAGATCAAATTGGATTTCAAATTTTTTACTTCAATCTATGTTCAATAATTGCATAAAAAGATAAAAAGAAATTAATAAAATGAACACAGGTAACTTCTATGTAGCATTTCCAATATTAATTTTCTAAAGTAATTGAATAATAATTTATGTTTTTCTCTACATCCTCTACTACTCTACATTTGTCTTTCTATGATTTTAAATTGATTGGTTTTTGTCTAATAATTATGAGCTAAACTCTTAACCGTACATATAAGAAAGAAATAGCTTTGCTGGTTACGTTCAACATATATTTAACGAGTATCACAGAAGCGAAACAGGCAATATCCGTTTTATTAAGCGCATACAATCTTTAACAACTGACTATTAACTAACATCTCCATTTACAACACTATAGTTCGAGTACAGAGTAACGGCTACTCAAACAGGGTAAACGCACGAATGTGCGACACTCGCGCCGCTCTATTCGAATGGCCATACCATACCATATGTCAGGGGAATAGTCCATTATGCGCTTAATAGCCGCTAGATAAGGATCAGATTGGTTTGCGCACATGTATCGTATAATCAACCATGTTGTCCGTCGGTAATCGGATTACGGAGATTGAAAAGTCAATCACTTAGTCGCGGCGTAATCAAACGATTTGCTCTATTGCTGTGGATTAACTGGAATGACATGTGGACGCGTTGCTTTGTGCGCCGGCTTGGAATCTATTTTATTTAATTATTTAGTTATACTTTAAATTGGTTTACGTTACTATAAGAGAAACAAAACAAAAGATAATTCTTAATAGATAACTGGAAGATGAAATTAGGCATTGTGTTTATTGAATCATGAACTTCTTATTCTCAATTTTTAATGTAAGATGTATATCAATATTATATAGAATTAATTTGATGGCTATGTCAGCTTTACGCACGTACTACTTAAACAAGAAAGACACTATTAGCTGTACTTCTTCACAGCTCTAGAAACAAAAATGAAGTCGTAAAGTTAAAAAATATAAGTAAAAGATAATTACATAAACCAGAAATAACTACTTCTACAGATGTGGTATGTAAACACGAGCTGTATTCAAATTACTTCGTCTCTCTGGTAGCATCGCTGTATCCTTAAACAGTATTAATGATAAGATATATTTTGTATGACAATATCGATGACATAAAAGTTCCCCTCACGTCTAAACTGTCTCAACTCGTAGATCATTGCGCCTAGTTAGCGTTTAATTCCGAGGGTCCAAATTGTATTATACTAAGTGATATATTCCATTTGGGGGCAACGCTTTGCTTTGAGGGCCGGAATGTGCACACACGAATTTGTTTGCATTCTTTTCGTATTCTTCTCATTGTTGGTTGTACTTGTTTTGTGTAATATTGATGATTTTGCCGTTGTATGAGTTTAATTTAAGAATATAAAGTAATGAACAATGAGGATATACACATATAATATTAAATATACCTATACAAGATACACATATTTAATTACATTCTCATTATTATCGTTAAATCTCTATATATACTCATAAAAAAAATCCATATTTCCCTTGGTCACAGCATCACCCGTGAACGGGTGGACCGATTTCGATTATTCGTTTTTTATTAAATTCCTTGAAGTGAGATGGTTCTTATGGAGAAAAAACGTTAACATGTACAATGGGTGAAGCCGGGGCAGACTGCTAGTAAATAATAGATTCAATCCTGAAGCGTCTTCCTGTAAATTTTTCTTTCTCTCTCATTTCAAATTATTCAATTTAAATTTGACATTATATTTATTGTTTTCAAATAGCAAAAGCAAACTTAATAAAGTGCACGTATTATTGAAATCGCATCTGAATCGAGAAGGGTGTAGTAAGAAGTCAAGTGTACATAATAAGATTAATGTAAGTAATGTATCGTTTTCGTCGAGTGTTCACTGATTTTGTTGTGTCATTCCCTTAATATTTGTTTCGTGTTACGAAATAGGGAATAGTAATGGCTCATTCATGTGTAGAATTACATTATTTATACAGCAAGCTATGATATACATGAAAGTATTATAATACAGACGGTATAACATGTTTGAGATTGCATAAGAATGGAATAATTTTACTGTATCATGAAGCCGCACCTTTTAGAGTTACTGTAGCGCTTTCTAACTTCACAATATTTCAATTGTCTTTTAATAGATTCAACATAAATCCAATAGAAATAATCAGGAACAAATACCTTGCTTATTCTTAAAATGAATATTTGTAACCTTAAAATAAATATGGAGTTGTACCTATTGGTTGACACAAACAAGATTATGCTCCCAAGATTCCGATACCAAATCTGACCCGTCACACTACAATACATCATGCGTCCTCACACGTAATCCTTCACACCGCCACGTCCAACAAATGAGACCTCTCATTCGCTAATTGTGCTCAAAAGCCAACCACCGAAGGGTGCATTTACCCTACTTAAACCACACAAGCGAATTTACACCTAAGAACTTTTGTATTAGGGCGCAATTTCGCGCGCATATTTTTTATATCTTTTTTCGTCATGGGTGTCATAGCTCATTTGACATTCAATAAAGTTAATCCGTATGGAATTAAAGAGGGCTCGTATTTACACATGTGTTGCTCAATGCTCAGGCGGTGCATAATATAATTAATTTTGCTGTTTATTTTGCTGCAAACGATCTAAATTGGTTTTAATGCTACAATGGGCTTAATAAAATTAATTGTCCGTATATATTACTTATACACAATTGCCACACTTTATGTAGGTATTTTACTTCTTCGTATTTTAATTTTCCGCTTTAGGTACCTAAGCAAATTATAACTGTTGAAGTAGGTAATTAATTTAAAATAAATAATATCGATGGTGAGAAACCTTACCATATTATCAAATATTCCGTTGTTAACTAAATATAGTGCAAGTGAATTAAGAATATATTTTGTCCTAGCGTGAAAGTCTTTCTTATGTCTATTACATCCCCTTCTATTTTATATACACATTTTTTGAGAATAGCTTCTTAAAAACTTTTCTGCCTAATAAAAAGCTTGGTAAAATGGACCAGATAAAGACTCCAGAAATCAAAGTATTAATCTCAGTCTGAAGCATAATATCACATTTTTCAATATAATCAATAAACTTACACTATGAAAAGTATACAACATACATCGACGCATCAGTTCTAATTCCGTATCTATTTACGAGTGTTGTAAAAGGAATGACGGCAATGTATGTGATTTGCATTTTACATTACGTTCCATAGAATATCGCGTATGATCATAATACTCGTTGTAAAGCATGTCGTATAATGTTATGATACTGTATTAGTTTATAGAGTTACGATAATATAGACATAGAAATAATATGACTAACCAAGTTTGTTAATACTAGCTGTCCCGGTAAACGTTGTTCTGCTTCTCTTATCACTTAGGGGATTGAAAAATAGATGTTAACAAATTTTCAGATCTACAGAATAAGCACCATGAGAATTGGTCCAGCCGTTTCGGAGGAGTATGGTAACTAACATTTTGACAGGAGAATTTTAAGAATGAAGATAATAGGAAGAATAGTTTTCGGTATATTACATATTATAAAGTATAGTAATTTGTAAAAATGAAGATCCAATATCGCTTAACATTTAAGACACTTAAAAATGATTTAATTTACTGTGCGCAGGCCGCATGCAACCAAAAAAATATGGTATAAAACATTACAATAGAAATCGGATTCTGATGAAAATGCTATAACCGGCTAACTTAGGTTATCTTACCCGATCATAATCGTTAATGAGCGATTGAATTAAAACATTTTAATTTCATGCACAAAAAAAAATCATGCTAAATATAAAAACTAGACGCTTATATATTTAGCTCATGATGATCATGATTATCTTTAAAACATAACAAACAATCAAAAACATCTTTCCTCTTTGTAATATTAGTAAAGTATAGAAGAATTGATCGCGCCGTGTGTGAAATTTGTCCTGAAATATTTATTGATATTTTTTTTATTGATATTCACAAAGATTATTATTAAGTTATACCAACCATTTTAAAGTCGCATAACAAGATTCCTTCTATTAAAAATATAGCATTTTTTATTCGATCGTTATCAAATTTCGTGTCAATTCAATTTTGAATAATATGATTCAAAATATTATCTTATGAACGCCTATTAGTAACAACAGAGCAGTTAAAATGTAGATAAGATTGAATGCAATACACCCTATATTAATAGGGTTGACACTTCTGTTAAATAAAAGAAAATTTTTGATGACTTCTTAAAATCAAACAATTGTTTGAAACAGGCCACAATTCAAAAATGAAAATATGTGTATAGAAATATTATTACCGAGTAAAACTAAACAAAAAGCTATAAAAACAATGCAGATGTTGTGCTAATGCCTTTGATTGCTCTTATAAATTTCACCTTTAAAAATAAAATATCGGTTATTAATTATTATTATTTGTTAACTAATAACCTGGTTTATACATAATTTCCTTTACCAAATTTAATACCCAATCTCTTACTAATGTTTAAAAAAGCAGCGGTTGACAGCCCTAGCGCTAGGGGAGCAGCGAGGGGTGATATTAAATTATTCTGATGGATCACACTATAATTTAATTTTAATGTGTTTTGATAAAACGACCGTGAATGCATAATCGGTTGCACTTTAGACTATAAACTCGATCGTGAAATAATTGCTCTTTTTTAATTTTTTTCTATGACGTAGCCATTTATTTGATTGATGGTACAGTGGTTGTTTATCATTAGAGAGCGTTTAGCGAATGTTGTTTAATGTTAAATAGTTTTTAGAATCTAATGGCTTTTGGTGTTTTTAAATATTGAACGTTTTTAATTGACGTTCCCATCAACGATAGAGTTTGTCAATGAGTTTCACAATTCGGAGGATTTTCATCATATTCATATATTTATATCATATATTTATATCATACATGTCCGATACTTATATACGTCTTCATACAAAATGTAATAAACCTTCATACACAATATTCTTTGTATACAGTACCTAATCTCTATGTGTGGCCAGTAGGTAAATTATAAAGAATCTTGTTTAATATCTATTTATTAGTTTCCAAGTATGCCTAACCTAAATAAATCTAACGGTTTCTAATAAATTATTACATATATAAATAAGTTCATTGCATAAGAAAGATGTAGAGCTTGGTACAGCATCATCATCTCCATTTATCACGATCTTTTAAACTTTCAAAAACATTCCAAAAGACAAATGCCTACTAATTAACAACCTCTTACATCTAAATACTATTTGTATGAATAAAAGCAAACGTTTTTTCTAATCATTATCTGAAACAAACGACCGTACTGGCCAGTCATTAGGGATTCTCAATCAAATGCTATATATTACAAACCTAATACTCGATGACATATCGATTCGCAGTTGAATACATTCCAATGACCGGCCATTTGAAATAGCACTTTATATCAAAGGAATAGGGATGAGATCAGGTTAGTTAGCATTTGATTGTCCTGATGACAGCAGTGGAGCGCTAATCGATGATCATTAATCGAATGCGACTGAATCGATTCTGGCGCATATGTTTTTTGATGCGAATGATGTAAGCGTGAAATAATGTTCCCGGCATGGACGTATAAAAAAAGACGGACGGTATATCGCCTAAACATTGAGTGAAGCCTAGTAATGGCGGCGAAACATCCATGTGTGTGTGCCATGTTGCCATGGCAACAGCTGTGTTGATGTCAATGGCGGCTGTATTTTTTTCTATAAATTTTGCCGTAATAATTTTGTCATTAAAACATAAAAGGAATAACTTGCTTCCCTGTGGAATGTAATCCCTTGTATTTTGTTATTTAAAATTGTACTGTTGCGACACCATTTACCACGCAAGACGGCATTTTAAATATTTTTTGTGAAACAGTGACGCAGTTAATCAGTCGGTAGTTCACGACGTAATGGCGGCCGACTAGCTTACTATGGTGAGAGTGTGTGCGTGTTTATTGTCTTAACACGATCGCTAGCTTACTATGGTGGCTTCACGTTGTTTGTTCGTAATACGGTGTCCGTCTTTTTTTATACGTCCATGGTTCCCGGCTAATGTCTTTAGCTTTGCTTTATCGTGTTCGTTTAAATGTGGATATAGATTTGAATATGAATATTACTTTTATCGGACGTGTGTAGAACTAGAATGCACCCGCAGTTTCGCTCCTATTCCTTTAACGTTTTCACAAAACAGTTATTAAACAAATGAAATTTTATTGCATTTTAAAAAAAGAAGAATCGCGATGTAAATAGATGCATCATATATCTAGGTTTTGTTTATTTCATCAAAATTTGTCTTATTCTTTCAGCAGTGTGCGTAACGGACAGACATACTTTGCATTTATTCTATATAAAGGTAAATTATAATATCATGAATAAAACTTGTATCTACTTAACTTGCAATTTGCTTGCGCTCTTACAAAAGTGAGTTTAAATACAATTCAATTCAATGTAAGCAGAATGAAATAGTTTAAATAAAAATAAGTCAACATAAAATTAGGAACAGCTTTTCAAGCACACATCAAATTAATTATTTGTAACAAAAAATTGTGATCCGAATTGAAAACCTTTCAGTTCTTTATAAGGCTACATAAATATAGAGCAGGCTCCAAGGAGATGTTCGTTTGCAAAAATAGCGGACCTAAATCTGACTTCTGATATATATTGTATAGGTCCCAGACATCCTATAGACAGATGTTGCCAACCAGTTTTGTGGTCCCCCTGCCCGCACCCCGGTAATTAAATATGGCATACAAAGAAAAAAAATAAAAATTTCCAAAACATGCCGTGTGGGGTATCAAATGAAAGAACTTATTGAGTAGATCACGAATATATAGCATACTATATACATTTCTTACACTTTCTCTAAGATTTTTTAGAAAATTTACGAAAATGGTCCATTTTTGAGTTAACTTTAAACCACTATAGATTGAAAACTCATGAATATATTTTTTAAATTATTATTTTAAATAATTAACAATAGTCCATTGTTTATGATTCAATAGTTCGTAATATAATATAAGTGAGCTATGTGGTGGATTTGATGAAAATAACTATATACTATATGAACTTGAAAATATACTCGCCATCTTTGAATGCTCCCCCCACTCCCCCATGCAACTATTTCACTGTACGAAATATTGAATCGTAAACAATGGACTATTGTTAATTATTTAAAATAATAATTTAAAAAATATATTCATGAGTTTTCAATCTATAGTGGTTTAAAGTTAACTCAAAAATGGACCATTTTCGTAAATTTTCTAAAAAATCTTAGAGAAAGTGTAAGAAATGTATATAGTATGCTATATATTCGTGATCTACTCAATAAGTTCTTTCATTTGATACCCCACACGGCATGTTTTGGAAATTTTTATTTTTTTCTTTGTATGCCATATTTAATTACCGGGGTGCGGGCAGGGGGACCACAAAACTGGTTGGCAACATCTGTCTATAGGATGTCTGGGATCTATACAATATATATCAGAAGTCAGATTTAGGTCCGCGATTTTTGCAAACGAAACTCCACTGAGAGTCCGGTCTAATATACAACATACGCAAATAAAACAAAAAATAACCTCATATCATCTGTCATTCATTGAAAAAGCATGTTTTTCAACCGCGGGGGCTACAAAGTGTAGGCGTATGTCTTGCTGCACTGTTACAGCCGAACTGTCAAGTAGCGCTGTCAAGTAAAACTGTCAAGCAAACTGTCAAGCACGCTGTCAAGCCGAACTGTCAAGCTCATTAGCATGTCAATACCACCCTCTGTACCACAGATGCTTTTCTAATCGCAGATTTACGCCTCTATTGTTGTTTGATTGATTGTTTAATGGGTAATAACGTTTTGTACGGATTTAGGATTGGTTTTTAGTTGTGCGGTGTGTGGTTTATTGTTGTATAATGTGTCTTATTAAAGTTAATAACTTAATATATTTGTATAGAATGAACATACACTTTCTGTTTTCAAAAAGATAATTTACTTATTGTCTACGTAAACCGTACCTACCTATTTAGGTACGGTTTACTCTTACTAAAATGAATAGGTAGTAAGTAAAAAGAAAACATTCATTATAATTATCATAATTCAATTTCAAGTTCACTTAAACCAATATTATTTAATATTTATATTTAAATATTAAAGCAATTAACAAACTGAAGAAGTAGGTAAAATACTTATTGTTAGGTACCTAAACATGTTTGAAAAGAACTGTTTTATTAAGTACAATATATGTATATCTACCACCTCACAACATTTAGCACACCGATGTTATACACATAGCTACAACACAACAATAACCCGGCTTTACCGAATTTATTCAATTCGTAACGTATTCATCAAAACAACAAATCCTGTAAGTCGTCGCCCGCTATCTCCGCAAACAATAAACGGTGGAATCCAAGGAAATCCCGCAATAATAAGGCTAGGTGTGATTGATACAAGTGAAATCCCCACTCGACACCGCCATTTGCATTTTTATGGGCGCCGCCCTCCCGCCCTAGCGGCCCTGGCCCTAGCCGCCCTGGCCTTAGGTGTCACTCCCTGTATGATGTTTAGTCTCTTGTTAAGTTTCAATTTATGAGCAGCACTCACTATATTACTACTTTAAAACTGGAATATGTAGGAAGGTTGTTATAAATTGAGAAATTATTTACTTTTATCGTATGCATTGAAATTTGTGATTTCGTATTTCGAAAGACCATACGCACGTTGTTATTTCTTCAAAAGTTAAATAAAACATAAAGAATAGTTTCCAATAATTTGATCTACTTTTGATTAAATAAAACAATTGTTTTTAATGCTACTTTGAATAGTAGTAAGACGAAAAAGTAAATCTTTAAGTCTACGCTTCAATCTTTATAATCTCCATAAAATAATCAAATTAAATCTAATTTCTACGATATCATAGAGGAGTATCGAATCAATTCGAGTAGAAATAATAAATAAATATAAATCCACCATTAAATGTCATATACATAATCGAGTGATCTCCCACGCGGTTCGATACAATTTAACGGTAGCCCAAATCGATTCCAGTGAATCGATGATAACTCGATTAAACATCGATTTCAATATCTCGGCGTTAAAACAGGAAATGTCACTCGATCCGACATAAGTTAATTAAAAACTCTATTTAAGTAATCTCGTAATATTAAAATGGATTATATTATGTTGATAGATACAGGTGAATAGAAAATTTGATTCAATATAATTAATGCGAAGAAATCAATATTTGAAAGTGCTTAATTGAAAATTTGTTTTAATTACGATTCGTAAATTTATAGTCGTAAAGTTGTATCTTCATAGTCTTAATAATTATTGTTGGAATGTTCGAAATAAAAATAATCAAATACTTAGGTAAATGTTGATTGAAAATACTAATAAAAACTCGTGTTTCAATTATCTATTATTTATTTGTGTTACTTTGCTATATTGAAGATAAAATCCGTGATATTATTTACCCGAAGTTTAATTACTTAAAAGCAAAATTAATTGAAGCGAAACCGGAATACGCCAAAACAGAGCAATTTTTCAAGCAATATTTAAGTCGACGAGAGAAATTCGCATATTTATCAAGAAATCCGTCTCAACCTGCGCTTGTTATCCCGGATTACCTCTACGATGACACCAGCTCGTTACAACACTCAACTTTAACGATTTTATTTATTGCAAAACAAATTTCGACTAATTCTAAGTACAGGGACAAACCTACAAACCGAGTGGCGACGGGCGAATTCGAACTCTAACATTCAAAGTTAGGGTTATGAATCGCGTCGCAACGTCGCGAACAAGATTAATAGGGCATAAAACGTAAGATAATACAATATACAAGAAGACACGTTGTTAACCGTTCCATTTGACGGCGAGGTTGAGTGGGGTGCGCCGTCTCTGTCGCGCGTACGGGCCCGCAGCGCTCCCTCTCGCTCCTGCAGTTTCAATTATCTGCGTAATCCCTCAATTACGTCGACAGATGTCGCCCGCGTCTTCGAGCTTATGTGCCGTTTTAAAGTAGCGTCCGCAGAAGCAATTACTGTTGATCGATGAGAGAGATACCTATTTGTAAATGTTTTAGAATCGTATTTTTCAATTCGGTATATGTATTTATAGCGGGACTTGGCAATGTGTATTAGGTATGGCAACTAGGATGGATACAAATATTGCGAGAATGTACGTATAAATAACATACATGCATATACAGTCATGTTGCGAGTTGGCAGGTAGAGTACAATAGGTTCATTGAAAAATTAAATACCTACTTACAGGTTAACAAAAAATGAAATGGAAGAAAATTAGGTAGTGTTCACAAATTTTACCGAATATTGCTTACAAATGTATCAAAATGAAATCATTGTAGGGTACAAGACTATGCGACACGTATTTCGTTCTAGTTCTTAAAAAACAACTATTCTCCAAACTCATCAATAATTAACTATTTCTTAAATCACAAAAAAACCTCAAATTTTATAAACACCAATTATAAATAAACTGTTTTGCCACCAGTACCATCACGTCCCTAAAGGGCGCAAGGGACACGAGTTAGCTAATAATTAATATTATAATTAATGTTGCTATAACGAAAACCGCGCCATTAATCCAACATTGCTACAACCTTTTAAACGATAGGTACAATCTTTCATTAACTTTGCTATTTCCTAATTATGTTTTATTGTAGCTTTTACATAATTAATAGCGGTGATTGTTGTGACACTAATTTCCTTTGCTGGTTGAGGAAAACGCGAAATGAAAATTAACTTGTTTTAATTTTTTTGGTAAGGTGTAATTGTAAATGTTGAGTTTGGTAATTCTATAGCGTTACACATAAATTAAATGAATTTCTTGTATTTTAATTATGTTCGTAATTACTTGGGCTTGAGTTCATAGTGGCCGGGTACCTACTTATGCGACTAAAATGAAAATTCGTCTTCGTTCAAGCTTTTCAATTGTATTGTGATGTAAATATAACGTTTTGTCATATTTTTTTATATCGTTGCTAATCATACCTTACTGCTGTAATAAAAATGAATCTAAAGCGCATGGTAGGTAATATTATGCACGCATAATATGTACAAAATACTAAATACATAGTATTAAAATTATAACAAAATATTTTGAAAAAAAATCTCAAAAATCTAGTTTTAATAACCAGCCATCTTAGAAGCTTACATCTACATTAACCAACATTAACTAAAGCAAATCAATGACAAGCAGAACAAACTGCCACAAATCTGGACGTCACGACATGAGCTCTCTCACGTTTTCCAATCGCTTCAAAAACTCATTAGTGTAGCTAATGACATTAATGAAATCGTCGGCCGCTACCGTGCCGCCGCCGCTGTAATAATAGTCATTATGACACGACAATCGACGATCCTTCGAAGGACCACTTACAGCCGAAATCCCCTCCACACATAAGCTAAACTCAACCTTAAATCCGTCTAGCTAAGATTTAAATACGAACGCTAGATCTCATGACTTACGCCCATTACGTCCGAGACGCGTTATTAAGATTTGACGATACAATAACGATCCGCGACGATATAACGCCACAACTTTATTAATTATGCATGTTGAAAATTGAACCTTTTTATTACGTGCTTAGAATTTAAATTGCTAATGTCCATTTTTTATATAGATAATTATCGGCTGTATTTAATTTCTCCGCGGCGGCTGTCGCTTTCATTTGTCAAGCGGATAGACGGACCGACAGATTACCGATGTTATGCCTACGAGTGATATATTAAACCTAGATGGTATTAAGATAAAAAGGCATTTTATTCGGCGGCAGTTAATTTCATAGTTTGGAAGCACGGGGCAAGCTTAATTGATATTTCAAGTGTATCAACTCACGATATTTTAATTGGAGCTTATCTGTGACATCTACATGACTCAGGCTTCGGAATGTTGGAGCTTTGTCGCAGGTTGCACCATCGGCCTTGGTTTTCTTAGATTATATATGTTACATATTGTTAGATGTGTGGTATTTACCGTTTTGAAATACTGGTTCATTGAGGATTTGGTAAATGTCAAGTGTAATGTTTAATTTGGTTTAAAGATCATCTAATAGTGTATTGCAATTGGAGCTTTTGTATATTATTATCATTGTATTGACGTGACTCTCCATGTATTGTATAGTAATAAAGACTGGCTTTGATTCGCTGTATAACTTCAAAGTTCACTACCCGAATAACTTCCGAATAACGTGTGTATGTGCAGTAGATATTACGCAAAAAAAAATTGTATTGAATTTAAAAGTAGGTATTGTGAAATCTTTAATGCTGATTTTTGTGGAGGTGGATTTTAATTCTGAATGGAAATTTTTAATAATATGCTTATTTATTACAACTATCTACTACCTAGTATATTATGTTAATCATATAATATAACATCCTAGGTAATAATATCTGTGCAGCTTAGGCTTAAGTTCATACACAAAAGCTATATTCCACAATTAGACTAGAGTAGATAATTTTTGAAACAAAAAAAAAATCGCAGTCGGATGAAACTCATTAGAAAAGGAGGGCAATATGATAAAAATGTAAGGAAAAATAAATTACGGTCAATCCGAGTTCGGGAAGCGGGAGGGGGGAGCTTTTAAGAGAAAGAATTGTGCCTGATTTAGTAAAAGCTCATTATCACACTGTTTGTATGCATTTCCTGAGAACATTTACTATGGTGGTGTTTATTTTTTTTTACACCATATGAAAGTAGAGATTTCAATGAATAAAAGGCATCCCAAGTTTTTGAAAAAAGCTGATATTTTGACGGGTGACTTTTCGATTGAAAATTAGGTAGTTTTTTTGGTATTAATTCAAAATAAGGCAAAAAAATAAATATTTTCAATCAAATAAATAACAGTGTATTTGGGACATAATAAAGTAAGTTTCCACCAAATTTCGTAGAAAAAAAATAAATTTTGAAGTAGATAAAAATAAAAGACCAAAAACTTGGTTTTTTGAATTTTTCACCTAAATTTTGAGGTTATGTGAAAAAATTGTGAATACAAAAGTTGTAGAACTTTTAATTACCTACAACTTTGCCATTGAACTTTTTTCTATAGGACTTGTAGTTTTGTCGGAAATCGAGAGAAACCATTTTTTTCTCTTAAAAGCTCCCCCTCCCGCTTCCCGAACTCGGATTGACCGTAATTTATTTTTCCTTTTATTTTCATCATATTCCCCTCCTTTTCTAATGGGTTTCATCCGACTGCGATTTTTTTTATCTTTTCATTATTTTTAAAGGCTTCTACCCCAGTCTAAATACATAATACCCACATATTAAACAACATATAATTAAATTTAATCCCATGTTCAGCAAATTGACGTCCAGTAAAATATAATATGCAGTGGTCAGTTTTATTCAAATAAAAGATTTCCAATTCGTTCGCAATGTGTGGCCCTGTGTGGCCGTACCGGCACCGCATTGCAAAGAGATATACCTAAAATTGTTATTCGTGTTATTTAAACGTTAATGCAAATGTAGCTTTTCGATTTATTTATAGAATTAGCTTTTTTTATTAACTTAAGTTTTAAAAAAATTTAGTAGGGATGCTATATAAAGTAGAGATGAAAGCAGCAAATCAAATATCATTTCATCGATTCAGATGTTCTTGAGTTGTTAGTCTAACTAAATATTAATTACATACCTACGTGTGTCAAGTAGTGAAATTGAACAAGTTTTCAGCATTTCAGTTTATCACTTATAATATTAATACACACAAGAGCTTCAAAATTATCGGGTATTTTCCGATAGGTTCGTTGCAAACAAATGAAGGAGTCAAGTTTTTAGTCAAGGTTAAAAAATCACGAGCGCGAAGCGCGGGTGATTTTTCCTGAAAAACTTGACGACTTTATTTGTTTGCAGGGAACCTTGAGGGAAATGCCAGATAATTTTGAAGCTCGTGTGGTATTCGGGAGATTATTTTTTCGTCCCAAATGTCGGCCAATAATTTCACAATTGAATTGAACCTGTCAGTTTGACGTCAACGACCAGAGAAAATTTTCAAATTGGTCGATATTTGGGTCGGAAAAATAATCGTATAAAATAAAACAGCGCAAATACATCCCATATCTTTATCAATTTTGTAGTCTCTATCCTACACTACTGACATAGAATAAGGAACACTTTTATAATATTTTTATCACATAATAAATGACTCAGAGCAGTGTTCTATTTCTCCTAGACATCTAAGTTATGACATAGAACGTAGAACCTTTGCAATTCATCAAAATCGGAATTAAGGACTAAGATTATTAAGAAGAATATAAAGAACATTAAGAATATAAAAAATGATGCGTTTTCATCCTTGACATTTTGTATAATTACTACATATTATAATGCATACCCGATTCATAGCTAATATATAGAGCTAATAAAGCCCATCAATTATCATTCGACAAATCAATATAAACGTCATATACTAAGAATCGCAATGCAACAGGACACAACATCACCTCATCGAAATAAAAGCAGATCACATAATATAAACACTATCCAAGCGAAAGCATTAAACTCGAATTACATGTAAAGTTAGGTGTAATCCGTCGGCGCGCAAACGAGCAGCCAATCCTAAACGCATTACGTTATCGATTCGACCGCTACATGTGTCTACGCGACTACATCTTACCCCTCCCCCCTACCCCTACCCGTCCCACCACACCACCCAATAGACAACGCAAAGTCAATATGTGGAAATAATAATAAAGGATCGCGCGGGCCGCATACGTATCGTAGCATTATCGTAGCATCGGTAACGAGTCGAGTATCCCTACTACATTCAGTTATTGCTTACTTGCTACAGGATTTATTATGAGTTCTGTTTTCAGTTTACTCGTTTATGAGGGTTTTGATTGAAGCAGCTTTGCGTAGCGGCTACGATGCACTACGTAACTACGCGTAGCCGATAGACGTGTAATTTTACTACAGCTACGTGTTATAAGCTACGAGGTGCTACGAGTAAGTTTCATCACAGTATTACAATATTATTTACATTGTAATACTGTGGTTTCATGCATTACAATGCAATTATTTAATAGAGAAAATTTAAAGAGCGGAGACTTTATCACATTTATTTATTTATTTATTTATTATACTTTATTGCATTGAAAATACATAAATACACATAACAAAGACAATACTACAGAAACAGCAAAGGGCGGCCTTATCACTAGGTAGCGATATGTAATATAATAGCCTTATTTTGTCGTATTGGATGTTCCTTAATAATTTAAACTACATCGACGTAGCATCAGTTACACAGTCCACCAATCACTACTAGCAAATAACTACTGACTTAATATCTATACAAAAATAAATAAGTTATTTAGATAACAACATACCATCGGATGATGGGAAGAACATAACAGTTTATGAAGTCAATGTTAGTTCAATTCAGAAGATTTGTATACGTATAATGAAATCAAGTATTAGCAAAGCACTTACATAAAGATACAGTTGGATTCATCGAAAAAATATAATCACGATAAAAGAATTCATTATTCGCATGGCAGCTAGCGAGCAATATATATTCATGAATCGATTCGGGCGGAATCGAATGGAATCGAGACGGACGCTCGTAATATCGTTATGATGGCACATCAAATTTCATGTCGGTGCGATCTCATACTGAGGTTTTATGGACTTTGTTCTAATGTAAGTGTTTTTGCAATTGTTTCAGTCGGATATTAAATTATTGATGGTGGAATTGAATTTGATTACGGCGGTACGGGCATTTGTTTACATAGGTGGATATAGAGTGCTTTAAAGTGTATCTATTATGATTTATGTTGTGAGCTTGAATAAGAAACAATGAAACTACGAGCTACTTGTTTACAGTTTTGATTATTCATTGCTCATTCTATAATTTATGTTAAACAGAAGAAACACCAATAATATGAATGCGTGTTCCGCATAACATGCTTCCATAATACAATAATAAAAATTCGTAACAACTTATAATATTATGTCGGCAATATTATGAGACGAAATAGCGGATAGAAAAGAGTTCTAAAACTCCTGTAAGCCGCAAGTTGTCCAATAAACTGGTAGATAGCTACGTACAGTGCGAGCCACGGAAACTTACACATTTACCACACTCGAACAATATTACAGGACAATTTCGTGAGAGCGCAGTGTAATATTGTGTCGTGATAGGTTTTGTTGCCTTTTTATAAAAGTGTACACTTCTTTTTGCACTTTTGCTGGGAGGATATTGTTTTTGCGCTCTTTCGTTCTGTCTATACTTTGTGTTATTATTTCACAACTGCAATGAAAATTGTAATTAAATACAGTGTTTGTTATATAACTTAAAGTTTACATTTGCAATTTATAAGACCAACTAGTATTTATTTACAAAATGTTTCATAAAAATAGGTTGTATAGAGGCCAGTTACCGTTTTCGTACACAACCCCATGTTCCAGTAACATGCTCAAGTCAGCTGTCGGTTTACGATCCATTCCTTTGTCCCTACATCATCCTCTGACTTCGCACTTTTGTTACGATCATATTTATTGCGCAGTATTAAGACTATAACACAATAACGACAATTTTATGTTATTATTACAATTACGGTGGCGTCAATAACAAATAACAAATCATCCTAAATTAAGTGTTTAAATAAAAACAATATCTTAATAATCCATTTCGTGTTACACTTGACAATGTTTAAAAAACGGCAACCCCAACCCGCTCCGTCATAAATAACCATTTGACACATCGGCACAGGCCACAGACTAAACATAAACAAATTTACCGAAAAAAACATTGCACATCCATTTATTATCCGTTCTGTCGTGTGTATCTCGTGTCCATTAATAACCTGGACTTATCCGGGCCTAATCTGCCGCTCATTGCCGCTTTCCGCGGCCGATTCTTTTTGGCGCGAAAAAAGTGCCGCCATGTTGGCTCCCTGTCCGCACAGATTTATAACGTTGGCGGATTACGCTTGATAAATAATAAAACAGTGCGCGTATCCGATCGCATCGCGATGTGGCGGTTACATGGGTGCTTTCAATTTGTTCGAGCGAGGGATTGCGTCCCTTGGATATTGATAGCCGATTGTTGGAGTCGGACGCAGATAGCGCGGAAATGTTTGTTGTGATGTGGTCGCAGTTGCTTTCTATTGCGATGCTATTTTTTATTAATCTTTGGTCGGTCGATTTTTTATGAATTATGGTGATGTAGAATTGAGAAGGGATTTGTTCAATAATATTTATTTAAATGAAAATTAAAGGATTAGCTATAGAATATAGTTTAGTGATTTCTGAAAGGCCTAAAAAAGGAATTACCTAATCGACTTACTAATGTGACTTCAATTGGAAAGAGCACATTATTTGCGAAACATTTATATTATACCTACAGTAGGTACCTACAAACTAGAACAACTTAATAACCTTGTTGAATAGGTTCTACATAGTAATATCAGAGCCGCTTACAACACGTGCCAGCTGCCGCAATTGCTACAATTAAAATTAATACTTACTAACGATGTACCTAGAAATTCGATAATCATCTGCTTTTTCATGTCACATTATACTCCAATAATTAAAGTCAATTTTAACATTCTTCAGAAGCAAAATGACTAAGTGGAATTAAATGCCACGGTCGTCCTAGAGTCTAGAATGAATCTCTACAAATTTGGATCTACGATTAAGCAACACGTTATAACACGATAAAGAATTTATTGTATTTCTTCATGAGACTATACTCTTGTGTCATTATAGGTTTATACAATAATAGCTTAACTAGCGAACCCGCGGCTTCACCCGCTTTGTCTAATACCTAATAAATTATATACTAAAACCTTCTTGAATCACTCCATCTATTAAAAAACCGCATCAAAATCCGTTGCGTAGTTTTAAAGATTTTCATACATAGAGCCATAGATAGGGACAGAGAAAGCTTTGTTTTATACTATGTAGTGACAAGCAGCCGCCCCGAATTAGCCAAAACATAATGTTTTAAAGCATTGTAAAGTCATTTAACAGTAAAGCCCTCGCCACACGCACCCCACGCGGCGATAAGACAAACGAATGCATGTGCATTTACAGCGAACGCCGCTCGAACGAGTAATACCTTAATTTAAATTTAAATGACAGTTAAGCCAGCGATTGTATCGACAGCGTAGCTCTAATGTTCTTTTGAGAATGTATTTATAAATTTTAATCATATTTACTGTTATGGTTTGCGGTGTGTGGGATGGTTTTTATATTTTTGAGTTCGCGATGCGTTGTGTTTTGTAAAATTGTCAAGTGTGAAGATGCTTTAGGAAGGTGTAATGTTTATATTTATATGTAGGTATGTATTTAATGGTCAGGTGTTAGATTTTTTTTCTGCTTTTTTACAATAACCTTGATGCTTTGCAATAAATACTAAAAGTTCGACAGCTAACTCTAATAGACTATAAAATTCAAATGAATTACACAACATAAAATATAATATTTAGCCTTTTCCCTAACAAATAACTAATATAAAATCACACATCTCACCTATCTGCAAAAAATATCTAATCTATTCATTCACCTAAAACTTTTGAGTTGCCATTTCAAAATACAAAAATTGACAACATACCACAGACTAAACCAAAGAACGGAAAACATGAGCAATACAAGTTAATCACTTGATGACTGATAAGGGATTTAAAGCCAATACACAAGATTAGAGCCGTTTTGTAATTTTAAATGGCGTGTGACGGTGTGTACCACGCCTTCGATACGGTCTTATCTGCTAGGGGGTACAAATGACTGCGGTTTAGTATTGTTCGCACTTTTGTTTTGAAATATTAGCAGTAGGAATGAAAATGAAAAGAAAAATCAAATTTTTAAGTGTATTTTTGTAAGTAACTAAGTTAGTTTGTTTATTTTATGTCTCAATATTTTTTGCTAGGCGTAGTTAAGTATACGAAAGTACAAAAAACTTTGCTGTGCTTATGAAAAAACTCGAAAAAAGTTTTATTTAATTCAATAATCAGATCACAGATAAATCAGCGGCACGAGAATTAATAAAAACTTGACTATCAAAAATCTCGGCTCCATTAAGTTAAGAGAAAAAATGTCGCCAAAAAACAGAGCAGAGATTAAATTTTAGAGGTACAAAATTAATTAATAAGGGTGAGGTGACGTTCAAAAAAAATTAAATGTCAAAATTACAACAAGATTCCCTTTAATTATGTCCGTGGGGGTGGAGGGGGGAGGGGGAGGCGGTAATTACATTTTCTTAATTTGCAAAGTTCCATGTTGCCAGCTTTGTCCGGTTTGTTCCAACCGACTTATAATTATTGTTAACGTTTTTATGTAATTTCGTTACAAGCCTATGATATTGCGAAATTTATTTTTAATATTTTAGCTTATAGTTGTTCGTTTATAACTAATACCTACTTTTATGTCTAATTTGACCGAGCTATTTACATTAACGGCAACTGAGAGTTGATCTCTATTTTATTATTAATGAATATTTTCAATGATAAATCATAATTCTATTTAGTTAGGTGCTTTTTATTTGTTAGGAACTGTATATTCAGCTGTGAATTTCATTAATTGAAACATGAACATGTAAAATAAAGCCTGAATTATTGCTCGAATAAAAATAAACCAAAGTGAAAAAATACAACTTAATATCTCTATCAAAACATAATATGTAATCGTGCAGATCAACACACTCATTTGATATTTGATATTTGATATTACATAATATGATTCATTTGATATTTCCCTATCAAATGAAAAACAACAAACACTCAGCTTATATTTGGCTACACTTCACTCCTGTCCCCGAATTATTTAAAAAATTCAGTCAAGACATTAACATTTTTACGTCTGCAGAGAGGGTTGTTGTCCGGAGGGATAATTAAGTTTATCTTTTTAATATCTTCTTCCTTTAGAAATTTGCAAATGAGTTTTTTTAATAATGGCAAATTTGTAGCCTCCACTCTAATCCTTTTATGATTTATCGTTGTTAAATTTGAATGGACGTTTTTTCAAGCTCCCTTTTAATCAATTAACCTAACTTCATTTGCGCAAAAAAATGCGATTTGTTTTAATGTAATTAAATCAAGCTTGATTCTTGTGCTTTTTTGTGTAGGTTTTTAGGAAGAATCTTATTGAATTAATGATGATGCACGACCTCTATAATATTCATAAAATAATGTAATAAACGTTATAACAATACAATGTTTTTATTTGAGGAAAAGTTGGAATAAAATTGACGAAAAGAAATTGTTTTTTCCAAGAACGAGATGGTGTAGCCGCAAAATAATAAAACTCTGTAAGAGGCCGATAAATAATATGCGAATTGACATATAATGAAGATGAAGAAACCAGACAAATCGTTACTAATAATATTTAAAAACTTCCAATATAAAAGAGGCAATTATCCACCATTAATTACGAACATTAACAGACATACATCATTGAATACTACAGTTGCAATCGATAAATGATTAGGGACAATCTCTGAAGCTTTGACCTCCATTTGGATACAAGCCGGATTATTGTTACTACATTTTAAGTAGTAAATAATTACAGCAACGTAATAATTTAAAATCTTTCATTGGCAGTATATTAATTTCTATGAGAATCAGCTATATTCTTAAATCTGCTTCTTCTCGGTGATTATAGAGTTTGTTTTGTTTGTATACCTACCTATTGGAATTTTTGGAGAATTGCACCTAAATATAGGTTCAAAACCTTATGGGAATTGGTATTCTCTACAGACTTTAGTTTTTATAGTAGTCTATACTCTACTGTTTACACTAATCGCTAGAAAGCTATGAACTACAAATTGACCCTATCACAAAACAAAGGTTAGCATTTTAGGAGATACAATAATTGTTAAGCAAGAAGATAATTTTTGTTCAGTTGCCCGACAAATACTTAATATTTACTAACGTAACTAAGAGAAACAATATCTTGACCATTTTTTAAATTGGAAGAATCATACAATCACAATAACAGTTTATACCAACCCGTTCAATTTTCCGAACTGCAATCGAGCTAAAATAAAAACCGCCATTGAGCCATTCATCAATAAAACATTGAAACAGTAACGTTAAATAATATGTTATCAGAGCAGTTTTGAAGAATTTGTGGCTGCAGGTAAATTGGAATTGTGTTTTTGATCGATGGCCCTTGCTAATGGACGAAAATAAAAACGAGTGCATTCGCTAGGCCCGCCATGATGGATGGGCTGTGTGTTTGTCTCTGAACTACGTTTCAGTAACTGCAGTGCGGAATGACTGCAAAACTGAATTGTTTGTGGATAGTGATAACTTATTTTCTTATAGTGGATAACCAAATGATTTTATTTTAAGTAGTCTGTGGAATTCAATGATCGGTGAATCATCGGATAGATGACTGGTGTGGCATTCGTTAAAAATCTTGTGCTATTGTTCTATTATCGATAACTATTAATAATTAATAAATCAATAATTACTTCTGGAAAATTTTGAACTTCGAATTATCAAATAGTATCTATTGTTTCGTTTAACCTAGCAAAAGAAAATTAATTTATAATTGCCTGTAAAAAATTTTGTCATTTTCTTCATCACCATTGTATCTTCAATACTTATTATTTTTACCAAGTTTATCTGTTTACTACCATTTACCTTATAAAATCTGTTCATTCTTATATTATAATATTTCTCTACTGTCAAATCATTTCCAAGATTTTCTCAAAAGAAGAGACAAGTAAAAAATAGCTTGGAATCAAACTATTATATCTTTATCAAATTCTACAACATCATAATATACAACTTCTATAAATATGTACTTTATTTACTAATATTCTAAAACACTTTCCCAACATAGTTTTATTCCAAGTTCGTTGATATCTCGTAAGCCAGCATCATTAGCCGCTACATTTGTCACTCTTATCAGTAACCCTTCTGCTCTATGTTAATAGACGGCGTTTGTAGTATTCTGTGCGTTTTACCAAATGATTGATGTTCGGAGATCATTTATACTGTGGCTTGGTTTGCATTTATTTTGTGTTATTTACAGAGTAATGTGAAGATTTTTGTATGAACAAGTGACTGGGCTGGTTTGAGAATATATTTTACATTCTCAAGTTATAATGCTTTAAATGTTGTTTTCGAAATAATTTCTAGTTTATCAACTAGAAATTATTCATCACCGTACTCTAAGGTCGTATAGTACCTACATTGATTGATAACTTGCGGGCTGGCTTATAATTGGAGTCAATTTAAAATACAAAGAGAGTTGTATTATGAAACCTATGATTTTTATTCACATCATAATTTCGAAAGATGAAAGTGACCAATTAATTATTATTATCAGAGCACAAAATACGTAACTACAACACTTTTGTTAGCTGATACGTCATTATTTTTTATCAACAATCTGACTTTCCAACGCTAATCCCTATACTGAGCATCAACCATCTTAACCCGTTCGTTGTATCATTGAAATTAATTACCTTCAAACCAAGATGGAGGATCCGTTTTTATTCGGTCAGAGCGAGAGCCATTACAAGCTACAGCTATCAAAATAATAGATAGTCACATAATTATTCTTAGAATGCGATAGAGTCATTATTTTCATAGCGGGGAAAGAGACGGACATATTTCTCGCGGTTCCTCGAAGCACTTAGGTAATTGAATAGGGGTAAGGCGAATAAAGGAACGGTGGAAAATAATAATATAAATAATAATGGAGGGATGTACTCGAAGTTTGCTCGTAAATATCGCAGTATGGTAAGTTTTGGTGATGTTTGTACTGTGCAACGAACAATGCTTTTATTCTATGGTAATATGTAAATAACGAATAGGTATGGAACTTTTTATAAAAGCCCATATTATATTATTATCAATTACAGCCCTTTTAAAATATTTAATAATAAATATTCCTGATCTTTCCACAAAGAGCTGTCTTTCAGCTTCCGAATGATTGATAGAAATGATAATGACGAATTAACCTTGATATTTATGTGGGAATACCAACACTGACCACATCCTATATAGCTAACGCTAAGTTTATAATTATTATATTGCTTCTTATTGTTATTTTTTTGTTATTTTCTGGCTCTACTTGCTCACAATCCTTTAACTGTCAATGCTTTGAGTCTTCTATGGTTCCAGTTGTAGGATACTTTTATTATATACTATCCATAAGAACCATCCTCGTACTTCAAGGAATATTATAAAAAAAGAATTATCGAAATCGGTCCACCCGTTCACGCGTGATGCCGTGACCAAGGAAAACAGGTTGCATTCTTATATATAGGGATTCTAATTTAAATACGAATAAAAGACAGGAACAAAATATGTATAGAATATACCTAAAGTAGAAGCAACACTTCGATTTCGTGAAAGTCAGAAAAAATAAGAAGTCCGCCCTCGTTCCGGCCAAATATATTTTTAAGTTTTTAAATTTTCCCTTTTCCAGTGAAACAAAAATTTAATAGCAGTGAAAAAACAACTTTTTAATCTACCTAGACTGTCTATTTTATGACATCTATACATTTAATAAAAAATATTCCTACTAAAGTCATAGGTAATACAGATTTCAGACACCAAAATAACAATCCTGTAATAACTTCCCAAACCAAGAATGAGACAGGCATAATACATATTTTTCGCGCTTCGGCACAGCGAATAAAAGGGAATAGGGCTATAATAATCTGCCATATTACTTACAAGTTACGATGCCTTGTTTTGTTGTCTATGTTTTTTATAGCTCTGCTTTGACAGACGTATTTTGGGATATATAATAATTGTATGTTTATTTTCAGAGAAATATCATCGCATGGTGTAAAAAGTTCAAATGTAAAAAAAAATATAAATTTTAATTATTTGAAATATTAACACTTCCATATCTATACTAATATGTATTATAAAGAGGAAAGGTTTGTATATATGGTTTTCACGCATAAACTACTGGACCGATTTTGATGAAATTTGGCACAGATAATCTTTAGACACTGAGAAAGAACATAGGCCACCTTTTATTGCGAAATATGTACCACGGGCGAAGCCGGGGCGGACCGCTAGTATTTCACAAGTTAAAATACATGCATTATGATAATTACAAAGATAAGACCAAACACATGCCACTAACCATTAACATTGCGTTATTATAAAGATTCACAAAAATATCTTATATATAAAAATGAATCGCAAAATGTGTTGGTAAGCGCATAACTCGAGAACGGCTGAACCGATTTCGATAATTCTTTTTTTATTATATTCCTTGAAGTACGAGGATGGTTTTTATGTAGAGAAAACGTAAATATGTACCACGGGCGAAGCCGGGGCGGACCGCTAGTATTATAATAAAAATAATGTTTTAAATTATATTCATATTTACGATTGATATTCTACAGACATCAATTAGGAGAAATCATTAGTTTAACCATCATACGGGTTTAATGCACCCAACAAAGCAATAAACGTTGCAAATATGAACCAATAAAGCTCAAGTGTTAACAACACGAGCAAGGTATTCCCTTCGTTACATATCAATAAACATACCTATCGCATAAAATTTGCCAATTAGCCGTCAATCCGAAACAGTAAACGTACCAAGTAGTAAAGCTTGTATTTATGACGTCACAACCAGTGTTGGGTCTAATTAATAAGCGCCAAGTCGCCATTAAAATATCGTTACAAATGCTCTTACAACACTAATCCTTGCTCAGGGTGTGGTCTAAATGCAAGCGGTAAGCGGTTTAAAGTAATCGGCGGCGCGCGTATTGAGAATTAAATGATTCAGATTTCAGTTTAGACTATTACATATTTTAAAATAAATATTTTCATCAAACATTTTGTTACTTTTGTACAATCTGATATGGTAAAAAAGATAGTTGAAAACCTAAATAGTAAATCTTAAGAAGTAGTAAGTATTTTATTCAAAAACTACTATAAAAGTGGGCAATTTCTCAATACAAGACAAAGTTTTATGACGTTACAATTGTCTTACTGTTCAACAGTGCTTTTAGATGTTAATAAACATCTAAACGAAGTCTACTGTTAATTTTAATAATTATTGTTTATATTATTTTTATCAATCGCTCACCACCAAGACCATACCAGAAAAATTAATAAAGCGATATTCGTCGATCGTTAAACATCTGTGTATTGCCTCAAACGGCGGCAGCGACCTCTACCGATAACTTGCTACCGACTAATTACCACCAAGTTTTGTTATGTTTTGATCAGTCTTCATTTGGTACTTTGATTCATTCTTATGAAGATTTAGAATGTTAAGAAATTGATCTTATGAATTTTTAAATTGAATTAAGTTATAACTGTTAGTAATTTGTTTAAAGTTTCCGAAAGGAGAGATTATTCTCTTTGAGGAGAGCCTTGCTTCATTTTGCCGAAATAATGTCGAATGTAAATAAATCCTCTTGTAAACTGCAGATATACCTACTTTATAAAAAAATACAGAAATCGATAACAATGTTAGAAGAAAAAAATAGCATCTTACTGAAGCAGACTTCTCACGCGAAAACGCCAAATAGATGCCTCTTTATGGAGATAAAACGACGTTAGGTCGAAAAACGAAAGCGATTCTCTTATAATAGCTCCGACATCTGCCCGAACACTCAACATCGACAAACTCCAGGCTCTAATCATGAAAATGTATTTATGACCTAATTAAAGGCCTGTCTACCGTCCGCCGTTGGAGCGAAGAAGACAGCGTCATACGATCCCACTGCGCTAAAAAGGGACGGAACACCAGTGATTAATGAGTGTTATATGGCTGGTTAAGTACCGTGTAATTTGCAAAACGACCCTTAATTACCGTGCTACTATCTCCGTCCCTATCGCTCGTCTGGAGATTTAAGCGGGGTAAAGAGCGCAGAGCTAGGGAATCGTTGCGACTTAAAAGGTGGTATTTAATGAGGTATTATGATGTCGGTCGAGGAGATTAGGTCCACACGGCGGAATGTTGACCCGCTCTTTATATTTGGCTTGCTTCAGAACAAATAGCTTAGTGGTGCTTGCAGGTGGAATGGCTTCGTTGTTTGACTTGGTGCCATTTCAGTTGTTAACGGGTTGAGAAATTTCGGCTCTTTGCTTAGGCATTCTTTGGAAACAAAGTAATTAAGCGGTAGAACAAATAACTAACGCTAAAATATACCTATAGTAACTACGTGTTTAGTTTGCTTTATTGGGTTTATTTGTATTCTCAGAACTATTTATTTTCGCAATCAAATCAGAACATCAACTCAGTCAGATGCCGATGACTTATCTAATTATACAAAACCTTACCCTACTGTAAACATATTTTAATAAATCTTCCGATACATAATAAACCGTTAATAAAACATATTCTTAAAGATATATTCTTGTAATCTTTACTTTTACAAAACTGACGATGATACTCGTTGATGATGACTGACGATGATACTTCAGAACTAATCCCACCTCTCCATTCCAGGTCTGGTTCCAGAACAGAAGAACAAAATGGCGGAAAAAGCACGCCGCTGAAATGGCGACCGCGAAACGCAAACAAGAGGAGCTCGGAGACGAGTGCGATGAGCAAGAATCCCATGACGCTGACCCTTGCAGTGACGACGATGATGCCAAGCGACCACGGCTAGACCTACACTACCATCGTCAGTGATCACAGCCCGGTGCGGACTCCAGCCGCGCCTGCGACCCCATGAACACTGCGAGTGCCAAATATTGTGAATACGAGTACTATACGCATCACGAAGCGCCCTGCGATCTCTCAACTTGGTCTAGAGAGGATAAGAGTGGCGTGGATAGTGAAGTGCAGGACGATCAGCCGATTAACTTCGCGTATTATCACTTTTAACTGACGGTCTAAACATGTAATGATGTTGTTTTTCAATTTATGGTTGTCTTCAATGTTGTTTAAAAAGTTATGATGAACTACTGCTAGATGAAATTTATAAACATGGCCATGGGTGTGCCAAGTTTGAAAAAACTTTACCTAAACGGTCAGAAAACTGTTTTAATTACACGATATGATGAAAACAGTTGGTGTTTCATATTATGTTAATCTATTGATCTCTACAATGAAAACTGTGCTCTACAATTCAGTTCTAGGCATAAATTACTAACTTTATCAAGAGATTAAGGCCAACTGTCACTTGCTTTTCGAAACTTTTTTAACTTGACTCGAATATGGTACTTTAATTATAACAGTATTTTGTTTCAGTAATTAATAATACATATATGAGCTAGTACATCAACAAAGCTTTTATTTCTTTGTCAACAACTTATGTAAATAATAACCGTCAGTGTGATAAATAAATAACGCTTAGTATTATAATAATTGCAATTACATGTAAATAGTTATTTTAGAAACGTGATATGTGTAAGTAATTTATTATTAATGTAGTTTATATATCATAAGATATTGTACATTTTGTAAGTGTCGGTGCCAAGTTTATAATATTCTGTTAAAATGTTTTTAAATATCCATATTACCTATAGTTATGGTGAAAATGCTTGTTCCTAATTAGTTCATGATAAATTTTTGTTATTTTATGATTAACAAGTTTTATGATTATTTTTAATATACTTACCTATGAAGTATGAACCTACGTACCTAATTATTTCTAAAACAGAATCAGTAATCGGTAAAAGTATAGTATCGGTAATTTACATAATTATACATTGAATATCATTCCTTAAATAAAAAAAATATTCAATGAATTGTAAATTGCATTTTATTGAATTACCTAGGTACTACATTCGTAATTATACCAAAGCTCTATGATCATGTCTATTACTTACTTAGATTCAACTTAATGAAAAGTAGGTACTTACTTCCCAAAAAAATATCTAGTTTTTATATAATTGGCCAGTAATAATTAGCAAATGCATTACAAAAGATTACTTACAAGTCAAAGTGTTGAATACTTTCAATGACTTTACCAGCAAGTCGTAAATATGACTCTTAAAGACAAGACACTTATAATATATTGTAAAATTAAAACACACTAATTTCTCATTTTGCACCTGTATATATAATTAAGGTTCCGATGTATTATGCAATATGTTACTAAGGTATTGTAAATAGACTTATAAACGAATTTAAAATAAATTATATTTAGTCGTAACCAAGCCTAAATCTACCTGAGGGTTCACCAAATAATTACTTTATGTCCAAAAATTGGTAACAGAAATTACTTTTAACTGATTTAATTCACGAATTTTAAATTGTTCGAACGTAAATTGTAATAAATCGTGATTTAAATCCGTTAAAAGTAAGTTCTTTCAAGAAATATTAAACTCTTGTAAATATAGGATAAATTAGCATATGTATTAAATATTTTATGGCTTTTCAATATAATATAACGTGTATAATGCAGGATTGTTAAAAGTTATTAAATTAACATTAAAAAATATTGTTTAATTTATTACCTTTTAAACTTTCAGGTAGATTAAAACAATTATAATTTAAATTGCACTTCACTTTCTAATTACGACGAAGAAATATTTGTAAGCTTATTAAAATGACTGATTCTCTTTACTTAAAAACCGCTATGCATATTTTTTTGGTATACCTACCTATATCTAATTCAATTAGGGTTGTCACAATACAGAATCAAAAAACCATATTTGTGTTATAAAATTGTAAAGTATTAAATGTATCTAAGATACGATGTGACAACCCTAATCTTAGTTACATTTTCTTTAATAAAGTGCAATTCACAAGATATTGTTTTAACAAAAGCACATGTAAATGTAAACGCGGATAATCTGCGTTTTATGGTTGAAATAAACGTCTAGAAATCATTTGGGTATTTTATTTTATTACCTTTCGTACAACATCGTGTGTGGTTTCTACGAAATATAATTAATTGAAGCAATTAATAAGAACTCATAAATATAAAAGATGGAGTAGGTAGTTAAAGCTTTTTCCAATATGCATATACAAATTATAGACGAATGAATGAATGTAGGTAATATGTATCTGAATGTTTACTATTACAAAATTAATAATAACAAAGGGGTTAGCAATGCCCGATTTATTTATGAAAATCACAATAGGTTGATTGATGATTTGGATGCCAGTTAAAAGCATAAAATACAATACTTATATTACATTTAATGAGGTAGGTGGATACCTATGTGTCGAAACCTAGGTTGCTTCACAATCTTAAATTACTCTGAATAAAATCTTTGTTTACAATAATGATACTAATGAGTAATGATCTATAGCTGAGCTTTTGTAAAATACAGTTCATTACACATAAGATGAGAGCAATAAATATACCTATTGATAAAAAATACGCTTCGAGACAACCTTACGCCTTTTTTGGTAACATCGTTTTTAAGTACCTCACTATATAATATAATATGTAAATCAAAAAGAAAAACACAATCTATCAATTCCAAGTAGGTAAGTAATTTTATTTTAATAAAGTACCTACTAAGATCAAAACAGCGAGTGTTAGAATGATAGCAATGACGTAACATCCGCTATCGTTGAGAAAAGTGTAGAACATTGTAGCGACGCAATTTGCTCCTACCGCTGTTTGTAGACAACCGATCATTGTTAGGGTTGCCACTGAGCAGTTTTAAGTTAAATAATAAATTTGTAGTGGTGAAATTGTACTAATTTCTGGAGTCTAATCCTTACTCAAGTTAATGTAATGATTTACATAACATGTTGTACATATTGGTCATTTGAAAAGTTTAAGTTTAGTTTAGTTTCCACATAGCAATATTATGTCTTTTCTAATAAAATGCACTACAACTAAAAGTATTTATTGCATTTTATTTTGTACAAATAACACCAAATTTCTCATACCTACTTCCTGACTACAACTTGAATTACTCCCATCCATCCAATCCCATAATTCTATATACATACTAGAATATTCTAATATTCTCATATCTACCAAGTTATTTACTTGAATTATAAACAGTGCTATTTTTTACATGATAATTAAAGAGCCAATTTTAAAATTATACATTTGAAATAGATAACCTGAATTTAATATAAAATAGTGCCAACCCCAGCTGTACATAACAGAGCTACTCTCAGTTGCAGGCGATCAGAAAAACCTTCAAAGCTATCGAAGGAGGCGGCGAGCAAAAATCGCGACGCTCCCCCCGTCGCCATGGCAACCGACACCATACATAACAACCTAAACCCAACCTTATCATATTACTAATACAGCTCAAAATCTATAAACCACTTGCCTCTGAAAGACTTGCGAATGTGGCTTGTACTTATAATGTAATACATCGTTATTTCGAAGTAGGAACGAGAGGGATGATTTTAGTAGTAGATTAGAGAGGGACAGGTGTATCCTCCGTTTGACTCTAAGGGGTTTTCTTTTGTTGTGGCAGAGGCGATAAGGTGCGTTATATTTATGACTCCATTTTAAACTAGGGGTATGTTCGGTAATTTGGTATGTGATTTCTTACTGTTAAGGGATTTCGGAGGGAATATATACGGATTTGAGCGTATTGTGTAATATATGCTTCATGTATTTGAATTACAAGTCATGTATAGGCTTATTGTGTTGAAAAGTTTCAAGTAAGTAGAAGTAATTTCTTTATTCGTTAGTCAACTTACTCTTCCTGTGTATGAATAGTTTATGTAAATAGCAGTTTACGCAATAGTAACGAGAAAAATAACAATTAATATTCTATCTATTAAGTCTATACATAGGAACTATGTATGTATATTATTATTATATATCTGATATAAAACCTCCAAAACCTACAAGCTTCCCCAAAATGTTAAAATAAATAAAGCATATAAACAAATGGATAAAAATTTTGAAGCTTTCAAGTTTCAAAGCTTTGATTTCAATTCAGAGGACTGAACCCAAAAAGTAATGTCAATGGTCATAAAAATTCATCAATCGTATCAATATTTACTTATAAACAGATTTCATGTGTAGACTCGATTTTTTTACCAATGCGTTCTTTTGTATCATTTTAGAGCACAAGGATTTGGGTAAAAGAAAATATGACCTAAACTCAAACTCAAACTCAAACTCAAACATTTATTTATTCAATTAGACTTCTTATAGAAGCACTTTTGAAACGTCATTACATATTTTTTAAAATTTACCACCGATTCGGAAAGCAGTATCTACGGAGAAGAACCGGCAAGAAACTCCATAGTTGCTCTTTTAAATCATGTCAGTTTTACAATTTTACAAAATACATATGTAACATCATAATATATTATAATAACATGCCAATGAACTGTCCTGTGGTTTTTTCGCGACAACCCTCCATGGGTTTATGGGACCTATAGATAAGATATCATTATAATAATCATAAATCCAGCCAAAAATGAAATAAAGTTTAATGTAAGCCAAAGAGTTGATTATTATCATTTATTCGTAACAGATAAAATGATAAAAAGCTCTGGCTCACTGAATCCATACTTTCACAGGTAAACCCGCGGAATAAAACTAGTACCTAGACAATAAAATTTTAAAAAGCTCAATAAAGCCATAACAATAGCTTAACTTCGATAAAACAACAATTGCCTAATACAGACACCAGGAATTGCTCAAGTTTATAATCCAATTTAACGAGCGCGATAGAAACCAATAAATGAAGGAATAAAATTAAAACTGAACCTACTCTCTCACGTAGGTTTAACCACTCCGCCGCGTGACCACACTCTGTGATGGACTTATTCTGTGAAAAATTTATTTTCGTTTATATTTAAATATCTACTTACGTAGTAAATCAATTACCAGTTAGAACAAAGTTACACAAATAATATAAGTCAGTATCTATTAATTTGTACCTACAGATTTTTAGAAAATAATTAAACTTA
The DNA here is from genome assembly GCF_061535455.1 of Colias philodice. Taxonomy (NCBI): domain Eukaryota; kingdom Metazoa; phylum Arthropoda; class Insecta; order Lepidoptera; family Pieridae; genus Colias; species Colias philodice. Next base: position 9,603,776 of record NC_143105.1, on the reverse strand, counting down.
AGCTTCATATAAAATAATTTGATCTGTGACGATTATGGTGACGATTCAAAAGCAGATCTTAAAGAAGTTTGGTTGAATAAATAAATGTTTGTGAAACAACTTTTGTGTCTTTCACTTGATGATGTTTTAGAATAAATATTTAAGCCAGTCAATAGTGCTTAAAAAATGGCAACTTATCCTTACCTCAAAGTTTGGTAGATAAGAATGTTAAACAGGCATTACAATGTACCCTGTTGAAACAAACCCTAGTTACTTTAAACAAATTACAGCCTACAGAACACAAGACAGATATTCAGTATCATTCACGCACTCTTAAAAAAATCCCGACAGAAAAATAGAAAATTCCAGAATAATCCCGCGGAATGACATGTTAAGTTTAACTGAGGCTTGATCGATGGACGTATATAGATTTACTGCCCGTCTCTATGATTTACATTCCCGTCGCCCACGGCCTAATTAATATCTCCATCTTTATATTATTGTATTGATGATGCTTATGCCGATGGTTTAGTGCTTAGCAAGTTTTAGTTCAAATATTGTTGTTTGACAAATATTGGGCTGATGAAACAACATTGATCTAAGTTCTAAATTGATGAAAAAGATTCAAGGTTCGAGATCCAGGTGGGGAAAAAATGTTAAAGAATTTGAAAAATTATATATTATGTACTTAGTAGCTTAAAGTTCGGAAGAGAACGCCGGTCAAACCAAGCAGCCGTGACAAGAATACGGTCAGATTAATTTCCTAAACACAAATAAACCTTCATCACTATTTTTAAATATATCTTTATTATAAAATGTAAAATGCAAATTAATCAATTTAGTGAGCGCATTCACTATGCACAGTAACAGTTATTATTTCACTAGGGATACTATATGAATGATTCAAAGGATTTGGACATTTTTTTTTTTAATATTTTACATATTAGGACTATTATTCTGTAAGAAACACTTTAATGTAAAAGCGAACAGAAAAAAAACACTGTTTTTGAGAAAGTCGAGTCGAATATTTTCAACAGACAAACAGAGATATTCTAAATAAACAAAATCTCTTCCTATAAGTACAAAAAAATGTCACGAGTGTACCAATAAAAAGATAATTAACTTTGAACTCGTTAAAAAAGATTAGTCAATACCATAAGCAACAAAAATAAAAAACGTAAAAACAAATGCTTTTATACGGGTCAATAAATAAATGCAATAAAACAATGGCCGTAAACACAAATCATGTTGTGTCACGCGGCGTCGCTCGATGCTATCCATGGAGACATATCTGAGTGACAGGTCAAGTTTGGAGTTACATATTTTAATTAGATTATGTATGGGATTGGTATAAATTTAGTTTATTAGTACATGTTGTAATTAATATTCATTTAAAAGAGGTATCTGTGTAGTGTGTTCTGAAATATAAATAAAAGAAATTGTTGTGTTATAAGTTCTCTAAAAATAGGTAGTGGTAACAATTTAATTATTAATTACTTAGATAATAATTAGGTAAAACAATAACTTTGCATAATGAAATGTCATTCATACATTATTACACTAAATTAAAAGAAAAACAGCGCGGAACCTCTATGGAGGAACTACCTCGTAGGTATAATTTTTAAAAACACCTAGTAAATCTAAATACAACGGAGTGAATATAATATGTTGCATAAATCCGTTTCATTATTTTAGTTTAGCCAAACCAGAACATCGAACTTAACCTTTTGATCTTCTTTCTTTCTTTCATAATCTAAATATATATAACCACTTTACTAACGGACAAAGGTCCTACACATACATAATATAAAATATTCTTATAACGTGGTAATTAATCTGCACACTATCAAAAATTCTGTAATTAAACATTGATATAAATTCATAATTAATATAAGTACCGCCATATTAATTTTAACTGCTTATTTAAAACCGTTTATTGCACTCATAAAGCGATATCCTTCAACAAAATATCCAATAACAGTTTATGATCGAGCACTCTTTACAAAAAAATTAGGACTTATTTTAACTTTAGCACTCTCATTTAATTGTACTAAAGTTTATGTTTTGTAAAAATATTATCTATAAAATGATGATTGATTAAATTTGATGAATTTAATTTTAAATATGTACGCGAAAATGTCTCATAAAAATAATTATTCAAATTGGTTTATAATAGGTATGAGGTAGCAAATATTATAAAAACAATCTTAACTCTCTTTTTCGAGAGTCGTTTAAAAACCGTAGACACGGACAGACCAAGGTATAAAAAATTTATTACAATTTACATTATGTCTCCAGTCAGTTAGTTATTTAACAGATTTGCTTTTTCGTATAAATTAGGTTACCAACTAAATCATTAAAGGGATTCCAAATTCTTCATCCATAATAATATGATCCGGAAATAGAAAAAAAACACCTCCATAAAGGACTAAAATCTTAAATTGAATTGATCTGAAAACAATAGTAGATTCCTGGGGCCAATAAAATGGTCGTAACGACGCAACGATAAACCGGTCGGACGCATTAAAACATTTTAAAATGTAATAAATAAGGCAACTTAACGACGGCGACATGATCCGCTATTAATCACGACTTCTCTTTAATGCTACTTTTTATTACATGTAAATGAGTGTAGAAGTCTGCGCTGTTTATAGCTAACGATATATCGTGCGATATATGTGTCGTGTTGACACAGATACAGGCCAAAAATGTAGTCCTACTGAGGTTATAAAATGAAAAAGAGATGAAGATGAAATACTCAGATATTCAATAAACATACTAATTGTGGCGTGATGTAAGATTGTTAATGGAAATAATATAAGAAGTGCAAATTATACAGCTTCTTCATTCTCACACTAAAACTGCAACAATAAAACTCACAGCTCTACAATTTTAGAGCAACTACATCGATCATCATTCTTAATTTTGTATAAATACTAGCGGTCCGCCCCGGCTTCGCCCGTGGTACATATGAAAAATAGATGTTGGCCGATTCTCAGACTTACCCGATATGCACAGAAAATTTCATGAGAATCGGTCCACCCGTTTCGGAGGAGTATGCAGACTAACATTGTGACACGAGAATTTTATATATAAGATGAATTCTAATATTATTCAAATCCATGAAGGCTTGGTTAAGATTAATATTTCACATATCGATTTTTAGAATCTAACACGATACAATAAAGATAGATAAATCCACAAGTTATTTAAATACAATCATACATTCAATATTAAAATTTAACAACATTCATTAAACACGTACCATTACCTACGATATATTACGTTACGATATATCGTAGCAAGATTTGTCGTCAGTTGTAAAGATTCACATCTCAGTAATTAACCTCCTACCTAGTGTATTTCCTAGATTATGTTCCAATAAAACACACTAAAATATGTGTAGGATTGCTAATTGCCTACATCTTAATGAGATACTTAATCATACTGCCAATTCTTTTATATTATTGTTTAAATATTTTCATTGTATGTAAATAAATGATTGTTTTCTTATAAAGTATTTATCATGGAGATAAATTAATGGTTTCATACATAAAATATTTAAATATTCTATTGTTACGAAAGTAATTTACCTGGAGTAAAATATACCTTTTCATTATTTCGTTCTCATCAAGTAAAAAAGTGAAATGTCACTGTGGGTGTATGTTACCCTTATCATATCTATATAAAATTTGGTATTATAAAGATAAGTTATAAAGTCTGGATCAGCCAATACATGTTTAACGAGTGAAGCCACAGTCTCCAGCTAGTTAACAAGTGCAAATACAAAAAGAAAACAGCGCATCGTTAACATTTACCGTCAATCACCATAAAAGGTCAAAACTATTATAATTTAAGTACTTAAATTAATAAAATTAATATTATTTAATATATAATTTAATATAAACTATAATTAATTAAATTTATATTGTCATAAAGCAAGTCTAGCGCATGTACATTTCAAAGAACTATAAAATCATAAAGCGCGGGACGAGGCATCACCAATAAATGCACGGACATACATATAAATAAATATAGTCATAAATCCATCTTTATTTATGTCGGCGTGTTTCGATGGCCATTTAATGACACACAGACCGATGGACGGATTATTGTCACTGATATTACTAATAAAATATACCATTCCCAAGATGTTTGGTACTCCTTGGTTCTGGTGAATACTCTCTCGCATTGATAGTGTATATTTTCTCTTTAATTTTAATTGTTAAATATATTTTGGGACTTACGTTGATATTTATTGTTTTTTTTAATGTGGTGTAGGTAAATATTTAATTTAACAATATTGGATGTTCGCTTTGAGCTTTTCAGCTTTGTTAAATTACATAAAAAAATATATAAAATTTTTGAAATAACTAAATCAAATAATAATTATAAATAACAATGTATAAAATCGAATAGGTGTGTACAGTCTAAAATGTCTAAGTGGAATACACCATTAAAGCTTCGAAAGTGCTTCGAAAGCTGTATTTCACAGTATGTGCTGGTCAATCAGTGCAAGTGAATTCTGAGCTCTATAATAAGCTCTACATTCATACTAAATGAAATAATGAACTTTATTTTATTATAATTGTAGATAATCATTGAAATATACAGTTATGAGTATTGACTGACTGACTGACTTTTCAAGGTAGAGCCTAAATATAGCAGCAGAAGGAAGAAAAGGAGAATTAAGAATAAAACTATATAAATAAAATATTACCTTTATATTTACCTTTAGATTTGAAAAAATCTTGTTTCAGCGGTAGAGCAATGGTTTTATAACAATTTTTTTTGTTTTCAATTAAGTAAGTACCTAGTAACCTATCTACTATAAAATGACGATTTTGTACCTTAGATAAAAAAAAATGTGTGCGTGTACTAGTGTACACACGTAAGAAGTGAAACTTCTTTATGACCTTATTTTTCAAAAAATAATTTACTATAATATGCAACTTTACAGAAATACGTCGAATCACGCGTGGTAGAGATAAGAAAAAGATGGCGCGTAACGGAAAAATGTCCCGCGTAACGAAAAAATGCAACACTAAATTTGTTTCCAAGATAAAGAAGTTTCACTTCAAATATCAGAACTTAATACTTTTTTGTTCTCTCGAAAATTCCTAGCTCGTTACATTATCTATTCCTTCGAACATTATTATCATTTTTATCCTACTTTTTGTCATTTAAAACAACAACGTCAAAAACTAACTTCCCCGTACAAGTTGATTCGTTGAAAGCTTTACTGGAAAAAGCTCGAAACAACAACATCTCATATTCCTGTTGACTTGGGCCACATCCTGCTTGTGACGACATGTTTAATATTTAACGGCTTTTTTACCGCTTAATTTACGTTTTTTACGTAAATGTAATATGTATCCAATGTTGTAAGAGCGTAGACGCACTATGCGGGTAGCCGCATTGCGGGTAGCCGTCCGGCTGACCGCAATCACAATTATGTACGTAATATTCATTTCTATGCGCACTGTGCGGTCTGCGGTTACGTACATAATTGTGATTGCGGTCAGCCGGACGGCTACCCGCAATGCGGCTACCCGCATAGTGCGTCTACGCTCTAAGTTGTAACAACAACTGAGGAAAATGAATTTTTCATAGAATAATTCATCTTTCTAAGAAAAAAATAGGATATAAATGTAAAATTCGATATCTGTGAATTAATGTGCTGTCAAAAGCCTTTTTTACTTGAAATTATCTAACTCACTTGTACAGTGTACTACAATAATCAAATTTGTTCTACTATTTATCTATAAATGTATGAATAACTATTCAGAACTCTACATAAAATTATAAAAGTATGAAGTGACACTAGTTACTATTATGTTATTTATCAAATTTTATATTATTCATACAATCTATTCTCTAACGGCACTCTGCAGGTTAGGTACATTCATAAGCTGTATAATTGAGATCACAATTACATAGATTGACCTAAATATTATAACTAATATCTATTACAATTAAACGATTAAAATATTTCCGATATAATCCCAAAAATAGTTCTCATAGCACATTAACATCTCAATCTCCATACGATAAAACTCTTAACAGAATTAAATTTTCCAATTAAAATTAATACCTCACGATTATACGCTTTCAGTGTGAACAAAACAGCCTCATTAAGTGTTGAGCCGGTAACGGGTAACCGCATCCGGTCAACGCAACCGTGGTATAAATTCATCAGTATATGAAAGCATGATATAATAAATGATTATTGTTAAAAAAATTAAGGCTTGGTATACAGGAACGGTTGCTTTTATTTTAAAGATGAAGGCTGTTTTTTCACGACAACAAAGATAGGCAGGAGTGAAATATAGCAGTTGAAGAAATTACCTAATTATGAGGAACATTTGGTATAATAATATGTTCGTGATAATAATATGAAATGTACGCGAGTGAATAGCGGTCGGAAAGCAATTATTTGCTATGCTTTGTATACCAGCTTATCACACTTAATACTGTCCTTTAAAATAATATATCTATGTATAACAAGGGGTAGAAGTCTTCTAAAGTTAATTTTTTTTAAGTTTAAAAGATTTTTGGTCATTACAAACATTATACAATCAATATACATAGGTAGTATGTTAGTATTTAAATTGGAAAACGCAGCGTTTAACCGTTCGTTCTTGAAGGTTATAAGTTATTTTTTTAGTTTTATGGTCGGTTTTCTAAGCGCGTTGTAAAAAAGTCCGTCATAACCGGTAGCTCGGACGGATTAACTTGGTTATTGTGTCAGGATTAGTGATGGGCGTTATATCGATAACTATGAACAATAAAAGTTTTTCTAAAAAAAGTTCTCCATTATTTTATCTCTACGCAGTCTCTTCGTTGTTTTCATATCATAACTGGTCGACTTATGTGTGATATATCATATATTATGTATAACTAATTTTCAATTTCGTGTAATAGTGTCCAATACGATGATCACCGATGACCAAAATCCAGCAGGAGCCACTACAGCTAAATCTGAAAAAAAAATGTTTGAGAAATGTTTCAATTTTCTAATTATATTTCAGCTCTTCTCGTCGCAGCTTATATTGGACCGCTTAAAAATTCCTTAGTTCTGTTGAACAGTTTTTTTTTTACGGATTCGTACCTATTCATATTTATTACATATACCACTGATTCTGAAATATATTTGCACTACATTCGCATCAAATAGATTCCACATTTGTCCAGAGAAACATAAAAAAAATCCACGAATAAATAATAATTGTTGATACATATATTATCGATAAATTAATCTTACATCACTAAATAATACAAGGGTAATAATTAATTATACAAGCATCATTAGCACTGACGGTGTTGCCGTCTCGCTCGCACATCATTTGTCTCAGTCACACGTATCACACGTCAAGACAAATCAAAAAGTATTGAATATATTTTTTGTATCTATTTTTTGAAAAGAAAAGATCATTAATAAGTTTCAGTCAAAAATATTTTTCAACTCTTCAATCTTCGGCTGGCTAAGCAGAATATTTTTAAGTTTAAGCAAAGCAAAGGTAATCCTTGATAGCTTTAATGAATTTAAAGTTAATCAATACGGTGGTTTTAGACATTTTTTTTAAATAATCGATCGTTTTAAAGCAAGTTGCTGATCCTCTGCGTTAAAACAAAAATCTGTCCAAGCCCAAGTAACAACTTACATTAAAATTATCAAGCCATATCTATTCCAATTTCAGTAGCTTTTATATTATTTTATGGGTGACCTGTCTCAAATGAGTTTTGGCCATAACACATTAGCGCGTCTTCGGTTATGTCATGTTCAAATTTTTTGGTTCTAGGACATTCTATTAATACCACAATTAATACTATATTATAATTGAAGTTACGATATTAGAGAATTGAATTTCAATTGTAGAAATCACTGAGCCAACTCCAAAACTCCTACATACCTAACCTACATTCCCTTAAAAAACCCTTCAAGGTACAATAAAGTCGAGGGCAATTAAAGAGAGCACCAATTACCCACAATGGGCCCTACAGCTACAGGCTACCTGCCGCTTCCTTCCTAAAGCTATACATTACCATCGCATTCCTCACTTTTGACAGCTAAATGGCCATTCTGAGTTTTGACACCTTGGATAGGCTGGTGATCCACTGTGATGCTAGGATTTTTATATAGCTCTATAGAAATAAAGTTTGAATTTGAATGTGTACTTACTCACGTTAACGTTATTAAAATATTATATCTATTCGTAACATATTAATTATTATTATCCACTAAATGTTGTAATCCCTTTGGCAAATTAAATACTTTTCAAGCAATAAATACTGCTCTATCTTATGAGAAGTTAATAGTTATATTAAAGTAAAGTCGTTTGTAATTCATTACTTATAACGAAATGTTTAATTTTGAAACACAATCATTAAAAATATCCTTGAGTAAAATATCCTTCAAAAGATGGACACAGTAAATTATAAGCATCTATTCATATAAGTAGAATCTAAAAATATCACTTTTACATCCATATTTTTAAAAGCTTTAAAAGCTATGCAATCTAACATTACATCATGCATAGTCCATTGAATAAAAAGTTCTAGAGTGCGTGAGTTAGTAACGTAAGATGTTTCTTCGGAAACATGTCAAGAGTCCCTAGGTAATAAACATACTAAAACCCCGGGCCACTAGGAGGAGCCCCGGAGTGGGGGGAGGGGGGAAATGGGTCCATTTTTTCATTTTTCGCTTAAATCTCAAAAACGGTACATGTTAGAGAAAAACTTTCAAGGAAAAGTTGAAAGGCCATAAAATTATCTACAAGTTGTACCTGAATCATTTTTTCCTATATACTACCGTTTCTGAGTTATACGCAGTAAAACATGATTTTGGCTCAAACAATTTCCACATCAATCGATCAAAAAATATTTCTTTCTTCCAAAAAACTCAAATGTGCAACTTGTGACCGGTACTGATAGATTGCTCTTAATTAGGTCTATAATTGGTAAAATAAACACATTCCTCCATGGAAGCCTTTAGGAGGAATCGATTGTCAAAATATTATATTATGGTAGTTTGAGTTACTGAACTTGATCTTTTTATTTTTTTCTTCCAAAAAACTCAAAAGTGCAACTTGTGACCGGTACAGATAGATTGCTCATAACTGGGTCTATCATTGATAGAAATACCAAATTCCACCACGGAGGCGTTTACGGGGAATTGAATTTTATTAGGGTAGTTACGATACTTGAAGTTTTTATTTTTTTTCTCCAAAAAAACTCAAAAGTGCAACTTGTGACCGATACTGATAGATTGCTCTTAATTAGGTCTTAATAATTGGTAAAATAAACACATTCCTCCATGGAAGCCTTTAGGAGGAATCGATTGTCAAAATACTATATTAGGGTAGTTTGAGTTACTGAACTTGATCTTTTTATTTTTTTCTTCCAAAAAACTCAAAAGTGCAACTTGTGACCGGTACTGTTAGATTGCTCTTAATTAGGTCTATAATTGGTAAAATAAACACATTCCTCCATGGAAGCCTTTAGGAGGAATCGATTGTCAAAATACTATATTAGGGTAGTTTGAGTAACTGAACTTGATCTTTTTATTTTTTTTCTTCCAAAAAACTCAAAAGTGCAACTAGTGACCAGTACAGATAGATTGCTCATAATAAGGTCTATCATTGATAAAAATACTAGATTCCACCACGGATGCGTTTACGGGGAATTGAATTTTATTAGGGTAGATACGATACTTGAACTTTTTATTTTTTTTTTTCCAAAAAAACTCAAAAGTGCAACTTGTGACCGGTACCTATAGATTGCTCATAATTAGGTCTATCATTGATAAAAAAACCAGATTCCACCATGGAGGCGTTTAGGAGGTATTGAATTTTATTAGGGTAGTTACGATACATGAACTTTTTAACTAACTACCCTAATAAAATTCAATTCCCCGTAAACGCCTCCGTGGTGGAATCTGGTATTTTTATCAATGATAGACCTAATTATGATCAATCTATCTGTACCGGTCACAAGTTGCACTTTTGAGCTTTTTGGAAGAAAAAAAATAAAAAGTTCATGTATCGTAACTACCCTGATAAAATTCAATTCCCCGTAAACGCCTCCGTGGTGGAATCTGGTATTTTTAGCAATGATAGACCTAATTATGAGCAATCTATCTGTAACGGTCACAAGTTGCACTTTTGAGTTTTTTGGAAGAAAAAAATAAAAAGATCAAGTTCAGTAACTCAAACTGCCCTAATATAATATTTTGACAATCGATTCCTCCTAAAGGCTTCCATGGAGGAATGTGTTTATTTTACCAATTATAGACCTAATTAAGAGCAATCTATCAGTACTGGTCACAAGTTGCACATTTGAGTTTTTTGGAAGAAAGAAATATTTTTTGATCGATTGATGTGGAAATTGTTTGAGCCAAAATCATGTTTTACTGCGTATAACTCAGAAACGGTAGGATATAGGAAAAAATGATTCAGGTACAGCTTGTAGATAATTTTATGGCCTTTCAACTTTTCCTTGAAAGTTTTTCTCTAACATGTACCGTTTTTGAGATTTAAACGAAAAATGAAAAATTGGACCCATTTCCCCCCTCCCCCCACTCCGGGGCTCCTCCTAGTGGCCCGGGGTTTTAGTATGTTTATTACCTAGGGACTCTTGACATGTTTCCGAAGAAACATCTTACGTTACTAACTCACGCACTCTAGACCCCCCTTGGAGGGACTCATTCAATGGACTAGCACTACAACACATTCCTAAAGCATGCCCAAATATAGTTTAAAACGGATCATTCGAGGAGTTTCCATTTTAACTCGTAAAGTATTATATTGTGGGTATATTTTTGTAATTCCACGTGATTCCAATGTGAGCGACTTCAGCCGCCATGCTGTCTGCCATGACACTTTTTGTGACGCTTTTTCTTATTATTTTTATCTTATTTTTATAATGATACTTGATGATGTGTCACTAATGGTTTGTAGATGATACCTACTTTATGAAAATAAAAATTTGGAAAGAGACGGTTTGTGTTGTTTATGTTTAATGTTTATTCTGAAATTCAGTGACTTGTAAAGAGTTTAGCGGTTAGGTTAGATATTAGGTAATATTAGGTAACAGCTTTAGTTTTCATTTTCATAAACACAAAATCCTTACGACAAAATGAATTGACTTTTAAATAGGTAATCATCTTATTTCTAAAATGCACAGATTATCTCTGATTTCCATAATATAATACAACACTATCAAGAGCCATTTATTGAATTTAAAATTACATCAAAATCAATGAATCAGTAATCTATACATTTAAAGTAACACCCATTCAATATGGTGTAGGCAATAGTAAAATCTTATTAATTTCCGTCATTCACCAAAAACTACAATATCCGTTAGAGTTTCACCAAAAAAAGCACAGCGTCTCATTGACTTCATTGAACCAATATCGGAACTGTCACTTAAAGGTATTAATTCCTAAATTCAATAACAAAAAGCAAAAAATATCAAAAGACGCGTGCAGTCCATGTACCCAGTTTTCAAATACTAAATAGACCATGCTATTTTGTTTACTAGTTCTATAGCGATAAGGGCTATAATAGCGTGAAGTATTTATTATTGTAAAAACGAGTGTAGCTCATTGTATTTCCTTTGAAATTTTTCACAAAGCGGCCGGATATACCTCGGCTTATAAAAGTGACTTTGTGTTGTAAAGATCTGTTACAACGTAAGTGATTGTAGTTTTTGCGATAATAGTACATTTTGGACAATGCGTGCGTGTTTGCTGTTTTATTGCACGTAAAGTTAATAACTTTGAAGACGAGGGTTGGAATTGTGGACGGGAATTAGGTGAATTAAACTAATTTATGGGTGCTGGAGTAATTCTGATACCTTGAATTAGGTAAAAAGTATCGAATTTTGTACTGCAGTAACGTTTGGGAGTGAATATTTAGTAAACTGTTATAGTGCGTACTTAAATGCGTGAAATACCACTAAAGCACCAAATAATATAAATAAAAAATAAATTATTCTATACATTATGAGAAAATATAATAAAAATTTGATAAAAAGCTTTTTGATTAGGTATGTTGAGCGTGATTTGGAAATTGGATGCCTGACCTACTTGATTAGGTATCAGTTATCACTAGGGCATGCAGAACCGAGTCCGGTTCCAAGTTTCTGAAACCCGGTTCCAAATCGACCTCAGAACCGGGTAGAACCGGGTTACCCGGTTCTTTTATAATACCTCGAAAAAAATACGAAATTAAACAAAAGTAACTGTTAAAGTACCTGATGGGCCTTTTATTTTACGCGGCTTGTGTCTTATTTTATTAAATTAATAAAGAAACAAAATTTCAATACTTTATTATATTTATATTTATCAAAGTACCTTGTTATCATAATATCACATATAAACTTAAACCTTCAAAACCAGCCAAGTGCGAGTCGGACTCGCGCTCCGAGGGCTCCGAACAAACCTATTTTTCCTTTATCTGTATTATAAGACGTTACTGTTGCCAAATTTAAAGGCTCTGTGTTCATGAGAAGTACCGAATGTCGAAATTTACGAAAATTTTCAGCATTTACGGCTATATATTTTGATGCCTTGGCTTGTGAGTTTGACTTTTTCACAGCATCAAGGGACCGAAGACTTGAGTATTCGATATAAATTTCAGCTTGATACCAAAAACAAAAACATGACTGGATCATTATATGAAACAGTAAAATTAACAGCTTTTCAAATTCACGACAAATCTAATAAAAATATTTCAGTAGCCTAATTTTTGTCATTTTCGAAGCCTATTTTTTTTTTGGTAATGAATCCGTAGGAAACTAATAGCATCTAAGGTAAAACAACCAATCAGAGCCCCGCTTGAGGCGTGGCACGAAAATTCGCGTGAGTCTGACGTTGCCAGATAGAATAAATTCGCTAAAATAATGCAGCAAAATATAAATAAAACTTTATAATTTAATATTTTGGTCGGAACCGGGAGAACCGGGTTTCATACTATTCAGACCCGGTTCTCAAGATCATCAAAAAACCCGGGTTTACCCGGGTTTTTCGGAACCGGGTAAACCCGGGTGCATGCCCTAGTTATCACATAGGATATGCAGTTTCATTTTTTTGCTGACATTTTAAGATAAACAAATAGTAGAATATTTTTACTTTCTCATAATTAATATCTTTGTGTAAACAAATTTTTAGATTCCACATCAACTTGAGGAAATATCAAAAAGTAAAGTAAATGATTTGAGTGACAGACAGACGGACTGTGTGACAAGTCGATCCTATCACAACACAGATATTGTTACATCTGTTTATTTTGTCAACATTCCCTTATTAGTCTTCCTTATTTCCTAACAAGATGTTATTTGTGGCTATAAGTGCCCCCCCGCCCCCTGTTTTAGAGTATAATATTATATTATCTGTGATTTTACCCCTTAAAATAGTAGGTAGTTTAAGTCAAAAGGGCTTTAGGGCTGATTTTTCAATCCGTCGTTATTCGTCGTTATTCGTCGAATAAAGTATTACACGATAATATTAAAATGTAACGTAAACTGTCAAATACGGGCAATTAGAATACGTTTTAAAATGGTAGTTAAATGTTATCAATCCGAATGGTGAAAAACGCTAAATTTAATTGAGTAAGTATCCTTATTTCTACTTCAAATATTTTTGATAATACAGTTTTTTAATTTTAAATCTTATCTTCTTTATCTTATATATAAAAATGAATCGCAAAATGTGTTGGTAAGCGCATAACTCGAGAACGGCTGAACCGATTTCGATAATTCTTTTTTTATTATATTCCTTGAAGTACGAGGATGGTTCTTATGTAGAGAAAACGTAAACATGTACCACGGGCGAAGCCGGGGCGGACCGCTAGTATTTAAATAAATTAGTTACAATTCCCACAATTTATTTTATTACGCGCTCCTGACTCTACAATCTACATTATATATATATCAAATTTGTATAGTAATATATCCCCTAATTTAAATTTTTCTTGTAATTACATAACAAAATACTACATGTTATAACACTTATGTGTAGTAGCAACCTATTAAATTATACAAGATTTAAATATCTAGTACATATTCATAAAAAGTAGGTATCTCCGTAATTAAAACGAAAACTAAACAATAGTACAACGCTTAACAACCGTGGCTAATGACTGACCACAGAAATAATAATAAAAAAACATCTTTATATCGAGCCTTCAATACACTCGGCTCCAACTTTTACCATTTAATATACCGCCACAAAAGGCTGTGGTACCTCTTTTATTTATTGGAGATCCGTAGCGAGTGACAAAACCCGCATGATGTTGTAAACGTTAATCTTAATCTTAATCTTAATCTTAATCTTAATCTTAATCTTTCTTAATACTATTATAAAGGCGAAAGTTTGTATGGATGTATGGATGTATGGATGTATGGATGTATGGATGTATGGATGTTTGTTACTCTTTCACGTAAAAACTACTGAACCGATTACAATGAAATTTAGCACACATATAGAGGGTAACTTGGATTAACACATAGGATAGGTTTTATCCCGGAAATCCCACGGGAACGGGAACTATGCGGGTTTTCCTTTGAAAACGCGGGCGAAGCCGCGGGCGGAAATCTAGTCAGAATATAAATATGTATTGTAATGCATATTTACAGATAGAAAAGAATGAGATGAAGTAATAATAATATTTGTTGGATTAAAGTAAGATTAAATTTTATTATAACAGCTTCTTCCCACGGTTTCTTTCGCGTGGTAGGTATTTACTTACATGAAACAGGTAGGTATACTGTATCACTCGCGGCTGTAGATCGTGAGATGATGAGATGATGATGTGATAGGTATGATAAGGATGAGGATTACCTCCTCATCCTTACGATCTCCTGTAGGTAGCTGTAGCTTATCCAGACTAACGCATTTGTTCCAAATTTACTAAATTCGATTATACTTTTATCGGGAGCACATTATAAACATCCATCCATCACAAATTACAGTAATAGTAAGATATGTAGAATATTCTATTAAATATTTCAGTGTTCATTATATTTAACTAGTTTAACGCCCGCGGCTTCGCCCGCGCAGTCAAAGAAAAACCCGCATAGTTCCCGTTCCCGTGGGATTTCCGGGATTGCGTCATTTTCTCGGGATAAAAAGTAATCTATGTCCTTTCTCGGGTATCAAAATATATCCATACCAAATTTCATGAAAATTGGTTCAGTAGTTTAGGCGTGATTGAGTAACAGACAGACAGACAGAGTTACTTTCGCATTTATAATATTAGTATGGATTATGTACAACTTAATAGAAATCTTTCATTTGTAACATATTTTACCAATATATTTTCTAATAATTTCCTACGCAACCCAGTCCAATTCTACCGATTCTGCCAACACCAGTAGCCGACAATGCCGCTCATTTATCAGGCTCGGCTTATACTCTTGCTCTCTTTGGACTCGAACCGGCTACCTGTTTCCACGCGCTCACTAAATTAATGACTCCACACTTTATTTCGGGTTCCACTATTTTGCTAACACGTTAGTACCTACGTGTAAATCTAAGCATTTTACATTTTTTTTTTCGAAAATTGCGCTCACGGAGGTGTGTGAAAGGTAATCTTAATGTTTATAATACACCTATTAGGAATGCAGTATACTTTTTTAAAATTTAGTAAAAATTTAGTAAAATTTAGTATTTTATGAACTAGCTCACTTTGTTACAGAGAAATAAAGATAGAGAATTGTTATTTAGTTATTCAAAATATATTGGATGACAAATTCTTGCAACAACACAGTGAAAAAATAAGTGGCATTATCGCATAGTGGAGTCTTTGAAATTAATAAGTACAAAAAGAGGTTTTTAAGTGAATTATACAGTTTTGCAGTTCATGATATTATTGAAAATAATCCGTGAGTGCGGGGAATAACTTAACGCCTCCCGGGCCGAGGATACTCGTGCTTAATCCTAAAGGAAGGCTTACATGACGAATAATTTTAGTTGAACGAAATGTTTTCTATACTAATAATATTATAAAGAGAAAAAGGTTTGTAATTATGTATGTATGTATGGTTTTCACGCATAAACTACTGGACCGATTTCAATGAAATTTAGCACACATATAGAGGGTAACTTGGATTAACACATAGGCTAGGTTTTATCCCGGAAATCCCACGGGAACGGTAGATACCTACGCAGGTTTTTCTTTTAAAACGCGGGCGAAGCCGTGGGCGGAAAGCTAGTTTTAAGATAAAAACGAGAATAATAAAAAGATCAATTGTTTGTATTTGTTTGTTTGAAAGATAAAATGTAAATTAATTTTTATTTTGATGTGTTTAAGAGAGACCCATAGTTACGTGTATAAATAACTCAAATATAAAATCATCACATAATGTAACATATTTAAATCGACCGCATGTAACCGCGTCCACCATCTCAAGCAGTTAGCGACACTTGGAGTAAACAAATATATATATTTAATAAGTTTTTATAGCCGTAATCTGGACATAATTTACGTTATAATCAGATCAGTGATAATATATAAACACGTCGCTATATCATTCCGTCTGTGCGTTTTGTTTGACGTTAAATTGGTCGTTTATTTTCTTCGTAAATATTAATGGGACTTTATTACTTTATATTTGTTGTGGAAACTTAACTTTAACTGACGGGAAGTTTTATATGAGCATTTTGAAGCATGTTATTATTGTTTTTGGTACTCATTCTTCCTTTTTTCACTACCAAAATCCAAAAATTAATCAATCGTCTATCTTAATTAATACATAGGTAGTTAATTTTCTCTAAGTAAATAGAAAACGAATAGCCATAGTTGAATAAATAAAAAGATATCTTCGCATTCGTTTAATTGAAGGCAAATAGAATAAAAACTCTCTAGAAAGTAGATACATTTAAATTTTAAACCAATATACAGCTTCTACCAGCTTTATTAAAACTCACAATGGTACCATTATAATTCCTAAAATAGGTAATATTTAGCACAAAACGTGTGACATCCACATTCCATCCAAGCGAATACGCATCCACCATACAGAGATCACGTCTCTAAGCCGATTATCTGAAATCGACACTTTTCATGCCCTTCTAAACATACAGAACAAAATAAATATTACATGCTTACCTTAGAACCTTATTACTATAGTAATAAGGTATATTTTTCCATGATTGGATGATGGGTTCAATTTGTAACGTAATAATACAAATTTTAGTACAAATAATGTGATTTGATACAAATGCCGTGAGATTGACGTTTTGGGATAGTAAATGCGTTTATGGGTGTCGAATATTGATTTTGTATACAGGCGTTAATAGGTAATATTAAGTGATGTTAATCTGTCACTGATCTCTACTTATAACTGCCAAGTTGTAGGTACCTTCGGGTCATGGCTGGACCGATTTTAATGAATTTATAAAAAATTATATAGGAACTAACCACAAAATATGTAACTTTTCGTACCTATCTAATATAAATAATAACGAGGATTAGGTATAAGGATAGATACTCATTCATAGTTGATATTACTCCACGTGGCTAATAAAAAATAATTTAGCCTTATGGCCTTATTTCAATATTTTAAAGGTGTTTTCGCTACGTAATTCCAGAAACGCGTAATAAATTTCGCACACCTTCAATCAAAGCCATAGAATATCAACAATGGTTATTGGTTACATCTGCCGGGTCGCCGGTTCGATGCCCGCTGACAAATTGTGACTAATAACCAATGTCACGGGCTATTTAACAAACATCTGGGAGTTTAAAGCGTTTGCCAATTCGTTCGGAAATCATTTTAGTGGAGTTTTATTGAGCTAATCATTGCTGTTTTATGGTGTGTAAGAATTATTGGCTATCTACTAGATAGCCGATAATTATGTTATTATTATTATTTTAAATACGTCCCTTAGCACCCAATAATTCTTACACACCATAAAACAGCAATCATTAGCTATCTAGTCTATTCAACGAATATTATTGTCTGGAGCTGTACGACTCTTTGATTGTGTACCTACGTTACTTATTTTATCTCTCTAGGTCTAGATTAAAGAGAGCTAAGACAACAACGTGTTCAAAAATACCTACCTATATTTTGAAAACGTAATAATATTCAACAGTCCAAATGCATATCATATTATCTGTAACATTATATTATTAGGTACCTAGTACCTACTTAGGGGTAGTATGTAGGTGCTAAATAAATACTGTGTTATTTCCCTTCCTAGAAATAATAAATTTGTGATTGCTAGTATTATACTTACATAATAATATTATGTATTATAATCAAAGAACCCTAGATGTTTTTAAACCTCAATCAAAAATCTTCTAAAATTACCTTTAGGGCCGATTTTTCAATGCTTGGATAAAACTTATTAGTCGAATAATGTATTTAAAACTATCATTTTAAAAACGTATTCTAATTGCCCGTATTTGACAGTTTACGTGACATTTTAATATTATCGTGTACCTTATACATACTTTATTGGACGGATAAGTTTTATCCAAGCATTGAAAAATCGGCCCTTAGAGTTAGAACTAAAATGGCTAAAACCAAACAGTTACATTCTTATTTACACTAAACGTTAGTAAGTCCAGCCTCCTAATGAAGATAGCTGGCTTATTTATAGCGTG
This sequence comes from Colias philodice, assembly GCF_061535455.1. Lineage (NCBI taxonomy): Eukaryota > Metazoa > Arthropoda > Insecta > Lepidoptera > Pieridae > Colias > Colias philodice. The sequence goes on along the minus strand of NC_143105.1, from coordinate 9,585,180 downwards.
TAATTTCCAGCCCCTAGGGTCGGCGGGACCCTTGGCCGGCGATTAGCGAGGTCACTTACACTTACACTGGAATAACAACCAAAAGTAGGTATAGCGGTTTTCAGCTAATGTGAACGGGATTGTGTTCGTTAAGATTTTATTTAAGTACCTACTTGTAGGTATATGTTTTTTATTGGTACCTATGCTTCTAAGGAATATTATGCTACACATAATGACATAAGTGTAGACCGTATGTGGGTGTACTGTTTATAATTAGATAGGTATAATGAAGTAGGTAAATACAATACATAACATCTAAGAAGATAGTTCGTAACTTTGATAAATAGATACCTAATTGAGCTCCTATAGGTGTTTTCGAGGTTTGTTGTTTCATATTTTTTGTCTTCGACATCGACTAATGTAAACAGTCAAATAATCTATATTCTTGCAACAAATTATTTACAAACCTAACGATTAAAAAATGGTCCGGGAGCCAGCAGCAGATTTTATGACCAAGTTCCTCTCAAGCGGTAATTAGTAAAATGCATCAAAGTATAGTATTATGAAGCCTCGTGAACGTCAGCTGGAGCTCGGTTGGGGGGAAGAGCGGTTGTAGCCTCCCGTATCAGCTGACGGTTTTTCCACCAAGATACAGCCAGCTGACATATATATTTATCCACAGTTACATATAAGCTATCATCAGGTAAATTTTTGTTTGAGAGGAAATAACGGAAAATAAATTTTTCTTTAAATTTAACTTTCATGTTCGAGACACCAGCTGACGTATAATACACCATGTTGTAACCAGCTGACTATTTTTTTTCGTTGAGATATTGGGTTAGCTACAATTTGACAAATTTTTAGCTGAGAGGAAATGAATGAATGAATGTATTTTTTTTCCTATGTGCGTGGGAGGCTACAACCGCTCACCCCCCCAACCGAGCGCCAGCTGACGTTCACGAGGCTTTATAATACTATACTCTCATGCGTCTGACGAATTATCTCTTGAGAGGAAATAATGAACCAAATTTGCACCTGGCTCCCTAACCAAAACCAACATCTCACTTTCCAGAGAAAATATAATGTGGTAAAATATCAAGGTTCCAATGCATCATTAATATTAACAAAAAAATATTTAAAAATCCGTTATAAATCTAACAGACTGTTTTTATTAAACTTGTAATATTCAGTCTTTGAAAAATATATTCTCCATCCATAACTTCGTATAAAAATATTTGTATATTTTTGGCTGCTAACGCCATCTATGACAAATCCTGCGAAATAACTCAACAGTTCAAAAAGTCATTTCCACAAAATGTCACTCTCACGTAGTTATTGAAGTATCTCATAGATGGCGCTAAAATTACGTTTAAGAAAGATAGATGGCGCTTTTATCAAATATATTTTTGCTTCAATAATCAAATTTTACTGGATGGAGATAGAATATTCTATTTTTAGAATGAATTTTTCAAGAAATGGATTCATATTGGTTTTTCACCTTGATTTTGCCGTGATTGTGATTGTCATTAATTTAACAGCGTGTATTTTTTTTATTATCTGTCCCGCGCTTTAAAAGTAGACAAAGCCGCGGGAAATAGGAAAGTATTTCTAAAGCTCACGTGTTATTCTGGTACATTAGCTATATCACTGCTATTAAGCAGCATCAAAATCCGTTCAGTAACTTTTCCCATGATCAGATAACAGACTACAAACATTAAATAAATATCCACGTTAGGAAATAGGATAGAATAAAACCAATTAATATTTGATTCGAACACTTTTTGGGAAACATTTTTATTACGGAAAAATATGAGTGTTAATATTCTGTATTCTTCTTTACATAGAAATGTGTTGGTAAGTAATAAAAGACATGTTGATATATGAAAAACTATTTTATTTCTCATCCCCACTATCTATACACTAAGGGTCAGCTCACACCGAGACGCGACGCGGCGCGACGCTGCGCGCACATTTTTCATAGAGCGACTCAGAATATACTTTATTCACTACACGAAAAGATACACATTGCTACGCCGCGAGGCACCTCGAGGCGCAGCGCTGCGTGGTGCAACGTAATCTGAATTCTCACAATGTAATGTGTATCTTTTCGTGTAGTGAATAAAGTATATTCTGAGTCGCTCTATGAAAAAAGTGCGCGCAGCGTCGCGCCGCGTCGCGTCTCGGTGTGAGCTGACCCTAACGCTACATTGATACGTCAAACAAACGCCAAAATACATTCTCTAATAAATAAAATTTACAATTTCGATCTTATTGTATAGGAAGCTTATTGTTAATTGTTTTATTTCACTAATATGGGCAAATTTAGTGTAACAGATTGAAATAAATAACCTACCTATATGAAGATTATTCAATTATAATCAAAAATAATACTTTATTTTGAAATAAGTCACATTGCATCAACATTGCATAGATTTTTATAAATACATAATATATATTATGTAAGTACTTATAGGTAGAGATTGTCTAATCTAAAAATGAACGCCCCTCCACTGTGTTTACGCTCACATTCAAAGTACGTGTATAGACGCAATACACACAAATTGGTCTGCCTCATTGGTCGTTCAGTCCTCCAGTCCCGTCCATGCCCGAACGACAGGACCAGTTGGCCAACTAGTGCATAAATGACGCGATGCACGACAGAACGGACGCATGGGAACGGACGTGTCATTCCGTACATAGCGCGCTCTCCCCGCCATACAATGCTAGGCACCTGAACTGATCGCCCGATTAGTTGACAAATGAGTGCGCGAGTGTCAAAGTTTGCAGTAGAATCGACGCGCGCACACATATAAAGTGGTTCAATAATAATTATTTGTCCTCACACATTGAATCAATTAAGTTTAGTGGAGGGGCGTTCATTTTTAGATTAGACAATCTATACCTACTTATTTGCGGTAAAAAACATAGTTTAAGTGAAATATTCTATAGTAAGTAGGTATACCTAACACCAATCTTTAGGTACATCATGAAAATATTTTTACAAAAACATGATTTTCTGCCCAAATACGTGAAATAAAACACACAGATAACTTAATGCCGAGTATTACAAAAGCTGTGTTCAGAACTATCTCGATATAGCTGTAAGTAATTTATTTTACAATTATATAAAATTCCCAAAAACTCATGGATTCAAGAGGCTTAGGTAAATGCGAGGATTTAGTTTCGTCGAGCGGTGGGAAGCAAAGAAAACTGTAATTATTAGATAGATAATTTATACGTGTAGTTTTCGATTGGATCATTTTTTAATATAAAAATATAAAATGGAAATTTTTTATTCAAAGCATGTTTTAGTTAAGTATATTGTTTAACCAAATTTTATCACTAATTTAAAACACGTATAACAAAAAATAATATTCGAAGCTTTATCTAAATTGAACTATCAGACAACAGAATCAGACAACAAAAAATATAATAAATCTAGGGCTAGACGTACAAATTATCTATTAATTTATTAAACAAAATGATTTTTAGAACAGGACGGAAATGCCTAAAAAGGGTTGCCATTAGAAATAATTTTGATTGTTATTTTTATAGTGACATTGTAACATCGACTAGAAATGAAATACACGAGTATATTATTTTATAAGATGATAATGATTACAATAGATCGATTTTATTGCACATTCTGTAATAACTTTAAAGCGCTTATAATACATACATATTTATAAAAAATCTGGTTGGCACAACAATTTTAAAGAAGAATTACCTTTAATATATAATATTATGAGGATGCGACAAATTTGTATTATATTTTTTCTGTTTGTATAATTATTTCTATATTTTCTAAATGCTTTTCTGCGTGATTTCAAAACTAAATAATTTGTTTCTTAAATAATTTCCCAAAACATACGGTTAGGTAACAAAAGCAAAAGCAATGTATATAATAACATACAAACACTAACATTAGGTACTTAAGATTTGAGACATTATTACCCTTTTTCCGAAAAATTTACAATCTTAGACAATTTTTAATTTTGAGACTCGTTTTGAACTTTGAAGACATGGTATATTCTATGGGCAGAAAAGAAATACAACGATAGAAGAAAAACAAAAGATTGCAAAGGTACCCATCATGTCTTCAAATTATCAGATCATAAACAAACAATTATATTGTACTTTTTCACACATTTTGCGATCTCTGGCTTATACCAAAAAAAAAATACAATCAGATAGACTTAAAACTAAAAAATAATATAATACTGCTTACTGACTGTTATTTATATAATAATATAATCTATCTAATCGTATACAGATTAACAAGGCATAATAATTAATAATAGTCTAATTGCATGTTTTACTGCATCGTGTCTGTTGCCTTGAGAACGACCCTGATTTTATATCGCCTTTTTAGACTAGAGTAGATAATTTTTGAAACAAAAAAAAATCGCAGTCGGATGAAACCCATTAGAAAAGGAGGGGAATATGATAAAAATGTAAGGAAAAATAAATTACGGTCAATCCGAGTTCGGGAAGCGGGAGGGGGGAGCTTTTAAGAGAAAAAAATGGTTTCTCTCGATTTCCGACAAAACTACAAGTCCTATAGAAAAAAGTTCAATGGCAAAGTTGTAGGTAATTAAAAGTTCTACAACTTTTGCATTCACAATTTTTTCACATAACCTAAAAATTTAGGTGAAAAATTCAAAAAACCATGTTTTTGGTCTTTTATTTCTATCTACTTCAAAATTTATTTTTTTTCTACGAAATTTGGTGGAAACTTACTTTATTATGTCCCAAATACACTGTAATTTATTTGATTGAAAATATTTATTTTTTCGCCTTATTTTGAATTAATACCAAAAAAACAACCTAATTTTCAATCGAAAAGTCACCCGTCAAAATATCAGCTTTTTTCAAAAACTTGGGGTGCCTTTTATTCATTGAAATCTCTACTTTCATATGGTGTAAAAAAAATAAACACCACCATAGTAAATGTTCTCAGGAAATGCATACAAACAGTCTGAAAATTAGCTTTTACTAAATCAGGCACACTTCTCGAACTACCTGAAATGTTTTTATCGACATCATTTTGCTTTTGAATATGCTGTAAAATATTAAACTTAGAACAGATAATTATTTTTCTTTTGAAATATTACCGAAAAGCCGATACAAGAGAAGATATAGAGTTCAAGAATTGTGCCTGATTTAGTAAAAGCTAATTTTCAGACTGTTTGTGTGCATTTCCTGAGAACATTTACTATGGTGGTGTTTATTTTTTTTTACACCATATGAAAGTAGAGATTTCAATGAATAAAAGGCACCCCAAGTTTTTGAAAAAAGCTGATATTTTGACGGGTGACTTTTCGATTGAAAATTAGGTTGTTTTTTTGGTATTAATTCAAAATAAGGCGAAAAAATAAATATTTTCAATCAAATAAATAACAGTGTATTTGGGACATAATAAAGTAAGTTTCCACCAAATTTCGTAGAAAAAAAAATAAATTTTGAAGTAGATAGAAATAAAAGACCAAAAACTTGGTTTTTTGAATTTTTCACCTAAATTTTTAGGTTATGTGAAAAAATTGTGAATGCAAAAGTTGTAGAACTTTTAATTACCTACAACTTTGCCATTGAACTTTTTTCTATAGGACTTGTAGTTTTGTCGGAAATCGAGAGAAACCATTTTTTCCTCTTAAAAGCTCCCCCCTACCGCTTCCCGAACTCGGATTGACCGTAATTTATTTTTCCTTACATTTTTATCATATTCCCCTCCTTTTCTAATGGGTTTCATCCGACTGCGATTTTTTTTATCTTTTCACTATTTTCAAAGGCTTCTACCCCAGTCTATTTGAACAAATGCCATATAATATAATATATTAAAATAAAAAGGAAAAAGATATGACTGACTGACTTATCGATGTACATCATAAACTACAACTATGAAAAACATATCATTTAAACCAGTCATTTTTTGCATAGTCATAGACTGTGACACAAAAAAAAGGTTCGATTTAGTTTGTAAAAAAGTTAGTTCAGTTAGGTTACTTACACAATATTTTATTAATATCAAATACTAAGGCTAAAAACACAGATTACCTATTTACCTAGGCAAGTAATTTTCGGGTAAGTACCTATATCGTATTATGATAAGAAACGATTAAAAATACTAAAACAAATCTCTATGCAATCAATTCAAGGCTGTCCTGCAGCTCTATATAATTCAACTGATTGATGTTTTCCATCCTTTAGACCTGTTTTTAAATGTTCTTTGGTAAGTTTTAACAGAAAAATTCTGATACTCTCTCGAGATTTGGCATTGCATAGGTATAAAAATCATATCTTGGAAGGGTTCATAATCATATTAATTTTAAAGGACGGATTTCTAATTTTATAGAACAAAGCCAAAATTTTAAATTTTAAATTCCTTGTTATTGTACAATTCAGTATTTTTTTCAACACAAATATTTTTAGGAAAATCTATAAATAACTTGAGACCTGACATTTTTATATAACTAGTCAGTTTTAAAATACATTGAATAGTAATACTTGTATTCGGTATATCCAGAGATCGCATCCAACAATTGAATCTATTACATCTCAACATCTCTACTCAAGGCGTCTAGTTTCATCTCGTCCTGAGGGTTAAAACTCTTCACCGAAACTCCCATCTCCGACAGATCTGTGCTCGACAGCTTATTCGTTATTTTAGTTATTGATATCCTACTTTCTATGTCGTTAGCGTCACATATCGTTTCTAGAACTACCCCCTTTTCTACTCTCCTAGGTTTTGGCAGTACGTTTTGAGTGGGTTTCGTTTTTAACTTCTCACTAAGTATCTTATTGCAATTCTTCTTTGACATGTCGAGAGCGAGCGGGTCTTCTCTGTCTTCTTTCTTGTCTTCTAGAGGTTTGTTCTGCTGCTTCATCTCTGCTACTTCTGCATTTGACACGTTGTCCTTCTTCTTCCATTTCGTTCGTCTGTTCTGGAACCAGATTTTCACCTGGAATAGAGAAATGAATGATTTAGTAATGTTTAATGTAGGACTCAGATTTGTTAGGTTCTTTAGCATAATTAAAATAGATTTGCAAATTTGCAGAATAGATAGAAAATTATATATCCATACTAATATTATAAATGTGAAAGTTACTCTGTCTGTCTGTTACTCAATCACGCCTAAACTACTGAACCAATTTGCATGAAATTTGGTATGGAGATATTTTGATACCCGAGAAAGGACATAGGCTACCTTTTATTGCGAAATATGTACCACGGGCGAAGCCGGGGCGGACCTCTAGTTTCTAATAGAATGTAATAAGGGTAAGTACCTATTTGTTTTAAGAATAAGTATCTAATATTTCTGAAGTCAATTTTAATTAAGATGTAAGTAATAATTAATTACTGCATCCTCAAGGCTCTAACAAAAATCCTTTTCTTAAAAATCCACGAAATTTCTTATTTCATCCACAAGTCCACATAACATAATATCATTGTTTCCACATAGTAATATAGTTATTATAACATCGTTATGTCAGTTTATATGCGTTAATTGCGCAGATCGATGTCGAACCGTGTATCATGTATATTGTAAGCATTTATAGGTTTAATCAGCTGGAATAAGGCTTTTATGCCTTTATCATCGAATTACTTGGATATGTTTATAAAAAATGGTTGTTTATAATTGCGTTTAAGCTGTTGTTTGAATGATGAAAACTTCGAAATTTCTTCACTTTCGTTTGGTCTTGTTACTCTAAGTAGGTAGATGCTATAGTGCTGGCTTTGTCAGGATTTATCCGCAAATGAAATTGAAATAAATGACTAAATTTGTAGAAAGCATTTAGTTGTTTTTAGTTTATTCGTTTCAAAGTCAAGTACAAATAATATCATCAAGTAATATTTTATATCTCTATGATATTTATGCAAAACATTACAATTTATACATTCATAATTTAATAGCAATAGTTTAAAATAACATAAGTTTACAAACAACACTATAATAAAGCATTCCAATCAAAATCAGAAACATTAAAATGAAACAGCTAGATGTGGTAACATAAAAGAGATTGCTTCATTTTTGGTTTTTATTGCCACAAAAATATAAAACAACTATAAGATAAATTAGAATGAGACATTAAAATTAAGGAGTATATTTTCTTTTAAGTTTTATTGGACACTTAATGTTAATCTTTGAAACGTTTTTATTATTTGTTGAGCCTCTTCGCTCGCAAGTTCTTAAGTAGTTATAAGGGTACCATTAATTATTTTAGAAGCGAATCCCTACCAATATTATAAATGCGAAAGTAACTCTGTCTGTCTGTCCGTCTGTCTGTCTGTTACGCTTTCCCGCTTAAACCTCTCAACCGATTTTGATGAAATTTGGTACAGATAATCTTTAGACCCTGTGAAAGAACACTGGCTACCTTTTATCAAAACACCATGCGGGCGAAGCCGCGGGCGGAAGCTATAGTAGAGCATGAAAATAGAGTCAGTACTTTGAGGTGATAAAGAAGCTGCAATTTTCGAGATGTAATGTTGTATATTGTAATATTTAGTTATTATTGCAGCCTCTAAAGAGGTGAATGTTCTATTGCGTGTACGTACTATGTTCTTATCTTAATTGATAGAGCAAAACACATAGAGTTTGTTGTTTTTGTTAATTGATTGTTAAAACAATTGAAAATATTTTGCTGAAATTTGGTATGACGATATAAATTATCTGAAATCATATGGGTACTTAAAAAAACGATAGAACTCACAGTCTACACCTATATCTGTTTCCAATTGATATCAAACTAAGTAACAACTTAAGTTACAGAGGGGTACTGTTAAATACTGTATTATGATCCTTAGAAGTTGATAGTGTCATAATCAGTGGTGTCGTAAAGTATGCCCTGCAATACGCTTAATAAAAGACACATCAAGTAAAACTCGACCACACGCGTTGGGTATGTTAAAAATAAATGATAAATGGCGTATTTATAGAAATAACTTTAAACGCAGTAGGAATAAGTTAAAACGATAGATTTGAATATGTTTGCTATCGCCGGATGGTAATAAAAGGAAGAATAGATCTATCTAGCAATCCATTTTCTGAGAGACGCTTGTCAATAACCAATCGAAGGAATGTTTTTAGTACGCAAATAAGAGATCGATCGAATAATTTCAAAAACAGAGATTGATGCTAATCCTAGGAACATTACCTATTAATTTCGTGAGTACATACACAGAGTCACATAACTATATCCAAGTACATACACCGAGGAAATCGCGTAGGTAGTAGGTACCTAATTTCAATTCTATGCAATATACATTTTTATTTTATTGTATCGGAAATCGCAAGTTTGACATAATATTGTAGAGTTAGCCCTCCAGTGAAGATATCCGCTTTTGAAGTAGCAAAATTACCTTCTATTTTGAGACGTTTTTGATACTTATAAAACTTTTACTTCGAATTTATCAATTTCTCTCCAATACTTTTAGGTTATCCGTTCCTATATACTCTATAGATGCTATGTAGGTAGTATTTAGATAGTATTTAGGTAGTATTTAGCTATTTAGACACAATCCACCTGCCAGCCAGAACCGCGGCTATATATCAACGCCACGCCACTCCGCGTAATTGCTTCGCGAATTAATCTCGCTAACATGTGACATTTGACTCCGTGGTAGCCATGGCTTTTGTTTAATTAAACTGTTTGTGTGTTTGTCTGGGTGTTGGTTTTGTATAGTGTAGTTGTAGAGGTGGTGAAAGTTAGTATGATAAATAAAGTTACCTTTTTTTTGTTTTACTACTACATACTATTCTTATGAGCGGAGTCGGTTGTGCGAAGAAAAAAAACTGGTTGGTACTTATTTATGTAATCAAGAAAGCAAAATACTTTTTTTGGTGTTGTGATTATTGACAAATGACAGTCAATTATTTTTTAACCCCTTGACCACGAGCGGCCCGATCGGGCCACGACACAATAGTTTTTCTATTCTGTCTGTGATTCCGGGGGCTGAGGGATTAAACAAGATTTAACATTATCTTCTTCTTTTCAACCCACAGTTACGAGATACCTACCTTACTAACTTTATTCAAACTCAAACTCTAATTGAACATTTATTTATTCAATTAGACTTCTTTAAGAAGCACTTTCAAATGTCATTAGTCATTACATATTTTTAACATTTCCCACCCAACTAAATAAATAAATATTGAAATTATCCGCAAAGTTTCCAAACCACGGTCACCCAGTATTGCACAATACACTTGCAAACATGAGGATAATTATTATTGATTGCGCATTAGCTGTGCCATACAATGATATGTGTAACATGTCACAGCGCTAATTGTGCGCTAGTGATGGGACGTTTTGATGGTTTGTAGTGATGTGCAACAGTTTGTCGATAATTTTATAAAAGTATGGCTGGATAAGTTTATGTTTAAAGTTTGATATTATGGTTCTTGTAAAATTAAGTTTCATAATAAGAAATATTATGAAACAAAAATAACTCCTTTTACTTGCTTCCATTGTATTTTTCTGGGATTTTCCTTCCTTTTTTCAATATGGCTTACAGCTTAAACGTATAATGCATTGATCATCGAAAATTAAGTACCTAGGTATGCAAGTATAATACTAGATATAAATCAACTAAGTACCAACCTACAACAACAAGATTCAACATATTTGTTATTCTTGTAGACACAAATCTACTGAAACGGCTTGAAACTTTTCCAACCATTTAAAATTAGTAATTTACAATGAGTAGAATGTAGATTGTAACATCTATAGACTGACATAATAAAATACCTGAAAATCACAATTGCTTCTTATTTTAATTTATGCTTATAATAATTTAGTAACGTACTTACTATGTATTGTTAACTACATCCGAATAAGCTCATTACGGTTTCATATCTGTTAATCAGAGCCTTTGATAATATTATGGTTGAATAGACTATACACAATATAATATATTAGACTTTAGTTTTTGCCATGTTTCAGATTAATTTAATATACTTCTGTGTATTTTACTGTTTTTATTTCAATATCAAAAATGTAACTTACTCGAACATGGAACAAATGACCTTTACAAGCTTAGAAATAATTGTTCAGTTTACAAATTAATCACAAAAGCAAAACATGTCATTTAAGTCGATATTTCGATATAGAACTAACAATATTTTGTGATAGACCTTCCCTTTTGATGTTCGCTTCTGACCCTCAGGCAGTGAACCAATTGCCATACAAATATAGCGTTTAACTCATTGGAATAAATACCAATGTCGCGTGATTGTAAAAACATTTAGGGTTTTGTGCTATCGATTGGAAAGATATACAGGTTGGGTTTGTATTCATAATTGATATCATAGCTAATTGAAATTATTCAAAGAGATCATAGTTTTTAAGGGTTTTTTTTTGTGATAATTGATGAAAAACCAATGAAAATATTGATTTGGACGTTTTCTTTGGAATGATTTGAAGATGTTGAAGTAAGAGAAATGATTGATTTAATTTTGGCTGATAAGGAAACTCAAAATTATAAAATTATTTCGAGTAGGTAGTCATTACAGCTTAAATTGTATTTTCAATCGTCTTATCACATAGCCACAACATAACATCGGTTTGATTACTGTTTAAATATACATAATAAATAATTTGTATGCATATTTGGTATAATATTATAAAACTGAAGAGTTTGTTTGTTTGTTTGTTTGTTTGTTTGTTTGAACGCGCTAATCTCGGGAACTACTGGTCCGATTTGAAAAATTCTTTCGGTGTTAGATAGCTCATTTATCGAGGAAGGCTATAGGCTATATACCATCACGCTACGACTAACAGGAGAGGAGCCACGGGGGTGAAACCGCGCGGAGCGGCTAGTTTGGTATAATTTTCAAAACAGATCAATGCATTTATCTACGATACAAAAATAATAAATTATTATAAAATGCCATAATTATTGATGCTCATTCTCTTCAAATTGGCATCAATAATATATTAATCATCGACAAATCAAGTTGGATAATTAATAATTCGTTGAAATGCATCTAAATAAACCCATCACGTACACGAAGTCACGTGCGAGAGCTATATAAAAGCAGTTAAACACAGTGCCAAAAGATGATAGTTAAATCTAAAAGTGTACAATTAGGTTACAATAAATAACAGCTGCATGAGAGGCAATCAATATCGGCCCTCGCTTATACACGCTCCTATTAGTGGAGGATACTGGTAGGGATGTGGTGTGTCGATAGAAGTTATCGATGGTTTATAATTTGTGACTATATTAGTATACTTGATAGAATGGGTTTGACTTCAGTCGCTAAGGACTTGTCCCGACAGCTTTTAGAGTGATGAAATAATTTAATAATGTATTTTTGCTCCCTTCAAATGTATCGAAGCAATAATACACGACTTAGATAATACATTTGGTAAGTTTCGTTGAGGTAATCAATTATCAAATAATAATTCTATGAAAGATCTAATTTATATTTGTAATAAAGTTGAGACGTAGAAGCAAGTAATGAATAATTTTTTCGTATGAGTTATACTGTTGTGAGAAACTATAATTATAGAATGTTATAATTAGAGAAATAATTATTCCTAATACTAATGTTAATTTCTAACGCTCTAAATAACAGGAAATATTACAAGTTAAAAAAAATATGGCTATTTACAAGTAAATATAGCAAAGCAAATTTTTATTTACCAGTTGCTTTAAAATAGAGATCTTAATTTAAAAATAACAACTCATTTGAATGCGTTTTATTGAACAATGAACAGTGCCTTGGTTGATTTGAAATCTAGATGATTCTTAGCAATTCTTATCAATGTTCGGTTGAAACAGTAGATGAGTATTCATCCTTCATAAGAATTTAAGTGCACTAAACTTTCAGAACCATTTTCCTATAAATTTACCTAATAATAAATTTTCATTTTATCGATAAGCGCAGCACATCACTACCGTTATCTCACTTGGCGGGATGACTAAGTCTCGTTAATCTAACAATTATTCAGTGAAGATCGTCGACTCCGACATTGTGGGCCTTAAATGTTTTGTTTTCTGTCTTTTGTTCCTACTTTACTTTTACATTCTGTTGAAATATGAACTTTAATAATTCTGATTAAGTTTCATAATAGTTTGATTCATAATTGACTGCTTAAATGTTTGACGCGGTTGAAATTTGAACCTTAATTATTTAGATTAAATGTGATTTTAGTTTGATTCGTAATCGATATTTGGTCGGTTTATCAAAGTAATCGATGACCTATTCTAGGATACTGTTTTGTTATTCTATGATCGTAAGTTTTATTTTAGGCACTAGATCGACAGCATTGTTACCGTCTAGGTTTCTTTAGGAAGATAGGTGAGGAATCGTATTTGAAATCTTATATGTAGGTACCTAGGTAAAGGTATAAAGCTGAAGAGTATGTTTGAACGCGCTAATCTCAGGAACTACTGGTCCGATTTGAAAAATTCTTTCGGTGTTGGACAGCCCATTTATCGAGGAAGGCTATAGGCTATATGTATATCATCATGCTAAGACCAACAGGAGCGGAGCACTGCGGGTAAAATCGCGGGCCACTGCTAGTAACTTATGTGGATTATGGATTAGTCGCTGTTTGCTATTTTTGCTCGAAATTATTTGAGGATTTGTATTGGATTGAACTTAAAAACCATTGATTTTTTTCAATCACTACTTTACTGTCTTAGGTTTTGTGTTTCGTTTTAATTGGTTCTTTGGATTATTTCTATGATCTTTGGGACGCATCCAGGTTGCACAGCTAGTGCATTACAGAAACTAACCCAGTAACATGATATTACAAGTACTCAATTAGTATGTACATAATTATTCGGTTGATTAGCTGAAGGCGTGACATGTGATCAAAGGCTTAGGTAAACTGCTTTTGAGAGAGATATAGGTAGGTACATACCTATATAGGTAGGTTGTATAGCGATTGCTTTGACCGTGTTATGAGCGTATTGTTACAATAATCTGCGTAGTATCGACTATCGTAATGTTAAATATTTCCGGTTAGATTTTTTAGATTTTTATGGTTTAGTTTTGAGTATGAATGCGTTAAAAGTAAGATTCTATTCATAAGTAGGTAATTAACTCGATTGCTCCTAATTAATTTTTTAGATATTATCTATTAAATCACAAAACACTTTTCTAACGTGTGGTAAGTCATACCTACCTAAGAAGGTAGGTATCTATTATATACATGTTTTATGAATTAGGTAGAGACTAATTTTTAACATTTTGACATAGGTACCTACTAACTATTTTATCACGAAAATCTGTTTACCTAATTTAAAATAATTAATGCCGGTACGAAAAGGTTTTATATGCAGCCAATAATCTCTTCAAAGCAGGCTGATAAAATAAATAAATAAGACCACAGATAACACAATATTATATTACCAACTTAATAAAGCAATGATTTGATAGGTAATAATTAAAACGCCATAGAACAGATATTCGCAAAATAACGTCGGTGTTTATTTTAAACGAGTTTAAATGGCGGCGGCACAGAGCCTTCATTAAATATTTATATTTTATGGGCCGACCGGTTTAATTATCTGATCTGTTATTAAACCCGTAAATTTAATTTTGTAAACACTAAATTAAGGTTTTCGGATTAATGTATTGGGTATTCATTTGATTATTTAAACTCTATACTAATTTAAAGCCAAAAGGCTTATCTCTGAACATGTTAGTGCGAATTGAAATAAATATAATTTCGTCATTGAGAAAAGCAATACCTATATAGGTATTATCTTATATATAAAATTCTCGTGTCACAATGTTAGTCTGCATAGGGAGACCGGGTTTGGTTGTCTCACGGGTTGATTGTCACAGCGGTCTTAACACAAAACTGAACTATCGAATAAGTCTGTTGAACAGCGTGGCAAGAGCGATACAGTGACAACGCTGTCCCAACTTCGTGTCAGACCGCTCCGATCTGCCGTGAGGGCCTCACACGTGTTTATTGTTTTCGCACAGCAAAAGTAAATTTTTGTGCTGCTGTGTCGAACCTCGTAATTATACGTTCTTGTTTTACAGTAATAATCTTTCAGTGCATTTGATGATGATGAAATGTGTTTTATAATATCGTAGTATAGTTTTTTAGATATTCATTGATCGGAATTTATTTTCAATTTTATTTTCCTAAAACGTGTTATGGGGCTCGTTGTCACAAATTTTCGGGGGCTGGTTGTCACATATCAACCAGCCCCCTTTATGCGAGATGACTTTATTTGCGTTTTGAGGTTGTTTGTTTTAGCCGTAAATTTTCAATCAACATCGGAAAATCACCTTAACAAACCTGCTGGAAGTCAATCTGTCCTTGATGACTCTATATTGACTCACGATTATTAGTGGTTGCTAAAATTGTGATTGATTAATATTCAGACTGAAATAAAGACCGTAGACACGGTTTCATTTGGTTAAGATTTCTTAATTAAAAACTATTCCGTAAAATTATAAGACCAAAGTGTGGCTTTCTATTTATAAATTGCCTGTTATTTAGTATGTGACTACCTACCCTAGGCATTGTGACAACCATCCCTGACCCGGGGTTATAAGTCACATTTTTCTTAAGAGTGAAAATACAAAATATTTCTACAACTGATAATATTACACAAAAATACGTTTATTTCTTTTGTAACAGAATAATTACACTATCTTTTGGTATACAAATATCATTCCTAAACAACGTATTTTGGAAGTTACATAAAAAAAGTTAAAAATGTGACTTTCATCCCCGCTCTCCCTACTCCTCCGAAACGGGTGGACCGATTCTCATGAAATTTTCTGTGCATATCGGGTAAGTCTGAGAATCGGCCAACATCTATTTTTCATATGTACCACGGGCGAAGCCGGGGCGGACCGCTAGTGACATATAAATATAGGCTATAGCCACAGGCTATAGCAGACGCAGATTAAACAATGGGGCACAGTTAGTATTTTTTTACATAATCAATGAGATACTGGAATTATAAGTATGTAGGTATACCTTATACCTAGTAATTTAAATTTATTAAAAAGTGTAGTAACATAGGTACTTACACTGTGAAATTAAAACCGGAGATTTTCGAGGTAGTAGAGCATAAGCCACCAATACCTACTTCTACCATCAGTTGAAAACATCATAAAATCCATTCACAGATTACAAATTGATTATTGAATAATATCTATTTACAATACAAATAGGTATTCGTAGTAATAACTGCAGTTTTTGGCTGCAGGCTCGAGAGTCGAGAGTGTTGGCAGATCACCAAGCGTAATGCATTCAATGTTCCATCTTGCTACATTATGGAAGCGCTTACCTTCTGAGAAATACCTACTTGAATTTGTCTATAGTTTGGAAGGTGAATTATTGGCTATTAGCTTTATAGACTATTTATTTATTTATATTTAATGCTCTATTACCTACCTATGAACTTTTTTTTACAAATTACTGTAGGTATCAAAGCTATCTTGCTGTAGGTAGGTACCTATTATAGCAATAGCCTAATTATACAATCTAATCTATATTATGATGATTTCTTCCAGACAACTGTTTAGATAGGTAGGTATGTCATAGGTATGTATATGTGTGATAGAGAAGTAGCAGCAGTAAATGATTTTTTTATCACGCAGCATAGCTACAAAGAATGTGGTGGCTTCATTGGTCCCTATGGGTAGAAAAAAACTTTAATTTATAGTTACTTTTTTTGCTCTCAAGAAATATTTCTTCTTTTAGTTGTAGCGTGATGTTATAACTTATACTTAATATGTAGGTACCTTGGTACCATTCCCCGATGATAAGACTATTCACATCACAAAATAATCTCCCAATTTGAAACAGCAGGTCCAGGTAGGTATTAGTGCGTACCAAACAAACGAACACTTCAGCTTTATGTAAGTAGATATAGATTTCATAGCTTAATATTAAGTTAATTTAACTAAGTAACGTGTTCTTATAGGAAGATCTCAGAAGAAGATCGTCAGCAAGTTTTCGAAGCGCGTCACGCTCAAGGCTATGTGTTGCAAGGAATTCCAAGAAATACCTAACGTTGTATAGGTGATAATTATTCATTCAATTTGTTTGTACACTATCTATTTATTTACTATATATCCGCAACTTTATTTATTATTTAATAATTATCCATTAGGTAATCTTGCCCAATAGCCTTTCGGAAGGAAGTAGATAAAAACGGGATAAAAAGATTTGTGTCACTGTGAACTAAATATCAACAAAATCCGTTCAACCATTTTGACGTGACAAAGGAACAAACATCCAAAACTCTACACCTGGACGTAAAAAGCTAGAAAATAACATTGAACCACGAAACCATTAAGGCTAATTGAATTGCAAACGACACATGCGCGTGGGCATGACGCTGATCGCTGATTGGCTGGTGGATTCTAGGCCGCGAGAATCCTGCGCTCTGATTGGTCGATGGATTAGAAACAACAATTTGGCAGCTTATCAAGTGGGCTGGGCTTGATCGCCAAAATTTGTTATCTTCTGAGAAAAATGCTAATTGTTTTGTATTTTGTATTAAACAATTGATTCTTTAACTTTTTACTTACCTACACCACAATTCACAACTTATAAATAAATAAACTGAAATTACTAAGAATTTAAATATAGATAACCCACATTTTATAAGCAACCTAGGTAGTCATACCTTTCTAATTCATACCCGTCTTTTCCTAGCTATTATAACACATTCTCACATACGGCCACTTTGGATCTAAATTATTCAAGATGCAAATACCTACAGGTAACGATCGATAAGAGCCTTGTAGACTGTATAGTATTCAATTAACAACTTATAAATTCATTGTTAGCTGCATGCCCCGGGTTGACACGAGAAATAATAGCCTGAGTTATGAGTTATGACTCCCACAAATAATGGCTACCTAGTTTTTTTATCTATAGGTAGGTACATATAATAAATCTGTAGAAGGGCCAATTCTGTACATTGAAAATATAGAAAAAATAAATAGCAGGGAGTGTTACTGGATCGATATCAAACCCAAATATGTGATTTAAAAAAAATTTTGTCAGTCTCTCTGTCGGTCTGTAGGTATATTCAAGCATCACGTGAATACTAACGATTCGGTTTCGAATTTCGATGAAAATTGGTATAATTATTATATGTACCTTATTATCCTGGGCATAAAATGGGATACTTTTTATCCTGGAAAAATACGTAGAAAAAACACGTTGAAAGAATTTTAAACGCGATTTATTCATCAATGTCGCGTCAAATAAATGGAAATGATATCCATTACGAATAGACAAAAGTCCCTTATTTATTACTAAAAAAAAATACAAATTAGTAAGTATACTGAATCCATTAATACCTACCTAAAAAGTGTGTGCGTGTAACCTTTACGCGCGATTGAAGTAAAACGCACATGTCAATATAACCTTGTTATTGAATATTATAAAATGTCGCAATTGTCAGAAAATTTATTTTTAATTTACTTATTTTAAAAGTAATAAATAAACAAGTATATTTAGAGATTTTCAAAAAATTTTGCAATTTAAAATAATGTTTTTAAAACTGTTGAATTTTTCATTCACTTTGCTATTCACAATTGATCCGTTTGAAAATTTGAAAATAAATAATCCTAATTGATTATGATATTTGCCACTAGCTGGCGTATAAGTCAAGAAGCGTGTCGTATAGGTATATGACATATACTTACAAGTTACAACCAATCAGAATTATTATTTTTAAATGGCGGAAACTACACAGCGTTACTTCCGTCAGAAAAAAAATCTGAGTTACCTACTCCCTAGTCGCGCCTAAAGAAGTTTTACTTCAATAAAAACCAACTATCTCCTATTTTAAACAAATTACTAAAAGATCAAGATTTCTAATTAGGCTCGATTCTATCCTAACAACAGAGTGTGTGTACTTTAATGAGAATGTATGGAAACTATTTAGCACTTAAATAATATGGATAAAACTTAAGAGGTTAATTCCTGTTTAGGAAGTACGACGTAGGGTTAGCAAATACCTAAGACAACGTAGAAATAATTTCCACTTATATTACATTTTATTATTAATTGTATTTTGAAAGCATAGAGCAATTAAATGAAGACTAAAACTTCGCGAGAAGATATTTTTATGTGACATTGACCATGATTTAATCTCCATATCAAAATTAATTCTTGTCTGTTTTGCAATACAAGCGTAAACAAAGAAGAGACGTAGGTACCTATAAAAAGATATAAAAATACATTGAGAAGATATGGATGTTTAGTAGTCATAGTCAAACATTGCATTTAATTTAATCATGATGAATAATAAAATACTTCAAAAATAATTCGAAGTTTCTGGGAAATATTGCAAAAAGCGTGAACATTGATCTGCAAGTGATTACTGCGATCAGTCAAGTCGAATAGCTGTCTCAAAATCATTCTAAAAAACATGCTCAACGGCTCAAAGTCATGATTTTACGTACAAAGAATTAAATCTGTCTGTTTATTAAAAGTGGGTCAAAATCGAATCTAAAATAGTCTATTACATACAAACATACCTACAGGTGAATCTAATAAAGACGTGTTAGAAGCTGTGTTAAAATTAAAAAAATCAAAAACGATTGAATGTAACACGAAACAATAATTTGGTACTGGTAGGTATTTAATATTGAAATATTAGCGTAAATTATCTCCAAAATATCAACGTTTCAACGTTAATTCAAGCAAACGTTTAACAGAGCTTATTTTTAAACATCAATTAACAAAGATGGTCGTTTATACAGGGCCGATATCGCCGATAAGATAGTGATCTTAACAGGCGACCACCCTGGCGGCCATTTGCATAAAAATCTCACCCATGCGTTAATTGCCTTTGAATGTCTAGATGCGCCTTTATACAGCTAATTACCTATTTGAATATAATTGATATTGCTTTTGTTACTGTGATATAGGTGGAATTTAATTTGGTAGGAAAAAAATAGATATTTAAACCGTTTTTGTTACTTATTTTAAAGATTTTTTATAGGTAATGCTATACCTATCTTTGATTATCCCACAAACAACGAACCACAGTATTACCATATTTCCTACAGTATGGCGACGAATGTACTTGTGCAGAGAAACGGAGGGGAACTGGCGGGGGGTCGGGCGACGCGGGCCGCTTAATGCAATCACGCTGAGTTTGCATTAACTATCGCGAAAGGACGACACAGTCGTATTTTTTGTGTAATAATTTTATTATACATAGGTACTTACATATTCTATTATGGCGCGCAAAAACTGTTCCGTTTACGGATGTAAATCTACATTGAAATCCCAGAAGGAAACAATATTTCAGAAAGATTGTATTAATTGTATCTGTTGAATTAAAATCAAAGCTATGTATATGTTGTCCTCATTATTTTCTAATCAGATTGTACATCCCAATGCGAATGCATTACTTAGTTAAATGTTATAATATACAATTAAGAACATCCAAAAATAGTGTCCACGTAAATATTTAGCAGTGCAATATCTGTAATTATATATTTATGAACAAATAATTACATCAGATTTAATAATCGCAATTATTTTGAATGTACATATGAATAAATGATTTCATCATAATATTAATAATCACAATTGTTTTATTTCCCATTTGTTGCAACCCTAGCGTATTTTCGTGTGGCAGCGTAAGTACCTACGCTGGCGGCGGCATCGCGCGACATCAAAGGCGATTCCTTACTGTAGGAAATAATATTGTAATACTGTGCAACGAACGTTATCAATAGGCATGACGAAAGATTTTGAAATTCTCTTCCATAATGTGTGTATACGTTTACTATACAAGAAAAACCCTATATTTCGGTAATATACTTAAATTTAACGAAGATTAAAGCCATTTTTCAAAAAATATTTAATATCTGTGCCAAAACAGCTCGCAGGTGTCATGGCGTAGGCGTGACGTCAAACTTTGGTAAATACGTAATTATTTGTACGCATTGCGAAGAAAATTAAAAAAGTCTTTATTTAATATGTGTTATAGAAACGAATTACAAAGTTTATAAGTGGTGTGCAGTATTGCAGTGTGAATCCACATAAAAATAATGCTCAAAAATGTGTTAGTAATTATTTCAAGCGAAAAAATAATAAGAAATTATTGTATAAAGTTGGCGCGGAGAATCCCGAACCATGTATTCGTGAATTCGCAATTATATTTCTGTTCTGAGTCGATAAAGCATACGTGAAACAATAGAAAATAAATAAAAATGCGTATTCTCAACATATTCATAACAACAAAATACATCTGACGTGAGTTGTTTACTTATGCGTGACGTCACGCGTGTTTTAGTCAAAATGGCGAACTTCAGAATTTCAATGTTTTATTTTATTGATAATCTCATTAATCTTAATGTTTTTAAGATTTCTAAGTCGCTATATTTAATTTATTTATTATACATTTTCCCTTAAAAACACTAATACGATCATTTATGGATACTGTCGTCATGCCTATTTGTAAGGCCACTTTTTATGAAACATCTTTAGGCGCGTTGAGAGTAAAATTCAATACCGTCACGTCATGGAGTAAGGCGACGTATTTGGTCTCTTTGAATCTTGCCAAAGAAGTTTCACTTCTGACACTTGTGCTCGCCACGTGCTCTTTTTTAATAATATCTTACCATAGTATAATGATCTTACTCAGATACTTGTTTATCTATTTCTCTATAGGTACCTTAGGAACTGATATACCTATCAACACTGGAAGTATAGGTCGCGTCATGTAAAAAGAACGCTGACGGTTAAGCTGCGTATTAGCGATTTATTGGTCTATTTGGTGTTATGAGGTGGTATAAGAGTAACAAATATGTAGTTGCGAAGCCACGACTCGAGAGCCTACTTCAAAAATAAAATAAGCAGCAAATAACTTTCGTGCTAAACTAGATACATGCCAAAACACACCCCATCACTTCCATCCAGCGTTCTTTTTACATGATTCGCGTTATATACATATAGATATTAGGTAATTAGGTATTCAGGTATACCTATACAACTAGATTACCCAATGCCTGCTTGTGGCGACTGTGGTTTCTTGCACATATAGCATAATTACATATTATTATTATATATAATGGATGAGTTATTTGATTGTGGTTTCGTATACGCCATGTCGATTATCGATTATAGCATTATGATGTAACCTCATTGGTATTTTGGTTTGACTAGCGGAAGACGGCGGATTTGATTGCTCTAATAATAATTAATTATTAAAAAATTGCCAAAACATGTCTGTACCTATTCCTACCTATTGAACTGTGGCTTTGCTGCGCTGCGTAGGTAAGTATAATAATTAAATTAGTAGATAAGTAAGCAAAAAAAAACACATTTAGATAAGAGCATTGAAGCATGTTTATTGTTTAACTAGCTTTCCGCCTGCGGCTTCGCCCGCGTTTTCAAAAAAAAACCCGCATAGTTCCCGTTCCCGTGGGATTTCCGGGATAAAACCTAGCCTATGTCACTCAGAAATGATGTAGCTTTCCAACAGTGAAAGAATTTTTCAAATCTGCCAAGTAGTTTCGGAGCCTATTCAATTCATACAAACAAACAAACAAACAAAAAATCAAACCTTTCCTCTTTATAATATTTGTATAGATTTAATTTTAAAACAACATTGTTAATTTTGTAATAAAATGTCTCCACTTATTAATTCAGGGCTGTCACTATATTTTTTTTTGTTTTCACATAAACGTACAGAATATTTCTTGTGCTCCTAGGTTCTAAATAAATTCGTTTCTTAATTACAGCATAGGTATATTCTTAAACGTTCAATTTTAAAGATAAAAAGCATTTATTTATAAATATAGCATTTTCTTTCATTTCAGACTCAAACTCAAACATTTATTTATTCAATTAGACTTCTTTTAGAAGCACTTTCGAATCGTCATTACATATTTTTAACATTTACCACCGATTCGGAAAGCAGTATCTATGGAGATGAACCGGCAAGAAACTCCATAGTTGCTCTTACAATTACTGCTATGAGGAATATATTTCCAAGTACACACGCTTTAAAGTCGAGATTAAAAATATTTTTTAAATATAAACCTGTTTAGTTTTAATTTATTTACAAACGCTACAACGAAAAATATTTACATGAGCACCACTATTATACTAAAACTGCAACCAATTTAAATGTTAATTCCGCCAACCATATTTATTTTAATCACCACAAAACAATATCTATTTGCTTACACAGTTTATCAATCATGTCGAACACATCACGCCATAGATTATGGTTGTATCGATATCGATATAATGTATCGATATATCGATAGATATGACCGCATGTCAGAAGCCTGCGGTGGACGGGGTATCGACAAATGACTGCGTGCTATGGATTATTGTAATTAATACTTGCTGGTATAAAAAATCGGTCAAGCGCGAGTTGAAGTCTCAGTTTATAGTAAAATGATTAATCTTGTTGCCTATTTTTTATAGTTCAATAGATCCTCCATTCTATAATTTCATCGTTTAAAGTTGTTACTTAAAGCTAATTTCCATCTCAATATCAAATAGTCTTACGCCTTTAACGCTTAGATACCTACCATTTAAAAAAACTTACTAAACTAACGGCTGATTTTTCAATCCTTGGTTAAAACTTATTCGTCGAATAATGTATAAAACTACCATTTTAAAAACGCATTCTAATTGCCCGTATTTGACAGTTTACGAGACATTTTAATATTATCGTGTTATACTTTATTGGACGGATAAGTTTTATCCAAGCATTGAAACATCGGCCCTTAAACTATATTGTTGTAGACACTATTTTCTAAAAAACGATATTATACGCTTATAAAGCTTATTTTGTTCCAATAATCTTAACATCTTATAAGGGAACTTATACATTCTGCGAATAGCGCAAAATTTGTATAACTTCCCTATCATTTCACCCTCACAAGTATTCCATTTATCCCCTTAGAAGATCCGAAACATAATACCATCGGTAATTAGTCTCTTGGCAACGCTAACTCGATTCTATTTCACATTAGATCTAATTAATCGTCTCATTCCTAGTGAAGACAGGCATCTACAAATACGTGCATGTTTCATAAAAATGCCACTTCTCGAAATTATTTTAAATGACATATCTTTTAAGAAAAGTTTATAAACGTTAGATATTCTACTAATAGAAGGAAACATAATCCTTTAGATAACCGATGTGAATGCATTTAAATTAAAATTCATGATAGCATATTAATTTAACAACCAATTAACAACTGGTCTAATCAACGCCTTTGCTTGTATTCTGTGATCCGTGCTTTAAGTTACACAAACTATTTTCATAAACTTCAGAAGCATTAATTTAACAAGTGTTAAAATTAAATACTTAATAAAAAAACTCGTACGTGCCAGCCCTACGAAGCATAATCGACAATTAAAATGGCGCGTCATCATTTAGCGACACTCCACCGAGCGGGCAGGACGTGCGTTATCGTTCCATCGAGTGAATAGATCAATTACGTTTGGGCTCGAACGTGCTTGCTGTGAAAGAAACAATTGTTTGAGCCTGCTCAAATTGCTACTGAGAAGCTTTGTAATTAATGTATTTGATTTTTTTGAGGGTAGTTATTGTTTGGTTGTATTTGAAAATCTCTCAACTAAGCTTTAGAAAACTCGGTATAACATTCGTTTATAAATCGATCTACAATAATTTTTTCATTGATGTTAAGTTCCAGAAAACAATTGCGAAAAGGAAGGCTTACAGTCCATTAATCTCCAGTTAAGGAACCAATTTTGATTGACTTTTACCTAAAAAAATAATTGCAATAAACATCCTCATTCTACCCGTTGAGTTTTATTTGATAGTATTATATTTTATTAATATATTAAAAACTACGCAGTTGTTAAAAATGTAACATTCCTGTTACTGATCCATAAAGTATCTTTCAAACGATGTTCGCATCACACATGTCTCAAAATAATAACCAAAGTTGTCTGTATGTCATCTTGGAGATAATAATATTTCAATGTTCGTGTTTCTCTCAATAATTTATATTTTATCCGCGCTTATAATTTAAAACAGACGCGTATATTAACGAAATTCTAAGAAACATCAAAGAAAGCTAAAAAGCGAGCTGCAGTAGCGTGTCGTCCATCAAAACATTATCACTTCGAGCCGATGAAATCCCTATATGTGTTGCTTTATAATGTTATACGAAGAATCAGGTGAAGACATGGCATACAGACAGAAAGCTGTGTGTCTACAGATAGCTATGCTAATTCTTGGAAAACTTACTTTTTATATCTTTTGTATTGAATTAGATCCTCGAATCCGATATCTTGTTTTTAAGAATTGTATTTCTAGGACTACATAATATATTCCCTCTGTTTTAATTTATCACAATCTCATTAACAAAAATATGTATATCATGTTGTCATTGAAAAAATCAAATAAGACGAATTTGCGACTACTTTTGAAGGCATACAATTTGGCGTAAAACTATGCACCATAGATTACTGTGTATTTTTTTTTTCATAATTTAATATAGTTATTTATAGTTATAACCAATCTTACACGTACACAATAAGTATAAATGTACCAGCATGTCTTAAATTTTAGCTAGATCAACTTTCAAAGTAAAGTTCATACCTAGTTGGAAACATATCCTAAATCAATCGGGTAAAAACTCAAACTCAAACTCAAACATTCATTTATTCAATTAGACTACTATTTAGTAGCACTTTCGAATCGTCATTACATAAGTATTTTTAACATTTACCACCAAACATGAAGATACTTATGATTATATACTTTAGATTATCAGTTAAAAATATATCCATGTTCTATAACTGGACGACGGTCATTAGTATCGTTTAATCTGATCGCTATATTATCACAAATTCTTGTAAAGTCATTTTTCAGTCGTGTCGCCACCGTCACGTCGTCGTCGGTATAAATGTGATGTTCCGCGAAACACAAAGTTTATGTCACTATGTTGTATGGATTTTTGAAATAGGTCGTCAGGTTTAAAGAACTTTTGGGATGGATTCAATTTTGTCGTGTTTTGATTGCGTTTTACAAGTAGGTTTTAAAAGTTGGAGAATTTAGCGGAAAGATTGAATCGAAGATAATAAGGTGTACGGTGAACAAATATTAATGTTACGTGTAAGATTTGATGTTTTTTTTATTGGTTAGCAATCCTTTTAGAAGATAGTCGGAAATGTAATGTTGTTTCTGATAGTTTAAAAAATAGACACAGTACGCACGTAGGTTACATAAAAATATTAAAGAGATTAATTTTTATAAAACCATATGTAATAATTACTTCGTTAAATATCACAATTTTGTATTTAATGCCCTTAATATTTGATTATAGATCGTATGTTGCCAACAATTGCACAAAATAGAAAAAAATACATTTGTGCAAATGAAACAAATTCATAACGATCATACACGTTAGAAGCATCGTTTAAGCGCGAGGTAGCGAGGCTCGTCGTTATTGTAGAGGGAACAGAGGGCTCCAGAGGGTGATTAACCCCTAGGGTTGGCACTCGCTTATATTTTTACACACTTATTATTTATTTTATAGATAATCTTATTAAAGAAAGAATCTACTTTTGTTTTTATATATGTACCTACTTATATACTTCAGTTGAAGACTTGTTGACTTGACTTTGTTGAATATGTTTATTTTTATATGTATGTATATTACAATAGTAGATATAAATTTAGATAATTACCCACTAGGCTGTCCTTTTATGCAAACAAAAATTGAAAATGTTTACGTGAGTTTATGCGAAAATACATGTATGCATGTTTGCAAAACAATTGAATCTATCGCCTATACTCTATAGAATCTTAATTATAAGTTTTTAACAGGAATTTCAATACTAAAAAGTTACACTAAATTCATCAGTTGCGTTTTTTACCACCTTGTTATTACCAGCTTATGTTCAAGAATATTATTTTATTAAAACTCCGTTTTGGCAGCCCTACAATTAAATAATACATCACGATCCGCAAGACGCGGAGGGGAATCTCGGCTAATCCGTAGCGGCGGGAATTATAGCGATGTATCTTCTGAGATCATATTACTTGTGATAATTAATATATCGTATACTAGTTTGTGCGCCGGTTTTACGTGCTTTTGGAGATTTTAATTGACTGAAAAAGGAGGTTTTATGTTGCACTACATACCTATGTATTTTTTTTAATTGTGTACATTTAGAACGATGGCAGTATGTGTAGACATCAATTATTATTATTAACAGTATACATAGCGAAAATTGATTTGGTTCTCATAATTGGCAACAAGTATTTTTGTACCCGGTGAAAAATAATCCTGTGATCCAGTCTCCAGACTATAATCCTATTAGATAAGTGAGTCGTTAAATATATAATTACTAGTTGCGCTTCGCGGTTTTATCAGCGTGTCTCCCTTCCTGTTGTTCAGAGTAATGATATATAGCCTTCCTCGATAAATGGGCTATCTAACACCGAAAGAATATTTCAAATCGGACCAGTAGTTCCTGAGATTAGCGCGTTCAAACAAACAAACAAACTCTTCAGCTTTATAATATTAAGTACCTATTATAGATAACTGGATACACGCTGTATAATTTTATTCCTATCAAGTATCAACACTCTTCTTTCCTGCAGATGCCTTTTTCTTTCATACATATTCAATCAGTTGTGTATCGATCCTCGGAAACTATTTTTTTTAAGAAGTAGGAAAAGATGATTTTTTTATAAATAAAACTATGTAATCACGAGATACGGAAAAAGACACAAATAGTAATTAACGGTTGAATGCCCGCAATGCTGTGAAGTTAACATCTCTGTTACGAGCAGTTAACTTAAATGATGCCGTGACGAACGATGCCGGGGTAAATAGTTGTGTTGTTAAGGGTAAGTGTTAGCTATTGTTTAAATAACGTTTGTTTGGTACCTAATCGTCAATACTGTGGTATATGTGATTTCTTAGAAACTTAAATAGAACAATGTTATATAGGTATATTAACAATGTTATAGTTATATGCATTATACACAAGGGATAGAAAATCAATTTTAATTTGAATAAACGAACCTTAATTAAAAAAAAAGAAAGCAGAAACGGATTAAGAAGTAGTATTTACTTAAAAATTTGTAACTTTAACTGATTTTAATAGCAATAGCAATGTACAGAATAAAAAAAAATCACATTTTATGATTTTCTATTCGATTAATTTCTAAAAGGAATCTAAAAGGAAGGAAATTTCTTATCAAAATCCGCGTAAATTAGCTGGTTAAATATATTTCATGAATAAAATATGATATCAATAACACCTGTATGAACACTAAGGAATAACTTCCCCTTAACAGCCATTTTCTATCGCATTATTATTGTAAAGTACATTTTACTCTTTGATCTTTCCGTCAATCAAAACACAATCTTAATGCCTTACTCAATAGTCTATTTTCCTTTAAACAATAACTGTATGGTTTGTATCATTTCTATTTCCAATCAATTGGATTAGTTTGAAATTGTGCTCAAGTGCTTCGTCTTAAGGTTTATTTTCTGTTGCGTTTGGTGTCGAGTGTTTGTGACAGGAGGCATAATTGGCGCGAAATGGACTGAATGTGTAGTGATGTAGACGTAGATTTAGTGCTGGCTAGATGTGGCTTAATTATCGATAATAGCTTTTTGTGTGAGGATCACAGTATTACCATTATTTCCTACAGTAGTGCGACGAATGTACTTGTGCAGAGAAACGGAGGGGAACTGGCGGGGGTCGGGCGACGCGGGCCGCGTAAAGCAAACACGCTTAGTTAGCTTTACCTAGCGCGAAAGGATGACGCAGTCGTATTTTTTGTGTAATAATTTTATTATACATAGGTACTTACATATTCTATTATGGCGCGCACAAACTGTTCGGTTTACGGATGTAAATTTGAAATCATTGAAATCCCAGAAGGAAACAATATTTCAGAAAGATTGTATTAATTGTATCTGTTGAATTAAAATCAAAGCTATGTATAATGTATATATGTTGTCCTCATTATTTTCTAATCAGATTGTACATCCCAATGCGAATGCATTACTTAGTTAAATGTTATAATATACAATTAAGAACATCCAAAAATAAAGTGTCCACGTAAATAATATTTAGCAGTGCAATATCTGTAATTATATATTTATGAACAAATAATTACATCAGATTTAATAATCGCAATTATTTTGAATGTACATATGAATAAAGATTTCATCATAATATTAATAATCACAATTGTTTTATTTCCCATTTGTTGCAACCCTAGCGTATTTTCGTGTGGCAGCGTAAGTACCTACGCTGGCGGCGGCATCGCGCGACATCAAAGGCGATTCCTTACTGTAGGAAATAATGGTAATACTGTGGTGAGGATGCAAAATTGCTGAACATATTGTGATGGAGTTAAGATATTTTATTGTATTCGATTGATATAATTGACAGGTAACACATTGTATGATAGCAAGAAGATCCTTAACGAAACGATGGAAGGCAATTATAGTGCAACTTTAATATAACGTACCTCAATATAACGATTTCCTCGATTTAACAAATTTTTCGTAATCCCCTTGAATTGTCCATAAGATTCAATACAAAATATCCCTTTACATTACGAACATTTTTTGCGAACAACCTCTTTATAACGAATTTTTAACTATCAAGAAAAGTATAAATACCTCTAATTAACGAATTTCGTCAACCCAAAACCTTTATATAAAGTTCCAACCAATGTAATGATTCTTAATCTCATAGTATGTGATTCATGTCGCGACAGGTTTCGACATGCTTTTGCTCGTAAAACGATCATATTTTGTTTAATTTCAATTGGAAAGTAATGTGAACACTGCTGCTCGTTACTATTGTTAAAAATTCAAGTTGAAATGGATCAGAAACGTAAAAGACCTCTTTATAACGAATTTTAGACCAATCTAACCTCAACATACCGAACCTCAGTTCAACGAATTACTTGATATAACGAATATTTATTTGTTCCCTTCAGATTTGTTATATATCGAGGTTGCACTGTAGTAGGTAAGTTAAATATTAAGCATCAAAGAACAAAAAAAAACAATAAATAAGAGATTATCGTGTTTTGTAATTTTTTTATGGGAACCAATTTTTTTTTTACTTTATTATTACGATGAGGAGCAATGTATTTCTATTCCGTGACTTTATCTTAGCGTTTTGTTACGCGCTATTGTAAATTACAAGAAATCTATAAATACAACTTAGCTACGTTTATCTAACACGTTAAATGTTACATTATTTTACGACAAAGTAATAATAAATAATTAAGTGCATAACACCACTTTACAGCCACGCTCACAGTCACATCCAGTCACTTCACCTCATGCAGAGGTTACTAATCGCTAGACTTAGAACCACTGAATGCTTTGATTTAGTGAGAGAGCTCTGTGAAACAGAACGGAATGGTTTTCAACAGTGCCGTGTAAATACTCGGAATTGTAATATTAGTATGGATTACTAAAGTGGTCGCTAATACTTCGAATTCGAACAAAAAGTTAAGATTTTAAAGCTAGTATAAAATAGATTTTCTAGTTATTCTTGCTGCTTTAATTGCTAAAGGAAAGACTTCAATAGGAAACCAAACAATATTCTAGATTGAAAATTTTGACATGTGCCATTTGTACGGTTTGATGATTATGATTTATGATGGATTAATAAAGGCGCATCTACTAAACTGATTTGCGTGTTTACATAGGTGTTGAATGGTGATGAATGTTTTTATAAGGTTTTTAAAAAAGCACATTACATATTAATACTAGCTATCCTTGCCTACCAGAGATGCACACAAAATTTTATGAGAATCGATCTAGCCGCTTCGGAATAGTATACATACTTAATTTCAAACACACACGGAATTTTTTTTTATTACGATCTATTATATTGAATCTAATCACTTTTATGCCTCTTTCCTGACAATGTCCACAAAAATATTTGTTGAAAAAAAAATTTTTCTGAACTCGATTACTCTAACATCGATATGAAGACCACATTCATCCATTCTCACAAACCTTTGCATTTATAATGTTCTAGTAAAGATAACTTAAACAGTCCAAAATAAGTATACCGTTTATAAAGGGCCAATTAAACCCATTCTGTCGTTCATAAAAGCGGACATTATCGTGTTTGCATGCTGTCTCTGTCACTCGTTGATATAATGGTATTTCTGTTTCATTGTGAGAAGTGTATATTTACAAATTTAGGGATCGGAGGCGTTGTGGGCTGGATTGCGTTATCGATGTTGCGAATTTAATAGATTTTTTTTATTATAATAATTGTTAAAATAATTTATTCAATCACATTGTTATTATTAAAACTATAATATCCTAAATATATGCACACTAGTATTTACATGACATATCAAATTATATAATAATATATACTATGGAGCACATTAATTATTTCTGAAGTACTGTTATATTTTCTAAAAAAGTACATTTTAAATGTAGCGAGAAGCTTAGTTTTCTAAATTAAGTCTGTCATATTAGTACCTGTGTACATTGTACATATCCCACATGCGCGAATCAATAAAAATATTCAGAAACACTTTATAAATAAACTTTAACAAATAAATAATATCAACATTCCGTTAATTATTCCATCCATTCATTAATATCATAACCTTTTAAAGCAACTACAATAACATTAGCATAACTAATTTATCTCTGCCCAAGGAACACTCGAAGTAAATCACGTCTCATAAACACACCGAACTAATATCATTTATGAACCATTATGTCTGTTTACAGTTCGCTGCGGATATATCAATCTCAAATCGAGT
The DNA here is from genome assembly GCF_061535455.1 of Colias philodice. Lineage (NCBI taxonomy): Eukaryota > Metazoa > Arthropoda > Insecta > Lepidoptera > Pieridae > Colias > Colias philodice. The sequence goes on along the minus strand of NC_143105.1, from coordinate 9,553,460 downwards.
TCAAACTCTACTCAAAGATCGTAAAATAAACATCGACACTCTCACAACACTAGCGTTTAAAGTGCTGACAAATTTAAAAGTGCGATTATTAAAATATATGCCGAGCAAAATTGAACTGTAGCACTTTGATTTAAAGTTTAATGTTCAGTTGAAGTGTTCGCAATTATGTTGGTCGTGTTTTAAGTGGTCGATGAGTGCTTTAGTGATTTTATTTGATTGTTTATTTGTGTGATTTGTCCCCCTGCGCTGAGGGATTGGGAATTAAGAACCCGTATACGCACTGAGCGAATATCAACTTGATGTTTCGTGTTTAAAAGAAAATTGTTAACAATATCAATATTTGCACATAAAAGTTAGACAATGTACCTAATCATTCACCATGCGAATTAGTAATTATACTTTAGATATACATTATGTATTACTTCAAATTTTCTGGGTACTAAATTTGAGCAATAATTGTTTATAAAAAATCATGTCATTGCATTTTTCACTTACATTCTTGAAAATATTTGTATATGTTTATACCTATGTTTTAAATATGCAATGTTGAGTTAATTTCTTTTTTTCCGTAAACCTCTATCATTGCAAATCTCTTGTCTGTTATAACTAAGATATAAATTTAACAGGATATCACGGGGATATCTCTCGCACAGTGAGTACCACAATTATCGAACCATCAACAAACGCGAAGGTTAATTCGAAATGAAATGTTTGAGTTACGACATCGGACGCTTTTAATTTTATGTCTCACTCGATCGATATGCGCCTTAATTAATTGATAATTTTGTTAGCTGGAGGGAAATGCATTGTTTTATTTCACAAAATTTATATTAAAATACATGATGTTCGTCTTTGTATTGCTCGAAATTTGTGCGTTGTGCGATGTATAATGGATGAATTTTGTTTCTTTATATTTAGTTGTAAAAATCTAGACTTAAAAAATTCAAATACCTACAATATGTGCAAAGAAGTTATTTTTGAATTTTCAATACTCAATAAAAATCGGAATTATCCTCCATCATATAAATCACTGTTTAAGTAGGTACAAGCACCAACGGACTTACATCAAAAGGCAATGTTCACAAACTTTCAAAATTCAAACCATAAATTTAAGTAGAAATTTCACCTATAAATACCTCTCAACTAACCAAACTAAACGCATAACTAACAAAATCAAAAACATTCAAATTCCCTCTGATCATTGTGTAAATAAAGCGATTATCCCGACATCATAAAAAAGGTAGTCACCCACGGAATTATTACAGTTAAATAAATAGCCGACTTCAAAGGAAGTTGTCTTTACAAATGCCATTCATCCGTTTTATAATCCATCGCAGTCGTTAATAAGAGCTATTAAAATTGTCATCATTATTTCTGAGGATTAAATATAAAGATATACGCGGCGGCCATAAAAAGGTATATTTCTTAATCCGTCAAACAACATTGGGAGGTAAGAACTTAATTTTGTCCGCGCACCGCGTGGGGATGCGGTGACCAAGCTTTTAGATTATGATGGACGGATGGGACTGTCATAATGTTTTATTGGTCTTATTGGTATTGGGTGGTACACAATATTATCTTTAGAACATAGGCTACTTTATAAGATTAATAAACTTAAATTAGTATATGTAATACATAGGTAACCTGTTATTACGATTAAAGGCATATTGTGGTTTTCACAAGAAAAACTTATGAATATATTTCTAAATTAGCAGTTATTTTAATAATATTTGATGGCAGGCATAAATATGATAAAAACATGTCATTCCTAAACAAATCCTATGTCCTTACAAAAAATCAAAACAACCATTCACCATCCAAATCCACCTACAAAAAAGAGAAAAACAGTTAAGCCATCTTTTAAACGGTCTCTATCCCACATTTTACAAAGTAAATCAAAACGAAATACCAAAGCCGGCTTCCTAAAATTAAAACGTTATTTTTTGTCTCCTCCCTCCCTCGGGCCACACCGCACCCCCGCACCCTGATTTAAATTAATTATGTTTAGCTAATGGGCGAATATTACAGCTTATTTTCGGTAAATTTTTCCGGTTTATTGTTTGTTTTTGATTGTAGAGTGAGAATAATTGAATCGTTTTAGATGCGTTTTATTTAATTGATGAAGTGGAAATGATGGTGCATGATGCATGTTAAAAATAATTGATTTTTAACATGTTAATAAAAATCATGTGAATGAATTATAAAAAAGTTATTACAATTTAATGATACACCTAGGTAAGGTTCCAGCGAAGTATGTATTTAAGTTACGGTAATTTCATTAAACTTATTCACAGCGTATTATTATCATCGCATAAAAATATTCTTAACATACTACGCTCCATAAAACCTAACATTTAAATTCAATTTAAAATTCCTCCCAACTTCAACGTTAAATATCAGCGCTCAAACATGCTAGACACAATAAAATGGCTGCATTTAAATAAATACAATAAAAAACACTGTTTTCTTTGCTAATGAGTCGGAGTGTTTGATGCGCCGCTGTCGCCGCCCGAGCCGCCGTCCATCCATCAAAATTTAATAGTAAAACAGGGAGGTATTTGGAGCTCTGGGGGCTTTGGGGCCCCGGTATGATAAGTCTTTGTTACAGTTACCAAACGTGTAACCTAGCAATTGTTTTGGAGTGTGAAAATATTATTAAATTTTAATTATTTAAAGTTGTTTTATAGTTGTATTGTAATGTTTGTATTTATTACTATATACGGGCGCTAATGTAGTAAAATGTTATACCTATACCTGAATAATATTATCTTTGATTATACGTTAAACATAGTCGTACTGGCTAATTTTAACACGATTAAAAATATTATGTTATGAATCAAATGAATCGGAGATAAAAATATTTCTCAAAATAATATCACTCAATTAACAGGTTATAACATTATAATTTTTAAGATATAATTAGACCTGTTCAATTCAATAGTAACTTGTTTAATATGTTAATACAGAAATACTGTCGCACGGTACGTGCTAAAAAAGATAATTACATAATTTCATTATAATATGTCCACATGTCACATTATAGAGGCCCCAATCATTTACAACACCAGGGCCCCATCTAATGTTACATCGCGGGGCCCCAATTAAAGTTTCCAAAGCGTCTAATATTAATTTAAATACCTTATTGATTGTAATCGGAGTCAGATTTGATGAGCCACCCGACTGATTGATTTATTCGAGGTGGATTTATGTTTAAGAGCCCATTAAGTGTGCCACCGCACATTAGCTCAGGTATTTATGATTCGGATGCTATAGACTAGTGATGCAACCCGGTTTTGTTTGCGTTTTCTAACGTGGTTGAAACATTTTAATCATTGATGATTCGAATGTTTTGGAGCTTTTTAACAAGCTTTTAAGCTTAACATTAGCTGGATGTTTGTAAGTTTGTGTAAGCGAGTTCTTAAGACTCAATTTTGATCTACTAAGAGTAAATAAAAGAGATAACTAAGAGTAAATCCACCAAAATATTTTTTCCAATTAAGTAAAAAAAAAACGTTTTGTGAATTCTATATTTTCTATTTATTAATTTAATTTATGATTATTTTTTTATATTTGCATTTATCCGGAATAACTGTCTGTCTCAAGAAGCTTATATCTAATACACTGGAGATTTCAGTATGAACATTAAATTGTAACAAGAAAATATTACCTTGAATGACGCCAGTATGTTTTTTTATCCCTTTCACACCTGACTTGGCAAGTGGGTGTGAAAGGGACAAAAAACATACAGGCGTCATTCAAGGCCATATTTTCTTGTTACAAGTTAATGTTCATACTGAAATCTCCAGTGTATTATAATATATATAAGCTTCTTGGTCTGTCTTCTTCAACGAAGCTTCGAAACAGCATAATCGACTTGACACTGACAGTTAACTAATGTCTTATTGAGTCACGATTAATTTTGAAGTTGTGCGTGCACGAGAATAAAATAATTAAATAAACTCCTTTTTAATTAACCTTCATTTTCTAAATATCAAAGCTTGAATTGTAACGCAAATAAAATTATATTTAAGTCGATTCAAAAATAGACATGATATTATAATGTTTCTTAGAAGTGTTTCAATTTCCATACTGCTTGTTGATATACATCTCTATCAAAATATAGACGTAATTTTTTAAAATAAACTGTACACAGTGAACGTAAAGACCAAAATTATGTTTGATTTAAATCCTTCAAGGCGTTGAAGCCAAATATCCGTTGCCTGGCAACCCTGAAAGCTCAGTCATATTTATATAACGCTTTTCGAAATTAAAACTTATTACCTAGATTCAAAGTCGAATTTCGCATGACATGTAATAAGTGAAAATAAGCAGTATCTATTTATATTTGATGGAACACATATCGAATTATTTTAAGCTGTTTTATGATTTATATCATTGTAATAACATATAAAATTGCTTGTCACAAATTTTGTTCGTGTTTTGTTCGTATGATATTCAAATGTCACAAATGAATAATAACACTAATTGCACAATTTGAGAATAATTTGGACTAAGTATAATTAATTTTAAAAGCTGTTCCTATTCTATAATTAAATAGTTAATATTTTTAGGTTTTTGTCTGTTTATATCATAGTAATACACCTGAACAAGTTTAACATATTTAGTTTCGTATATAACATAAAAATAGATTCATAAACGAATTCTAAAACACAATAAACTATCAACTAAATAAATAACTTTGTCATATGGTTAAAGAAACAATTTTTTAATCAACGAGAAGCTGGGATTCACAGTGGGGGGTCAACAAAAACTTAACAAGCCATAAATTAATGGGCCCTTAGTCATTAAGCAATAATGATGGATTCGCCTTAAGTTATAATAATTAAAGTAGACTTAACCCAATTAAATAATATCTATTAATAAACGGAATGTTAAATATTTCAATGAATTAACTACCTTATATTATCTATAAATAAAAAGGATTAATGGCAATAATATATTATATACCTTTACGCGTAAAATTTTGAAACACTGCACTGTGATAAGTGATCATTAAAAATCGCGGTATGACAAAGAAATAGTAACATATTAATATGCAGAATGCATGTTCATAGTCATTATTTTGAATTGTATTCCATAAGATTTCATTGAAAGTTTAATCGCAATCAGGACAGCTATTCGCAATCATTACACATCCCAACCTCCACATAGTTAACAATACAAAAAGCATAGAACAATATATAATTTTTTGCACACAATCATTTCCTGGAGACACCCCATCCCTTCCAAATTTGTGACATCGTTAAGTCGTAATTGACTCCCAAATTGAGAGCAAACACGCATCCCTTGTTGCGAAGGGGACTTATTTTAGTATTATTTCACACTTGCAACGTTTTATAACGTAAATTGTGTGCATTGTCTGGATAAAATAATATTCGACACTGTTTCTATACCTACCACTTGGAGGTTCTTTAATCGAGAAATTAACAAAGACTGTAGAAAAAATATAGGTCTCTGAATTTACAATGGATTCATTTTCAAATTAAAACATTTATTTATTCGGTAAGACTTCATCTAGAAGCACTTTTGAGTCGTCATAACATAAATTTACCATTTGCCACTAAATAATATCTTATTTGAGGTAATTTAAATTGAAGACAAGAATAGGTTAGTTAAACATTGCTACAAATACAAAAGTATCTATCAATAATCCATGATTCATGAAAAACGTCCAAATAATCCATATTTATAATCATTTGATCAAAAAATTGCACGTACTCATTGTATATCTTCTAACACATTCTAGCACCGATCAACCGTAACACAATCCGCTAAGAATGTCCAAAGCGTTTAAACCATATTGTCCCGTGACTGTTCTCTAATTAGTGCCAGATGGGCCCCGTCGCGGGGGACGCCACCTTGGTGATAGTATAATTATCTCTGGAGACCAGCTTAAGGTATGGGAGACAGCGGGCAATGAAATAGTATAGAGATTGTAAGGATAGATGTATGGTGTAGAAGGTAGCGTTGGATATGGAGCAGGATTGTAAGGGAAAAATTCTTCTGAAAATAGCAAAGTTCGTTCTTTAAGCGTAGTAGTATGTGTAGTTGGTAAATAGACTATCATTCGTATTTTGCCTTTGAGTTTTGTGTTTTGCGACACAATGTTTGTCAATTAAGAAACATCTACGCACATAAATTAGGTCATTCAGGAAGCTATATTGCTTGCTTTTAGCTGTCTATTTGTGTAAGTATTTTCAAAATCGATTATAAATCATTAGCTCTGTATAATCGACCGCCTCCTCGGTACAGTGGTTGACACGTGAGCGTAGAACCGAGGGGTCCTGGGTTCGATTCCCGGTGGAGACGAAAAAAAAAAGTCTCGGTCTGGCAGGACACAGAAGGCTGATCACCTACTTGTCCCTAAAGAAAAAATCGATCAGTGAAACAGATGTATGAATAATGCATCTGCCCCCTACCCCACTACGGGGACACGGGACTTCACTTACACTTCTGTATAATATGACTGAATAAATCGCGTCCGCTCACAACTTGCGACTAAAGAAGCTTTTAATTTGGTTAGATTTCTAAGAACGGCAGCGAGGTGACGAACCATTAAGTAATTAGTGGGCGTTTGTTCGCTCTCCTGCTGATGGATACGCGGCTCGTTATCACTTATTTATAATTCATCTATTAATTGTGTACGAGCTTGAGTGAGAGATTTGTAGATGTTTAAGCGCGGAAAGAAATTTCAGGACAATCTTTTTTTGTCATCAATGTGATATTTTGTTTGCGTTGTAGGTTTTGTTTGACATTTTTGTTGAGTTAATTTTGCAGTCAGTTTAGCTAGGTAATTAAAATTTCTATGTAAGAAAAGGATGCATTCAATAATATTGTCGAAATATTTTAAGTAACATCATAGTTTCCGTGATCACTTCGCCTTGCATTTTTGTTACCGTTCGAAGTCATAGTGTACTTATTATCTTCTGCCATTAATTAAAAAAAATCCTCACCTGTGTTTCCGTAACATTAAGCAGCTTCGCCATATCAGCCCTTTCCCCTGACGACAGATACTTCTTGACTTCAAACAGCTTCTCCAGTTCGAAGATCTGCCTCCCGGTGAAGGTGGTCCTGGCCTTCTTCCGCCTGCCAGCACTGGTGTCCTCCCCCTCCTCGCTGGTCATGGAACCTTCTCCACCAAGAGGCGATCTGACGTCGTCTGTTGACTTCTTCCGTTTTATCAGCTTTGCCTCTGTAAAAAGGGTTGGTTGTAAGTTGTTTTAATTTTAGTGGTTGTGAATGAGAAGTAATTTTTTTGCGAAAAATAGGACGTCTATTTGCAGATAATTCAGAAACATTAATTTAACCTAGCAGTAGGTACAACATACACAAAATCAATAATGAACTTGTCTGTACGTAATCTTTAAATTTTGTTAAAATAAAATATTATTGTCCGTTATCAAAAAGCTCCAAAATATTTAAACACGTCTTCTTGCGAAAAAGAATTGTTGAAGGGTTGATAGAAATAATAATTTATAAGCCAATAACTTCAATAAAAACCGAGACTAACGGAAATTGCAGTAATATATCATAAGGTAGCAAGAATGAAGAATTCACCTACATTAGTCATAACTCCGCAAGCGTGGGAAACACTAATTGATGATCTATAAAATAATGTAGACGTAAAATAAATTAATTAATCTTGCGAATGCCTCTGAACGGCAATGACCACCTTCCAATATAAACTGGTTGTGGTATAAAAAACCATGAAAAATATTCTATTGTTTTGTTATATCTATACTAATTATACTAATTTTATAAAGCTGAAGAGTTTGTTTGTTTGAACGCGCTAATCTCAGGAAGTACTGGTCTGATATAAAAAAATTCTTTCATTGTTAGATAGCCATTTATCGAGGAAGGCTCCGCGGAGCACAGACTAGTTTAGAAATAAAAAATATTGAATTTCCCAAAGTCGCTCTAGTTTTCAGCTTCAGCTCTAACTACTGAACAATACAATGAATTTGTTACATAATTTAACCTTTACTAACATTTAAGTAGGTATGTAATAGGTTACTTCGAACAGATAAACCTAATCATTCCTCTTAGTTCTAAATCATACATTCTAATAAAAGAAACTTATTTAATCTCAGTACAGACGATTATTGGCTACACCGCTCATTAAGTGCGTGATATATTCGACAAAATAGCTGTTATGACTGTCCTAATGGTTCTGGCTATAATAAATCAGCTGAAAGCTTCCTGCTAAATGTGTCTGCATGTTTGATACTTGGTTACTCGGAAACAAAAAATAACCAAAGTTAATTGAAAAGTGTTAAGTTATCTTTGTGACGAGCACATGAAGGTCATTTTTGTACAAACCAAGGATTGGGAATCGAAACCTCAAATAATTGGCAAAAAGTTAAGGGAATAAATCGCGTCTAAAATCCGTTAAAATCTTAAATTTCTAAAATGTATAATAAAAAAAATTAAAAGTTATAATATGTACTTGCGTAAAATCGAACATAAGAAAATACTAAAAAGTTAAGCTATCTATTTATTTTTGACGATGACAAATAAAACATTTAATATCTGTTACTACAGTTTGGAGATTAGATATCAGTATTACCCGATTCTGCGAATAATAAAAACAATCCAATTTACAATGAAGATTCCAAGAATAAGCAATCCATAATTTATGTAATAATACTAATAGATAACTATTAGATATAAAGTTGATACGAATCTAATAATATTGCTGTGGATATAATCACTATTTATATAAATAGTATAAAACAAAGTCGCTTTCTCTGTCCCTAAATATCCCAATGTATTTTGATGCGGTTTTTTAATAGATCGAGTGATACTCGAGGAAGGTTTTAGTATATAATTTATAAGGTTTTAGACAAAGCGGGCGAAGCCGTGGGCGGAAAGCTAGTAATATTATAATCCGATCTTTACTGGATATGAAGAATTTTTTCTCTTAATTTAATTAATTATAATAATAATTAGCTGAATCACATTAAAGCTTAAACACAACAATAGAACCACTCAAAGAAATATACAAATATAAAAAACAATCTTCAAATCGACTAACTACGATCTCCATTATTAAACAATTCAACAGATCAAAGCGCAAGTGTATACGCAAACGTTTAAAATAGCTGTAATTAACATCTATAAACAGGCGATAAATCGCGCCACAAGTTGCTGTGTGTTGCCGATCGCCCTTTCTGCCGGCAATTAAAATATTTGGCCGGTGGACAAGTATGCATCCCCTTTAAATTTGATATATCGTGGACTGATATAGTCCTAATGTTCATTCATACTTCGATGTTTATTTTTAACTAGCTATCGCCTGTGGCAGTGTCTGTAATTCTGTACATTTCGATATTATCTAAAGTCATTCGAATTAATAATATTATGAACTAAAAGCTTAGATTTATCAATAAATTAGGGATGTACGATACCGATACCGATACCGATATATCGGCCGACATAATCGGCAAGCCGATATATCGGTATCGTCGATTATAAAACAACCGATACCGATATCAAACAATTCAAAAAACCGCGCCCAATGCGGGACGATGCGGGAGGCCGCCCGCGCGTGCGCACTTTGTTTTTTGAAAAAAAAAACTCTACCAATAGTAAACTTTTATTAGGAACTGATTGTATGTGTATAACTTAAAGTTTAACTGACTGTAAAATAATAATACTAAAATAAATGGCTTTCTTGTTTTTTGATTTGGCATTGTTATTTAAAAGAATACGATTTACAGTTGAGTCTCTGTTAAAATATGTTGGTAACTTTTATGCATAATTCACTATTTATTTTTCTAACAAGCCTTCGATATCGGTATCCCCGATATTTGATTACAAATATCGGTATCGGTATCGTATCGGCAAAATCATGTATCGTTACATCCCTACTTTTTTCCATATTCCACAGCATATACATATAAAGTACTAACAAAAGAAACGCAATCAGCACATAAAAGATAATTAAAGCCGATCGTATTGCCAACAATGGTAATACAATGATCGCGACTGCAGGCGCTACGTGAGAAAGTGCCGTGTGATGATACCTGTGTGGTGATGGTGATGAGCGACACGATTTAATATGCTTTATGTATACCTAACGTGTAAGAAATTATACCTTTTTAGGGTTCCGTAGCCAAAATGGCAAAAACGGAACCCTTATAGTTTCGTCATGTCCGTCTGTCCGTCTGTCCGTCTGTCCGTCTGTCACAGCCGATTTACTCGGAAACTATAAGTACTACAGTGATGAAATTTGATGGGAATATGTGTTGTATGAACCGCTACAAAAATATGACACTAAATAGTAAAAAAAAGAATTGGGGGTGGGGCCCCCCATACATGTAACTGAGGGATGAAATTTTTTTTTTCGATGTACATACCCGTGTGGGGTATCAATGGAAAGGTCTTTTAAAATGATATAAAGTTTTCTAAAAAACATTTTTCTTAAAGTGAACGGTTTTTGAGATATCAGCTCTCAAAGTCGTAAAAAGTATGTCCCCCCCCCTCTATTTTTATAACTACGGGGTATAAAATTCTAAAAAAAATAGAGGTGATGCATGCTAATTAACTCTTTCAACGATTTTTGGTTTGATCAAAGTATCTCTTATAGTTTTTGAGATAGGTTGATTTAACTGTAATTTATTATATTTGCTGCTACGGAACCCTTTGTGCGCGAGCCCGACTCGCACTTGGCCGGTTTTATTTAATCCGTTCAGTGGTCACCACCGCCCATAAACACTTGTCACGCTAATGTTTTACAAGTGCTAATTTGGAAAAGGCATTGATTTATTTAGAGGACATTTCGTTGCATAAACTTTTCTCCTGTCCGTGAAAACGAACACCTCGTTCTTTAAACATTTATAAAGATGGATCTTTATAACAGTTTTAAGAACGTAATTACGCAATTTTCACACATATTATAATATTAAGCCCGCAAAACGCTCATCTATACACACAAATTCGCTCACAAAATCGCTAATCGCTCCACCTATGTCCACACCACTAAAAACGCTTACGCTGCTTATTCGAGAATCACGCGGGACTAGATATTAATTACATTTCTCGGAATATGACGCGCTACACTCTACACATTGTTCTGTACGAGTACTGAGTGTTTAGGTACGTACCGTACGTACTGTACGGTTTTTGTGTGCGGTTTAATTGTTTTCGTAATGCGTTGTGATATCTGTATGATAGTATGTTTTTTTCTTTTAGTACAGTCGCATAAACGTAGTTTTTACTTTTTAGTCTGCGAGGTGTTTTTCGCGCTATTTAGTAAAATTATGTAAAAATTGAAAGGACTTCTTTACGCCAAGTTATTATTCTTTCAAAAACTTTACAATACAATTTGTATGATTATTAAATGATTAGTTCATCCTTATCTTTCAAAATAGATAGAATACAGTACCTTTAATAGTACAGTATTTTTTTTAATAAAACTGTTCTCTCCATATTATTTTTGTTGAACTCGAACAATAACTATAATAGCATCCACTTAGTTTAAACACATTTTTTTAATGAAAAAACTACACAAGCCACAACACAAAATTCCAGAAAGTTCGATCCCTAAAGACATCAAATGAAAAAAAGATAACATATTTAATATTTTTCTGAAAAAAGCTTGAAAAAAGTGACCTTTCTTCACGGAAGCTACATATCCTTCCAGCTGGGATCCATCCAAACGCAATTTATTTTGTTTGTCTTCCACCACATCTTTATTGGCGTTTCGAGTGACCGTTAAAACACTGTTTTGTTAATTCGCTAGGCTTCCAATAAAGTTTTATGTGCTTTTTTAAGTGACGCGCCGTTTCGGTTTGCGTGTTTCCTGTTTTTAAGTTTGTCTGTTTGAGTGTTATCACTTGATTATGTTGAATAACTAAAAAAATTGTATGTAATTAAAAAATGTTTTTTTCGATATTCGAAATTTGACACTTACTTTTTTTTCGATGATGGCAATGACCGAAAAATTATGCCAGTATCAAGTTAAAGCTTTACTTATTTTTGTACAACAGTATAAAATTAAACTATTTAAATTATATTATGGTATAAAAAATCTGAACCTGAGGAAAAAACTAATCGCAATTCGCGACCCACAAAGAAATTCGATCAATGAAACGAATCCATCCCCATTACATACCACCATCATACCACAGATGATATAACACTATAGATACGGCACACAATCCAAATCAACACAAGAATAAACGCTAAAAAAACGAATAAAAGTCCCAAATAACACTAATCAATAACTCAAGTTTTACAGCTAATGGTTAAACAATACTACGAATAAAAGAATTGCACCAGCAAAGCAGTTTATTTGACATCAAAGAGAAACACACTTAATTTATAACACTATTAAGTGTAAAGAAAATAATTGATCGATGCTATTATAGAATTGAAGATATTTGCTGAAACAAAGCAAGTTAACGGGTTTAAAACGGGGTTAATTCCATTTATTATTATTTTATTTAGTACCATCCTAATGAATTTTTATCTAAGTAATAATGGCCAGTATTTATATTAATAATTTCCCATAAATAGATACAACCTTATTAATTAGATACTAGCTTCCGCCCGCGGCTACGCCCGCGTGGTGTTTTGATAAAAGGTAGCCTATGTTCTTTCTCAGGGTCTAAAGATTGTCTGTGCCAAAATCGGTTGAGAGGTTTAAGCGGGAAAGCGTAACAGACAGACAGACAGACAGAGTTACTTTTGCATTTATATTATTAGTAGGGATTTTATTTTTATTCTCATAGGTATTTATATAATTAAATTATACCTACAATTTATAGATACATCATCGATTATTATTATTTACTAGCTTTCCACCCGCGGCATAGCCCGCGCAGTCAAAGAAAAACCCGCATAGTTCCCGTTCCCATGGGATTTCCGGAATAAAACCTATCCTATGTCCCGGGGTAAAAAGTAGCCTATGTCCTTTCTCGGGTATCAAAATATCTCTATACCAAATTTCATGCAAATTGGTTCAGTAGTTAAGGCGTGATTGAGTAACAGACAGACAGACAGAGTCACTTTCGCATTTATAATATTAGTAGGGATTAAATAATTTATTATATAATGCAATAATAAATAAGTTATTACACAGAATATATCGCTCTGTTTTAAAGAAGGACAAACCAACAAACTTGGCTATCATTAGTATAGATTACGCAAGTTAATCTCTTCATAATTTACCCCTATACAAGGGTAAAATAATTTTAACCCTTCCTAACAAAGGACAAAGCCAAGACAATCATTAATTAACCGTATAAGCCGATTTCCTTAAGTAACTATCCGGAATGTTAAGTGCTATCATTTATGGCGCAGCCGTACCTACTGTATAAAGGCTAATTGTTTATTAATTGCATCGTTTATAGAGTACATTCTCAATTGATATCTATGCTTCGTTTATAGTATAATAGTATAATTGCAAAAATGTACTTACAATTGAGTTTTTATGCAATATTATTTTAATACAGATGATGATTAAAATATCTTTCCCCTATATTGTATTTTAAATTACTCATTAATTAGCTTAACGCAAAAATTTAAACACTTAACATTTTTGAACTTTTTTTTATTTCTCAATTACTTAAAGGTACTTATTAAATAATTCACGCCTCACTTAAAAAAAAAGCTTATGTATTATCACGTTGCAGACAACAAAACATACAATCAAACCATGCCCTCTTTTTCGCAATCGGTATAAGAATAGTCTAGATATTTATAGCTAAAACAGTGCACTTATTCGCTGCTAATCTAGGCTAGTGATTTATCTAAGTACTGTCGAGTGGAGAAGATTAAAGCGATCGGAGGAAGCGAGCTTAAGTGTCCGCAAATATACACTTTTGGATGTGGTTGTACGCTGAGAGGCTAGAAATCTATAAGCTAACTACTAGTATTTACGTAGTAAGTACTAGCTTTCCGCCCGCGGCTTCGCCCGCGTTTTCAAGAAAAAATTAGCATAGTTCCCGTTCCCGTGGGATTTCCGGGATAAAACCTATCCTTTGTGTTAATCCAAGTTACCCTCTATATGTGTGGTAAATTTCATTGTAATCGGTTCAGTAGTATTTGCGTGAAAGAGTAACAAACATACACACACACATCCATCCTCACAAACTTTCGCATTTATAATACCTATTAGTCGGATAGTAGGATAGTAGGATACTGGATATTAGTAGGATAGGATAGGATAGGATAGTAGGATTTAGTAATCTGTGCTAGTATAGGTAGTATTTTACTGTCTGTGACTAATAGAAGCTGCTAGTATACCTACATACAAGTGGTTTTTGTCGTAAAAACTTTCAGTGTTATGTATAAAATGATTGATTTCAGTAGTATTTTTTACACGACTTATATTTCGTTGCTCCTTGAATGAATTTATATTTATTGATTATTTGCATTGTTATTGTAATATTTAATTAAATAAACATAATATATCCCCGCTCGTTCATAAGCAATCTAAAGCACCATATTCACATTAGCACTAACATCTCGATCGAAAATCAAAACAACAAAGAGAATGCAGGATTTGAGTGGCTCAATTCAGCGCCATTTTATTATTTTACATTTTCGACACATGCTGATATGTTTTATCTAGAATATAACAAAACAGTCTATAACGAGATTTATTTTAAATATAGTTACCTAGGTACCACAACTCCAAGTATGAATAGGTATGGTTGTTTTTATTATTCCATCCTTCCAGATTATGATACTTACATTTTTATAAAGAATAAAAACTAGCAGCTAACCCCGTATTTATCTGGAATCTTTTCAAAAATATAACCAATTAAATAACTAGGTAACGATTACTACCTACCTACCTATACCTATAAAAGTTTGGTATATAAAGAATTTTACATGACATGTACATAAAATACATCTACAATGACATTAAACGAAAATTAAGTACGTTTAAGTGAGTGTTACCAGCCATAAAAGAGTAATTCCCTAGTGTGGACGTATTAATTGACTGTAGCATTTACAAATCGAACGGCCGTTATAGGGATGGCAACACTAGGAAATGTGCAATTTTGTAAAACATTTATTTACCAAATACATTCTCTTAATTATATTATCCTACTTTTTAATATAATTCACAATTTTAAACAAAATTAATATATTGAGTCATCACTCATCAATTATTATATTTATTTCCAAGTCTAATTCTAAGAAACTTTAAATTTAAAAATATCACTAGATAACTGTACCAATGACAAAACTAATTATTCACGTCCAATCGAAGACAGCCTGAATACATCAACGTTTCAAATATCCCCTACAATTGACGCGTTAACACCACAGACTTACAATAATCCACCTATACATATTATATTATCTTTATTAGCAACATTAATATTTAAAAATAAATTGGCAACCCCGACGACGGACGCAGCTGCATCGCTTGATAGCTTATTGCTCGGACATTCGAATTCCAAATTACAAATTCATATTCTACTATGTAAACTCGACGACCAGAACCGTAGTTCAAAGTAATAAAGTCGAAAATTGATTAGCAGACATTTCGCGCGCTTCCATAAAGCTTGCAATACACGGATCTCGATTAAAACGCCACAATAAATGCAAGCCAAAGACTTGAGATTAGAATGGAGCTATTTTCGCCATGTAATAATTTGCTGGTCGTGTGCACTTTATCTCCTTGGAATAGAGGTTATTTTTGTTTGTTCTGTGTTTGTTTTAGAATCATGGTTCGAATATTGATTGTAAAAGTACTAATGGAACGATTTAAGCTGAAGACATACGACATTTGCTTGGCACTTTATATAGAGTCTGTAAATAGCTAAGTACTTATTGTGTCGTATATATTATGATAGTTTAATTTAACAGCAGTGTTTTATTTGAGTGATGACGTACGGAAAGCAGTCTGGATGCATTTAGAAGATTAATTTTCGCGCCAAAGAATTATAACCTAAATAGGTAAGTCCATATTATTACTTATGTAATAAAATTGTTGTTTAATTGTTTAAAAATTTTGGAATTTGTACTTATTTCTTTCTTTTATTTCCAGTTTTAGAGTGTTTTAGATGTTAACGTTTCAGTAATTAATTCGTAAAAATTAGTAACATTTTTAGTACCTAGTAACAAAATTAGTTGGTAGTTACGAAACGATAAATTTTTTATGTTCAACTTATAAAGGTATAACACCAACAAAATAATCAAACCATTCACAGTAATTTTTACTATAAACATTTAATTTGTCCATCTAAAGTTAGCCGACGCTAATAAATGGTCAAAAAATAATTCGGTTACAACCAAAACCGAAATATATTTCAATATGAAAAATAATTTAAAGCATAATTGCATTCAATAAAGCTAATTGCGGCGCATAAACGAACAAAAGCGTTGCATTTAACGACTTTAATACACGACTAAAAATATAAACACCAAGCACTGACCACTTTCCACTAATTGACTTTGATTTACAACTTGGCCGGTTTATAGTGCACTCAGCGCAAAACGACGTAACTCGCATGTTATGATATTGGACATTAAACTTTATAATATATAAGATTAAAGGTACAAATTAGTATGTCGGTATAGTTGTGAGTGAATGATGGTCGCGTAATCATAAATCATAACACGTGGTTTTCAAAACTGGACCATAATCGATTTTAATAGAGTGCAATTTGAAATGTACGTCCAGATACTAAAGGTTATATTTTATGTAACCTCCCCGCCAAAGTTCGTGGAAGCACTTGTTTATTTGTCAATGTGTGTGGGATTCAGCTACCGTCGATAAAATACCTCGCGATATTGGATCCTCAAATT
Source organism: Colias philodice (assembly GCF_061535455.1). Classification (NCBI taxonomy): domain Eukaryota; kingdom Metazoa; phylum Arthropoda; class Insecta; order Lepidoptera; family Pieridae; genus Colias; species Colias philodice. The sequence continues at coordinate 9,536,669 of NC_143105.1, read as the reverse complement.
GAATGCAATTTTAACTCCCATTCTAATGGGGCATGGGTCAATGAAAATCTCAAATATTTTTCTATTCGCTTAGTTTTATTTGAGAGCTTTTATCCACCACAGATCTTTACTAATATTATAAAGTTGAAGAGTTTGTTTCTTTGTTTGAACGCACTAATTTCAGGAACTGCTGGTCCGATTTGAAAAATTATTTCGGTATTATGATAGCCCATTTATCAAGGAAGGCTATAAGCTATAATCACGCTAAGACCAACAGGAGCGGAGCAATCCGGGTGAAACCGCGGGGCACACCGCACAGCTAGTTTCAAATATTTGTCTATTCACTTAGTCTTATTTTAGACCTTTTAAATATAACCACAGATAATATAATAGTATACTAGATGTAACTAACTGAAGACCATGTATGACATTTGTTTGGTTGAACGCGCTTATTTCAGGAAGTTCTGGGATTCATTGATAGGCATGTTATTTTTGTGTTCGGTAGTGAATTTGTCGAGAAAGGCTATATAAGGGTACCTACATTATGTTGCAACTTCTAGCCAATTTATCAAGTAAGTTTGAACGTAAGTTAACATAATATTAGATACCTACTAACTACTCCGCGTGTAATAAGTGCAGCTACTTATCATATTATTTATCAAACTCCGAAAAGCATTTATTATTCACAAGAGCCAACAAAAAACGATTATGTTATTGGTTCTTCCATCATTCAAACTTTAAGCGATCGTAGCGAAAAAACAATGCAAAAAAATATGATTCGATCGAATCGAAGATGATCTTAATTTGTTTCACCGGTGACCGGGCTTCGAATGTGAGACTCTAAATCGCTAATTCACGCTAAATTAAAAAGAAAGTGTTATGTACCTTTTGATTAGGCAATTGCTATAGAATTTTGATATGCCTAGAACGTTGAATATTTTAACACTAGAGAAACTCAATCCAGATTGTGAAAAAAAAACTGATTTTTAAACCATCACATAGTATGTACCATTTACTTCAATAAACAATTCAATCTATACTAGTAATATTATAAATGCGAAAGTAACTCGTGTCTGTCTGTCTGTTACTCAATCACGCCTAAACTACTGAACCAATTTGCATGAAATTTGGTATGGAGATATTTTGATACCCGAGAAAGGACATAGGCTACCTTTTATTGCGAAATAATAATATGTACCACGGGCGAAGCCGGGGCGGACCTCTAGTATCAAATAAATATCTAAAGTCTAAATCAAAATACTTCACAGTGAAGTATTTTGTTTTATAAGTTCAATATTTGTTTTGTATAAACACAATCCTCATATAAGTAGGGTAATACAACATTTAGCGGCATCGTCTACGATTAATCGACGACCCATTAGGCTCGATTAATAATCGACTTCAAACGGCTGCCTACTCGAATGGTCTAGTACAACGATACATTAATGTTATTGTTCATCTTTGATCAATTCATTGGAAATAGATTGGATGATTTATTTAAATCAGTAAGTGGAATACATCCAAGCATTCAATTTCCTATCTATTAGTGTGCGGGTTCCGTATAAACTGTTTATTTTGCGTGTAATTTTATGATGATGCACTAAATTTGTATTAAAATGAGGTGAACCGTGAAGAGAGAAATAGGTATACTCTATCCATACTAATATTATAAATGCGAAAGTAACACTGTCTGTCTGTCTGTTACTCAATCACGCCTTAACTACTGAACCAATTTGCATGAAATTTGGTATAGAGATATTTTGATACTCGAGAAAGGACATAGGATAGGTTTTATCCCGGAAATCCTACGGGAACGGGTTTTTCTTTGAAAACGCGGGCGAAGCCGCGGGCGGAAAGCTAGTAAACTAATAAGTACGTCTTTTAAAAAATAATTTAAAGCTGTTAAAGAGGTACATACTTACGTTAAACCATAATTATTATGTACCAAGATAGTTTCTAATTTAACTTAAGTATACTAATAAGACTGAAATAAATGAACACTCACCCTTACTAAATTTATCATCTTCACCCCACGCCTTCGGCACAGACAAGTTCAAAGGTTCGTCCTTCACAAACACACTATCACTGTTCCTACTACGCTGCAGCAATTGTTCCTGTAACCTATTCTGCACCAGCTTGTTCTCAGCCCTATCCTGACTCCGGTCAAACCGTTTCACACTCATCAACGAACTCACTGCCTTCCTGCTATCCTCCCTGTCGTTCAAACCCAGGATATACTCTATCGTATGTGGTGTTGGCTTTTTAGGCGGTTTCCCGTACACATGTGGATGCCACGAAAATTCAAACACGTCTTTACTGTCATTATCATCACTTTTACCACCTTGTTCACTGTCATTATCGATTGCTTCTTGCTTTTCACTGGTTGTGTCGTCTACAATAACGTCTCTATCGTCTTCGACGTTGATCTTCTCGTCGGGGCTACATATGCCCTCGTAGTCTGCGTACGCGTCCGTGCCTATGTCCTGTATGTCCTGGCCGATCGGGATGTAGCTGGAGACCACCGTTTGCATGTCTGTGCTGTGCGTGTCCACCGAATCTTGTGTGTCGCTCATCTGTGTCTCAATGTTTCGTTCGTGAATAGTCTTGCATGTTTGTTTTTATGATTGTATCGTTTAATAACTCCGGATTGACGGCTCTTTTGATCTCCTTTGAAGTGCTGAGCTTCCTGTAACAAACGATATGTGTTTGATTCAATTAGACTTGGTTTCAGTTATTTCGGGAGCTCACTTAACATTCGAGAATTGCAACTCTATTACGAATACGGCTGATTTATTACTGCCTAATTATAGTTGGGACATTATTTAAATAGATTGCTAATATCTGAGGAGATTGATATAAGAAAATTAATTCATATGCACATAATATTTTGTGCTAATCAATTATTAATTTATTTTGGATTTTTACTACATAAATTCTGCACATTGATATTAAGTGGGTTCAACAGGGTCTTGTATTGGTTGGACCTAAAGTATGATCATGCTACAGATTCCCTACTTCTAGTTTTTATTAAAAAGACACATTAAAATGTAGCAATCTATAACATACGAAGTATATTATTATTAGTCTGTGCTATAACTATTATATCCATTACTATGTTACCCTATGACCGAATCATTCCAACAACCTGCCCAGACCAAATCTCGTATAAATAATCAATTACAATTTAACAAAAAATAAAAATGTTGCTTCAAGCTATCAATAAGATAATTTAATGTACAGATAAATGCGCATTCGTAGTGTATCAACTATCAACATGAAACGCGAACACAAAACATTCGGTCAAGCGACCATTACTGAGCGTTGATTGATTTTTATTGGAGACTATTTAGGGTTGTCAATACGAACTTTTAGGAATTGGGAGTTGGGAATAAATTGACTGAATAAATAATAATATTAGTAATGAATTTAAGTAGACGTAATGAAAGTTTTGAAGATACATTATATATTAGAAATATAATTATAGATAGATTTAACTGTAAATTAAACGTAATGTTTTATGTATACAGTATAACTAACTGTAACCCACGGCGTTACTCGCGTACATTAACCGTCTAAAAGGTAGGTTCTAGACTATAATTTATCTCTGAAACACTCAGCTATTCATAGAGAAACAAACATTCATACATTCTTGCAAACTTTGGCGGTTATAAAATTGGTAGAAATCTAAATACGAATTCGTTGCTAAATACATAATTACTTAAAACTAGACATTTAGATATGTATGATAGCAAAATTGCCCGAAAATTTAAACGTTTCAAACTGAATACCATAAAGTGCGCGGTGGCAACCCTATGGATATTAAATTGCAACGAATCTGTACGTCGGCGGGTCTGAAATATCTTCATATGTATTCGGTTACAAAATTGTTTCTATTTTAGTATTTCATCAAGTGCGCTTTAAGCGTTTTAGAGGTTTACATCTACAGGAACAGACTAAATAATTGTAACTTGTAAGGTAATTTGATTTCAAATTATGAAGGTAGTTGGTAGTTTAGTTTAAATCGTAGTTTAATATTAATGTGTGTGCATTTGTTATGGAAATTGAAGTTTTATAAAACAATTGTTTTACACGTAACTAAGTTATGTTTAATTTACATTTGACATAAATCATAATATTATAATAATTCGATAAAGTTTTCCAATAAGCCTCGATAGTTTAAAAAATTCTGTACTTACATAGGTAACAACAATAAATTACAAGAGGAAATTCCCTCATATTAAATATATTCGAAAATGATTAAAACGGCGTATTTACCATTAGGTAAGTAACTAGGTATTTGCAGTGTGTAGAAATAATAGACTTTATGAATTTAGACTTCTAAATTCTAATAGGAAATCGCCACTTCCATCCACAATAATTAAACACACTATCCACCATTATAATTTCTTATCTTCCGACATAAAGATGGTAAAGAAAATCAATAATCCAATATCGTAGGAGCAAGGAAATCCGCGCCGTGTGTGGCCCCTTTGATACACCCGACAACACATATATACATCACCACGTCATTTTACACCACAAATATACACCTTAACAGCTTGTAATAAGAACCAGCGTCGAATTGAATTATGATTGTAATTTTTAATAGTCGGAAGTGGCGAATGTTTGACATTTGACAGAAAATCAAAGTGGACAGCATATTGCTACATTTCCTCGTATATTTTTGATTCCTTTGATTCGGCAGGATGTCTGCTGATGGCCGGACAGTTGTTATATAACGTATTCATAATATTATTATATGATCCATGATAAATTTATGCTAAATGTCGCAATAAATTATTTTATAAGTTTGTTGGCAACCCTTGTATTTCCAATAAAAGTTTCATCAGATAAGCTACTATTGAAAGTTCCGTCAAAATTAGTGCATTCGTTATAGCCCGAAAAACACACATACAGGCAAAATTTCAATAAATGAATTGTGTTCTCTTAATTTTCATTTATCTACCTGCTATTTTAACTTTAAAATTAAATATGAATTTGTATAGAATTCCAGTTTCGTGGAGTAGGTACCTACCTACAACTATATACCTACAACTTCTGTTTTTTACACACATATCTGTACATATTACTCTGATATAATATTTAAATAGGTATAAGTAGACAATTATTTCTCACAGAATATCATAAAAGATAAAATTTTACTTTGCCTCGCGACAACAAAACTTGTATTCAATGAAATAGGGGATGAAATGAATGGCGTGTAAGATAAAATACACATCAAATGGTAAGCTATTTTCTCGTAGATTATGTCTAAACTAAAATCTATAAAACTAGCAATTTTTTATATACTAGAACTGGTATAAAAATTAACAAAGTACCTATAACCTATCGTACATAATATGTAGGTACGTGTCGTAATGTAAATTTCGACTACTGAAAGAAAAATACAAATTATTACAAAATCGGGTAGTTACTTACAAATTTCAAAGCTTATTTTTATACAAAAGTGTTCTTCTTCATACAATATACACGTATGAAAATTAAAAGGCAAGCGAACACACGGGTAATAGCCAGTTATCTAACCAGTAAAGAGAAACAATGAATGCATTCCGCGCAGTTTGCATCGGCGTTACAATTTCATTAATTGCGCTTACTTTATACATTTCATTGACGTCATTAATCATATATAACATCTAATCATACAAAAGATACATACACGCCATTTTTAATTCTATAACAAGAAAAATAAAGCACAAATTGCAATTGAATCTTATTGTATTCGTAATCTAATTAATAAATAAAATTACGCACTTTTTTAAATTAATAATTGTTAGGTATTGTTATATTAATTTTGATTTGCTGAATTTGCATACAGGAAGAGTATGAACATTTTTATTTTAGTTAATGTACATACTTAATAGAAATAATTTAAGCGCTTAGTGTAGGGAAATAGTTATAACATAATATCAGTATTGAGAATTTAGATATTACTAGATTTCCGCCCGCGGCTTCGCCCGCGTTTGCAAAGGAAAACCCGCATAGTTCCCGTTCCCGTGGGATTTCCGGGATAAAAACTATCCTATGTGTTAATCCAAGTTACCCTCTATATGTGTGCTAAATTTCATTGTAATCGGTTCAGTAGTTTTTACGTGAAAGAGTAACAAACATCCATACATCCATACATCCATACATCCTTACAAACTTTCGCCTTTATAATATGTATTAGATGTACATGTTTCATAATTCATATAGGTTGCGAATATCGATAAAAGGGTTGAATTGTTTTTAAAGTTTATGTAACTATGTGAAATTCTTAATTAAACCACAACTTCAAAATTCTTGAGCAGATGTTCATAGAGTTATACGATCTTTTCAGAAAGTTTACTAATGCCTAGGTACTTTGCATTATAAATAACTAGCGGTCCGCCCCGGCTTCGCCCGTGGTACATATTTACGTTTTCTCTACATAAAAACCATCCTCGTACCTACTTAATAAAATAAAATAAGGAATATAATTCAAGGAATATAATAAAAAAAGAATTATCGAAATCGGTTCAGCCGTTCTCGAGTTATGCGCTTACCAACACATTTTGCGATTCATTATTATATATAAAGATTAGCACACTTATTGACTCGTTTTAAATTCTAAGAAGTGTTTGTAAATCATATACTAATAACTAACCTATACTATACGTAATTATTAATTGAAGTACCTATGTATATAATATATAACTTGCAGTCTAAGTACGATAGGAAGCTCAGCTTTTGAAATAAGTTATCCATCTAATGATCTAAGGGCTGATTTTTCAATCCTTGGTTAAAACTTATTCGTCGAATAAAGTATAAAACTACCATTTTAAAAACGTATTCTAATTGACCGTATTTGACAGTTTACGTGACATTTTAATATTATCGTGTAATACTTTATTGGACGGATAAGTTTTATCCAAGCATTGAAAAATCGGCCCTAAGGATAATAGTTAATAATTAGACAAAATCATTTAAAATTAACTTTAACTATCTCTTGTAAAATATTAAAAAAAAAAACAATACCTACTCGATAATGATTTAATTTTTCTCTTATCTTAATTTGATTTCAATAGAGTCTATTTATTTATAATTTGCAATTATCTCTGAATCTTTCAATCCTATAAAGCTACAATTTGTAATATAAATAAGTAAATAAAAGAAATGGTTAAAATTCAAATTTACTTCAGTATATATCCAATAAACTATAGAAATAAATGTACACGTGAAATCATAATAATATGTATAAACTATAAAGCGAATATGTATTATGAGGAAGTTATAGAATTCTGAATTCGACGTCCCCCGCGAATAATCCGGTAATGACCTATTACGGGGTTTTTCATGTTATGCGTTTTTCGGCATCTAGAAGTTAAAATACACCATGTAAATTTTTTTCAGAATTTTTCTATCTTTATTTACGAAGATATGAAAAATTACGCGTATATTCCGTAAAATAACATTAAAATGTATTTTAAACGAATAATATGGTTTTAGATCTTTACGAAAAATAATATCAATATGCTTCGACAGTAAACATTGTTACGATATTATTCAGGTAAATAGTTTTCTACATTATTTAAGTAAGTGCTAGTGCAGGCTTATTCGGGGTTTTATTAAGAAATCGATTTCCAGATACATTCATTATGGAGTGCAAGTATGCAAGGTATTTTTTTAAACACTTTCTATTACTGAGCAAATGATTTATTTACACGGCCTTAGAAAAATTAAAAGAGATGAAAGTTTGATAGATAAACGAGGCAGGCATCAGAATAGACCACATCGAAACCTTCATCTTCATCTTCATTAGATGCTGGTCGTCCGACTCAGGTTCTACCTGCTGCCCACAGTAAGCCCCCATCAGTATGGCTTCATGCCACAGAGGAGCACCGAGGACGCCCTCTATAGACCGGTGGGCCACATCAGAAATAAAAGGGAGGAGAAGAAGATTTCTGTTGTGGTATTTCTGGACATAAAGGGAGCCTTCGACAGCGCCTGGTGGCCAGTCATAAAGGTGCGGTTGGCCGAAGTTGGGTGTCTGGGGAACGTAAGGCAGTAATCAGCAGATACCTGAGTGGAAGAGGTGTGAAAGTTACCTAACTTTCACACCTCTTGTCCCCCGCATACCTGCGGGTGTGAAGTGAGTAGAGAGACCAACAAGGGGTGCGTGCAGGGTTCCATAGGTGGGCCGCTCCTATGGGACCTCTTGCTGGATCCTCTGCTGTGGATGTTAGAGGAGATGGATGTGTTTTGTCAGGCTTTTGCCGACGACATTGTGCTAGTGTTTGATGGAGATACTGCTTTAGAGGTAGAGACGAAGACAAACTGCACATTGAGGAAAATTGACGAATGGGGTGTCAGAAATAAACAAAAATTCGCACCACACAAGACATGTGCCCTGCTCTCGACACGAAAATTAAAATTTGACATGCCACGACTTGTAATGGGGAGTGTGGACATCCAATATTTCGAAAGTATTAAGATACTGGGCCTTACTATTGATGGTGGCCTGACATTGACTGAAACGTCGGGAGCGTTTGCAAAAAGGCAATCGCCCGTTATAAGCTACATATTAGCAAGAGCAGCTAGAGTAAGTTGGGGGCTTAACCCGCAAGTAGTTAAGACTATATATATCGCAGTTATGAACAGGACGCAGGTTTGCAGGACAGGGAGGTGGAACGAATGGCTCTTGCGATTGAGGACCCACATCCGGCAGAGCAGGTAGAGCTGGGGCTCGGCTTGATAAATGAGGACACCTATGCTGACGTGGTTAACAGCCACGTCCACAGGGTCTATACGGACAGCAGCAAGATTGAGGGTCGAGTCGGAGCCGCCCTTTCCGTATGGAAAGGTGATGCCGAGACAAAGGCCATTAAGCTTGCGTTGCCACCGTATTGTACCGTCTATCAGGCTGAGCTCCTAGCGCTCAAAAGAGCAGTAGACATAGCCTGCAAGAGTGGAGCGGCAAAGGTCGGTGTCCTTATTGACTCCAGATCGGCGCTCCAGGCGGTTACCCTGAGTTCCCCTCATCCCCTGACTGTACAAACACGGGCGGCCCTCCGAAAAGCTTCATTGCAGAGCCGGGAGGTCTCCCTGTTTTGGATAAAGGCGCACGCAGGGCGGGGAACGAACGGGCAGACGAGTTAGCCAAGGAGGCCGCTCTGGGGTTGAGGAGGAAACCGGATTACGATATGTGTCCTGTTTCATTCGTCAAGCGTATTTTGAGACAGGCTACGATCAGCGAATGGGATAGGAGATACGATGTAGGAGGAACGGCCGGAGTCACGAAGCTCTTTTTCCCAAGCGCTGCTGCTGCATACAAGGTAGTCGGGAAAAAGACATCACACACCACACCACACAAGTACTGACTGGTCACGGTGGATTCGCATTCTGTGAGGTTCTGATTAAATTTTTAACTGTAATAGGACCATAGTATAATTTTCATGATTATGTAATCATGTGTAATAGTCGTGTCTTCAGTGCAGTGTCTATTTTTTATAATAATAATAACTATCGTGTTTTGTGAAACAATCCAAAGTTGTTTCATTTACTAAAATGTCCTGTATTTCATAAAATATACTATAATAATAATCAAATAATACTTAAGTAAACTATTCGAATAAACAGTAATAGTTATAACAATAAAATGTACGTTACTGTTAAACAATCGAATAACCAAATAATAGATTTTTACAAATGTTCAGTATACAAAACAAATAACACGAATATTAGCGCAACAAGATTTTACTGTTGCTGTCGAAAATATAAATTTACACGAACAATATCGTAAGTGACATTACTGACCAGAGCTTGACCTACACTAGTATAGTAAAATGCATCCAGCTAAATTATAACGAAGCCCTTGGGACTACTTAAATTTTGTTGAAATAACCAGATAGCTGAAAAAATTAGCTTCCATATGCGATATTAAAAGTCTCTTATACTTGTTGTTTAATGGAGTTATTAAGGAAAAATAGTTTTTTATTTTTCCTGAACATTTTGACTTTTACGATTACCGGATTATTCGCGGGGGGCGTCGAATTAAGGTACGTACTCTTATACCAAATGTATGGAAATATACGCCAAGTAGGCTATCAGGGACATTATCAGCAAGCGTGGAAACCGGCCGGAAATGTCCATAAAAAGAAGAGATTTAAGGAAACTTGATAGAAATCTATATAAAATAAAAGGTAAATTTTCAGCGTAGATATATATTTCATTGAAAGAACTTAATCAATACACGCACACAACGATTCCATTAACTTGTTACATTTTTAAACTTTTAGATAAGGTTACATCTTTTAAACTATGCAACGGATTTAGGTGCGACTTTTTTTAATAGATAGGTAACCTAGGTTCTCAAGGAAGGTTTTAGAACATCATGGGCGAAGCCGCGGATGACAAATTGGTTAATGTATTTTAATCTTAGACAATAATCAATTCAATCAATAATCAAACAGACAAATTTATGACATACGTAATTATTAATATGTATAACAAATCCGCTTTAAATAAATCGCATAATCTATTTTTTATCAAAATTTATTTAAAAGACATGATTGTACTTCTTGCTGTAATTTTATTTACTCGGAAATATTTTTATAAGTAAAGCATTGATTTTTGAGGGTTTCCTATAGTTACATATATACATACATATTATATTATACAATAAATAGTACCTATGTAACTATTAATTTTTAATATCACACCATCAACCATCCCAATAAAAATATTAATGACAGATCGACGTTTTAAATGGATAATGTTTCATCAAAGCCATTATCAATAAAGATACAATAATATAAATTACTCCTTTGTGAAACAATGACATAAGAACAACAGACTGAACTTATCTCGATGAAATTTGGCATAGATATAGATTATTATAGTCCGGAATAGCTCATAGACTAAACCGCGGGAGATATCTAAAAAATAAATAAAGTAAATATTTTGATAAAAATGTCAATAATTACATAATGAATAGGCTACAATCAAAATATTTAATTACTCATGGTAATCATGCATATCATTGACATACCTAATTAATCAAACGGATTAACGTTCAGGAATTCCCAAAAAAAAATAAAAACAAACGATTATTTTCCGTCACAGATAACCGCTTATAATATAGATGTTATTGAACCATTATAATCACTTAGCACGGTATTAATATCTCGATTAATTATCTCACCTGACCGGTTCGGAATCCGTGACAATCACAACACGTAAAAAGGTCACAGAGTAAAAAGCTTGAGCAATCCGTCAATTAGCGCGTTTCCGAACGTCAACGCATTATGGCGGGAACAATGGACCGGGGCGAGCGGTGCTAACGCGACGATCCTCACAGTTAGACTAACTCACATCCAAATCGCTTAATTTTATGAGTTGTTGCCTTCTCCACCCCCTCGCTGTGAGCGGCGACGTGACTTTTGTAAGACGCACACTTTTGTAAGAAGCACATTGAACGAACAGTAGTTCGTAGTGTCAATGTGCTTATTCTTTTTATATTTTATAGTTCCTAATGAATGTTTTGTATATTTTACTAAATTAACTTTTTCCATTTTAGATTGACAGCAACGTATGGAATTTATTTTAATCAAGGTCCTATTTAACGAAGTAAAAATAAATCTAAAATGGATTAAATAAACGTCACATTGAGTTCGGCAAAAATTAGGTTAGATTTATTTATAATTTTTATCTAACATTTACCGCTTAGCCCTAGTAACTAGACGTATCTTAAAAATGAGTGCCTGTATTCATATTACTGTTTAGATCATTACTTAATGATCTAAGTATTACTGTGTGTTTTTATAATATTGCATGAAGTTTGCCAATATTCTTAATGTGTAGTGCCGAATTCAAATTCTAACAATGATTTTTTTATTACATGCAAGAGGAATATTACGACGCTGAATTATGTTTCAGTGCGACTTAACTTGTATTAAATGAGCTAAACAAGGTACGGATCTTTCAACGAAAATGACTGTTCATAATTACTATCAAATCAAAACACTCTATGGTGCACCAAACTGTATACAGAAATACAAATAAATTTAACAGATATCAGAAGACCTATATTTAATAGTCAATTAATAATTTGTCATCTAACGATTATCATTTCCCGATAACTTTTAACGCTTGTATCCATTACACACACCTTGTTCCAAATATAATTATCAGTGAACATCTATATGTTATTGTTAAAAGTGTCTAATAAAATAACGGCTATAATGTTGTTATCTAGCAAATGAATCAACGATACTTAATGTATTATTTAGTGATAAAGATATCAAATGGCGTTAACGTATTAGCAGATAAGGCTAGCTTCGTTTTTATTGATTCTATATCGATTTAGTTATGTGCTTGATAATTATAAGCTTCCTTGATATGTCGTTTTCAGATTTTAATGCATACGTTTAGGAATTATATAATTTTATTGTTATGTTTACTGACAGACTTGATAAAAAAGGATAGTCGGCTGATTAAAATACGCATGCGCGCATTATGAATGAAACTTACGTTTATCAAATATCAACAAATTTTTACAATTAAAAAGGGTTCTTTTTAAAGTATTTGCAAATTATAACTTTTCACTTAACGTGATATTTAATCATCACGTAAAAATTATACATGGTCAGATGGAATAATATTTGAACTAAAACATGAACAAACATACAGAAACATAGTATTTTTAATAACAAAATAAATTTAACATTGGAATCTTTGCTACTTTTATAAGAAGTCTCAAATATCTTTTAAATATATTGATATGAAAAAGAACAAAGCTTGGATTAAGCTAATACTATTCACGTATTAAAAATAGACGATTTGAATTTAATTCGATCATAAATATCATATTATCAAACGAATTAATTTTATCAGTGTTGCCTATTTAATAACTATAAATATGTTTATTATACATTATCTTAAGAACATAACAAGTATACTACTTTTTATCAAACGAGATAGACATAGTTAATGTTAATCTATTTTCTTTTACTTTTCCAATTTAATTTTTACATATTATCATCAAATATATACTAATATTATTTGTTAAAACTATTAATCATTCGAAAATAAACTACATTTTAGAAAATAACACAGTGCATTATCCGTAACTGATAAAAAACTTAACAATCTTAACCTGACGCCATTACAAAGTCACTTCTCACAAAGCGTTTAGCGCGAGCACAGTAGCAATAACTCAGCGCAGGAAATCACGTCATCGCTCTATTACAGCACGCACACAGCTACACGCTCTCGCACACTACGACAGTTCTATAATGATACGTGTGATCCGGGCGCTAGTTTAGGATGCGGGGTTTTGAAACAATTTGTAATTTTGAAAGTGAAATTAATTTCGATTTGGTTTAATACAATTCTGATATCAGACATTCAAATGTGGCGACTTTTTATCATTTTATGTGAAGTTTATAAATATAAACTTACGAGAATTCGTATCTTATCATTTACTTTTTTCAAATAGCTATTTCACAAGCTCCGTAAAGTACGATTTATTTTATACTCACGTCAAATATCTGCCCCAAATTCTTTTCTTTTCCAATATTAAAAGAAAGACTTGAAATAGGTGAATCCTTCATCAAGTTCATAACGTAAATTTAAGAAATGGAACAGTTTATAGCACTGCAAATTACATAAAAAAAATCTTGCTATTGAATTATTTTTTATTTTCACTACAAACACATTATTCACAAATCCCATTCCAATATTTACAAAAAACAAACTCCAACAACTTCATTAAAAAGTCGCACCCTCATTCAGCGCATGTTCTATACCGCTAATTGTGTGCGTATCCATCAAGTTAATACATCGTAACCGTTTGACATGTTAACGATGTTTTGTGTGTGTGTGTGTGTGCTTCACCAAATACCTGTATTTGTTTAGCGCCCTAATAGCTTATGGCCAATAAGCTCACTCTAACTCACTCAATACTCAAATTTGATAAAGCTCCAAAAATGAATATGTATATCTTAATCTTATATATGTATATAAATCTCGTGTCACAATGTTTGTCCTCAATGGACTCCTAAACCACTTAACCGATTATAATAAAATTCGCACACCATGTGCAGTTCGATCCCACTTGAGAGATAAGATAGTTTAAACATGTAGGTACCACGGGCGAAGCCGTGGCGGACCGCTAGTAATATTATACATATAAATTATTTCAGGACATTTTTCACACACGGAACGATCTGATCCCATAAGCCTTTCGCTTGTGTTATGGAAACCAAATGGCTGATAAACATAACGTACGTACGTACATATATGTACTATACAATTTTTAATACAGCACATTAAATTCTTTTATAGAATATACATAGATAATTGACACCCAGACACAGAGGTAACGTCGATGTTCGCGCACAAATATTTGCCCTGGGTGGGAATCGAACCCACGATCTCTGAGTTCGAAAAGCTTGACTCAAATTCAAGCTCAACTAATCAATTCAGTAAAACTTAGAATATAACATAGGGCCAACATAACTTAATCTCATCTCAACTGAAGTAACAATTCAATTTGTTCAAACTTAAGCTAGGCTTTCAAGTTTCAACTATGACAAACTTGGAAGTTATCAAGCTAACAAATCAAAGTGTTTTAACCGACTGTAAAGAAATGAGGAACACTCCATCATTTTTATATGAAAAATTTCACATTTTCACCCCATACATTTCATCAACATGTCATAATTTAGATGAAAGTGTTATTTAAATCGATTTAGTACTTTGAGGACCATTTACTTATTTAGTTCTTTTTTTTTCTGCAAATTTGTCAGCATCAAAAGTAAATACCTATTACCTATTAAAAAAAGAGCGTGTGTGTCGAGCACACGTGTGAGAAGTGAAACTTCTTTGGGGAGATTCAGAGATACCAAAATCGTCGCCTTACTCCATGACGTGATGGTATTGCCATGACGCGACGCGACCTTGAAATTTTACTCTCGATGCGCCTAATGAAGTTTCACTTCAAAAGTATAATAACATTTCTTTTATTTTTTAATCAATGTATAAAAATAATTATTAATAACCATTTCTTGCACTAATATTAATAGTTAAATACCTTTTTCCCATCAAGAAATGCATTATGTATGTATGTTTGTTCAAGTGACACAGCCTTAATTACTCTATTGTTCTGTGCTTTATAATATGAGCTACATACAGAGATGGATTGAGAACGAAAATTAAAAAAAATAAATACATTTAGTACAGAAAAAAAGCATTATTCATATTATTTCCAATCATTAAGTTTTGAAAAATTAACTTAAATAGAGATAGAGTTAAATATTTAGCATACGAGGTACAACACTGACTTTCATTAGATTTGAAAAGCCCAGGCAAATAAATTATACACTATATAGGGGCACTGAAATGCAATGCTACTGCATCATCACAGATTTTGCTCTTTTTTAATATGCCTGCATGTTTTTTAACAGTAAGTAAGTAAGTTTATTCTGCATAAATAAATACTTAAATATAATGCACGCCCATAGAGAAAGTAATCCGGCCCTGGCTGTATGATATGTACCTACATTAACGGTATATTATAATTTATAACGTTGCATTCTTTTAACCGATTTAATACGCGTTTTATCAAACGACTGGGGACAATACGTTATTATTACATTATATGTAACTAGTTTAAGTTGATGTATATCTTGGAAATTAAAGACTTTAATTTTTTTTTTTTTTTAAATTAATGACCAAGCTCGAAGAAGTCAGGAGGATATCGCGTTTAAAGTCCGTTAATAAGGCTCTATATTCACAAAATGTTATAAAACTCATAAAAACTTATAACTTATAGGTACTTACATAAGTATCTTCTTTGCCATCTTCATTAAAATAAGTTTAATCATACGTAGCTTGGAGCAGCTAAAAATAAAATATAGTCTCGGAATATACATTAATAGGAACTTAAATAAATATTATTCGTAATATGTAGTATGTACGCTGTACATGTGTACATGTGTAGTACAGCTTATTTGTAGTTTTCATTGCCTACGCCGTAGCAAACTGCTACGCTGTTTTTATGTTTATTTGTGAAAATAACAACACGCTTATTGGAGCATCATAATGTATTGTATACTATATCGTGGTAAGTTATCTACCTATCAACAAATTATGTTATTATATTTTTGAACTATTGTTTCATATAATTAATAGACAGCATCTGTGTACAAGCGTATAAACGAAAGCTCCCCGTGTTTGTCTGTTTGTTTATCCTATAACGACATCCATTCCCCACAATATATCGACATCATTATTAATTTTCATCCCTTGCAAGTATCGTTTCGCCGACAACATAAGACAATTAATGAAACGAAATCCAATCTTCCTTCATATACAATCTCAGGAACTACTGGTCCAATTTGAAAAATTATTTCGGTGTTAGATAGCCCTTTTATCGACGAAGGCTAATAGGCTATAATATATCATCGCGCTAAGTCCGACAAGCGGAGCGCTGCGGATAAAACCGCGGGGCACAGCTAGCACTATATAATATTAATATGATCACATTCACACGTTGGAAACATTATAGATTTTATATCAACCTATTATAATGCATTACAGGAACATTAAAAGTATTATTTAACGTCTGTTTTACTACCGTGGGTCATTATCAGTGGTTTCCGAGAAATCATTAAATACTACAAAAGCTTTGGTTTCTATATTAATGTTTGAAAGTAATCCTTTGAAGTATTGTTTGATTGTTTATAATCTTAATAGTTTAATATTCTGCTAATTTTGTGATAAATGAATGCAATTATTTTCTGAAGTAACTAGGTAAGTACTAAAACTTGAAATTGGTTTGACTTTTTTCTAATTCATACCAATTTAAAACCTTTAGGTTTTTACTAATTTTCACATTAAATTTAAAATGTTAAATCTACTTTTCTCAGGTTTCTTAGACCATAGAAAACCGTCGTAAATTAAGAGTTTAATTCGTGACCTGTATCTAAGCTGGCAGATTATATCAAGATTTCAAAAATAAAACAAATATTTATGCAATAAGTAATGAATCAATAACAAAAATAAAAATACCATCACCAAGAGCAATTTTTATTACAACTCACATATAATTTTGTCAACTAGATAAACGAAAACTGTAAAACAAATGAAACTTAATGGGTAATAATCTCAAGTTTGAACATACGCTCAGCTCAATATTAAGAGACGACTATTAAGACATCAATTAAAATCCATCCAATAGAGAGGTTAACAAAAAAAATCATATAAAAAGACATCTTCATCACGTGGGTCGGTTTTTTGTTGGATTTAAACGTTTACGGCTATGAAATTTTTGAGTTGCCAGAGTTAAGAAAATGTTTAGAATTATTTAAAATTTTATACCTACATCCCTACTAATATTATAAATGCGAAAGTAACTCTGTCTGTCTGTCTGTCTGTCTGTTACGCTTTCCCGCTTAAACCTCTCAACCGATTTTGATGAAATTTGGCACAGACAATCTTTAGACCCTGAGAAAGAACATAGGCTACCTTTATTTATTTAAATATGTACCACGGGCGAAGCCGGGGCGGACCGCTAGTACTAAATATAAAACTGAATAAGTACAATAGTCTTGTATTTTTAAATACAACCTTATCAATTAGGTAAAACATATGATTATAGTTATTTAATGCACTTTGCTTGTGAATATTTTTGTACGAAATTTATAAATAATCTTAAGTATACATAAAAATGAATCGCAAAATGTGTTGGTAAGCGCATAACTCGAGAACGGCCGAACCGATTTCGATAATTCTTTTTTTATTATATTCCTTGAAGTACGAGGATGGTTTTTATGTAGAGAAAACGTAAATATGTACCACGGGCGAAGCCGGGGAGGACCGCTAGTAGTAAATATGTATGTTACATAGCTGCTCTACAATTCATTAAGTCCTTTTTAAGCAATACATAATTTTATTTTTAATTAATTATACATTCTTAATTGCAATAATTTAAAAAGGAAATATTTTACCACTAGCAACTCCAATATAAAGAGTATAATTAATTAACTTTGAATTATAAATTTATAACAATAGAGTGCATAATGCCATACCAGAGTCAACACATAAGTCATTTTTTATTTAAATATCCCTATTTATGAGGAACGCAGGTAGCGGCCTATAAAAATTAGTAGGACCCTTATTACAGCATTAGGGTTCCGTAGTAAACTTATAAACAACGTATTGTATAATTGAAAGATTAGACATTTTAGAAAGAAAATGATAATTTTTTAAACATACAAAACAAATACAACAACAACCGTTACAAAACTATAATATTATTTGATGATCATAGTCTTTACTCTTTATACTGAAAGAAATTTGATGCAGTTCTTCTTGTTCCCTTATTTAAATTAAATTGATAAGTATGAGCAATTAAAAAGACACGATTCTATTAAAAATTATTTGTCTGGATAAGATAAAATAGTTCTATAGTCTATACGAAAAAAATTATTTGATCGTAAGCCGTAATAAGTAATAACATATTATACCTACTATTCCGTTCTACAATATATTTAAAACGAAAATATAGAATCCAGCATTTGCAAAACGCAAGTTGCATGATCATACATCAAACTTATACCCTTTTAAGCCAATAAAACGTACGGAACCCATATTATTAAATGGCGATCAACTTTTATTGGACAAAATAAACGAGGCATTAGAAGCGAAGCACTCGCGTCACTTTAGGGTAAAAGTGGGATAGATGCCCCACTTTTTGAAATAGCCTCATAATTTTAAAAACATGAATCTTATACGAACACTTTGTATGAATATAGCTAGGTTAATTATCTGTTTTGAATTACTATATATATTTTTTATCCTATCATTTATAGATAATGTGTAATAAATATTTTTGTAGAACACCTTTTTTGAGGATAGATGCCTACCTAGTTGGATAGTTGCCCCACCATGAAAATACTAAGGAGGATAGATGCCTGCAGAGTGGGATAGATGCCTTACATACTCTATAAACGCGAAATCTAATAAAATTTATATGATAAACCAGCAAATGTCATGTTCACATAGTTGTTCTGTTGTCCAAGAATATACTTGCGCTCGCCCTCCTTCATTTCGTTTGTATTTTCGTGGTGTGGTTCTCCTACAATCAGTATAAGGGCAGATCATTAATAAGTAAGTAAACATAACAAAAAAAGCAAATTAAACGAGTAAAATCGGTTAACATAGAGAAAACCTCTGACGCAATCAGGTAAAAATATAAACAGTACCTGTGATTATCGATAATAACATGTACATATGTATTGAGGGATAGATGCCCTTAGAGGCCCCTAAGGGCATCTATCCCTCGAAAAAAAAGGGGCAACTATACTCTTTGATAAGGATAGCTGCCCCAGTATTTTTTTTTATTAAATAAAAACAAAAGAGCCACTATTTTTACTTAGATTTGTACTTAATGAACCAGTGTATAGACATAATAAGAAATATAGTGAAATTTATTAATACTTATAAAGTTATGCAAAGGCAAATATCAACCTTTTTAAATTTTAACGTGTTCGTGAAGTTCGCCGCCGATATTATAACACGCACTAGCGAAACACGTCTTCACCAAACAACAGCTCATGCGTACACCAGGTTCGGGGTGATATGAGCTCCTATTTAAATTATTAATTCGTAGTCAGGACTCTGGGAAGTGAGGTTTTTTGAAAATGGGGCATCTATCCTAGTGCGGCATCTATCCCACTTTTACCCTAGTATAATTACGTCATTAAACGGTTTATTATTATTAGCCGATAGATGTTATTGTTGATATCGTTTTATATTTATTATATTACTTATATGCCCTTATGTATAATATATGGAAGCTTAGTGACGGAGGCGGTCAGAATTGTTGACTAAATGTTATTCTTATGGCTAACTAGCTGCTCTCCCGGCTATGCTTGGGTAGTCCTACTTATCGTAGGTTCTTTAGTTGCTCATACCGGGTTGTCCTATTTATCGTAATCGGTTCAGTAGTTTAGTAGTTCATAGCGGACATATACATGGTGCCTGGTGAATTATATAACTGAAATAGGTTATCGGGCAGTCAATTCCCGTCGTAATATTATATAAAATTTAGGTATTAAATGATGAAAAATTTATCTGATTATCGAATCTTATAAGTTATAACGATAGATATAAAAATCTGTGAAATTGTTACCAATATTACCTTTAAAAGAAATACTTATCTAAAATCTAAAATGAAATGCATCATACATTTGTAAGTATGCAACAGATAGACAGTCGCTAAACTTACACCCTTCAAGAGTTTAAAAATAAAAACAATTCGTCAATCACACACACAGAGAGACACCGCAATCAACATAAAAGTTTATGACCACGTTGCGTATTTATGTCTTATTTAGACATTTTAATTTCAACTATTTAATGTCAAACATTTTATGGTTACCTACTTTGAACAAAGGCATTATCACACATGACGCATACCAATTCAGTTTGAAAAGCTATGGGTAGTTTAATTTTTTTGACGTGACAACGTCTTATAATTCGATAGCGCCGGCTGCACGCACGAAAAAACATGACTCATGCGGCGTTACCTCGCTCTGAGGCGTTCCATGTAAGGCTTGAAGTGCAAGCGAGAGCGCGGAACGAGCGACAAAGAAGCACAATCGGACGCGACGTTGTCACGTTTAACTATCGTCAGTAAACCGACTTTACAGACAACCAATTTTTTTAAATAAAAGCTGACTCTAGGCACATGATGTTCTACCATAAATAGATACTAGCTTAGAAACTAACTGGATAAATGTTGTGATATGATACAATACCTAATCACCAAGCCAATATGAAACATACGTAACGAGCAGTCAAAAATATATTCATGTAAGTACACATTAAAAACACACACACAAAAAATCTGAAAAATGAAGTTTGGTTACAAGCCCTTTTTTTTATAGTGGAGAATGCATTTAGGCATACCCAGGGCACTCGGGGGAAGAGCCCTGGGTTATGTCGGACTCACCCTGCTGAGTGCAGGGTCCTACCGACTAAACTCCACTGTGTTCCGCCGTGCCTCTTTATTGACGGGGCCGCGGGTATTCGGTAGAACCGCGTCCGCACAAGCCCTGTGACATAAGAATTTAATATAATCTAAAAGAAAGTATAATCTAAAGAAGAAATAAAAAGTGCCAAAAGAAAAACTTGTTATTCTTTGTACGACTCGTATCTTTTAAAACCTTCCTTCGAACTTAATGCACATGGGACAAATCCCCACATAACACAAGAACTCATTCTATGCCATCATACTATTGTATAATTGTCAATACCTTTGCCCTTTCCCGTCTAAAAATAGTCCCTTCTAACTCCCATTGAAAGCATAATTTTCTCCTTTTAAAAAGAATTGTTAATATTGTCCTTAAAGACTGCCGTTTCAGCTTTTTATGATTTTATTATCCTCAATTATTCATTAGACAATTAAGTAATGTTTTTGTTAAGCGGGCGTAACCAAAAACAAATAAACGCGTGAAACAATAAAGGTCCAATTATACTCCCTAAATCATGAATCGACCCTAAGTTCAAACATCTTTCCGAAACCTTACCAGGGGACTTTCAGCCGAATTACATAATGGATAAGTGGTAGATTTGATTGCGGTATTTGTTTAAATAAATGTCCTGTATAGATGCAGTGCAGAGAGATGTGCTAATGTTTCGTCTATCATTAAATTTATTATAATTATTGATGACGAAACTTTCGTCATCGCCAGCTATAATGGGGAAAATATTGATTGAAAATGTCAGGTCATTTTTATAGTTCTAACTATGAAACATCTCTAACTATGATCAGTTTAACTTCGGTTAGTAGGTAAACAGCTACGCTGGCGTGAACAAAATCCAGTTAATAAAATTTTAGCTTTTGATTATGTAGGCTTGCTTGAGAAGACTAATTTTACTACGGTACCTAATTGTTTCTGCGTGATAGAACATCAATCAGTTATCAGTTAATACTTTCATATCCTTTGGAGCCTTTGGATTTCTATAAGTAGGATCCACAGGAGTCCACACAATTATACAAATATAGAAACACGAAGAAATTATTGCTTTCCCTTAAAATTACAACTAATGAGCTTTACCATTCAATCTCAAAATCAAAACGAAAGCAATAAAATCGAAATAAAAAGCAATATTTGCGAAAATAAATCGACTCGACCCGCCAACCCTAAGCGAATGGCTTTAAAAATCCTGACTCCTCAATTAATTAGAGACAATTAGCAGGGGCTCCGTGACAAAAGGTAGAAAAACTCCGGCCATTAATTACGACAGGGTCTAACCGCCCCTTTTATTTTTGGAGTATCCGTTTGAATAGCTCAGCTTTGTAAAGGATTAGACAAGGGATATTATTTTTGCATTTATGTATTTCTGGATAGACGTTTTGGGTATGCTTACTGGTTTATCTGTATTTCGTTAAAGATCAGTGTAGGTTGTTATTATAGTAAATATCTTAGACGAACAAATACTTAATTCAATTTCAAAACTCATGATTATATTTTAACCAGCTAGGCCTATTATTACTAAAACTTACGTAATTCTGAAGAATACCTAGTAAACCCAAGTGTCCAAATCATTTCACATAGGTATTTCCAAAATGTAACCTGTAAAAAAATTAAATCGTGTAGAAAGAGCTTAAAATAAAAGTTCGTTTATAGATTGTCAAGAGTAGTCGCACCCGCATCACTTTATTTGCCATTTCAAAGGGTTAGATTAATGTTCAATAGTTAATAAAATTTTTATTATTTTTCCTCAATAGAAGATTGCCATAGTACAGAAGATACCATACGAATGAACGTGTTATCCAATTTCAATCCCAACCTAGATAAGATTAAGCGCAAATATGACAAAATTAATCAGCAGCTTTCAATAATCCACTCGTTTCACATTACAAGCTCTCGAGACCTAATGAACTAATCTCTGCCATCAAACCTTAACATGGTACACTCGACTCAGCAAGCGTGCTCCAGCAAAAACCATCAAGCGATTCCACTCCTTATGATCATCGAGCAATCTCCGTTAATCGCGTATCACAATTAATGTGAATGACACACTATAAATTATTATCGCATACAGGTAGATTAAGTCCATTAAACAAGCTATCAATTATGACTATCTATAACTGATAATGATTTGGGCAGTACAACGCAAACCAAGTCAAAATGTGCGCGTGTCGACAGAAAAAATCGTCGTTTCTCATAGAGGACATTCTCGATGACGCCGGTCGGAGTGCAAAGACTGTAGATTATAATGTCAACACGAGGTTGGAAGACTTGCAGACGAAATTCAGCGTTATTACAGAAGTGCAGAGGGAGCTAGGGACGTCACAAGCGATGGTGAATTTGGAGCACAGACGGAACACATACCCCTTATATCCTACGCCGGTAAAGGCGAATTTCGCGTGGC
Source organism: Colias philodice (assembly GCF_061535455.1). Taxonomy (NCBI): domain Eukaryota; kingdom Metazoa; phylum Arthropoda; class Insecta; order Lepidoptera; family Pieridae; genus Colias; species Colias philodice. Next base: position 9,513,266 of record NC_143105.1, on the reverse strand, counting down.
CGTACAAGTTGAAGAGCTTCGAGCAGAGACCGGGGTTGTACAGTGAGCCGGTGTTGAATTCTGATCAAATTCTGCGCACCCAGCTGTCGATGAGCAGATATGTACCAGCTCCCTACTCTGTCCCACAATACAACTTTGATAGAGGTAGGACTTTGGAAAGTTTCGATAGTTAGGTATAATTGTGTATATGTTTGGGTATGGACACACAAATAAGTCATAACAAGGTCTAATTTGGTACCTATATTAAATGGTACCTATATATCTTCTTATATATAAAATTCTCGTGTCACAATGTTAGTCTGCATACTCCTCCGAAACGGGTGGACCGATTCTCATGAAATTTTCTGTGCATATCGGGTAAGTCTGAGAATCGGCCAACATCTATTTTTCATAATATGTACCACGGGCGAAGCCGGGGCGGACCGCTAGTGTCTTATAAAAAAATCAGATCATCCATACTAATATTATAATTAATGCGAAAGTAACTCTGTATGTCTGTCTGTTGAACTACTGAACCAATTTGCATGAAATTTGGTATGGAGATATTTTGATACACGAGAAAGGACATAGGCTATCTTTTATTGCGAAATATGTACCACGGGCGAAGCCGGGGCGGACCACTAGTTTTAAATATACATATCTTGAAAGCTCTTTAATTGAAATAGAGAAAATGATGAAAACTACAACATATTATTAAACAAGAGTGAAAATTCTCTATTTTCTTTTTAAAGCTATAAGTACCTTATCGTTTAAAATGTCACTTTTGTATAATTTGTTATATGAATTGTTTTCCAAAACCTAATATTGAGCTTTAAGTGATAATATCTATAATCAATATTTCTTTGATTATCGTAACTATAAAATATATAAAATCTCAAAGTAATTAATAATTACCTCTATATATTGTGTGTAACAAGATAATATGCAGTTATTTATTACTTTCGATAAGATATAAAATTTAGCAGTTTCATTTAGAAATTTTCTTATTGATAATTATTAATCAACTCACATGACTAGATAATGATCAATGTTTCTCGTGAAAAATATTTATAGAATTGTGTAAACGAATATCTTTTGATAATATACAAAGAGATATTGTAATAGAGATATTATTTTTAACTTTATTATAACCTAAGATTACAGAATAAAAAAATATAAAAAAATAGATTCAGGAAGCCTAGTATAGGTAATAAAAAAACATTTAATCTGTACAAAGTACAAAGTTTCGGATTTATAGCATTAGATATTATTTATTAGTAGTAGGATTTTCAACAATAAAAACGCAAATTTATTTAAGCTGATATGCGATTAGACATTAAGCTACTCCTATCCTATCATATCTCCTGTTGGTCTTAGCGAGATGATATATAGCCTATAGCCTTCCTCGATGAATGGGCTATCTATCTGAAAGAATTTTTCAAATCGGACCAGTAGTTCCTGATATTAGCGCGTTCAAACAAACTCTTCAGCTTTATAATATTATAGTATAGATGTGTACATTATACCTTTATATAAAACTAGCTTCCGCACACGACTTTGTATGTGCAGCCCGTTTTCCCCGTTCCCGTAGGAATTTCGGGAAATCCTTTCTTAGTGGATGCAATGTCCTAATATCTAAACTGCATGGCAAATTTCAGCCCGATCCGTCCAGTGGTTTGAGCTGTGTGATTTGGAAATTAATTCCTATTGAAACGTGGTAATATTTTGATACAGATAATCATAACAAGAATTGTTAAAATTCCCAAAAAATCTAAGGGTCAATTAAAGCAAAATGAATCCTTATTGCTATGCAAAAACATTCTAGAAAAATGTTTTTTTTTTATTACATTTTACACAAGTCATTGATTTTCGTAATCTTATTTGGATCACATAATACCCACGTATTCGTATTATCTATATGTAAGTTTGTCCATCCAAGGCTACAAGACAAGTTCCAAGAGCGATTTTTTGACATAGATAATTTATCATAGAACCACACGAACGAAGCCGCATGCTGTAACTAGTAACATAATAAAGATTAAAGTACCGCATGTATAAAAATAAAAACAGATACATTTAAATCATAACTTAAAAAGTAATCGAATATAATCGATAATAACCACATAATCTATATCTTTATCAAAGCAGTGCAAATAAAAAATAGCATTTACGTTATCTTTTACAAATATAAGAATTGGAGCAATTTGTACAATTTGTATACCTACCTACGGGCTGATTTTTCAATCCTTGGTTAGTACTTATTCGTCGAATAACGTATCACTGAATTACCCGAAACACTGACACAAAATTTCGGGTCATTTGTAACAGGATGGCGGTTCTACAGGGGTCTTAGTACGCAATGACAAAAAGAAAAATGATGGTCAGAACGCTAGGATACAGGATACCTTAAGATACTGTAATATTTTATATTAGAGAATCTTAAAATATTATATGTAGTATCTTCACCGTGTGTGACGCGCTTTAAACTACCATTTCAAAAATGTATTCTATGCCCGTCATTGACAGTTTAATATTATTGTGTATAATACTTTATTGGGCGGATAAGTTTTAACCATGGATTGAATAATCGGCCCTAAGCCTAAATAGACAATTTTTAACTACACAAACCGACTTCAATTCGAAGTCGTTGCCCAAAATATACCTAAAAACTAATTTCTTATTTTAGTGCAATTTTTTATGTAACTACTTTGCACTGTAGATTACCTTTTCTTCTAACAACTCCAATTCGTAAGACAAAGTAAAAAAAAACACATATTCAAACATTTGAAATAAGTCCAAAAAGACGTTGATGAAGACGACCTGTCCGTCGTCTTCATCAGCAAAGAGTTGTAAAATTCATTTATCAACAAAATTATAACAAAATTCGTCAAAATCAGCTCAAAAATTACGAACATACAAAAACTTCAAAATATTTGTAGGATCACGTTATACGAGTACTTCGTCATAATACACTTTTTGTTAGTCTTTCCACTACCAATCAATTTTCTAATATTATTATAGTTACGATAGAAACTAATAACACGGAAGGTAATACCTAATTCTGAAAAGCCAATGTACAAATGAGGATTTCTTGGTAAACAAAATTATAAAATCGATATGACTTCTAGCAAGACGATATCCGTTTGAAATAAATCTTGCTACTTAGGTACTAATATTTCGATCCCCTGGCTAAGAACTTAAGAAATATGCTGGCTATTTCAGATTTCATTCAGGAATACAACTTTGAGCTTTGTAAGGGAATCAATTAAGTATAAAAAAAATAGAATAACCATAATATGAAAAAGCACAAAAATAGCACGAACAATAATGAGATAATCTCATAGATTATGCGATTGTTTTAATTATTATCTCGGGACATCCCCGTGGTTGGCAGTTGGCAGTGGCCTTGCCTTCCACCCATGGCAATTAATATTTTCTGTGATGAACCTAGATGTTTGGTCTGTGTCTGGGTATTATATTTTATTATCTAAATAAGTAGGTATTTATTTAAAATTATATTTGTATTTTTATCAGCCATCTGGTTTGCATAACACAAGCGAAAGCTTAGTATGGGATCAGATCGTGCCGTGTGTGAAAATTGTCATGAAATATTTATTTATATTTTATTTTACTTTAATTCAACACTAAAGCTATAATTAAATTAAATTTTAACGCAAAAAAAAATCCTGATTACTAATCAAGTTTGAATTCCCTAGTTACGAATAGGACTGCATTAGTTTCGGAAATTAGATAATCCTATGGGATTTTAGTTTATAGATGTGCATTAGGTATATACCTGTAACATGTTAATTACATTGTGTTGCATTTAGCGTCATCTATAAGATAACAGCTAAAAAAAGTACGTTATGTAAACATTGAATAAATATAGAAGTAGGTATTTCAGATTTAATTACCTACCTAAGTAGTTAGTTTAGTTAATTTTATTTATTTATTACACTTTATTGTAATACAACCATTAAATAACAAAAAACAATAAAAAGAAGATAATATTATATTGTATGTACTATAGTAAGACGTATTACAATGGGCGGCCTTATCACTAAGCAGTGTTCTTTGCCAGGCAACCAAGCGGCAAAAAAGCGAAATAGGTATTCGGGTCTCGGGTCTTCGGGTATCAAAAATTTGTAAAAAGTCTCAATTAAATGACGTCAAATCACACATGACATGAAATCTCTCTAAATAAATAAATCTATACCACAGAATACTTAAAGTAGCTAACGCTATCTATATACGGTAGATATAAGCTGAAGGATTCGTATAAACCAGCTAATCTCAGGAAATACTGACTCCAGTTGAAAACTTCTTACACCCAATAGGAGAGGAGCATTAGCGAAAATCGTAGAAAAAAAATTGAAGAACAAATATTCCGTGTAAGAGCAGACGAAGTTGTTTTACCTAGTATTAAAAAAATGTGTACGTGTACTAGTGTACAAACGTAAGAAGTGAAACTTCTTTATGACCTTATTTTTCAAAAAATAATTTACTATATGCAACTTTTCAGAAATACGTCGAATCACGCGTGGTAGTAAAAGATGGCGCGTAACGGAAAAATATCAGGCGTAACGAAAAAATGTTACACTAAATTTTTTTCCAACCCCGATAAAGAAGTTTCACTTCAAAAATCTAAAAAAGTCACTTAAATTACTCATTACTTCGATAACCAATAAGTATTACAATTATCAAAATATGTAATTTGAACGATAAGTTTTGCGCGTTAATCCAAATCTTCTGATATTTATTAATAAAATTATATAGGTATCTTTGTGTTGTTCCAATTGTAGTGATATCGGTTTTTGATTGATGATACTAAAACTTGATATCAATAATTGTGTTCATATTGCCTTCTTATCTATTTTATTCGTTTTTTTTATTTTTTATTACTAATCAATTAAGTAATACGCTGTTTTCCTGATGTCTACTTATTCGATAGCCGATAAAAATATACCGTTGATATAATTTTATAAAGACTAGATATTCGTGCATCGTGTTTTATGTGTGCTTAGTGCTTACGCAATAAAACATCAACATTTATTAAAAATAGCATTTTGCGCATCATTTATCAAGCAGCACACTAGAACTTTACTTTTTTTCTTCAGCTTCCTTTCTGGAAAGATTTTATCATCTTCTGTCTTTTCAATTTTAGAATATTCCATCAATTTTGTAAACTCTATGGTCTAAATTTAAACGAAGAACACGAAAATGCGATAAGTACATAGACTAAGCTTAGATTATGATTAGGTACTTATATAGAAAATAAATTCCAATGAACTAAACAATAGAAATGAAATCTAACATCCTCGTGTACACATTAACAGATTAAAAATGTCGTCCACAACAGATAGTTATTAATTACCCATGATAATTATAAATATGATGATAAAATGCAGAAAAATATGAAGATTCATTCAGATAATGTAATTATTAATGAGCAAGGCAGATAAGGTTTAAGAAATAGATAAATTTCTTGGTGACTGGTAGGTATCGTAATTTTACAAAAAAAATATCTGCGACGTTGTTTGTATTTGTCTTCATCTAATAAAAAAGTAACTTTTCATTTACAGTATCTGCTAGGTACATTATAAAGTATTGTCACATTTTTAAGCAAATATTCTCTACAAAGCGGTATTTTTTTTTCATACCTAAACATTGTTTCTAATAGCTAACCATCGTCACAGGTAGAGCTTAGAAATTATTGTAACTAAGGAAAAATATAGCTTTCGACTTGTGAAAGAAATTTTTAATCCGTCCAGTGTTGAGTAAAAATATTACAAACATAGGTATACAAAACTGCAGTGTTTTCTTCTTTATACCTACATACTTAGGTAGGTATGTTTATATAGTTCAATATTTTTTTAATAAGTCCTGTCCTGTCCTTTTGTTCACAGTACCCTGTTGTAGTCCCTGGTGGGGAGTGGGGGGGCGACGGAAAGGGGGACAAGTGAGATTCAGCGCGGCACAGACAGGCGCGTTGGAGAGAAGATTCGGTGCTAGCAAATATCTTAGTCCTGATGAGAGACGAGCCCTCGCGTCTTCCTTGAGATTAAGTGATAGACAGGTAAGGATTTTTGTGAATAATATCGAATTTAATTTTGTAAATATTACAATACTTAGTTGTATCATGTATGTTATGACATAAATTATGATGAGTGATATAATATATTATGTAGAATAGAATGCCTTTTTTAGTTAACATATTTAAATACACTTAGTAAATACAAGTTTAGTTTGTAAAATAACTTCATGACGCAAAGCTATTTTTATTGATATTAGGTAGGTACAGTCTACATCATTTAACAAAAAATGCTTGATATGAAAACAAATCATAGACATGCAAGGCTACATTGAAAAGTAGTAATGTATAACCATGGACGTATAAAAAAAGACGGACGCCGTTTTACGAACAAACAACGTGAAGCCACCGTAGTAAGCTAGCGATCGTGTAAAGACAATGAACACGCACACACTCTCACCATAGTAAGCTAGTCGGCCGCCATTACGTCGTGAACTACCGACTGATTAACTGCGTCACTGTTTCACAAAAAATATTTAAAATGACGTCTTGCGTGGTTAAATGGTGTCGCAACAGTACAATTTTAAATAACAAAACACAAGGGATTCATTCCACAGGGAAGCAAGTTATTTCTTTTATGTTTTAATGACAAAATTATTACGGCAAAATTTATAGAAAAAAATACAGCCGCCATTGTCATCAACACAGCTGTTGCCATGGCAACATGGCACACACACATGGATGTGTCGCCGCCATTATTAAGCTTCACTCCATGTATAAGCGATATACCGTCCGTCTTTTTTTATACGTCCATGTGTATAACAGCTTCTTTATCTACAAAAAAAAATATTTTGACGTTTCAGGTAAAAACATGGTTTCAAAATAGGCGCGCAAAATGGCGCCGTACAACATCAGAGTCAGCTGACCCCGGCAGCCCCGCCAGCGCAGACGCCTCCGACGACGATGTACATATCTCCGAATCCTAATTATTTATACTTAATTTTATTTACGTTAATATATATATCTAGTCTTACCCACTTTTTGTTTTATTGCAACACTTTCCCTGAATTCAGTTTAAAAAAAATTGAGCAATTGAGCAACGTTATTATTTGTTGAACCACAGAGTACGAAAATGTTTTTTTCTTAAATTTTTCATAAATTTTAAGTAAATAAAATAAGTAAACTGCCAGAACAGATAAAAATTCCATAGTTACCTATCTGGTTGTGTGTGGTATGTAATTAATTTATTTATAAAAATCCTAGCATAGAAGTTAGTGTGATGTTGTACCTATTAGTACAGGCAGGAAGTAGGTACATTCTAAAGGGCCTGTAACGGTCGTGTACTCGTGTGAGATGTATTAAGAAGTTTATTGTTATTTAACACAATAAAAATAATAAATATTAAGTTGATATCCGTTGTTGATTCATATAACCTTAACATCCTTCCTCTTCAAGCTACCCACTCCCTTCCTAACTGTTCTCCTTCTCTCCTTGATCTAATCATAGTTTCCTCTCCTGAGCATGTTGCAAAACATGGTCAATGCCCTGGTTCCTTGTTCTCTTATCATGACCTTATTTTCCTCTCTTACACAGTGAAACCACCCAAAACTAAACCTAAAATTGTCATGCAACGCAATTTTGGTAAAATCGATCATGACCGACTGCGTGAAGATGCTCTTAAGATCGATTGGTCGGCTGTTTACTCTGAAAATTCCATTAACGATAAGGTGGCTCTCTTCAACTCTTTACTACTGAACTTATTTGATATTCATGCTCCAATACGTCCAGTCAAGTTGAAGCAGCTTCCTGCTCCTTGGATGACGGCTGAACTTAAATCGTTGTTAAAAAAAAAGGCTCGTGCTAAGGCAAAATTAAACTCCACAGACTCTGATACAAATCGTGAAAAATTTCAGAAAATTAGAAATCGCTGTAATACATTATGTAGGGATGCACAACGACGTCACATATCCCAAAATGTCGAAAACGGCGACCCCTCTAAAGTTTGGAAATTCCTACAAACTCTTGGTATTGGCAAAAAAACGCACAAATCTTTTCCGTCATCAGTTAATATTGATGATCTAAATTCCCACTTTTCTAGTCCATTTTTGGGCTTTGACGCTAACACGAAATCCCGTACATTAAATTATCTCAACTCCTTACCTTCTCCTGATTTTCCTCCGTTTGTTTTGCGTCAGTTTACCGATTGTGGTGTTGAGAAGAGTATAATGTCAATCACCTCTAAGGCGGTTGGAAGTGACTGTATTGGTCGGAACATGATCATTCCCATCCTTCCTATCATTATCCCGATTATCACTCATATTTTAAATTTTTCCATCTCCTCTGGCCAATTTCCTGATAATTGGAAAAATGCACACATTTTTCCTCTCCCCAAGAATCCTAAACCATCTGCCCTTTCAGACTTCCGTCCTATTGCTATTTTACCCTTCCTATCTAAAGTTTTAGAACGCTTAGTACAAGAGCAACTAAGTCGCTTCCTCAATACTCACGATCTCCTCAATCCTTTTCAATCTGGCTTCCGACCAGGTCACAGCACAACTACTGCTCTTATTAAAATCACAGACGACATTCGCCGGGGGTTTGACAACAGGCAGCTAACATTACTTTCTCTACTTGACTTTAGCAACGCATTTAACACCGTCGATCATGATGTTTTGTTAGCAATGCTTCGCTCGCTCAACATATCTCCAACGGTTATTGACTGGTTTCAAAGTTACTTGTTTGGACGTCGGCAGCGTGTCATGGTTGAAGACTTGTCTTCTTCTTGGTGCAACGTAAATGCTGGCGTTCCGCAAGGTGGCGTGTTGTCTCCTCTCTTATTTTCAATTTTCATTAACTCTATTTCCAAGAATATTAATTCTCCCTATCATATGTATGCAGACGATTTTCAATTATATTCGCACGCCTCTTTATCTGAACTACCGAACGAGATTTTTCGCATAAATACTGAGCTAGCTGCCATCGTTAAATGGAGTAAAGACCATGGTTTAAAAATAAATCCTGAAAAAACCAAGGTTATTGTTTTGGGAAGTAGACAGCTCACAAGTAGAATTAACTGGGAAGACCTACCTAGTGTTATGGTTGACGGCACAATGATTCCCTTCAGTAAAACGGTGAAAAGTCTTGGTTTGCACTTAGACGAAAACTTATCCTGGTGTGACCAAGTAAAGGAAGTGCAGAAAAAAGTGTATGCATCTGCTTCTTCTCTTCGTCGGTTGCGCAACTTTCTTCCGATTTCTACCAAAATTGCGTTGACTCAATCCCTTCTACTCCCCTTCCTGGATTATGCCGACTCCTGTTATCCCGATCTTCACGAATATCAACTGGACGCTCTCGAGAGGCTGCAAAACTTTTGCATCAGATTCATCTTCGGCTTACGCAAGTTCGATCATGTTTCTGATTTTCGCAAAAGACTTCACTGGCTCCCTATTCGTCTTCGCCGGAATACTCACATCCTTCAACTCTTGTTCTCTATCCTGTTTGACCCGAAAACTCCTATCTATCTTAAGAATCAGTTCCAATATTTACATTCCAATAGTTCCCTCTCCCTTCGTTCTTCTGATCTCCTTCTCCTATCCACCCCTATTCACCATTCCAATTTTTTTAACTTATCCTATACCGTCGTAGCAATTCGACTGTGGAATTCTCTCCCTGAGACCATCAGACGCGCCAAATCACTGCATATGTTCAAAGCACTTGTAAAAGAGCACTTTTTTTCCACTATTTAGTTTCCTTTTTTTTTCATCTTATGTATATATGTATATATTTATATGAATTTGTATATATCATGTTTAATAATATTAATAATATTATCTATAGTATGTTATATTTTATTTATTAGCATATTTATGTCTTATATTTATTTAATTGTATTTATTACTATTTTTTAAGTATTGATGTAGTATGTATGTAATATTGATATTTTTGAGTTTTGTGTACATAATTATTTATGTTATAATTATTGTATCCCTGTATATTAAGGTTTATTTCCCATAGCTTTTGATTTTGTTTTCATAACCTTGATTTTATTTATTTTATGATTGCGCCTTCGCGTTTAACCAGCATCGTACATGTCCTTTATTAATATGGTTGCCTGGAAGAGATTGCTTTAAGCAATAAGGCCGCCTTTTGTGCACTTACCGTATTCATGTTTTCTTGTTAAATTATGTTTTTATTACTGGTACTTGTACAATAAAGTGTCATAAATAAATAAATAAATAAATAAATATGTAATGCATTCACTGATTTATTAATCCGCTTACTACTCAAATATTTTTGCAATTAATTAATCTACAGATATCTTAAAGATATCAATAAAATTATCTGAAAGACGTCATGCAGTATCCGAATTCAATTATTGAGGATCAGCTTGTAATAAACTGATACAATGTACTGATAAATAATAAAAAATAATTAATTACATGATACCGACACTTTCTTTAGGGCTTTTTATAACACGCGTCTTGCATTAAAAATAAAATGGTTGATAAGAAACATCTAGACTACAAGCCCGCATAGGACAAAAATATGGGTCAAATGAACCACCAGGGGACATATCTAGAACGATAGCAGAGCAAAAAATAATAAGATTCATCACTATGCCGTCACTTGTAAGCTGTCCAACTGAGTGCAGATGAGAATTGAAAAGTACAGGTAGACTCGGTAAATTTTGGTCATATATTTTTGTACGGCATTCTTAACCATCGATAGATCCATTAAAAATAATAAGAAACCGCTCAGTGCCGTACAAAAATGGTGGTCCACCAAGTCAGAATTTTTATTTAATTTCCGAGAGTTACCGGGGGTAAATTTGGTCATTTGACCATGTACGGCATCTGTGTCATACTATTGCTATACTGCTTTTAATCCATTATTCCGCAACGCCGTACAAAAATCATGGGGACAAGGGGAAAAAATCGAGAGATGCAATCCCCTCTCTTTCCCCACTCCAGGGGGTCATTAATAATTGCCTCTAAAATGAAATATTCAAAAATTAACTAAAATTGCGCTAGCAGTCATAAACAAATCGATTTTTCTAATACTAAGTAACATAACGTTAATGCTTTCACATTTTTTTAATATGTTAGCGTAAAGATGATATAATATTTTGATTTACTAATTCAATCACATTTCAAATTGGTGAAATGAAACGCATTCCTTGTGTTATGACCTAAACCTGTATCCCTACTTTTGGAACAAAGTCGAAAATTTCTGCCTAGTTTCGATATTATGTTCATATATTTGGAAAGAAAAGTCTTTTTATTATATAAAACAATTTATTCATACAAATAACGAGTCGAGTTAAAATGTCATTTATGCTCTTATTACAAACATTTCCTATATGAGACACCAAACTATTTTCTATATTATTTACAAATTTAAGTATAAGTATAAGGCAAAAATATCTATTGTAATATTCTATACTAATACATATTATAGGCCCAGTAATTCTTTTTTATACTGGTAACATTTCAAACATTATTTTAAACTGTCCCTGTTAATATATGGAAGAAATTGAAGTACAATAATTATTTTTCTATGTAATATTGAATATAATATTATTTTTCTGCTTGTGCAATTATAAAGATAAACTAAAGTCCTCGCTATCAACCCGAAGAAAAACATATTTACGACTTAGTTAGGTTAATTTCTATTAGTGCCTGTACAAAGAAGCAAAATTACATCTTAATACATATAATATATTGTACTGTATTTACACATTATAAATTTCTATTGTAACTGAAATATTTAGGTATTTTCGTGTTTAATTAAAATTATAGAGTGAAAAGACAAGTTCTTTAAATATCATATAAAATTTCGATGGCAGTGCAAAATATGCACAAAGAAAAACAAACAAATAATTTAACTTTTTATTAACAATCGTGTAAAATTAACAAATAGCACTCGCCGGGAAATCACACATCAAACCATCACCGTTGGTGTGAAAGAGACGACGATATTATATAAAATTGTCGATCTCCTTTCCTCTTAATTTTGTCATCCTAAGAATTATTATTGATTGGTCTCTATATATAGAATTTTTTTAATCAAACAATCATTTTCTCAAAATAAACAGCGTGTGTACCGAGCACATGTGTCAGAAGTGAAACTTCTTTGGCAAGATTCAAAGATAACAAAATCGTCGCATTACTCCATGACGTGACGGTATTGCTATGACGAGACCTTGAAATTTTACTCTCAACGCGCCTAAAGAAGTTTCAATAAAATAAATATACATATAAGAAAAAATTGAAATTTAGAAAGAGCCATGTTTTATATAAATTTTATAAAATAATATTTTTATATGAATGACAGATTTTAATTAAGTTTAAATTTTATGTAATTTTTATGAACATTATAATGTACTTGTCAACCGAGTATTACCTTTAAACAACCCTCCTCTTGCAAGTAGATAGAGAGCAATAAAAAATGAATATAATTAAACACTCATTAAAAATGATTAAAAAGAGATTGAATATAGAGACCATATTACAGCATTTAAAATTTTCACAACTTTTAGGTGTTTAGTAGAGATTCTTTTTATACCAAAAAATCTACATTTAAATTGGTTCCTTGATGGTCTTTCAACAAACAAATAAAATCTCATTATAACAATAACAGATATTAAACATTTCTTTTAAACATTTGACCTATTACAAAAAAAAAAAAAATCCAAAAAATTGTTTTGCGTACACAAAATTCTTAGGATAACATTGAATATATTAATTTCCTTTCTTATAAGTGCCTCTGGAGCGCCAGGCCTTCAGCAAATTGTAGGAAAAGTATAGTTGGAAGAAATGAACTTGACACGCTAGGAATACGAAGGCGTACCAGAGAAGGCCGTAGGGATATCCCTGGAATTGAAAAAATATAAATATTATATTAAGAAACCAATATGTAACTATAATTATGCTGCTAACGTATACTTTACAAGGTTCTCTTACCATTTGAAAGTTATTTACTTTCTACATGTTATTTATAGCCCGTTTAAAAGGCACTGAATTTAATGAAAATGCTAGGATACTTGTTTTAAAGCAATAGCTAAATTTAAATAGAAAACAAACTCTTTTTTGGGAATTATGAATGCCATTTACATGAAAGTATTTTACAGTGTAAAAACGGAGGGCATTTTACAAAGCATTCAAGTTAAATAAACAAAAATTTTATTTTGAAAAGGTACTGAATCATAAATTTAATTTTATTTTACATTCTAAGGGTGCTTTTACCACCATCACCAATAATAATGTACGAGCGTAGCAAGGAACGATGTGTAGCAAGGAATGTGTTTGTTAATAACCAATTATATCGCTTCATTTAGTTTTTAGAAGCATTTATCGTTTGAAACAATACCATTGGTTAGTTACAAACATCTCATCCTCGCACATTATTGTTGAAAAAGCACCTTAAAACAACAATTCAATCATCATACTGATGATGAAATACTATAAAATACAACACATACTGTAAAAAAATTGTAATTATAGTAATTTATTTTGCGCTATCCCACGACCTTCTTACATTTCCTGTCCTACCAGGTTGCCTGGTAGAGATTGCTGTTCAGCAATAAGGCCGCCTTTTGTACAAATGATGCCTTTGTAATTTTGTTCTTTTTTTTTCTGCTTTGTCCATTCGTGTTTGTACAATGAAGATGTACAATAAATAAATAAATAAATAAAAAAAGCTGTTAAACACACCTGCCACAACTGAATCTCCTCATCATCATCATCAGCAAGATACACCCACACATCCCCGCAGTAATGGACCACACAGTATAACAGCGGCAGTAGGCCGAGCCCCGATATACCATACATGTATCTATTAAGGTGCAGTATATTGTTGCGTTTGATAGCCGACAGGCCGAGGAACGATAGCGGGAGGGATAGACACCAGATGTACTCCCACCAGAGCGGCTGGAATTCATTCATATATAGTTAAATAAAGAGTAAAGTATAAATAAATAAATATTTCATGACAATTTTCACACAAAGCACGATCTGATTCCATACTAAGCTTTCGCTTGTGTTATGGAAACCAGATGGCTGATAAACATATATAGATAATTAACACCCAGACACAGAGCAAACATCTATGTTCATCACACAAATATTTGCCCTGGGTGGGAATCGCCTAATCTTTTGACTGGTTGCAGGTATTACTGGTTTATGAATGTATATGATAAATTTTGAACCATAGAATACATTTATTGTTACAAACAATGTGAGACCTTACAAACTTGGATATAAGAAAATTAATACAATAAATATTATAAAAATGCAATAAGGAGTAAGAAATTTTTATAAAAGGGCAACTATTACATGTAAATGAGAATTGCTACCTAACTTAATAGTCATAGAAAGATAGGATTCTTCTGTATTTAATATTTTATTTGTAAATTGATCATTTATTTGTAGAAATCAGTAGCACCTCATACAAGTTAATGGTTTATTCAGCTAAATACATATAAAATCACCTGTGGTATTTGCAACTCCTCTATTTCCAGTATAAAAATGTCCAGTTTGTCCAATATGTCAGCAGAGAGCTTGGCCAGCATCACCAGGAACAATACATGGTGGAAGAATACACAGTACTTCAGCCTAGACTTGTTTAATGCACTGAAATTATACATATAATTGTTAAATACATATTTATTACATTATTAAGTTAACTACCTAGTTTGTAATTAAAAATTAAGCACAAGGAAAATTTATGACTGTTTCAACTTTCAAGTCATTTTAGATTTTTTACATTGCTTTATGTAGTTAAAATTAAAATATTTCAAAGTATTCAAAGTAATGTTTTGAAGTAAAATTATGTTGTTTAGCACTGAATTATTTAAAGTGTATTACGTTTCTGTTCAATTTATATAAGCTTTGCTCATCAATAGAATAAATAAACGTAACATTCAAATAAAAGGCGCGAAATAGTACAACCTACTGCTTTCGTCTAAAAATAATTTGACGGAACTCGACGATATCATGTCGTGTGTCACAGGCTAACTAACCACAGACGGTAGCTGATCACATTCATAAAAATAATCACAATACTAACCTTATTTGATACTGAGCCGCTATTTTTTCCCTGTGCTGAAAATCTGCACCATTTGTACCAGTTACCATAACACCACCCCTTGAAGCCATTTTTATAAATAAACTCGTGCCTTTGTTTACTATACAACCACTATACGAGTATCGACAATATCACTCAGTGCATTCATTCAGATATCTCCGTTTTTTATTTAAAATTACAATCAATCCATTTTCACATCTGCCAAACTAAATCGAAGCGAGCTGGCAAATTGACATGCCAAAAATGCCAACGTCTCAAGGTTGGCGCGTTCGGATACTTGTACACAGTTATTCATATAACACATAGATTGAAATAATTTACTATATTATCATAAAAAAATAAACAAAGTTGATAATTATTATATTCTATTAAAATACTGTTAGCCATCGTTTTTGTTTATTTAAGCTATACCAGTTAGAAAAGATTTCTTTTCTAATATTATTAAAGTTTAACAGTGTGATCTGGCTTTATGGAAATAGTTACCTGCTTAGCTTCCGGTCAATGTCCATCGTCAGCAATTTTATTTTAATTTTATGTAGGTAATTTGTACACATTTACGGAACTAGTAGTAATGATAGTTTTTAAAATAAAGTGATACTATTTATTTTATTTTGAGCATTCATCATCATTCCACAACAGTTAAATTTATGAATTTTAGTGAAATACTACAAGGGTACTACGTCAATAAATTCATATAAGTTAGAAATATAATGATGTGAAATTGGTAAAACGTACGCTAAATAATGGCCCGGGGTCATAATAATCAACCCCTACTGGCCCTACTACCTACTCAGATCCCGATAATACTTTCCCGAATTTGAAATTTTTTGCTGTTTAAGACCATCTTACAAAATAAAAAAGTCGGGTTGCACTCCGGGAGTGCCGGCAGAAGTGAAAACTTGATTATTAACGTTCAGCATGTTTGATATTTTGGATTTTGGAATGGTATCCGTCTTACGCATGGAATATAAGGGCTAAAAAAAACCGTCTTACGCTTTTTCGATCAGGCCACGTGTCCTGACGCGAGTTCAAGATTTTATACCCAACGCCGCTAAAGAAGTTTTCACTTCAATAAATTTATTTGGAACACACGCATTATTCACAATATAATAGAATTGATACTATAGTAGTGACCACTTAGTGACTCAGGAAATAAAATAATACTAATAAACAACCTATCTACCGGAAAATTTGATTAAACTTTAAAAATCAGCTTTAGCCAATTATTTTTATTTTTAGACCTAGCTAGGTACCTAGTTTGGTTCTAATAAAGACAAATTAAAGCAGAAAATTAACGACAAGATTAAATAATTTGGAAAACACCGTCTTAATTAGGTATCCAATTACAACCTCATTATTAATTAGTGATGCGACTAGACAGTAGCGAATCACTGAAACGGTAAATTGATTGACTTCAGAAGCTTATATCTACTAAAAATATTATCAGGTGCAGAGGGTATGATAAAATACCTGAGGCAGTAGGGTACTATGTATGATATTGTTCTATAATTACACATATTACTCATAAATTAATGCGTACCTAATAATTATAATTTATCATAAAATGTGGCATTGAAATAATTTATGATAATTTTCGCGAAAAAATTCCTAAACCTCGCCAATGGCATTGTTAATTAGTACTGTAGCAAAGCAAAAAATCGATAACGTCTTTTATCGATACATTGTTTAAGCCTGATTATGTTTGGAAAATTGTTTATATTTTCTTTTTGTTACGGCTATTTCCGCAAAGGGGTTATAAATAAGCACCCATTTGGATTGGCGCCCAATCATTCTTTTGTTTTTACACAAGTTGCAGGTCACCATGAAAACCTTTGTGCTCCTCGCTATTTTCGCGGTATTAGCTATTCAGGTAAATTTTTATATAATAATAAATATTATGATAAGTTAAAGTAAAAAAATAGGTACAATAGTATTTTTATATTTTTTGGTTCTTTGCAAAAAAGGATATTGTCGCAAACTAGCCGCTTGTCGTGGTGACGAACAGTATCAAAATTACCCATGTTACCTACTACCATCTACTATAACAGTTATAAAACTTTAATAGAATACTAGAATACTATTCAATAAATTGGAAATATCTCAAATTCAAATTACTATCGATACGGGATTGAATCATGTCTTTTTAATCAAATTATCACATATTTATTTTATAAAACTGAGCATTCGGCTTTCTCAAAATTTCCAGCGAAAAAAAAATTTCGTATAGTTACTAGTTAGTTAGTAGCCTATAATATTATTTGCTTTTTTATCGTTACCTAGCTATGCTCTTCCTCCCATCACCACTCGCCATCGCACGAGCACCACACGAAGCCGCCGACCACGCCGCACGTCCCCACGACCACCACGGCTGACCCTCCTACTACCACTACCACCACGGTAATGTTTTAATTATCTGTGCTTATTTTATAAAATGCAAAGTTTGTGTTGACGCTTAGACTTTGGTGGGATTTTGATGAAAATTGTTGTGTTGTTATATAACGAATATAATTTAACACATAAGCTAGATGCTGGAAATTCTAGCTTCTGCTCAATGCTCGGGTTTTTCCCCGGGTGAAGTTGCAAGGCAGAGCTTATTCTATTTATATGACAGAAAGTCATTAACATTATAGTTATACCACTAATATCTCAAGAACTGCTGAATCGACTACACTTATTTTTGAATTACTAAATCATAATATTTGATTTTTAATCATTATTTTATCCAATACAGCCGAAACCAGAAGAACCAGCACATCATCCGTCTTCTCAACACGATTGACGACCTTCTCCGAAAAACCACAGATATAAAGGCAAAACCAAAGTACCTACTAAAACCAATGGTATCTATTATTTAAATAAATAATTGCATTTAAGAGCCTTCATTGTTTTATTTACGAAACAAATAGAATTTTTAAAGTAATTTATTTATTGTCCGTATTCTCCTACTCCTACCGTTTAACCGTACTAAATCAAATCTAAAATCACCAACAACATAACATTTATTTGGTTGCTTAGGTTAAGTTGCAAGTCAAAATAAAAGCCGAAAAAATTTATCACAGTTTATTTCAAACAGCCTCTAAACTACAATTTTGTTTTATAAATCATAATCAAGGCGCCGTAAAAAACATGATATCCTGTACACTGCCTCTCGCGGGCACGTCAAGCGCACCAAGAGTGACAGCGGCCGCGCTGCCCGCGCGCATGCGCGACGCTTGCGCGTTGACACCCACGCCGCGGATGTATAGCGTCACCTAGCGGGAGGAAAAAAATAATAAAATGATATTTTATATTTAGTTTAATAGCATTCAAGTGCTTTATAAATGAGAAATTTTTAAAGAGTAGAAAAAAACGATATAGACCGGACTCTCAGTGGAGTTTCGTTTGCAAAAATCGCGGACCTAAATCTGACTTCTGATATATATTGTATAGATCCCAGACATCCTATAGACAGATGTTGCCAACCAGTTTTGTGGTCCCCCTGCCCGCACCCCGGTAATTAAATATGGCATACAAAGAAAAAAATAAAAATTTCCAAAACATGCCGTGTGGGGTATCAAATGAAAGAGCTTATTGAGTAGATCACGAATATATAGCATACTATATACATTTCTTACACTTTCTCTAAGATTTTTTAGAAAATTTACGAAAATGGTCCATTTTTGAGTTAACTTTAAACCACTATAGATTGAAAACTCATGAATATATTTTTTAAATTATTATTTTAAATAATTAACAATAGTCCATTGTTTACGATTCAATATTTCGTACAGTGAAATAGTTGCATGGGGGAGTGGGGGGAGCATTCAAAGATGGCGAGTATATTTTCAAGTTCATATAGTATATAGTTATTTTCATCAAATCCACCACATAGCTCACTTATATTATATTACGAACTATTGAATCATAAACAATGGACTATTGTTAATTATTTAAAATAATAATTTAAAAAATATATTCATGAGTTTTCAATCTATAGTGGTTTAAAGTTAACTCAAAAATGGACCATTTTCGTAAATTTTCTAAAAAATCTTAGAGAAAGTGTAAGAAATGTATATAGTATGCTATATATTCGTGATCTACTCAATAAGCTCTTTCATGTGATATCTCACACGGCATGTTTTGGAAATTTTAATTTTTTTCTTTGTATGCCATATTTAATTACCGGGGTGCGGGCAGGGGGACCACAAAACTGGTTGGCAACATCTGTCTATAGGATGTCTGGGACCTATACAATATATATCAGAAGTCAGATTTAGGTCCGCTATTTTTGCAAACGAACATCTCCTTGGAGCCTGCTCTAATAACCCGGTGGGTTTCGTCCCGTCAAGGTGGAAGACGCGGTTTCGAATACCGTTGCGTGATCATTTTTTTTTTCTATTCATTAAAAATTTCTAAAAGTCACAACCAAGTAAGTCGAAATATGGCTAAATAGCCTCATTTATTGTGCGTTAATTTGCTGTTTATTTATAGTCAAAGGAAATTCAAAGGAAAGTCAAAGTCAAAGGAAACAGTAATAGACAATATTGCCCTCTATCGGAATACAGAGTAATAATAATATTCAGGACTACCTATTTAAAACACGTAGCCTATGCAGATCAATACGTCTACTTTATACTGTATGAATCACAAGGTTAATAATTATAACAAAATAGAGGTCCGGCCCGGCTTCGCCCGTGGTACATATTTCGCAATAAAAGGTAGCCTATGTCCTTTCTCGGGTATCAAAATATCTCCATACCAAATTTCATGCAAATTGGTTCAATAGTTTAGGCGTGATTGAGTAACAGACAGACAGACAGAGTTACTTTCGCATTTATAATATTAGTATGGATAGATTCAATACTTATCAAGGAACCTAATTACGAACTTTGCTAGAATATATTTTGATTATTTTTCACCTGATGTGGTTCATGCGAGCTCGGTTCCCCCGAGAGCGGGACGGAGCGTGGTTCTCGTATTATGTCTTTCCTTCTCCTTTTGTTTGAACGTCGACTTTCGTGACGCTTTCGGGTTGAAGTTATTGGTCCACCTAGAATTAACATAAAAAACAATGGAGAGCTAGGTCAATAAAAATATATTTTAATGGTCTGAATTTAAGTGACCCACAAATAAATGTTTAAGAATAATATTTAATTGTAGAAGTAAACAGCCACCGTAATATTTTTAAGATCCTTTTCAAAAATGTCAGGATACAGCCAAATCAATAAGTTACAAAAAAAAATATTCCTACTTAGGTTAAAAAACTCTGATACCTACTACTACATTAAAATTTCACTATTTTTGAGCTCACGACTGCTTATTTAAGATCAATTAATCAAAATTTTATTTAATATAGTTAGTACCATCATGACTATTTGCTGGCAGTGGCAAAGCGTGTGACGGCTTCTTCGACAACGAGTTACGTCGATTTTCTATCAGCCGCTGTAGACCTTCAAGTGCATTTTGCTTGTTCTATAGAAAGGATATTATTTTATGAATGCCTATTTCGACTTTTCAAAACAAAAAAAAAAGACGGGTTGCACTCCGGGAGTGCCGGCAGAAGTGAAAACTTGATTATTAACGTTGAGCATGTTTGATATTTTGGAATGGTATCCGTCTTACACTTTTTCGATCAGGTCACGTGTCTTGACGCGAGTTTAAGATTTTATAGGTACCCATTACAGAAGTGCTCAACGCTGCTAAAGAAGTTTTCACTTCAATAAGTGTAAGTATAAGTTTGTTGTAAATTCGCTTAATCTAGAATCTATAAATTAGCTTGGTAATAAATTATAGAGCTTAACTTTATGAATACTATCTGTTACCGATTCCCTATACGAATACGCCTACATTCTAAAACACTGTTTTACCTACAGAATTAATTGTCCTTCAAAGTCAAACATTTATTCATTCAACCATACTTCCTTCAGGAATGCGTTTGAACGAATTTTGAACTCAAAACACATTATTTAACATTTACCATCGGTTCGGAAAGTACCTAGTTTCTAAAAAAGAGCCTTTATCTGAGCCAAGAAAATATTGGTTTATACCTAATGATGAAATATAGTACTAAAACTTACCCTTATTTCTTCTAAAATAGGTTCAAAAGCACTCGGGTCGGTCGCGTCTTTCACAGCTTCGTAACTCTTGTACAGCTTTCTGTCCGACACACGCACCGTGCTCTCCAGCTCACGAACTTCTGTTTTGAATAAATAAGAATAAGACATTTATTATAAATAACAGAGAAGTATTTACGCTGTACCTTCTCCAAATCAACTACCTAAATTCACAATAGATAATTGATGTAAAATGAATGTCAGAATATGTAATTATTTTTTCTGAATTTTAAGCAAAATTATTTTTTTATAATCATCTGTTTTGCAAGCATCTAAATTTTTAAAATCGATTAAAAATGCATTACAATTAAAATTGTCTTATTGATTTCATTTATCAATTATTCTTCCATATCAACATCACAAGCTAGGACAGAAAACACACTCACAAAAATCTTCTACTAGTAAAAAAGTGCTAAATCTCACCAACATCCCTCATCTTAGCGAGTTGCGTCACAAGCTGTCCGCGTTCGCACCTCAACGCCTCGCGTTGTACCGTAGCGCGCTCCGCCGCGTCCCGCGCGTTCCTCGCTTCGCTCGCGAGCGCCGCTACTTCGCGCGCTTCACGTTCGAGACGACGTTCTAATTCGCTGAAAGAAAACAAAATTAATGACGATAAACATATTGCAACTTGTAAAACTTATAGATACTTTTAAATACAATAACTACCTACGTGCTGTAATAAAATTTTATTTTAGTCAATCAGTTGTTCCGTTGTATTATAATTTATTATGCGTATGAGTAAACATTACATTCATATTGCCTATTATTAAATCACATAATTTTTTTTATCGATTTAATCCTAATATTTTTTATTCATTTTGCAGACCAATTTATTGATGATCTGTTCTTGCAATATACCTACATCTATAATAATAGTTTTTCCACTACCTTGGATATTCGCCCGTGACCTTAGCATATGACTGTATGTTCCTGATGACTTCAACGAGGTGATGCAACTGGTTGCAGAATTCTGGTAATTGCTCAGGTGTCAAGTATTGGCCTCCATATCTAAAGAAATTATAAAATTAAAGAGCCGAATTTTCTAATAAATAATATATTTAAATCCAATTTGATCACGTCAAATTTTCTTTAACTAACAATTTTTCAAAAAATCCCACGTAAATCGGACCAGTAGTAGTAGCATTCTGATTTCTGTAAATGTATGTAAAAATAAAGATCAAATGTTTTATAGAAAATGCTAACGGTAACTTTAGTGCATATTTTTGTGAGTTAGTAAAACGTCTTTTCAAATATTATATGCAATGATACCGTAAATCAACATTAGCGGCAAACTGCGTGTAATCGATCGTCGAATTAGATACAGTGGCTTTAGTGCAGGTCGGTTCTACATCGTCTTCCGTGCCGCTGCCGCAGCCCACACTCTCGCTCATGCTGCATTTGAAACCATTTTATGGAAAAAATCAAAATTAATGAATTATGAATTATTTCTTAGTAGGTTACCTATTTAAATAAAGATATACCACATTGCATCAATAGACAATAAATTAGTCATGTACCTACACTCATTAAAAATGTTAATCGACTTTAATATTTTTTGCTCAGATTATAATTTTAAAAGGGCGCCATACTTTAAATTGGTACGTACTTAGTCAACTAAATAAAATAAATAACCTAACGTTTTTAAATTCATATATTAATGAATTATAATACGTAAACAATATGCATATATAGGTACTCTGTCCATTATATTATTTGCTTTTTGACAGCTTCACGCCTATGTATAATTGTATTGTCTATGTTAAAATGTCATACAAATAATTATCGTACTTCATGGACAGGTCCCGCCCACTTAGTGATGCCTACACAGAATTATTCAATGATGGATCGATAGATTAAAATAATCGATAGAAATACTCTGTAAAATATATCCGATACAGAAAAACTCTTCTATTATGTTATATAATTTAAACCTAAAGACAACCAAATTGTAAGATAGAAACCAATAAATAATAAAATATTAGTTTAGTTTAGTTTTAACATACAATGCATAGATATGTGGTCTTATTATTACATATCTTATTAGTACGTTTACGTTGTAATTATTATTTACGTACCTGATTCGAGTTATGATAATATTTTGAATTTATAATTGAAATGGTATCACAATCGATAATCTTTTGAACATCACTTCTGGTATCACCCGTCGAGCTGTCAAAAAGCAATTCTTATAGTGGACAGACTATAGTCAATCAAAATCAAAATATCATACCACGAAGAACTAAAAGAGAAACTGTTCTTATCCAATGATGTCCGATGTTCGCCGCGCAGCTTGCCGAGCAGTCGGCCGAGCAGGCGCGACTGCCGCCCGCCCTCCATTGCTTTGCTCTGGTGGTTACCCGTTGGATTGCTCTGTTTTGTTTTAGATATAAAAAATGAAAAAGCACAGAGTATTCAGAATCTTGCGAAGGCTCTGGGCACAGTACAGAGCTTTCAGAGGCTTGCGAAAGTGATTACGCTACGCAACAAGCGACGAATTATATCAGACAATTTGTAAGTATCAGGGAGTTTAAAAATAGGTATCACATTATATTCAGCAAGCATCAATTATTGTTAAATGAAAACGTAAAAGTAATGGCAAATCCCGCAAACAAGCATGATAAAGCACTTTCTTTAATTTATTATATTATTTTCTATGCAACTTCCAAATACAAGGCTTTGATTTTTGATTCCTATTTTCCTGTCTTTCTCATATAAACTTAAATGTATATAAGTTATTACGTACTTACGAAAGTTGTAGTAGATTTTAAGTTCAGTAGGATTTTGTTTTTGTTATGGATAAGTCCATTTTATTTGTGAATTTTACAAAATAATAATGACTACATTTTTTGTTGCTTGGATGCTGTTGATAACTGCACATCAACATGACAACTAACAAAAAGTATTTAAAAAAGCCAAGCAAAAAGTATTTTTGATGGTGTGTCAAATTAATTGCAACAAAATTTATTCTACATTGTTTTAAATATTTCGTACTAGCGGTCCGCCCCGGCTTCGCCCGTGGTACATATTTACGTTTTCTCTACATAAAAACCATCCTCGTACTTCAAGGAATATAATAAAAAAAGAATTATCGAAATCGGTTCAGCCGTTCTCGAGTTATGCGCTTACCAACACATTTTGCGATTCATTTTTATATATAAGAAAGATGAATACGTGATAATCACACTGTTCTGTGAGGATAATATTTGTTAAACTTATGAATTATTTGAGTTTGTACATATTTGCAATACAACAAACAAAAAACAGAATATTTAGTTTAAGTTTAAATGCGTTGATGTGAAATAGCAACATCATAAATCAATTCATCCATTTATCAATTCAATTATAGCTCTGCTCCGGTTTAACATCATAAATAAAACAACTCATAAAATTTATAGCATTTAATTCATATAAAAATACATTGTTAACATACATAATCGCACTGCCTTGCGGCGTAACTTATCAAATTGCTAACGGAAAATTTCTTAAGTACAATCCTGTGATACACACTTCAGTCGTGAACTAGCAACATTGCAAATATTCATACAATTATTATAGCTCGATCTTTTGATATGATTTCATTAGCGACGATTGTTAATCATTAGATCGTCCATTCATAATAAAAGTAAATAATTACCGAATTAAAATAAAATTAAACTCATGCACATCGTAACAAAACCATATCGAAACGACCCATAAGAACCTTACAATAAAAAGGCCTACGCGAAATTCGTTAGTACCTATAAATTTTTGTGACTACAGTACATTAGTCTAATAGAGCCGGCAATATTTGCCATAGTTTGACACAAGCGAAAAATATAGATTAAAATAAAAATTAAATTCTTCGTGTACGTAAAGTATTATATAGTTT
Organism: Colias philodice; assembly: GCF_061535455.1. Classification (NCBI taxonomy): domain Eukaryota; kingdom Metazoa; phylum Arthropoda; class Insecta; order Lepidoptera; family Pieridae; genus Colias; species Colias philodice. Next base: position 9,488,212 of record NC_143105.1, on the reverse strand, counting down.
GAGTAAATAAACGCGAGGATTTACACAAGCGGAAAGGCATGGGACCACCGTCCTAGCACGTGGCTGGCCGACTATATGTAAACCTATCTTCGTGACCACAACAATCATACTAACTTCACTACAAAATGCGTAAATTTGGCACATTTTGTCAACACACAGCTGTGAACACCCCAACAAATACTTGGGTGAATTATTAAACTCCGTCAACACAGCGTTTCATTCAATCAGTAACAAAGATATCGTCTACATATAACATAATGTAAGGCACAGTAGAGGTCCCGGGCGTTCCCGTTTTACCAGAGGCCGGAGGAGAAGCCTCCGGGGGGCACTCGCACTCTCTTGGGGGCTTCAGTCTTGGGTTGTTCTGGTGTTTTGGGGCTCTCCTTGGGCGCGGCTTGCACTGGCGCGGGTTTCGCTTGCTCGGGCTCGACTTGCGCGGGTGCGACTTGCGCGGGTTCGACTTGCGCAGGTGCGACTTGTGCGGGTTCGGGCTGCGGCGCCGGCTCGGGAGCTCCGTTTGAACCGTTCTGAGTTGGAGTCTCAGCTGCAGTTGGTGTCTTTACAGGTTCGTCGCCGTGTCCTAGAATTATTGAATTAATATATGAGTGACAAGTTAAGTAATATAGGTAAAATAACAGAAGTAACTTTTATCAAGTGATGAATAAGTTTGGCGATTCAAATATCTGCTGTAGCCATTAAGAACAAAATGTTTCTATAGAATTTTATAGCCGACATCAACAGTAGATTACTTCAATATAGGATTTATTATTAACTCTTAAAATTTTAAAGTTTTCCCTTACAATTGAAACAAACTGGGATGGGATTATCCTATAGACTATTATTCCAAAGATAATTTAAATCATCGCTCACCAAACATAGCCCCGCTAGCGGCAGGCACCTGACGTCTGCCGCGGGGCGGCTCGGGCTCCCCGCCGAAGATGTCGGTGTGCCCGCCGCCCGGGGGCCGCAGCACGCGGCTCGACAGCCGCGACCCGTCACCTAGCCCTACGTTGAACGATGTCGACGTCATTGTGTAGCTGCAAGTGTTCGCTTTGTTAGATCGCGACATTAAGGCTGTGTGAGAAAAGGAAGAGTAGAGTAATGAATATGATTAGACAATATGAGCTGCGAAGGAAAGAATAGATAAAGCATCAATTAGGAATACACATGATTAGATAATGTTAGATATGAAAGATCGTGTGTGCTGAGCACACGTGTCAGAAGTGAAACGCCTTTAGCAAGATTCAAAGATACCAAAATCCATGTCGCCTTACTCCTGGAGGGGACGGTATTGACGCGATCTTTAAATGTTACTCTCAACGCGCTTAAAGAAGTTTCACTTCAATAAAACGTGACAGAAAAGATGTGCTGCATACCTAAGTAGAAAAAAAAAGATAGTATAAAGCATGAATAGAGTGAAAATGATAATCCCATTAATTTTAGAAGAATAAACACTGTTAGATAGACAATGAAAGATAATTTAATGATTTTCATGAATAGTGACAGATTTTTGTTTAAATGCGTTACGAAAGATAGAAGAGAAGTGAAGAATTACAATGTTTCTTATATGTATTATAAGAATTAAAAAAATAATCTAGACAGAACATGGATATTGAAATATTGAAGATTTCAACTATTTTCTAATATTATTAGAAACGTATAAAAAATGAAATTCCAAATGTTTTTTTTTTATATTTTATGTAGGAATTCTATTAAAATTGCAAGGTGTAACCAACACGATCCTTGAAGCCAAATTATTTTCCCGTAATAGTATAACCGCAGACTACTGCAGAAGAAGTCAATGACATTTTCAATGACACAAAATAATTACCTACAGCTATTTTTCCTGCATTACCCGCATGCAATGTGCAATATTTAAGTATTCCGTACAAATTATAATTAAATTTATAAACTAAAACGTTTATAATTCTAAAAAGGTTCTTTAAGAAACACTTATGACGGTTTACTTTTCTAAATTATGCAATTCAAAGAGCCGTTTCTAAAGAGAGGAACTGAAAAATTAAAGATCTTTGATATAATAAACCTTAGGAAAATTTTATTTAAAGTGACGTAGCTTGAACAAGTATTTAATATTTGATTTTACTCGTCTTAACGGACGATCACATAATATACTAGCTGTGCTCCGCGGTTTTACCCGCAGTGCTCCGCTCCTATTGGTCTTAGCGAGATGATATACAGCCTTCTTCGATAAATGGGCTATCTAACACTGAGAGAATTATTCTAATCGGACCAGTAGTTCCCGAGATTAGTGCGTTCAAACAACAAACAAACTCTTCACCTTTATTAACCGACTTCATAATATTAGTATAGATTATTCACCTTTTAGCTTAATATTTCTTTCCGATTTTAGACATTAACAGAAACCCTATAACAATCACCTTATTTTGCGAATAGGGACATTCAATATCCGTTCAGTAATCCAATTTGTACATTGGAGGGTAGTTTTGCTTTCAATCGTGTGGCAGATTTCCAAGAAAAACTTCCAAAGACACGAACATAATGCAGATGAATAAATTTTGCTAATAGAGACAAGATTAATTGCTGTAGTTCACTTAACTATCATTACTTTCATCTTCATTTAAAGTTTAAATTTAAATTTTAAAGCAATTCCAGAGCTAAATGTAAGTAAATGAAATATCAACGATGTTATCTAATAAAAATTGAAAAATGTAGAGCTAATGGAAGAAATTTTCATTAAATCAGAAGGCACTCAAGCTAAAAAACTCTTTGTTTACTTCACTAATCATTTTCTTGTTCTACGAATATGAATCTAATCAATACCTCATTATATAGAAAGTCATACACCCACGAGGCATTTTCCCCAATTCCCTAGATTCATGACCATCGACAACAAACAACATAGACATACATAACTACTAAATAAAGCAGACAATGACACGAATAGAGCAATTAAAACTATAGAAAGTCCATTACCGGCGCGTGCGCACATCCTCCGAACAACAATATTACAATAGCGAATTCTAAGTATGCTTGCGTAGTTTGTGCCTTGTGATTCACGATTCATTATTATAGATGAATGGAAACATTGATTGCGATATCGTATGACAAGTCCTGTATAGGATTTTGCAATGAAATATGGTGTATGTATTTGTATAGTTCCGAGTAGGTAGGGATAATTGGAAACTGCTATTGAATAAATTGTTCTAGCAATTGAGTCTGATTTTTTTATGTTAAGTCTTATACTTATTCTTTTTTATTTTATGATAATTTTTAAACACGGCTAAGTTAGAGTAGTAGTGGAGATAGTAGAGTAGTAGGAGAGTAGTAGTGGAGTAAAGAAAATATTTGTCGCTTTTTCTTCTAAAAAAACACGGTATAAATGGTGACAACTCCATAAAAAATTTAATCATATCCACGACTAGTATATTAGACCACCGTTACCCACATAATGGTGAATGCAAACGCAAATTAGACATTTCGGACACAATAAAATGCTAAAAATGCCGTTATTCATCGAGTAATGAGGACTTCATTATTATGAGTCAATGTCTTCAAGTTATAAATAAACGGTTAGAAGAAAGATAAGAGTCATGAGATTAAATACATAATAAATCATTGTATGATGGACAATAACATAGCTTGCTCGGTAGATCACTTTTCATGTTATCACGCGAAGTGGTCCAATTAACAAATTTACTTTCTCTGTTTTTACTCCTTTAAGTTTTCTTGACGAAATAAACGGAATCACTTTTCCATTTAATTGTCGGCTGATAGTCATAAATCATAATAATTGTTTCTGAGACACCTTGTGTTGTAAGTACTTGTAAGAACAATAACAGTAAACTTCTTTTAAGACTTTATTTATCGAATTATTTATAAGTTTTACCTTGTTGCAGAAATTTATTAGAAGACTTTGGAAATCTTACAAAACGTTGGCATATAATGACGAATAGGTACAATTCTTAATCCTTCGTTATTTGTACTCAAAGTGTACTCACGTAAAATAAATACAAGGATTTACTAAAAGGCAAGCTTCAAGGAATTATGTACAGAATTACCTTTGCTAAGGGTTACTATGGCGAACCGGTCTCAAAGGTGTCTTGTAACAAAATACTAGGTAACTTGTTTTGAGTAGATTACCAGTGTTATTCAGGCCTATACATAATAAAGGCAAATCTACAATATTATTGAGAAGAGATACGTGTGTATTATAGACATTTTGCTATTCTCTAGAATTCTAGTTGAGCCATATTACGATAAATCTCTCAGAAATGCCATTCTACAGTATTTATATTTATATTTTATATGTATACTAGCTTACCGCCCGCGGCTTCGCCCGGTTTGTCTAAAACCTATTAAATTATATACTAAAACCTTCCTCTTGAATCACTCTATCTATTAAAAAAACCGCATCAAAATCCGTTGCGTAGTTTTAAAGATTTAAGCATACAACGGGACATAGGGACAGAGAAAGCGACTTTGTTTTATACTATGTAGTGATATATAGTAGATATGTTGAATCAGGCTGACCATCTGCATCAGTCCTATGTCCAAGATTCATCAAAAATGCATTATAATATTTACGTTAAGTTTTTCCTACCATAATATTGATCATATAAATGTGTAGGTATCAGTAGGTACGTGCAAGGAAAACTCTAATGAGATGATGAACAACTGCGAATGCTTATCGTACAGATTTTTTAAATTACATCAACAAAATCGTGATGCACAAACTTTCGCACACCGTATTATTGGTAAAGACGAGTGGGCGTTAGTTTTACTCGACCAAAATATTTATTACACAACACAAATTTGCAATCTGACACCGTTTTGTCAATCTACCCGTATAAATATCGTTACTATAGTAGAGCCATTTTAATAGGCAACATTTGACAGTTCAACAAAATTCAACAACGTAACCTAGTAACGACAACATAGAATAACATGATATTTCGTTTTGTTAGAACTGCACATTTGCTTAACTTTTTTCAATTACGATTACATATTTATTATAATAATGACCGATATAAGTAATTTTAGGATTTGATTTTACTGATAAACCATTCTAAACATAATAAACAATTTCTGATTTAAAGAACTGACGTCGCTACAATTTTGTGTCAATAAACCTTTTTTCTTTTTAAATACCAGAGACGTTACTCTAAAAATCGAAATCAGACATCTAGAATCGAATGCATTGATTACTTGGGAATAAAAATTATCATAAATTATTGACATGACGTGTTTCAAGTTCGATTGACAAATGTTTCAAGTCCGTATCGATTAATTCACTTTAATCGATGTTTTTATGCAGGTTACCACCCTATGAAGATAAAATTGATAGACGTCAAATGTTGCCTATTAAATTGGCTCCACTATAGTTTTGCATTTCCAAGTAAAATCAACGTACAGATAAAAATATTGAAAATCACAACTGCATTCAGATAACGATCACGATGCAATTTTTTAAGAATCATGAGCATAGGCGATCCTCACACTGCCCCGCATCACGCTGCATGTTGCATGTCGAAGCACCTACGCGCGTTCCTGCGGGAGTGCAGATCTGCATCATCGTGCGGGTTTTTTGCGCACTCACGCGCGTAGGTGCGTTTGTAGATTCACGCACGGCGGCTCTCATTTATTCGCCGTTCTCTGTGGTGGTCGTACAATACTGAGCATCACGACGCGCGGCACTGCGGGTTCGGTGTGCCATACCTTGCGTCTCGCCCCGCACCTACGCGCGGGGATGCATGTTTCTTCGCGTGTATGCGCGTGATCCGCATGTACGCGCGTGGTTGCATTTTCAGTGTGTTGGACTGTGCGTGTTTTCTATACAAACGGAGATACTTACAAGTAACGTTAAACACGCAGTCACGCAACATGCAGCGTGGTGCGTGGCAGTGTGATAATCGCCTTAAGGTAACCGTAACGGATAACTAGACAGACAGACTTTCGAATTTAATCATTAGAAAGGATAATGTTAAACAAACAGTTATCTTAGTTCGACAAATTGGACCGGAACGGTTTACAAATCAATTTATGCAATTTTATCAGTACTATTACTGCAATTTTAACTGTATAATTGTCACATACGATCTCACGGTATTGCAAGCATTGTTGAGATACGTTTGATTTTAAGAAATCAAATCGTGTGAAATTTATAGACATAATATTGAGAATTGTTATTGCTACCTATTATTATATTTACGAAGGCTAAGTATATCTTTAGATTGTAAATCGCCTAAACAACATGAAACCTAATTTTAAACTCCGTCTAGTAAATCCTACAAATCTTCGATATGGTTAGAATATTGGCTGCAATTATTAATTCTTTATCCTATGGTGGACTTAGTTTTATATGTAACTAACTGTTCCCCGCGGTTTCACCCCCGTGGCTCGACGTGGTTTTTTTATTTTTTACAAACAAATGGATCTGCGAAATCCGAATTATATGCTTAATAAAATAAATTTAACCAGACTTCGTTTACGTAACATAATATTGATTTCAGTGTACTTACTCTAATATTAGTAAATATTTTCCTACAAACATTCTAACGACCAAAGCTAAACTGGATTAATCCGCTTTTATGACATAACAATATACTTATTTGCCTTACGATTTTACGAATGATGTCATCGCACAAGCTAGTTAAGGTCACGAATTAGGGAATACATTCCCAAATCGATCCCTGACTCATAATTCATTTAAATATTTTTAAGATATCTCTATAAAGTAAAAATAATTGTTCGTTGAAATCCCTGGAAAAGACGTTTTTGATGGAATATCGATAGAACAGATGGTAAGGCCAGTGAGTAAAAAATAATAACATGTGCTTTGCATTCAAAATGCTTAACGTTTTAAAAGTTTTGTGCACAATGAATCAATGCTCTTGTTTGGATTTGATCGATATTTTCCTTTATTTCAGTCCTACTAATATAATATAATATTATAAACGCGAAAGTTTGTAAAGTAAGTAGGTATGTTTGTTTGTAACTCTTTCCCGACATACTATACTGCAACTGGTCGAATTTGCAACTACACTTGTATATGTTAGGTACGTCAGAATAACTTCATTTTGCGGGTTCGTCCACGCCTGAAACCGAGCGGCACAGCTAGTGCAATATAGTTTTAATTTTATTCTATTAAATAATGATTTAGCCGGCTGAACCTAATTAAAGATTTATTTATTACTAATAAATAATGCGTACACGGAAGAATTATCGCGGATGACAAGTCTAGACCGAGCCTAAACAGTAAACTAGTGACGCAAGGGTATCACGTTACCATATGGGGAAATGAGGATTTGTAACGAATATTTATAAGAAAGTGAAAACACCGACATGTATAGAAAATTAAACTAGTAATATTATAAACCTGAAGAGATTGGTAGAACGCTATAATATCAAGAAGTTCTGGGCTTAGCACCAGAGCACCATAAATGTTGAGACAAATTGTGTTTTATGACTAATAAACTGGGGTAGAAGCCTTTGAAAATAATGAAAAGATAAAAAAAATCGCAGTCGGATGAAACCCATTAGAAAAGGAGGGGAATATGACAAAAATGTAAGGAAAAATAAATTACGGTCAATCCGAGTTCGGGAAGCGGGAGGGGGGAGCTTTTAAGAGAAAAAAATGGTTTCTCTCGATTTCCGAAAAAACTACAAGTCCTATAGAAAAAAGTTCAATGGCAAAGTTGTAGGTAATTAAAAGTTCTACAACTTTTGTATTTACAATTTATTCACATAACCTCAAAATTTAGGTGAAAAATTCAAAAAACCAAGTTTTTGGTCTTTTATTTCTATCTACTTCAAAAAATTTTTTTTTTCTACGAAATTTGGTGGAAACTTACTTTATTATGTCCCAAATACACTGTAATTTATTTGATTGAAAATATTTATTTTTTCGCCTTATTTTGAATTAATACCAAAAAAACAACCTAATTTTCAATCGAAAAGTCACCCGTCAAAATATCAGCTTTTTTCAAAAACTTGGGGTGTCTTTTATTCATTAAAATCTCTACTTTCATATGGTGTAAAAAAAATAAACACCACCATAGTAAATGTTCTCAGGAAATGTATACAAACAGTCTGAAAATTAGCTTTTACTAAATCAGGCACACTTCTTGAACTCTATATCTTCTCTTGTATCGGCTTTTCGGTAATATTTCAAAAGAAAAATAATTATCTATTCTAAGTTTAATATTTTACAGCATATTCAAAAGCAAAATGATGTCGATAAAAACATTTCAGGTAGTTCGAGAAGTGTGCCTGATTTAGTAAAAGCTAATTTTCAGACTGTTTGTATGCATTTCCTGAGAACATTTACTATGGTGGTGTTTATTTTTTTTTACACCATATGAAAGTAGAGATTTTAATGAATAAAAGACACCCCAAGTTTTTGAAAAAAGCTGATATTTTGACGGGTGACTTTTCGATTGAAAATTAGGTTGTTTTTTTGGTATTAATTCAAAATAAGGCGAAAAAATAAATATTTTCAATCAAATAAATTACAGTGTATTTGGGACATAATAAAGTAAGTTTCCACCAAATTTCGTAGAAAAAAAAAAATTTTTGAAGTAGATAGAAATAAAAGACCAAAAACTTGGTTTTTTGAATTTTTCACCTAAATTTTGAGGTTATGTGAATAAATTGTAAATACAAAAGTTGTAGAACTTTTAATTACCTACAACTTTGCCATTGAACTTTTTTCTATAGGACTTGTAGTTTTTTCGGAAATCGAGAGAAACCATTTTTTTCTCTTAAAAGCTCCCCCCTCCCGCTTCCCGAACTCGGATTGACCGTAATTTATTTTTCCTTACATTTTTATCATATTCCCCTCCTTTTCTAATGGGTTTCATCCGACTGCGATTTTTTTTTGTTTCAAAAATTATCTACTCTAGTCTATAAGTACAATTGTTGAAAAATGAATCATTTTAACAGAACAATTTTTAAGCAATACGAAAGTTACTCTGTCTTCATCTTTGTTATCAGAGATGGATAATTCATTCAAGTTGGATAAACGACAAGAAAAGTTTAGTTGAAATATGAAGAGCCACAACGGCGGAGAAAATGTAGAAGCATAAAAAAGTTGATTCCCCGATTACACATTGAAACTAGACTTCAAATGAAGACCTACAATATACACTACATGTACATACAATTAGTACTCCTTAATATTAAGCCGAATAAGTAAACCACGCGTGGGATTTAATGCAAAATATAGCGGCTTACTACTATGGTTGAAACATCAAGGTTAATTATATGTCTAGCTTAGCTTATTTGTCTGGAAAAATTATAGAGTAAGTTATTCTTTCAGGCACTCTTTAAATGATAGTTAGGTAAATCTATAAAACTACGCAGCGGATTTTGATGAGGTTCTAATAGATAGAGTGGTTTTAAAGAAGGTTTTAACTTTTAGTGTATAAGTTTTCCACAAAGCTAGTACCTACATACTATAATTTTTTTTCAATTCAACATATTTTTTTAACATGCTAAGTTTAGGTTAGTATTGTACATTAATATGGGCATGTATTTCTACAAAGGGAAGTGTTATCTGGCATCGTTGTAATGTTAATTGACCTAGTCAGATCTAGTATGGATGCAAGTGGTGCTTACGAGTAGAAAATAATTACGAACCTTGAGAGTACATTGCACTTCCTATATAATATCTTTATTTTATCTACTTATGTTTCAAGTAGCCATTTGTAGTCGGATAATGATTGTACAGGCCATAAATAGAACATTTATAAACAATGACTCTATCTTATAATTTTTATAGATAGTTTCTTACAGAACTAATTAAAATGAAAAATCTGATAAAATATGTAGTCAATTGTCTGGGAAGATTAATGGAATTGGTACTGGTTAAAGTATAATTAAATTAGGGTCATTTGATTCAATAGATAACTTCCGACAAATTCATCTCTTCACAATATTACGTGTAGGTACGGACAAATCCCTCAAAATAACATAGAAAAAGATAGATCATGTGAAACGAAGCCTTATTGCATCAAAGTGATCTCTCCCAGACTCTCTCTCGCATAAGCGATTACTGCCGACTAATATAGGGATAAAAACAAAACGGATTTACAAGAGAACGTAAATTAATAACGGGACATGCGAAAGTGTTTTGTTTTCCTTCAAGTCGAGACCGAGACGGTATCTCGCTATATTTTGGCACTTTATGGCTATTGACCTCGATGTTAGGTGGAGATAAGCCTACTCGAATACGCATATATACATACTTGGTACTGAATATAATGAGCTACAGTGCTTATGTTAGCAAGATTTTAGATAAAAGAAATACCTAAGTTGTTTTACTTCAAGGACTAAAATAATAGTTTGTCTCTATTGCTCCAGAAAAAAATCTACAGTAGCATCCTCATCATATGAAATACATGTTATACTATATTCGTCACACGACGCGACTCAAATAGCTAAAAAGTCATTGGGTATTTTTAGGCATGGTTATTTGAATATCTATGTGAGGTGAAGCTTCCTTCGGGACATTATTTTACAATCTCGCTTAATAAGGAAGCCACAAATTTTTATGACAATGTCTTTATCTTCTATGATACGACTCTAACAACTTTCCCGTGATGTATAATAGTTATGAATCACAGTGAGACATGGCTGTGTAGACCAAAATCAATACATAATTTACGTCTATTGATTTATCATTAACAACCCTTCGGCTAGCCAGAAAAAACCCCGATGACACGACCGCTAATTACAGGAAAAACCCCTGGAGCATACTAATCATCCCCTATTACTCATTGGTCATGTGAAACCATACATGGACCCTATTTTGACAGGGCCGGATTAGGGCAAAGCTCGTAAAGTTCTACATTTGGTCCTCTTACCTAGTTTGGAAAACAAAACGTTATGCAATGTTTTCGGTTACAAATATGTGTACATATAAATAAATATGTACAACTATCATTCATAAAATACATAGAAATATGTAGAACAGGCCCACCAGAATAGGTTTGTTCTCAACAATTTAACTAACCCGTTTACGTATCATATGGCGTATACCTGTGTATGTAAATAACAGTCACAGTAATCATATTAGTCTTATCTAGATAGAAACATTAAATAACTACGTACGAGAAGACAACCATAATCCATTTAGTTTCAAAAAGGATTACGTGTCTTTGGGGCCCCAAAGCCTTCAGGATAATGGGGTGCCTACAGGACCGTATTTCGTTTACGAATAATCCGGGACTGTAAGTAAATACCGAATAATGCAATACATATCAGATTACTGGTTTTGCAAACCGCAGCCTAGGCAAAACATTGAATCGATCTGCAATCACACCATTAATGGTAAAGGATTACCGTTTTTGACTTAACATATATATTGTCTATTGTCTCAATGGTAATTTATGTGATTATTGCTTCTATGAACATTGCAAAATGTCGATACGCCTCCGAGTATTGCAATAGACTTGTTTGAATTCAAACTGTTGCATTTTGATAAAAACTATAGGAATTTATAGATAGCAGTGTTAGGTTGCTGCCTGTCGTCAGATAATGTTAATATATAAATAGTTTCAAATATTAAAGGTGGTCGCTCCTAACACTTTATCCTTTGATTATTCTGTCTATTAGTCTGTTTTCTTGAGTACCGGGTAATCATAGTAATTTAATTCATATTTAATACTGGATACTGTAATGTATAAAGTATAAACAAAATACAATATTGCATTAATAAATTTAAAAAAGCCCTACGAGCTGATTTTGGCCATAACTATACCAAAATGTAAACAAACAAAAGTTTGCATTACGTCAAGATGTTTAAAAACTTTATACAAAAAGCTTCTTATAAGCATCGCTATAAATCTTTTAACATTGTTAGAACTAAAAATAACCTAAACATCAAGGCAAAGGGTTTGAGAAGTGTGTTTTAATTATAGTTAAGTGAAGGAGAAATAGATCAAGTGTAACATTAACTTAAGAGCCAACAAAACGAGTGAGATGTTATTATAATATATGATGTTACATATTATGTATTTTGTAAAATTGTAAAACTGACATGATTTAAAAGAGCAACTATGGAGTTTCTTGCCGGTTCTTCTCCGTAGATACTGCTTTCCGAATCGGTGGTACATTTTAAAATATGTAATGACGTTTCAAAAGTGCTTCTATAAGAAGTCTAATTGAATAAATAAATGTTTGAGTTTGAGTTTGTTTGAGTTTGAGAGAATTAAAAATTAGGTTTTCTCATTATCTATTGCTGCAAGTTATTGTCTCAAGCCTCCCCGTAGAGCGCAACAGGGATATCTGCAGCTCGGGCCGAAAATACAGGAAGGAAAATTACACAAATTCGTAGTCCCATGTTTCCTCCTCCAATACTGGACTGATTTAATTACTTTTTTCATAATTTAGTAGAGAAAAGTATAGGCTATGTTCCTATGTTTTGCTCTTTTTATATAATGTTCAAAAGATAGTTTTATAAGTATTTTTAGAAAATCTGTCCTATTTCTTATGTTTTGAAAGATTTTCTCAATGTTCTTTTCTCGCACTGATCTACAAACCACAGCTTTGGAATCTGTTCCCGTTAATTAAATAAGATTAAAATTACCTTACTTATTAACGTTTTCACAAATAGTTTACTAGATAAACTATTAAAATTAATGTAAACAACATATTCTATATCTATATATAAAACGTTAATAAGTAAGGTAATTTTAATCTTATTTAATTAACGGGAACAGATTCCAAAGCTGTGGTTTGTAGATCAGTGCGAGAAAAGAACATTGAGAAAATCTTTCAAAACATAAGAAATAGGACAGATTTTCTAAAAATACTTATAAAACTATCTTGACTAAATTATGAATCATATTGCAATTTACTATAAAGCTAATATTAAAATTTCTATAGAATTAAAGAAATTAATTTTCCATGTAGGGCAATAACATTAAACAAATAGTGATAAGATATGCTCAATCGATGAAATCACCGAAATTTTCACACAAATCCTGTCATAACATTATCATAACAACAATATGAAATTAATGTGCAAGGAAATCACAAGAAACGGATAAGATAATTAGTAACGTAAATAATTTTGCCAACCTTATCAAAAGTGCATTGAAAATGTTAAATAAATACAGTTTTTAGTAATATCGTTTAAATTATTCATGCGTTAATAACTAACGGAAGGACAAAGAGTTTTAACAAAGAACGGGGAAAGCCATCCAAAGTTAGCGTAACTATTTGACAGCGACCAGTCATCGCAGCGGTAATTCGTATCTAACGGTGAACATGAGCAAGAAAACTTTGATATAATGCAATTTATCTTTGCAAATATGCTAAAACGCCCATACAAACGCTAGAGTAGCGGAGCTCATTGACCTCAAGTCTTGAAAAATAACGGCCCTATCAGATGCTTTCCGGCCGGCAAATTCGCGATATACCACATTATCAATTATCGTATCCGATAAATCTTATTCAGTAAACACTTATATATGTTTTAACAGTTGGTAGACACACTTTTTAAAGTAACAACGTATTTTAACACAAGAAAAAACATTACTCACCTGCAAACGATCACCTTCTTTTCAATAGAATGAAATTAAATTGATGCTGAAAAGGGACGGCTGACGGACATTGACATTTGACGTGAGAGTGTTGCAAGTACTATGAATTTAAACTGCAAGCAATGGGCCATAATATTCTAGTGCATAATAATAATACTTTACTAATATAGAATATCAAAAATATAAGTTACATAAAAATAGTTTAAATAGCGACTTGAAATGCCCTTAATCAAAGAATTATAAAACCAAATAATTCTAATCAGCCCGATTAATGATTTTATGTTGAACGAAATCCATCATCATAATATTTCATTTAACTATTTTATGAGACATTTTTCAGATAATAATCCACATTTTTGAATGACCGCAACTCAAACGTGAAATCTTGCTCACATTAAGAATATTATAATTTATAATATTAAGCAGGAAGCAGTTGTGCACAAGCACTTTTTTAATTTTATTATTTAATTTAATATTTTAAATTCAGATTGATTTATTAGACGAATTGATAAACTAAGAGTATGTTATTTTCTAGATTACCTAAATAATGGTAAATTATTTTACTGGCAACGCATGAGAAATATCTGCAAAAAACCAGTTAAATGCAGATTTAATCGATTTATATAAATAAATTACGCAGTATTTTTCATATTATGTCTACATTAAACTAAAACAATCAAATAATAGTTTGCCGATAACTAAGCCTACATTTTAATATTTTGTGTTTTTATAAGTTGTATAAAGACGATGATACCGATACCGATTTTTTTAATTTCTGAACGAAAACTAGTGAAGTACTTTATATCGATTAAACTCTCTTTTATTCCACAGAGCAAGTAGGTATGTTCTATTTATGAGAACATTGATTAAAAATTGCTTAGGCTACAGGTATATGCAAACATGCAAACAACAGTCAATAAATTATCAATAGATATTTATATTTTTTAATTTAATTGAAAATCTATGAACGAAGATGAAAAGTAATGTTTCTTTGAAATTATTTATCTAATGTAAAATGTATTAGAAAAAGTAGCGCTAGGGTTTTTAATATATAAAAGATAAAAGATTTGAATAGGTACATCTAACGTAACTAAACAACTTAAAAATATAATCGATTTCTGTATCTTTTTTAAATCGATACTATTTCGACTTGACACTATTTTTAGCTCATTCCTACAGGTATATTTTTCGTTGTTTGGTAATAACGAAACTTCAAGTTAGAATTAAACGAGAATTAAAGTAAAACTATATAAAAATGGAAGTTGCAGAGGAAGTAAGTAAGGAGAATACAGAAAAACCGATACAAGAGAATGATACAAAAGTAAGTTTATGGGAAATAATACTTCGTATTATAAATAGAATAAAAGCCTATCAAATGTCGGTTTCCAATTTCATATAAATTTTGGCTATTTTTTATGAAGGAATTGAAATAATATATGTTTTTAAGAAAAAACATGTTGGCATAGGAGGTTAAAGGCTTAATTTAACAATATATCATTATTTTTTTCTATAAAACTAACCTCTATCCAAAAATTACTGGAATTGGCACAATGCCAAAACAGTGTTTACGTTATTTTTATTCCATGGCACATTTACTCATGGTAGTCATATACGGGAAAAAATTATGAAAATACCCCATCACAGTCTTTGCAAGATTTTTTAATTCAAATAATATGGAAAGGATATAATTGTTGAAGCTTTCTGTTTTCTTTTTATGACTTATCTTGTAATCATTGAAGGTTAATCTTTTACACTACGTTTTAAATATTTTTCAATACAAATGATAATTGGCCAATTTTCAAATCCATTACAGGAAAAGCCTCTACCACCACAAGAAGTACCGAAAAAGAACAAAAAAGAGGACCGCCTCAGTCGTGACGATAAGAATGTTGAACAGTTCATGAAATCGCTCAATTCTATATCATCCCCTGATGAAAAACTAGCACAAGTGTGTAAAAAATATGTTCAAACCGCAGATGAGAATAAAAAACTACAGTTTTATATCAAACAGTCAGATAAACGGTATTCTTTGTTGTTAAAAGAGAAAGAACAGTTGCAACATGAATATAATAAGACAATTTTGGTTAAATCAAAGCTGGAGAATCTGTGCCGAGAGTTACAGAAACATAATAAAGCTATTAAGGTATGTTCTATTTCATTTTTAAAGTAAAATACCTTTTTATTTTGTCACATACATTTATGATTTTAATTGTAACAGAATGCAAATACAATTAAAACAGTGTAAAATTATGCTAGCTCTTCTCTGTAGACTGTAGAGGCTTCTTTTCTAAATGTTGAGAAATTTCTTTGTAATTTGATGATTAAAAAGAGCTTTTAAATGAAGTCCTTTTTTAAAAAATATATGTTATAACAGCTTCCTTTTTTTGTAAAAAACCAGACAGACCTAACCGTAGGCACAGTTGACAGATATATACTACGTACATACAGTTAGGAAACTAAGCCCCCCCCCATGAAATTATGACGTATAGCTATAGGGCTGTTACTTTTTGATATTTAACCGACTTGGAAAATAAAGGAGAAGGTTATCAATTCGGCCTGTATATTTCTGTTTGCTTTTTTTCACAGTTGATTTTGTGGTAATTTGGAGATTAAAACCCGTTAAAATACAAAAATGGTGTAGCCTAAATATGAATTTACAAGAAGAAATAATCCGAATTAATACAGCTTGTAAAAGTAAATACGTTTTTATCAGTGCTATATTTCGAAATCTAGTTTTGTTATGGACGCCGAAGGCTATTAATTAATGTACCTAAATTATTTATAATGCTTGATATTTGTATTATACATATATTCAATAATTATTTTAAACCAGAATTTACAATACTTGTATGTAGGTATACCTACTAAATTATTTTTAAAACGATAAATTAAATTAAATTAAAAAACACAAAATATGCAAAAATACATTAAAATTATTATTATACGAGCATAGAACCTCTACCTTTTTGTTTTAGGAAGAAAAAGAAAATAGTTTGACAGGCTTAGTGCTTGACAAAGTGGAGACGCCACGTATCGATAAAAATACAATAATTATAATATCTATCTTTTTCTTCCCTAATATTTACTTAATTATGCACATAAATTTAAACAAGATTTTTTTAAGGTTTCCTTTTTTTATATTTTCGTGCTCTTCTAGATTGCGTAAAAAATAGATGCGATCTTTAAACAGACTGGACTCCTAATAGGTACTATTTGTAGCTATCATTTTGATAGAAAATATGTCAACATAATATAAAACTCATACTGCCATATCTATAGAAATTAAAAAATAGTCTCTTTTTAACTTGTAGTCAGATATGGTATTTACAAATATATTTATTGAAAGGGCTACAAACTGAAACAATCGATATTTATTTAATGTGAATTGACATCACTTTAAACTTTTTTCCATACTATATTCAAAATCTGTGGATGTGTCACCCGCTACTATCGATCCCCCTCAATACCCTTGTAAACACGCTTGATGGGGGGGGAGCCATTTCGAACATTTTGTATGAAGTTTCCTTACTGTATGTATCTGTATATTGTGCCGTAGGTGTCTTTTAGCAAACTGGCACATTTATACTATTTTAATTATATCTATATAATATAGCAAGTAATTGTCATGACAAGTTTATATGTGTGGCCCTGCATATGATGTTTAAAAGATAGAAAAATACCACTGGTTTTAGATTTCCTTCGAATCATCCGTTTCGTGATATACTCATTTACTTAAAAAAGTAAAACAACATCTATGCAGTTGAAGTTATATGAGAGAGCATTGCAATGTGCTATTCCTATAACAAATTAAAACTAAAATCTTAATCTTGTATTCACTATAATACATAAAAACTCAATACTACATTCTAGGAAGAATCACTGCTCAAAATACGCGAGGAGGAAGAACGTCGTAAAGAAACACAGGCAAAGTTTCAAAATACATTAACTGAGATCACGGCGCTATTGCAACAAAATAATGAGAAAAATGCTAAACTTAGAGATGATAATATCAGCATGACAGAGAAGTTTAAGAGTGTCGTGCAGCAGTATCAGTTGAGGGAGCAACAGGTTGGTTTCTGAATTATGTTTTCTCATAAAATATTTGTTCATATTTCTTGTAATGGACATTCAGGGTACAAACTTTAAATAATACTTTTCAAAAGCGACACAATTAAATTTTTTAATTTTTGTAGCATTATTTATAATTTTTACATTACATTTTGGAATATGATCTGGAATAATATAGACAATTCCTAATGTTTAATACTACATAATGATGTTTTGCATGGTAATGCTTTATTATATACTAGCGGTCCGCCCCGGCTTCGCCCGTGGTACATAATATTTACGTTTTCTCTACATAAGAACCATCCTCGTACTTCAAGGAATATAATAAAAAAAGAATTATCGAAATCTCGGTTTTATTATCGGTTCAGCCTTTCTCGAGTTATGCGCTTACCAACACATTTTGCGATTCATTTTTATATATAAGATAAGATTACAGAAATAGCATTGGTGATTTGGACCCGCGATTTGTACTGTGGATTGCCACACTTGACAACAATGCCATGAATTATTTAGTTCAAGTTTATTCATTTCAAAACCGATTACAGGTAGACAAAATGGCGAAACAAATGGCGCTAGAATCTCAACTATCAGACGCGAAGCTCCAAAAGGCAGCTCTCGAGCATCAAGCGGAGAAGGAACGGCTTCTCGCTGAAGCGGAACAGATGAAAATGACCCTAGCTCAGTACAGGTCGAAGGTCATGGAGTTACAGGGCACGGAGACAGCGCTGAAGGGCCAGCTGGCTGTATACACGGATAAATATGACGAGTTCCAGAATGCACTGGTTAAGAGTAACCAGGTGTTTGGCGGTTTCAAGGAACAGATGGAAAAGGTAATCCATACTAATATTATAAAGCTGAAGAGTTTGTTTGTTTGTTTGAACGCGCTAATCTGCGCTACTGGTCCGATTTGAAAAATTCTTTCGGTGTTGATAGCCCATTTATCGAGGAAGGCTATAGGCTATATATCATCACGCTAAGACCAACCGCGGGGAACAGCTAGTTAAATAATAATATCTCATTCATTTCCCAGAAAAAAAATTAATGAATACAAAACATGATATTGTCTTAATTACAATTTAAGTTTGTACTCTAAAGATAAAAGATCTTTTTGTATGTGCGTAATGGATTATTTTAGTTTTTCTTCAATCCAATTGAAAAAGTGAGATACAAGAACATGCCATAAATCGCACTATCTATAAATCACGCTAAATCGATGAGTGGGTTTTGATTATTGAAGTGAAACTTCTTTATCGGGGTTGGAAAAAAATTTAGTGTAACATTTTTTCGTTACGCGTGACATTTTTCCGTTACGCGCCATCTTTTTCTTATCGTGGTAAGCCACGCGTGATTCGACGTATTTCTGTAAAGTTGCATATACATAGTAAATTATTTTTTGAAAAATAAGGTCATGAAGAAGTTTCACTTCTTACCTGTGTACACTAGTACACGCACACATTTTTTTTTTCATGGAGCTAGGTGGTTATTGTATAGACTAGTTACTAACCACTCAAATGGCAAAATGAGATGCAGTACGAGAATATTTAACGTGTTGCGTGTAGGGCAGATTTATGAAACTATATTAGTAAAATACTAAGCTTACGAAATGAATAAATAATTTAAGCTTACAAAAACAATATTTCATTTTCAATATTTTCAAGAAAAGAGCTTATTTGTCCATAAAAGGCCGGCAAAGCACCTGCAACACTTCTAGTGTTACAAGACGTGTATATGGGCGGTGGTGACCACTTAACATCAGGTGGCCCACCTGCCCCTTTGCTTGCTCTGACATAAAAAAAAAACAATATTTAATATAAATAAAAATAACTTATACAGATGTCGAAAAAGATCCAAAAGCTGGAAAAGGAATCTCTATCATGGAAGAGCAAGTGGGAAACATCCCAAACTGCCCTCCTCGACATGTGCGGTGAGAGGCAAGCCGGTGAGGAACGAGCAGCCGCTACCAATAGACAGCTGCAGCAGATGCAGAGCTTGTGCCGCACTTTGCAGGTGGGTTTTTCGGTTTTTTGAAGTGAAAACTTCTTTAGCGGCGTTGAGCACTTTTTCTGTAATTGGTATAAAATCTTAAACTCGCGTCAGGACACGTGACCTGATCGTAAAAGCGTAAGACGGATACCATTCCAAAATATCAAACATGCTCAACGTTAATAATCAAGTTTTCACTTCTGCCGGCACTCCCGGAGTGCAACCCGTCTTTTTATATGAAAAGCCTTTCAAATTCTATATCGTCTGAGTTTTTTAACCACAAATGTACCTACTTGTACATTTGTGGTTAAAAAACTCAGAAATGTACTAATGTCGACATTCGAAGAACTACAAAAATATGTGTGTTTGAGTGGGTTGATTTTGAATGAAAATTAAATATATTGGAGTATTTTTTTCAGCCAAGTACTAGTAAATTAATTGGTTAAATGAAATATAACGTCAAAACAGGCGGGAGTCTAATAATTTTATTCTAATATCTGGCGTCTGCTAGATTAGTAAAGCTTCCAAAAACGGACTGTGAAAAAACTTATAATGGAAAAACTATACACAAAATGTAGAATGTTTTTCAGCCAATAAATTATGAAGTGGCAAATAATAATGTATAAATATAATTACTAAAAACTTAATAAGTCATAATAATTATTTTTTTCATACTATACTATACATAGAGCGAATTCTGTTTGTGATAGAACGAAATTCATTCAACTGCATCTGGATGTATGGGGAAAAGTACAATCTCAGCATAATACACTACTGCTTTCGCCTTATAGTTTATGAAAAAATATGCGTTAAAATTTAAATTGCCAACACACATTTCGACAGTTTGCAATCTTGCAAGTTAGATTGTAATCTAACGATTTTGTACAATCTTACGGCTACATAATATACACTTAAATAACATGAAATTTATAATACTTTTTGTAGGGCGAGCGTACTCTGCTATTGAATACGCTAAAGGAGCACAACATAGAGCGACCGCCATTACCGGCGTTACCCCCACCACCTGTTATTGCCCCATCGCAGCCCGCTAATGATGCTAAGGTAATATTATAAAATGTGTAATATTTGGATAAAAATTTATTTGTAACATCCTAACTGATAAAAAATGTCTGTTGATCTGTTTTTTATAGGTTAATTATTGAGCAAATTTTCAATATGATGTAATAATCGTTGACAACAATTAAATAATAGATTCTCTTAATACATATATGCAAAAAATTATAATGAGAAATTCCGTCTGTTTATGGGTACATGTTTATATTGATAAATCAAATTCAATGAAATTTAGTGTATACCATGCGAAATTTTAGTCTCAGTTAAAGATCTTTACATTGGCTACTTATCAAAAATTAAAAAGCTAAAATCATTATATAATTATTAATAAGAATATGTACCTGCTTTTATGGTCTGTAGGAATATCAAAAAATTAACTTATTGACTCAATACTTAATAACTGTTACAGGTTGATGCTATGGCAGCGAACTGCGCTCAACTGCGGCAAAGTCTCGCGCATTTACAAACACAATTAAATACACTGACAACAAAGAAAGAAAAAGAGGAATCTCCCAAACCTGAGCCAAAGAAAAAGTCCAAATCCAAGAAGAATAAAGCACAAAAAGCGGCACAAGAAAAGGCAGAAGAAACAGTTAAAGAAGAATTAATTGAAAAACCTAGTGAAGTTAAAGAATCAAGTGAAAGTCCAGAAGAAAACGTAGACACTAAAACTATGGAGAATCTCTTAGACGCTATAAATGTAGCGAACGTCAACCTTTGTGACTTAGATGTTGTGAACGATACAAATGAAAAAGAAGTTAAAAATGATGAAGAAATCAAACCGGTAGTTGTTAAAAATGACGAAGAAATCAAACCAAATTCTGATAATGTTAATGGCGAAATTGTAAGTGAAAATAAAGATACCAATGTAAGCAATGGTGTTGAATTAAAACCTGAAGAAGATATTAAAGTGGAAGAAATAGTTAGTGATAAAAAAGAAGTTGTGACAGAAGAAAATGATAAAACAAAAGTTCCGACAGAAGAATAAGGACTGAATTTAATTTCTTCAGTGTTATTTGATACTGTGTCTCAAATGGGTTGATTTTATACTTCATGGTTGTGCCGATCGACCTAACGTTACAGTTAAATAGCATGTTTTGTTTTTGTGTGGGTACTTTTAGAATCTAGTCAAAAACTAGTATTTGTATGGAATGATATAATGTGGATCCAGTTTGATTACTTTAGTATTAAACTAATAAATACGATGTTCGATGTTAAGAAGTCTCTAAAAAAATTTTTTTTTGAAATACTGATGTGAACCTACGATTTTTTGATAAATCATAGCGATTCGATCAGTTATAGTTAGTATTAAATTGAGTAGATTTTCATGTAATTGATTCGTATTAAAGGAGTAATTAAAGACGTAATCGTTTTCAAACTTAATTCAATATTTTTTAAATCGAAGTTTTTAACTTACCGTGGAAAACTACGCAGTTTTTGAGTTTCATTTAAAAGTCGTTTTTTAAATGAAAAAATATGATCATGTTATATTTTTCTATACATAATGTCAATCATCTCTCCTATTTAGGACTGTTTGAGCAGTATTAAAGAATCCAGTAATTATTTACGCTAAATACTACCTAAATTAATATTTGTTAAGTTAATTTGTCTGATTTTGTTTAAATTCAAGTCAATTTCTAGGTAAAGTGGTACTAAAATATAATATAATTTTGACATACAGTTGAATGTACATAGTAGGTTGTTTTCAACATTTGTTAAATTTTATACGATAGTGTGGTGACCGCAGGCGAATTATGACTTGGTTTTTTGTAATAAAGTTTTGTATGTGTCAATTGGATTTTTATTTAAACATCAGTTTAAGTTCAGGCTCGATACGCTATTTATTTTATCAGACCTAAAAAATTGAAAATATAAATATTTTTTTCGACTATTTTGCCCTTATATTTCCAAAAATACAGAAATCATTGGATACACTATGTTTTAATTGAAATTGAATGTAATAAATAACGATAAAACAAAATAGTTATGTCACCGATGACCCCACGTAGTATGAAAAGGGTGACCATAAATCAAGAATATATATTTTTTTTTCAAATCTAAATTGATTACGATAAACTTGATTACGATTGCGTCAGAAATTATTTTTAATATGTAGAATCTAAAAAAATCGTGAACGTTAGAAGAAAATATATCCTTTTTAATTTTTTAACATAAGTTAAGAGTTTACTCGACCGGGGCGTTGTATGTAACGCGCTAGGTACCGCTAGGAAAAAAATTAAGGTTTTTCAACTTTAAATTTCAATCCAAGAAAATAATAAATATGCAGTTCCTATTTAAACTAAAAATAAAATGCAACCTTCACCTCTCTATGTTGTCATCGCTCGATTACAGAGAAAAGTGAAATCGGTCAAACGTGCAAAGCGCGAAGTTTGTCTGTTCTTTGGAAATATATGACTTTTTGCAATGAATACAATAGGTATGGTAGGTACGTAAGAAAAAATAATTATAAAAACAACTTACAAAAGATTTATTTAATAACTCTTAAAATTAGGTAACAATAAGTATAATATTATAACGTTTAACATTTTTGCGAGACCAGACACAGTACATTATTTTTAATGGCAAATGCTATAGCGCGCAGGATACAACAAAATTAATTTAATGGGGAGCTAAATTATTAGAAATGCATAAAAAATTGTCTATGCATGTCATAACATAATATAACATTATTACTATAAATTTAAGGAAGAAATAGTATTCAACTATTACTATAAAGTATAAAAATATCTATTATCGTATTTTACTTTTGTGTTTTAAAAAAATGGAATGAAGTAAGAAGACGAGGTTGATCAACAAGCATCTAAATCTAATTGCGCTGTGTTGCTATTTTATGATAAATTTGTATTTAAATTTAAACGACGTTATTGACGTTTAAAATTATACATAAACATCTATTTTTTTTAATTTAACACCATATATAAAAAAAAAACCATTTTCCCACAAGAGCGACATCTTATTTTAATATTTTGAGGCGGCAACTTACTACACCAAGGTTATTCCCCATTTCTCTGCATTCGAATTTATATCATAGATTTAAAATTTATCCATCCAAAACTAAGAGAGATATTTTCCATGTAACTTCAGTAAATAATTACCATTTAATATCCGTATGCTAAATCACAGTACCTACACAGCATAATAGTTTAAGGATTCAATACTTTTATATCACACATTTCGATTATTTTTGGCTAATATTTTGTACTCCTTCATTCTTCACAGTCTTCTTCATCATCAGCTTCTTCTTGTTCTTCTTTAACTGGTTCTGGAACGATTTTAACGTTATGCTTGTTTAATTTATATTTTTTTGCGAGAACCTGTGTCTACATTACCAAAAGCAGTCTTCTTTTTGTCATTTTCGCTGTCTATCAATACATACTTAAGCTTAAGAAATACCAGCAATAACGAGTTCCTGCGATATTTTTATATCTTGAGCTAACTATGCATATATTTAATATCTAACAAAGGTACATAAAAGCGAATTACATTATATATGCTTATTTACAAGACTGTACATTGTACAAATTTATTACAATTAGGTATTTACACTTTATAAATGCATGATGTAGTTTATAAACTCTACATCTTAATCTAATAATAAATTCTGTCAAATTTCACGAAGATGGATAGAATCTACCATTCGAACCCAAAATTATTATTCGTTTGTACGTTAGCTAAATGTTCGCTGTTAAAAGTAGGGAATTTAGCGAATGCTTCGGTATCTAAAAGGTGAACTATTTCGCTATTTTGTTCTTGTGTTTCACTATTTTCTGGTGAAATTTGATAGAATTCAATAGGTGTATCCGAAACGACCCTAGGTTTTAAATATTGGGGTGAAAAATCTAATGTTTTTAGGCCATTGCTATATTCTTCTTGAAGCTGGTGCGGTTTCGCTGGATTGAGACGGCGTTCTGAAAGGAAAATGAGTCTTGTGCTATATGAGATAACGTTGTAAATTGTATATAATGTAAGTTTCGACATTCGTACGTGTACAACAATGTATATGTATAAAATTGGTATAATAAATTATTATATAATCATTATTTTAAAAATCCATGTGAATTCATTTCTTATTTCTTTTCTGATTGAAAAAGTACCTAAATATTTTAGATGTACTTGTTTTCTTAAAATAATTAGTTATTTGATGTTATGCTTCATCCCGATACGAATAGCGTTATTAAATGAATACTGAATTACTATTTTGTGGACACCCTATTTAAGCCATCCGGCCAATCGTGGGCGTCTATTAACGTGGTATTTCAAATATTGAATGATCTGGTAAAAATGTTAGATATATTACAATTATGCCATTGTGAGCATTTTTTTTCACATTATAATTAGTATGCCATTGTACACAGAATTAAAAAAAAAATAGGTAGGTATTTGTAAGTGTAATAGATCTCTTTTCCTGCCCTTATGTTAATTTAAACTTGTGTTAAGTGTCGTTTTTATACCTTTTTATATTATGTGAGTAATTAATGTTTTCTCTCTTTCTTTTTAATAAGAAAGAATGAGACGAACCAGTAATTAGTTGCATTGGAAAATAAACTCTATCCTAAAAGGAATACGTGCATTTATACCTTGTTAGCGAGTTAAGGGTTAGTCAAGTCAGAAGATCAAGTGAGATGTCAAAGTTGCGTCAAAAGTCGAGAAACAGTCAAGTCTAAAATAACAAAATGGTTGTAACAAAACATTTTATTAAATAACAAATTTGCTACATCACTATATCTTCCTGGACATCGCACTTTGTCTAGTTAGTGTTGCTCTTAAGATGGTTTCACTTTACATTTTTGTAATTTGTACAAAAACGAAAGTTTTGTTAACAGATTAATAAATATTTTGAGGGTAACCATAACTATTTGGAAGTATATGAATATAATTTATTTTTGAATGAATAAGAATAATATGATTAAATTAAAATTTTGCAGGTCAGTATTAGTAGTTAAAAATATGTTAATAGGTATCCCAAAAAATCCTGTTTCTATGGTCACCCTTAAAATGTAGGTTATAAAAACGAAGTATAAAAAATATATCACAATAAGTATTAAATAGAACTCAACTATCTAGCTAGCTCTTTATTTACAACTAGGTGTAATTGCTGATATTGTAAAAGGCAGTATCTTAATAAATATAGCGTTATTCCCACCTTTTTCAATATCTAACAATTTATTTTACTAATTAAATCTGATGTCTAGGCTTACACAAAAACAGTAGTTCAAAGTATGTATCGTTTGAACTTTGAATTATGATTTTTAATTGTTGTTATAAATACTATTGTTTTACACGGGTTAGTTACTGGTTCAACTGCAAAACCAGTTGGATATCAGTATTTATTTGTATCATCAAACTTTTCGAGGTGCATTTGAAATGAACTTTGGTTTAAAATATCTTTGAGATATCTTACTTCATTAGTAACATAGTTAATTTAGGTGCCACCTATTGTATTTTAATGCTACTATGAAATCATCAAGTTATAAATTAATTTCCTCAAACCCCTAAACAGTTAACCTAGACACCAGTAATACGTATTCCGGCATTCTGGAGTTACCAGCTACCTCTACGAGATTTCTGTAAACCCCTTCCTACAAACCCCTTGTAACCCCTAACCCCTAATCTACTGGTGTTGGTATTCCGCCTGGTAGTAGTCCTGGCTTTCAGGCTGTCGCTTGTATTCCTCGCTGCTCGTACCTTCGTGGGATGAGTCGCTGTGCTGCGCGAGGCCCGCGGCAGCTGCTTTGGCGGCTGCTTCGGCTGCGTTCGCTTGCGCTTGCTGTGCAGCCGCCTGTGAATGGAAATCCATACTAATATTATAAATGCGAAAGTAACTCTGTCTGTCTGTTACTCAATCACGCCTAAACTACTGAACAAAGTTGCATGAAATTTGGTATGGAGATATTTTGATACCCGAAAAAGGACATAGGATAGGTTTTATCCCGGAAATCCTACGGGAACGGGTTTTTCTTTGAAAACGCGGGCGAAGCCGCGGGCGGAAAGCTAGTATTTAATAAGTTTGTTACAAGTTTATGCACGCGGGAAGATCATATACTTGGGATTAGAATATAATATGTAGTAATAAGACACACAAATTTTAGATGTTGTTCCTATAAACAAAATACACACACAAAAGGAACATAAAGAAAATACCTAAATGAGATTAAGATGGTAGAGAATGTGATGTATAGAAGCGATTAATTGAAAATATAGAGTTGTCCTAATAACGTTAGTTTTTTAGAAATTATGGAAGGATGAAAATATAAAAGGTTTGTCGGTCAACAAGTACTTTATTTGATATCAGATAATTTACATAGCGAACTTAAAATTTCACCGATATTTTGATATCTTCTATAATAAACATCGGAGCCATTGTCATCCAACCCTGTTTAAATTAAATATTGTTTAATTGAACCGTGCTAATTTTAAATTAAAAAAGTAGTTTAGAACCATGAAGCTATTGAGAGATTTATTTTAGAATAATTTTATAAACTTCCTTCTGTACCTAAGATCAAAAACAAATTGTTTTGCAAATGTTTTCATTCACAAATAAGACTGATCTATATGAAAATGACCGATTTAACACGAAAAAACCCATGGAATAGCTTATTTATCAGGTCGGTAAATAAAACAAAACATCAACCCTTACCTGTGCCTTCCTAGCCGCAGCCTGTGTCGCCTCGAAATCAATCCTGACTCCCTTGAGCTGCTCCTGCAGCGTGCTCAACCTCTGCCGCGCCGCTCCGACCATAGCTGTCTGCGCGCCCAACTCGCCCGCCGCTTGCGAGGCCGCTTCGTTCGCATTCTCTGACGTTGCTTGTGCTGCGTTTAGCGCGGCTTGGATCACGTTTACCTGTTGGTTTGTTTATACATATATAAATGTGTAAAAAAATAATATTATTATATCGAAGATGTGTAGTTACCTAAGGTTAAGAATTTTGTTATTTTCATCGAGGAAAATTGGCAATCTAAAAAGAAAAAGTGCTGTGCTCTATTCTTATTTTCTTGAGGAAGACATATTCATTATTTGTTAGAAATTTTAATTTAATAAGATTTGTTTTGAATCTTCAAATTGTAGTTATAACTTGAAAAAAATCTTTTGCTTTTTGTAAGCATATGTGAAATTACTCTTATTGTTAATAAATAAGTATAAAAATGTTCTACCTAAATATAATTCTTTCATCTGGTCATACTGAAATGAAAGAAAATATATGAAAATAAAAAATATGATGAACGGAAGAAAATTCGGAAGATTCAATATCCGAAAATCTCAAATTTTAAATACAACTTTTATCAAATAAGCACAGAGAAAAGTCAGTTACTTTTTCAATTCACTTTCGATGTGAAATAAACTGACCTATTGACAAGTATAGAATAAAAGAAGTCCAGTGTCATGGGCAGTAAGTGGAGCGTGGCAGTGCAAAGAAGTTACGTCACCATGTAATTTTATAGATTAATTTTTCCTGGAGAATATTTGATGTTTTTAACATAAAAATTAAGAATGTGTGCTAAACTGGCTTATTATTCTTATATTATGAGTTATGACCATGACACTACATAATCATAACTCATAATTAATTTAATTGTTATCAAATCGCTCGACTAATTTTGATGGTTGTAGTTCAAGTAGGCAAAACTGTTAAACAAATTTTGATAAGTATACGTACGATGTACATATTAATTAGGTACTTTTATTAATTTCAACCTGGTTGAACGCAAAAGTTGGCAAAAGCTTGAAACTCGCACATGTTATTTAAACAATATATAATTTTTTGATAAGATTTGGAGAGCAGGTTCCAAAAAGTTATAGGTAATTTATGAAAAGCAATAAGTCTGCTAAATAGTTCATTTCAAGCGATAGATCTTACGGAATATTACTACAATAAGATGAAAAGCGTTGGGTAAATTCACCTGAGTATCGCAACACTATGTCGAAATGTTTGCCTTATCCAGTACTTATTCATGGATGAAATTGATTGATTTTGTTTAGACTATCTGTGTTTTTAAATATATTTTATTAGTTTTTGAAAGGGGCATAATTGACTAATTAAGGCTACATACAAGCAAGTCTTCTAATTAAATGTACCGAAACAACTAATTTGAACACATTTTCCGTTTTGCGTAAAAATAAATTATTAAACAAATAAGCAATTAAGTAAAGAATGATGAAGATTTTTGACGAATATGCCACGACTAATAAATTCTAGTGTAAAATTATTTTTAATACAAATTAAACTATGCGAAAGTTTTTAAAATCGTTCGTTTTAAAATCGTATACCTTCGTATTTCTATGATTATGCACGTGCGTCGCGTCGCTTTGATATTGATCACAATTTATTTATTATTAGATACTTTTGAAAATTTAAATAACTAATTGATTATTATAGCAAGCAGTCGACTGCAATGCAAATGTCTTGTACGTTTTTTAATTTAGTTGTGACAAATTACGCAAACGGTTCTACGTAACTGTATTTCTGAATAATTGCGTTGGATGCCGGTAAAAAATCGCTTTTTGCTCCCAAGTGACAACTAAATTAGTCCATTGTCAATTTATATTTGGATTGCCTAATTTAGGTTTATTTGAAAGAATTAATAGAAATTAAAATGTTGTGTGATACAAATTACTATTAACTATTTTGATAAGATTTATAACGGGCAACTCTTTTTGTTAAAGTTTTTTAATAAATTTTTCCAATTATTATCAAGATGAAGAGGAAGGTTAAAAAATGTTGGATCTACATATAATTTGACATAGGTTCTTATACCTATTTTTCATGTGCATTTTATTTACATTTCCGTTTAACCTACCGCGTTTGTTTCTTTTTCAAGAAAACTAGAGCATACATTGTTAATTTTTTTCAGGTTTTTAGATATCGGACAGAGTTTATGTTTTTAGAGGAAGATGACATATTATTGCTCTTATATTGATTGCTATTAACGCGTTTATTACGAGATAGGTAAGCATTGTTTCAAAATTCAGTGAGAAGAAAATAATTGAATACTTTTTTTGTCTGATTGGTATCATTATTAGCATATCTAAATCAAAAATGAATTTTAGCATTGGTTTCAACTTTCAACATTAAGATACCTAATTGCGTTTCACGGCAAATTTATTAATTTTTTGGTTCACTGAAAGTGGTTGTTAGTTTACAAGTAATTTTCACAATACCTACTACATATTTAATTTAAAGTAGGTAAGTATTAATTATTATCTATTATTCATAAGCTTTTCGTAATTCATTTCAAGTTTAAATGAATGAATAATCTTCGAACGAAGTTTTAAGTCATTTTTTCATAAAAATCTACGATAATTAACTAGGTACGTCATATCTATATGTGTCACTCATAAATAAAGTAAAAATAAATGCATAAGATGAATCATATCTATATGTGTCACTCATAAATAAAGTAAAAATAAATGCATAAGATGAAAGAAAATAATACAAGAAAATAAGTCATACCTGATGCATAGCCTGTTGGGCGGCTTGCGCTGCGGACTGTGCAGCTCTCTTAGCTTGTTGCAGCTGCATTTCTTCTCCTTGCAGCGCTACCTTGGCATCTCTGACTTGTTGTTCCAATCCCGACAGGATCACCTGCTTCCCAGCGAGCGCTGCCTGCGCTGTCGCACTAGACTGAGCCGCTGATTGCGCTAACGTGTTCTTAGCCACATACGCCGCTTGATACGCAGCGGCCTGCTGATTGCCGAGCGCTGTTTTCGCTTGATTAGCTGATCCTACAGCTATCGTTCGCAGGCCGCTGCCTCTGCTGAAGCCCTTTTTGCTGCCGTCGCCAGAAGTAGCGGCCTTAACGTCTTGGATATATGCGTCATAATGGTTTGATTCAGCTGGCTGCTGGGATTGGGCGGAGTTCTCGTATTCGTAATCGTATTCGGCTCTTTGGGAGTCACGTTTGGCGGGAGCGGCTGTTGCTAGTGATGCGGCACCTGGAATATAATGGCATTCCATGGAGTAGGTACTTATTAGAATAGAACGTAACCGCAAATTTATATGAATGTATTTTCTGTGGGTAAGTACATATATAACATAAAATTACCGTATTATTACAAGCTATCTTTAGCAGTTTGTAGTAACTAACGTTACTATATTATGTCTTAAAATTGTTTTAAATTTCGTAATATTTCCATTTTTGCGACCAAAAAAGCATTGCATGGAAAATAAACCCATCAGTTTCTAGCAACCCCTAACTTAAAAGTTCTCAAAATGTGATGAGTGTAAAAAAAAACCTTTTTCAATTAAGTACTAGGTTTATTATTAAATCCTATTCATGTTAGATATAATATGAGAATTGGGTAGGTTAATTCCTACCACGCGTACGATTCATAGAACTGGTTGTAACCTATACTAAAGTTGATTGAACTATAATTTTCACTGTAAATTTTCACCAATGCCAGGGAAATTGTTGTCAATGACCTACGTCCTACAATATAATATGATATATTATACTGCCATTGATATACGATTACAACCATGTCTTTGAACATGAGATTTTCCTTCCTCTAAAAACATATCAACTACACGGTACACCTACTAAATTTATTATCTCAACGCATTCAACCATTTAAATTTGAATATATTATACATTCATATTATTACAAGTAAATAATTATTTACATTATTATATTATGCTATTATCGGTGTTAAATAATTTATTAGTTATCAATAATATACCTAAAACATAATTGCGTAAAAGCGATAGTGCTGAAAATTACGTTTTATGAACGGAAGTAAGGAAACACTGGGGATTCCAATACATAACTGAAACTTATATAAATGTTACGCACAAATATTTGTATTTATCATGCTATCTGTTTACGTGTTTACGCGTAATTAGTAAGCAATTGTAATCATTTTGTAATATACTTTTTGTTTGATTTATTATTTTGTTGTACGTAACTTTGATGTGAGATTTTGTTGTAGTAACAATTAGGTATTAGATAATCTTAAATGAGTGAATTCGTTTGGAATTAAATAATAATTGTTTGGCAGAATGGAAATTGGGATCATGGGTGACTTAGTGGTCAGGCGTCATCACGATACCCCGAATAACGCGGGTGAAAAACTCAACTCTGACCTCATGATCGATTTTTTTCTATTATTTACTTAAAAAAAAGGTTTAGTTAATATAAAATTATTATTTTATTTTTTTACGCAGAGATCTTTCTCTATTTCTATGTACTTACTGATTCGTAAAAGCGAATCAAAAAATTATTCATTTAGGTTTTTGTTACTGCCTATTGATCATTAATTAAATAGTTATTATCTTATTTTATCGTCTTATCAATTTTCCCTCAATTTATGATATGAATGGAAATTGAGCATTTTGAATTATTACGAAAATAAATAATAAATATGAAATTTTAATAAGAAAATCAATTATATTATAACCTCTAGGGATTGCTATTAATAATAATATTCATTAGCAAATTAGTGATATTTTTAATTCCAATTTAAAATCTAAAGAATTTTAAATATTAAATGAACTAAATAATTAAATTTGTCTGACTGTTAATTCACAATTATGAAAAAAAATTCAAATTTTCAAATAATAAATCGAAATAATTTACAACAATATTTAAATATAGTTACCTAATTAACATAAAAATAAATAAAAAACTTACATAAACAAAACAGAACAGCCCTAAAAGCCATGATGCCAGGCGGTCTGAAATCACAAAACACCGATATGATTTTTTATCTATGCAAAAAAAAATCCTCAAAAAAAAAACACTGCACTGTTACTACCTTCCAGTAATGTCTGTTTGTTTAAAATTGTGGGGGTCGCTAATGCCCGCTGTTATAAAAATGTACGGACAGATAGTTGGTATTTGTATTTATAGTGATTGTAAGATTGATAGCGGAAAGCTAGACGAGCGCGGATCTATTGAGGGGGGAATCGGTATTCGGTATCACGAATTGATTCGTTGTCTGTGGTAGCACGATTTGATGTATTGTTCTATTTGTCTTTGCTCGTGATTGAAGATTTTTGAATGTAACGTGAGTTTTCCTTTTTATTTTTACAAATCGATATCTTAGATATGACAACTTAAATTTTCATTTTCCGGATACAAAAATAAAAAAGAATCTATTTTCCTGAGCTTTGCGGGAAAAACCTTTATAAAATATAATTTAGTGAAAAACTGTGTAACTAAAATACACAGTTTTTCTTTTAAATTATATAGTATATAATATAATATTAGCTCCATATTGTGCGACATAAATTATTAAGAAAACAATTTTTGGAGTGGTATTAACAGCTCTATAATATGCATATGTATTGCATATCCGTTGACTCTTGATTTATTGATTTTATGTTAAAATTAATTGTGATCGTATGATGCAAATATTATTATAGGTATATCATTTTTAGTATCTATACGTTTGATTGAAAGATTTATATTAAACTAGCGGTGCGCCCCGGCCTCGCCCGTGGTACATGTTTACGTTTTCTCTACATAAGAACCATCCTCGTACTTCAAGGAATATAATAAAAAAAGAATAATTTATGCAACCAAACTGCATAACATCTACAATTCCTTATTCAATCATTGCAAGTTAAAGAAGCCTTTTTTCTCTAAAAACTAGGTTGTTAATTTTCAGCCTAAAACCTATGAAGCGGATCTGAAAGTTAGAAAATTAAACAATACATTCTAGACTGTATTCAATTTGGTCGTAAAATCGTGATTTTTGCACAAAAACCATTCTTGGGCATTGTCAATATCTTTTATATAATAATTGAAATTGCGTTAAATAACGTTTTATAATTATTAAGAAATACTTTAATTCTTTTGTTAATCTGGTCCATTCGATAAGGAAAGTCCATTGACCGAACGCGTATAAAAATGTGAAAGAGTAGGTACCTACCGACCTCCCCCCAACGGTCCAGGCCTTGTCGCGGCGGAGGGGCTCAGTAGCTCAGAGTTATGGCCCTCTGAGTGGAGCGAAATTGGACCAGCGAGGGGCTGAACGGCTGGTTTAGAGTCGGGGAGACTCGACCGGCCCGACGGCCAGGGCTAGGTGTGGCCCAGCGGCCGCTGTGTGCGGCGTGGGATGGCGGCCAGAGGTCGTGGCTTGGCGGACCCTTCGTCCACTAGGCAAAGGTGGCGCTGAACGGCAGTTGGGGTTGGAAAGCCTCGACTGACCCGACGGCAGAGGTCCTGTTTGTGGGCCAGAGAGGAGCCGGCTTTTATGCGGCGGTGGATGGCGGCCAGTGGTCGCGGCGCGGCGGGCTCGCTGGTTTAGCAAGCCACGCCGTGCAGCGGAGGGCGGGATCCCGACGCGTCATTGTGATGACGCGCGGAGACTCCTGCAGAGAAGTGTGGGGCGGCGGCCGCTGTAAAACGGCCGTCTGCCAACTCGTAATCCGGTCCGTGGGGCCGGACCGAGGGCCGCCACCTCTGGTGAGGTGGGGGCTGCGAGGTAATCTCTATAAAAGTGCGTCGGAGGGTCCCCCGACGTGTATTTCACACATCGGAGGACCTTCCGGCGTGCACCCTCCGGCCGGACGGTGATGGTGTCGGGGGTTCGGGGGAACGTGGATGATGGAGCGGGGAAAAATCCATTGTCTGCACGTTGGTGGCGTAAGCCTTCGTTCCAGCAGCCACCAGCGAGGGGGGTTCTAGTGGTGGGCCTGGAAACGGGCATCTGCTGGGCGGGACACGCGGTAGAGTCGTAACCGTTCCCGCAGTTCCGTCCAAAGCAGCGCGATGGAACAGAGTGGGGTTTTAGTCGGTAGGAATCCGACATAACCACGGCTCCATCCCCGGGAGCCGGGGGTATCTAAGAAGATTTCCCCACTATAAAAAAAAAAAAAAAAAAAAGGTACCTACCGACCTACCTAATTAATTAAAAAAGTGAATAATACAGAAATAAATGCTTTCTTTGAAAGATAGACACCGATTTCAGGTATAGGTACAGACAGATATATCATACTTAAAGAAGAAACCTGCATTCTCTGTTCAATCGGCATTAAAAAATATTATATATCATACTAGCTTTCCACCCGCAGCTTCGCCCGCGCAGTCAAAGAAAAACCCGCATAGTTCCCGTTCCCGTGGGATTTCCGGGATAAAACCTATCCTATTTCCCGGGGTATAAAGTAGCCTATGTCCTTTCTCGGATATCAAAATATCTCTATACCAAATTTCATGCAAATTGGTTCAGTATAGTTAAGGCGTGATTGAGTAACAGACAGACAGACAGAGTTACTTTCGCATTTATAATACATATTAAGTATGGATGCTGGTTTTGACTTTTGATGTATTTCAACTCAAACTCAACCACTTATTTATTCAATTAGACTTTTTTATAAAATCACGTTTCAATGGTCATAGCATTTTTTAACATTAACTTTTTACATTTACATTTATTGGCACAGGATACTTAATAGAAGCTAACGCCTAGTATTAGGAAGTTAAACGTTTAAAAAAATGGTTTTCCTTTACTTCTATCTAAATAATTCAATAAAATATATTCTGGACATTTAGATAACTATCAATATTTAATATTTTCTAATAAAAATTAAAAATATTTTTTAATAACTATCTACCTAATACCTAATAGGATATCTGTAGTCAAGTATAGACAGCAATGTTTGAAATTGTAGTATAGGTAAACCAGAATCTGATGGCAATTAGGGAAATCAAAATTTTGAGTGTGCAACCCTAGGGAAAATGGACTGAACGATCTTGATACTTATATTTTTTATTTTGTCCTCTACATCATTAGTCACATTACATAAGTGGACAATACTGTACTTATTAATGAGATATCCACTAATATTATGTAGGTACATAATTACATGTATATTGTATACTTAATATACTTATTAGTTTTATATGTATACTAGCGGTCCGCCCCGGCTTCGCCCGTGGTACATATGAAAAATAGATGTTGGCCGATTCTCAGACTTACCCGATATGCACAGAAAATTTCATGAGAATCGGTCCACCCGTTTCGGAGGAGTATGCAGACTAACATTGTGACACGAGAATTTTATATATAAGAAGATTAGAAATATTATTATTTACACATACCTATATTTGTTTAAATCATTATCATTATGCCATGTCAAAATATGAATATAATGATACTGCAGATCAAAACTAGATTGCTTATAATTTTTTATAAAATAAAACAAAAATAAAATAAAACTATGTTTATTTTCGTAAGTATTATCAGATACACACATTATAAAGTTGACTTGGATAGCTTAGACTTGACTGATAGCCGCATTGGAAACTCCTGTAATAAGTTTTCATAAAATTATATTGAAGTTATATTGCAATCAACAAAAAATATTATAGTTTCCTACTTATAATATTTTTAATTAAAAGTATCAAAACGGGTAAGTCAAATTTACCAATAAAATCTTCAAAATTGAAAATTGTTATGTTTCTGACCCTTCTTCATCGAATGTTTTTCTATACACATTGTAAACAACACCTCTTGCTTGTGATCGCAGCCGCTTTTTCGACGTGTTCGAAGATTTTTTAGACAAAATCCTAAAAATTATTCATCAACTGCGAAGAAGACAAATAATTTGACAACCAATTTGATAGTTGTCAAATAAAGTTGCCACATGAAAATCTTTTATTTTATAAATATAAATATGCCATCAGATTCTGGTAGACCTATAATAGTGGTAATAATAGTGTCCATGTGTCAAAAAAACGCGGGAATCTCACAACTCGATTCTATTTTTTTTCCAAGTTATGTATAGTAAAATTGTTTGAAGTGTACCTTCATACGAAACAATTATTGATGCATGAAAAAAACACTCTCATTATCATACATAATTCAATAAATACAATTATTGCGTGCTCACGCGAAACCACGCTTTATTACAAATTATTATTTCCCGATCAATTGCTTATATACATATTTATATAAAGTGTAAGTAATTGATAGTCTACATTAATAAAATAAAATAAAAAAGCCTTTTATTTCCTTCAGAAAATACACACTTACAGAATTAGTTGTTTTTTATAGTAATGTATCAAGAGTTTTAATAACACAAATAAAATTTAAATAGGTTGATAGTTCCAGGTTTTATATGCACGTTTTACGTAGTATTATGTTTTATTATTCTGTAGGAACCCCTCTGCGGGTAAAGGCCTCCTCCAAAAGTAGCCAGTTTTCTCTGGATTGCGCTATTTGTATCCAGTTTGGACCCGCTATGCGTTTTGCTATACTATAGTCTACATTAAATTATATTATATCAAGAAGATTATAATCTGAACTCATCTATACTTATCTATAGATACCTACTAAAACCTGACGAGCTTCATCTAGGAATCGATGAAAAATGACGTAAAAGGAGAAAAAAATATGCGCTTGAGAGCATACCTGTGGAGCAGACGAAGTTGCGTGGGCGTGATGATATTTATATTTATCTAAGTAAAATAATGATTCGCTTCTCTTAGTAGACTTCAATTCCATAACTGGATTTCCTGGAGACGTTTTCTTTCCATCAAATATAGAAACACAGCAACAAACAAGATTTTAATTTTGTTTGAACTACGAATTAATCTGATCCTTCTTCTTTCAGAAACAACAATGCAAACAGACACACACATACGCGAATTATACGGATTATCATAATATAATTTTTATCTATTGTATTTGTCTCGAGTCTTGAAAATAACATGACCGCGAGTGGAGTCGCAGGCAGAAGCTATATTACAAAAAGTAAAAATCCATCAAGGCAAGTTTGAAATATGGTTTTGTTTGAGCATATAAAAACTAAAGAATGTGTTTGAAATCGTGAATATTACCTTGGCCTGCTCTTTGAGTAAAATTTTATTTCTATTTTTATAAGCTTTTATTTGATTGTATTTCGCCCAGTGGGTGTAGTGGTTAGCGTGCTTGATTGAGAGGGCCGTGGGTTTAAAACTGGGTCAAAACATTGTTGGGTTGTATACTTGCGCATTTATAACCCTCAATTGAAATAAGAACAATAAAATTATTATGAATGCACTAACATTCATAAGTTATATTTCTTATAATTTATTAATCTTTCTGTATATCACTACTTACTACTACTAATTTTACTAATATAATAATATAATTTATGCGAAAGTTAGTGAGCTGTGTTCATGGATGTAGGTATGCAGGTAATTGTTTTTTTTTACGATAAAACTACTGGACGGATTTGGATGAGACTTTGCAGTGATATAGATTATACATAAGAATAACATATACCTGTATTTAAAAACATAAAGCTATTATTAATAATAGCTCAAGGTATAAAAATTATTTTTCTACCGCAGTGAACAGCTAGTTCCTTTTAAATTGAATGTACTGTGTGCTACAAATCGGTCACCAATTACTTTAAAACTAAAAAAACTACTTTTGTCAATATTAATTCAATCTTACACTTCATTCTATAACGGATAAGTTACGGACCAAATTTGTAGTCCAAGAGCTGTCGAACATGATAAATTATTATAAATTAACGGTTAGAAGGCTCACCAGAACGGTTTTATAAAAAAATGTATTTAAGTAACTATTTATAAAAGAAAACATTTTTTACAGTTTCCAAATTCGAATAAAAAAAAATACCTACACGTTTATTGTCTAGTTTCCAGTGAAATATTATTCATATTTCACGTTCAATTTAAATCTTAACACATGTTAACTCTCTATATGTATTTAATAGAAGTTTTTAGTTGAGTTCAGTGATGGAATCTATTACCATAATAGAAATATCTGTTACTTTTCCATATCACTTACGTATACGTTACTATTACTTAAAATCCTTTTTTAAATATAATAATATTAATAAAAATCCCCATCTCTCAGTCTACACGTTACGGTTCTAAGTAATTGTAAGTAAGTAGTGCAATAACGTCACGTGCTGTGTTGATCAACTTGTGACCAACTTTATGAAACTGATGTTCCGTAAGCACGGTTACAGGTTCGATTCCTGTAGACATTTTCTTTGTAATTTTATTGAGTATGAAACTATTATTTTATTTTATTTATAAGCTTTTTGTTCACCTGTATGTTTGTAATTAGCCGTCTTCTTTAGACTAATTGATGTTGTACGACGGATTTCATTCATTTCACAAAAAAAAAAATTGCGTGTTCGATGTTTTCTATAACCATCTATAACTAAGTATAATACTTACCCTAAGTATTTACCTATGTCACAAGCTAGTGTACATGGGCTATGGTAATCTATACTAATATTATAAAGAGGAAAGGTTTGTAATTATGTATGTAAGTATGTATGTATGTATGGTTTTCACGCATAAACTACTGGACCGATTTCGAAAATTCTTTCACCATTAGAAAGCTGCATCTTTACTGAGCAACATAGGCTATATAGCATTTTCAAAAAAATTAGAGATCCTTACCAAAAATGCAATAATGTAACCCAAGGTGTCAAAAATTCCTCAATAAAACTTCTGCCATGGCGCGGCGTGCGCTGAGGAATCTATTGAAGATAGAACAAAAAAATGTTGTACGGTATTATAGAATGGATCAATATCTACAAGAAAGTCCGCGATACCATAATATAGTCATATTATGTCCATCGTCAGTAGTTATTTTTTACGTTTTCAAAGTAAATAGAAGTGCCGACAGTAATCAAACCATGTTATCCATACACATTTATTAATCCTGATCCCATTAAATGATGTTTTATTATAGACTGTTTCAATACCAGCAAAATACTTTTTAAATTAAAAAAATTGGATATTCCATTCAAAAGATATAACGAATTTTTAAGTGTCAATCTACAGAAAATAGCTATCTATGCGGGTGAAACCGCAGGGCATTGCTAGTTAGTAATAAAAGAAGAAGAATTCAGTTAGTACAGGATATGAACTCATCTTTAACAACACTTTAACTGCATACTGTATAATATGATTACTGAATAACGAGACCATGAACAGCAATGCAAAAAAGTTTGTCTCATTTAGAACTTTTTCTGTTAAATTTAAATTCTTTTTCGCTTTCGATAGTATGCCGTTTTAACACAAAAGATCGAGCGTTGTGTTAGTTGCCTATTTAAACACTCATTAATTATAATACAATATTGATATGTGTAAAATATCATAAAATATTCATTTTTTGATTCAATGTGATTGAATCAGATTCAATCCATGAACTTAATGAGGATGGCAAGATAAAACTAAATATCTCAGTCCTCAGAAGTCAGATGGCGCTGCGTACGGTTGTTCTTAATGGCGTCAGTTTGACAATCTTGAAGCGTGTAAACAAAGCAAAAAAAACACATTCTGGGGAGACTACTGTCGATTATTAGACAACATGGATGCGAAACTGTATGCTACTTGGAGCGTGCTTGAACTCAAAGCTGAGTTAAAGAGAAGAGGGGCCTCTGTAAAAGGAAGAAAAGCTGATTTAGTGGAAAGGTAGGACTCCTACAGAAAATTCTGTATGTTTGTTTTTGCATATGTCTAGGCCAACTTGGACCTTTGAAATCAATTCTCTTACAATGTTTGAACAATTAATATCATAACTGAGTAACTTATTATTCAATAGTTTGTAAATTTATTATGTTTTTCCACATTTTTCTATGGTAGCAAAGAATACAGTTGTGTAACTAATCTTAAGTATTTAAGTTAGAATTATTGAGGCTAAAGTAATTCAGGATTATATTTATACATACTAATATATGGCTTTTTTAACTTTCAGGGCTATAGAGTGATGTTTAATAGTTTTTTTTCCAGGTTGGAGCTGTATGATAAAAACTTTAACTTTAATACATCACAAATCTCTCCAAATGCAATGGATTATGGAACCCTCTATTGTACTTCCACCACTGGAGATGTACCATGACACAGAGGTGGCTCGTGACAAAATTTTATGGGTGTTCACTTGAAACTAAAACACTGAAAATACATGGTGTAAAGCAGTACAATTTATCAAAAAAATTACTTATAAAGGAAATACATACGTCTTTCTTTTTGGTGTGCAAAAATATCTATAACTTAAAGCGACAAGACATTCGTAAAGCACTAGCTTTACGAATGTCTGTTGTTGCTTTCATCACAACCACACAACCACGGTGTTTTCACATAATATTGTTCGGATTTAAACACACGCGTAGGTATATGTTTTCGTTTTTGTCGTACATTTTTGCGTAAGGTCAACTTCAGGCCGTGGCGGTCCCTTAGCTTTCAATTCAAGCCGAATTTATAACGTTTTAACACACTTTTTAATGAACGCCACATTATAATTGTTCATTTTAACACTCACAAGTAATACTGATAACTACAGACTATTTCAACACGTATCTTATGATTTTAATTAGAAAATTCCCGAATTTGCATTCGCGCGCGTGCATTGAAGTTGACTCGAGTGTTTGTTTATATAGGAGTGGCAACGTCGCGCGCAATCGCTGTCCTGTGTACGGGCGCCCGGGCGGTAAAAACGAACCGGCAACGTTTGCGGGAGCGGCGCTCCGAATTTTGCTACTTTTCCATAGAAAATATTTGTTTTACGCGCAGGGCTCTGGCAAACTTTCTCTTTCACTCCTATTGGATTTCGTATTAGGAAATGTACTAAATCTTTTTTCATTGGAGCGCAATCGTGAGCGCTCCGCTTCGCGCGTTACATAATACAGTATTATACAGGTGTATGGGATGATGGAATGATGGATATATTATTTGGTATTGACAGTAGTTTTTTACGATTACGATTGATTTTAAATAGTAATAATTAATATCAATAATGAAATTAAGGAGTACGATTTTATTATAATTATTTATGGGAGTTCACTGCACCAGCGCTCCTTAGGGCGAGCCGCCTCTGCCATGACATAAATAGTAACTCTTTGTTACCACCAATTGAAAGACAATTTATTAGATACTAGCGGTCCGCCCCGGCTTCGCCCGTGGTACATATTTACGTTTTCTCTACATAAGAACCATCCTCGTACTTCAAGGAATATAATAAAAAAAGAATTATCGAAATCGGTTCAGCCATTCTATAAATGTTTTTCTATTCTATTCTATTCTATTCCATTCTCAAGTTATGCGCTTACCAACACATTTTGGGATTCATTTTTATATTATAGATTATTTTGAAAGGTAAATCTATAATTAATGGTTTTAATTTATTGTGATGATTGTTGCTATTTTACAATAATACTAAAGTTTTCTGTAATTTTGCAGATTCAACAAAAAAACCGATGCGTCAGAGAAATTATATGAAGCCAGATTCCTCTTATTGATAAGATCTGCATTTGTCGGTGGATACTTCTATATAAAATGTTCAGAAGACAATGAAAAAACTTTCTTATCAAGTTGACATCAAGATAGATGACCAGGGTGGTATTGAGGAATGTCATTGTGAATGTCCTGCCGGAGCAGGTACTGAAGCACACTGCAAACATGTTGGTGTGGTATTATTTGCTATACTGCATATGCGCAAAGATAAAATAATATTAATAACAGAGTCACAAACGCAGCAGCTCCAAACGTTCCACAGACCAAAAAGAATATTTACAGTTAAGGCTCAAAATCACTCACTTGAAGTAGATGGATGTTCACTTGATTGCTGTTGAAAAAGACCCTTTTGAAGGTTCCTTTTTGCATGTCTTTCGTCTCTTGCACAAGCACTGGCTGATATTTTCTTTTGGTTCCATGAAAAAAGACTCGGTACTGCGTCTTTCTTTAAAAACTTGTGTGCACAAGGCAAACCTAAAAACAAGATGAACAATTATGTTTTTTTTGACATTATGTAATGTTATTAATTTAGGTTTACAGAGGCTATCTTAAATGAAAGAACTAACGTTTATAACACTCACCTGTAGTCACACTTAATGATTGATAGTCATTTTCATGAAAATGACCTCGACATAACCTCGTCGTTTTTTTAGGCTCAAAGTTTTTAATCCTTACGGCAGCTATCCACTTTCTTCTTATAGTAGGATTTATTGGGAATTTGTGAATGCCAACGTTTTTACACCCAATTACACAACATTTAGTCATTTTGATGATATTTGTGAAGAAATTCTATATGATGCTATACAATTTGACAGATACTTTGGAACAATCGTATACAGCGCCACTTTGACAGTTGTCTTCCCCATTAGATTAATCTTATATATAAAAATGAATCGCAAAATGTGTTGGTAAGCGCATAACTCGAGAACGGCTGAACCGATTTCGATAATTCTTTTTTTATTATATTCCTTGAAGTACGAGGATGGTTCTTATGTAGAGAAAACGTATTAACTCGAGAACGGCTGAACCGATTTCGATAATTCTTTTTTTATTATATTCCTTGAAGTACGAGGATGGTTCTTATGTAGAGAAAACGTAAACATGTACCACGGGCGAAGCCGGGGCGGACCGCTAGTTATCTATATATTTCTTGACCGACATTGACACTGACAGATGACAATTACCTTCAGGCTTCATTCATTCTTCATTCGCAACACTGAACACTGTCAACCTGTCAACCGTGCAGTGTGTTGTCCATGTGATTTTTAATAAAATTTATTAAAAATGATTGTTGAGAAGAAAAAGAAGCGTGTATCAAAAAAGAATAAAGCAGCGTGGCGTAAACATAGTGATATCCGCGATGTAGAAGATTTCTTAGAGGATCAGAGATTGGAAGAAAGATTGGGGTAAGGTTATGTTGTGATTTTGTTACGTTTATTTTTTTAAACATAATTATTACCTACATTATAGTAATAGGAAATTATTCCATCCAACGCATGATTCTATCAAATTTACTGATATTCAACTCTGGAAATGAAATGAAATAAATTGATTATTATTTTAACGAATTACTGATTATTCTACGTTTACAATTTTAGGCGTTTTGATACAAAAAAAGATGAAGAGATATTTATGTTGGATACCGTCGGCGCAGGAAAGGAGGAGGACAAACCAGATGTTAAACCATTATCTGCCAAGGAGCAAAAGAGAGCTAAATTGAATGAAACTCCAAAATGTTTTCAAATACTACTCCCATCTTCTAAGGTAATAATTAAAATTAACATTATTTGTCAGATTTTATTGTATGATATTATACATTTTTTTATGAATATAAGAAGCAGCAATATTGTTATTTTATTAGGCGGCTTATTTATGGATAGACAGGTACAGTTTGTATGGATTATATAATTGAAACTATTTTCTTTATAATTGAACTAGCTGACCCAACAGACGTTGTCCTGTCTTCGAGCAAATTGTCAAACCCGTGAAGTTTACATGGCCATTATGTTATTTCATTTTTCTTTTATATTATGGCGCAATTTCTTTAAGATTTTCTTTCATTAGATTTT
This sequence comes from Colias philodice, assembly GCF_061535455.1. Classification (NCBI taxonomy): domain Eukaryota; kingdom Metazoa; phylum Arthropoda; class Insecta; order Lepidoptera; family Pieridae; genus Colias; species Colias philodice. The sequence goes on along the minus strand of NC_143105.1, from coordinate 9,444,269 downwards.
TCTTCTCACAATAACGAACACATCTAAATAAGAATGATCAAAATTGGTCCAGCCGTTCACGCGTGATGCTGTGACCAAGGGAAACAGGGATTCATTTTTATATTTAGAGATGATAAACTAATGCCATTTTAATCATTGTTTTAGGTAGAGGATCCTAACAAGAAAAGGAATACTGTTAAAGCGACAGGATCTAAGCCGTCAGATTTATCGAAACTAACAACAAACAGGAAAATTCAAAAGGGAGTGTTGCAGAAACAAATTGAACTGACAAAGAAAAACATTAGAACTGCGAGGGAAAAGAAGAGGAAGGCTAAAACTATCAGACAAACGTTTGATAAGAACTTGTGGAGTACTTCGGATTGTAAGTCAATGTTTATATTATACTAGCTGTTGGCCCTGCTTCGCCCGTGGTACATATTTACGTTTTATCTTAAGAACCATCCTCGTACTTCTAGGAATATTATAAAAAAATAATTAACAAAATCAGTTCAGCCATTTTCAAGTTACGCGCTTACACTAATAAACACATTTTGCAATTCATTTTTATATTAAAGACTAGCTTCCGCCCGCGACTCCCTCCGCGCGGATGTCGGTCTTCGCATGGATTGTTTATTTCTCCATTTTGAGTAACTCTGACAATGACATCTTATAAAAAAAAAATTAATCACATATTTGGGTTTGGAATCGATCCAGTAACACCCCCTGCTATTTATTTTTTCAATATTTTCAATGTACAGAATTGACCCTTCTACAGATTTATTATACTTATGTTTAGATTTAATAAGACATTATTGTCACCATGAAAAGTTGCTTATAAGTAGCTTTTCCGTTTAAACTTCCAATTTATATCTTCTAGGATTACATCTATTTTGAACACCATTTTATTAGCTTCATCTCTATGTTTATTATGTCGCTTACATATTATGTAATGTACTTGGTTTTGACACACTTAAAACATTCGGATTTAATTCCAATTTTGTACAATTATCAAGGATCAGTTTTTCTTTTTTTTATTATATTTGAGAATTATTTTACAGTAGAAGCAAAAGGAATACCAGCTTCCCTTTGCGAAGAGTTCATATCACCGGAGGCCCAACTGCACAATGTTCACACAACGCAGCGCTTCAGGGCGAAGCCCCCGCTGCCGAAGACGGTAGTGACGAGAGTTGCTGTGGAGCCCCCGCACCCGGGCGTCAGTTATAACCCGTCATTCCAGGTTTGTTCTTCAATATTATTATAAACTAGCGGTCCGCCCCGGCTTCGCCCGTGGTACATATTTCGCAATAAAAGGTAGCCTATGTTCTTTCTCAGGGTCTAAAGATTGTCTGTGCCAAATTTCATCAAAATCGGTCCAGTAGTTTATGCGTGAAAACCATACATACATAATTACAAACTTTTCCTCTTTATAATATTAGTATAGATAAATAAATAAATAAATATTGCAGGACAATATTCACACTTGGCACGATCTGAACCCATACTAAGCTTTCGCTTGTGTTATGGAAACCAGATGGCTGATAAACATACATACTTATATAATTTTAAATAAATACTTATATAGATAATTAACGCCCAGACACAGAGCAGACGTCTATGTTCATCACACAAACATTTGCCCCGGGTGGGAATAGAACCCACAACCTCTGGCTTGGAAGGCAGGGCCACTACCAACCAAGCCAACCGGTCAGTCAAACACAATATAAAAACATATGTATACATTTTTTTATGATTCTTAAATGAACAGAATGTCTATGTGATTATGCGTTTGTATATTCTCTGTGTAATTTTCGTCATTGTAAAAGTCGCTGCTATTTATGTTTTAATTTTGGAGGCAAATTGTGTATTAAAAAAATTGATGTTTTTTCAAATCATTGTGATGATTTGACATCTTTTCTTTACAAACAAAGTAAATAAATTATTCTCAAATCTCAAGTTTATATATTTGTCTTCAGGAACACCAAGATTTACTGCAGCAAGTTGTGCAGCATGAGGAGAAAATGATGAAGAAGGAAGCTCATCTCTTACGTGTCACCAATAAGATGTTCAGAAAGATTACACCACAGTCTAAACATGTATGTACATTATTTACTTAATGCAGAACTGCTATTTTTATTTAAACACTAGCGGTCCGCCCCGGCTTCGCCAGTGGTACATATTTACGTTTTCTCTACATAAGAACCATCCTCGTACTTCAAGGAATATAATAAAAAAAGAATTATCGAAATCGGTTCAGCCGTTCTCAAGTTATGCGCTTACCAACACATTTTGGGATTCATTTTTATATTATAGAAGATGCATATAATTACTAAATAATAATTGTAAAAGACTTTAGATTAGTAAGACACTAGAAATTTTAATTTGCATTAGCGGTTTCGCCCGCGTTGTCTAAGAAAAATCCGCATGGTTCCCGTTCCTGTAGGATTTACGGGATAAAACCTATGATATGTTTTTTTCTAAAGTCTAGCTGTCAGCAACATCTGTGTACCAAATTTCATCCAAATCGGTTCAGTGGTTGAGGCATGAAGAATGTACAGACAGACCAATCAATATTCAGAGTTACTATCACATTAGAAAGCTATAGCAGAATTTTTGTCAAAATAAAGTATAGTTCATTCAGTTATATTTGACGTATGGAAATATGTAAATTCTTACATTGTGCTTTTTTTCCAACATTTCATAACAATTATAAAGAAGCATTAATCTATATTGAAAAAGTTTATGTTTATTAATATTATGTTTATATAGGTAAAAGTCGTATCTTCAATATTTAAATCTACCCTCCCAATTTTATATTTTCGTTTTAATTATTTCCAGAATCAATGGATAGAAGAAATGAGCGTAGGTCTACCACAACCTCACAAGCCACAGACAGACGAACATTCAGACAGCGATGGTGAATATAGAGCTATCAACCCGCCCGTACAGAACAAGAAGAAAGATCATAAAGCCAGGAGGAGACAGAGGGAAATGATCGAGGAGAAAGAGAGGAGGAAACGGGAGAAGATCGATAAGAAGAAGATCACGGATCTTTACAAGTGAGTAAAGAACTCGAAACAAATTTAATTTTTTTTCATTTTTAGTCAGTTTGATTCCCGATCAAAGGAATTTTCGGAAATCTTTGAATGCAATTCTATTTCTTTTTAAAAATAAAGGAATGTTTCCTTTCAGCAAAATTCTTTAGTATTTAAAGTACTTTCCCTCCAGAGCCCATCGAAAATTTCCACACTGTATATGTATACAGGCTGGAATTTTCAAAAAACAACTTATTTTCTCAGTATCTCTAGATTACCTTCAGTTTCTCTAGATTAAGGCATAGATTTACTTTCATTTACCAAGCTAAAGAGATTTCATCCATGTAATTGACCCTTACAATCCATGCAATAAAATACACAATTTAACAGATTGTATTACGTTCGATTCGCGGTTGTGACCATAATGAATATTCGTAAATGTTTGAATCCAGTTTTCTTCTTTAAAAAGTAATGCAATATGTTCCTTGAGTGAATTTTTTTATATACAGTATTTTGCCACGGTTCGCCGAATGTCGCTGGTTCGAATCCTGCCGCGTGATTAATTATTATTAGCTATTCTTAAAAAAATTTAAAAAAAATTCTTAATATTTTTGTCTACAAAAAATCCTTCTACCAGAACCATTTCAAAATAAAGCAATTTTAAAACTCTGTTATTATTTATTATTCCAGGTTACGCAAATTGCAAGCGTCCATAACGAAAAAGGAGAAGCGTCTCGCAGAAGAGAAAAAGAAGAAAGAGTTCAAAAAGAAAGAGTTAGAAGAAACAGCATTACCCGCACTTAACGCGCACAAGACGCCCAAGAGGGAACCAGACTTTGTCCCGCCGGAGGAATTGTCTGGCGATTTGAGGACACTGTCTACTAGTAGTGAGTTATTTATCACTATAGATAATTTTTTATGTTTTTTTTTCTTTGAAATGTGTGTTTTTTTAGGTATTGCGATTAATTTTTGGTAATGATGGTTATGGTAAATAGTGGATTCCTTTCGTATATTCGCACAAATGTATGTAAAGATTATTTAATATTCTATGTTTTTGTTTTCATTTAGATTTATTAATAAACTAGCTTCCCGGCCGCGGCTTCGCCCGCTTTGTCTAAAACCTAATAAATTATATACTAAAACCTTCCTCTTGAATCACTCGTTCTATAAAAAAAAACCGCATCAAAATCCGTTGCGTAGTTTTAAAGATTTAATCATACATAGGGACATAGGGACAGAGAAAGCGACTTTGTTTTATACTATGTAGTGAAATCCTGAGTTTTTTTGTAATTGTAAAAACAAAATTAAGGGATACTTTGCGTAAGAGTGTTCAGTCGTAAAAATATATTAGTACTAGCGGTCCGCCCCGGCTTCGCCCGTGGTACATATTTACGTTTTCTCTACATAAGACCCATCCTCGTACTTCAAGGAATATAATAAAAAAGAATTATCGAAATCGGTTCAGCCGTTCACACGTGATGCCGTGACAACGCGAAACGGGTTTCATTTTTAGATACATGTATATAGATAATTGAATGAAAAGTTTTAATTATTTAATATTCAAGCATATGGAGTAGATACAGTTTTTAGGTAATGAGCCTTCTATGTGACGCATTATATTATGTCTCTAGTAAGAATAAAAGGCAAAATATCCTAATTGAAAAGCTTACCAACTGACAGATCCACTGAATTAAAACAATTTCTCTATATAGTTTACTAGCTTACCGCCCGCGGCTTCGCCCGCTTTGCCTAAAACCTAATAAATAATATGCTAAAACCTTACTCTTGAATCACTCGTTCTATTAAAAAAAACCGCATCAAAATCCGTTGCGTAGTTTTAAAGATTAGCATACAAAGGGACATAGGGAAATAGGGACAGAGAAAGCGACTTTGTTTTATACTATGTAGTGATTTATTAAACAGCAATCTCCAGTAAAATTACCCCTTTTCTAAAAATAATCCTTTTTCCAGAAAACCTTCTCCGTGAGCGTTTCGAGTCGCTCCAAAGGCGCGGAGTTCTTGCGGCTTCCAGGGTCATGATGAAGAAGAAACGTAGGGTCAAGAGCTACTTCAAAGCAGGCCATAAGGTCACCGACCAGGATGTCGAGAAATATATGAATAATATCGATAAAAAGAACAAAATCACTGTGTCTAAGTGAATAAATTTTTGAATGAAGTTTCGTTTTTTATTTACTGCTGCCCTTAATGTGGTCTATAAGCTTGTATATTGTGTAATGCACCATTGCTACTTTCAATAATATTATTACGCTCGTAAGATAAGCAACGTAGTAACATATAGTAAGGAGGAGATATAGTCTATTTATAAATACTGACGTTTAAATTGATCTGTGTTTAATCTATACATAGGTATAATGAAATGGTAGGAAAGTTAAAACTGTACATTGATAGTTGATACATAGTACAAGATATAGTACGATTCACGAAAGATGACCACAAATGGCGGCCGTCGGCGCACGTACACTCATGACTTTGGTTTTGCATAACCAGCGTTTACAACATTACACAAATTATTTAACCAACATTAAAATATTATTTTGTCTTAAGTCTAATATCATCACGCTAAGTCCAATAGGAGCGTAGCAATGCTAGTAAAACCGTGGAGCACAGCTAGTTTATAATAAATAAGTGTGGTTGCTTGTTTTCATATACTCACAGTTGTCTATTGTCAATTACTCTTTCTTTACATATATCATATTATTTAACTATAGAAACCTGCGTGAATTGAAACAATGGGGAAAAAAAATAAAAAAAACCAACGTTATATAAAAAATATTTATTACAAAATAGTCTTACATTACTATACATTTAAATGTATATTACAGTTGGCAGTGTTATAGAGTCAAATAAAATGTAGGTAACTTCAGAATTCGTCTAAGGCTTAACTTAATTAAATACTAGTCGGCAAGTCAAACGTTAAAATTAACAAAACACAATAAATTAAGTTTAATTTAAACTAAGGCGTAAGTTTAACCTTACAAAATAAATGGTTATCTACAATGAATCACATTTACAGGAAAAATAGGATCTTAATGCGAGCATAGATTTCAACGTCTTTCATTATCTAGACCATGTAGACCATTACAGCTTAAAACTTAGGTAACGTTTGGAGGCGTCTAGCCAAATTTGGCCGCTATAGAATACAGAGATCTTAATAATTCGATCGCTCGCGTGTCAGATTGAGTTTTTTCTTGAATAGCAACCCTCGCTTCTGCGACTGGTCTATCTACTATGGTTGTGGTCGTCGTAGTTTCTTCCGGGGCTTTAGTTTGGAACTTTCTAGCACTTCGTATACTGGGGAATGTAGTCGTGATTGTACTTGGTGTTGTTATCTCAGTCTCCTCGGTTTCTGATGTTTGCGTTGTTGGGTTTGAAAGAGAATTCACTGCTGTCGCGTCAGTGTTTAAGCTTTTGCCTCGTCGACTTTCTACAGGTATTCTGTCACTTCTTCTATATTGTGTCGATTGTATGTAATCAATATCAGGGATTGTCGTTTCAGTTGCTAGTTCTTCTTTCGCGATATCTTCCATATCTTTCTGTGAAACTGCCATAAGAGCCTCTAATAATGCTTTCTTCGATGCCTCTGCTGTAGAATTGTGATCGTCGTCACAAGTTTGAACTAATAAAAGTATTAAACGTTTAACAGTTTTTGATTTCGTTTTCTTCATAACGTTCATTAGTTTTTGGGTCGTCGTTGAGTTCATACCGCCCATGATTTCTTTCGCTTTTTCAACGACCGTATCAGCGATCGTTGTTAAGTCTTGTGATACTTCAGTTGATGTTGGTTCTCTTAAAGCTTTTCCTACTCGATTGTTTTGAATACCATTTGATGTTGTTACTTCATAATATATGGTGGATGGTTGTGCTTGTTCTGTCGTTGTATAATAAGTTGTAGATGGAACATTTGTTGTCGTTGCTAGATTGTTAGTTTGTTGAACTAATTTCGATAGGCTCTCGTCGCGGCTAGTTGCACTAAGTCCATCGTTTAATGTTATCGGGTCAATAATTGTGCTTTGCCAATTTTCGAATGTTGTTGGCCACTGGAATTCGTAAGTTGTTTTTTCAGTATCTGGCGATGTAAATATACTACTGGATATTGGTGTTGTGGTTGTATATTCTTCAGTTTGATCTTTGGCCGTTGTAGTATAAGATTGTGTCGTAACTCTCAGTGTCGTCGTATCACTGTCAGGGTATGTCGGAGCTTCTAAATCATAAGAAGGTTGCCTCGGAAGATTCTTGTCATGTATGTTTATTTGTTTGCCTTGTCTAAGAGTGTTACTCTGAGGTGCTACAAACGATTGACTATGAGCTCTCTGTAGTTCTTCTTCATTTTCTAATTCTACACTTTCGTTTTCTGGGAAATAGGTAGGAGAAGGTTCTGGCAGTGATGTGGTTGTTCTAATCTTCTTGCTTTCAAATGATTGATGCGAGTTGGTGATCGGTTGGAGCGTGGAGTCAACTACATCATCATCCCAGGCTGTAGGTAAATTTGTAACTTCTGAGTAATCATTTATAATTTTAGCGCTTGAAGGGAACCATTCGCTTCCATATGGCCTATATGTATTATTTTGCAAACCACCATAATGTGGTAAAGTATAACTGTCCCTCGTCGTTTCATCTACGTTTGGACTATTGGATAATTTATTCAATCTTGATTGCGGGGTGGTGGTGAAATAGTATGGGATTGTAGGTGTAGGTGCTGTAGTGTATGAAGCGGATATTCTTCCGCAACATTTAAATGGATTTCTGGGAGTTGTTGGAACATACACAGTTGACGGTATATCCGTCGTGGTTGGCCTTACAGTTGTTGTCGTATCGAATGCATATTCTGTAGCCAGTTTCAAAGCTTTGGCGTCTCTGAACGAATTATTAGGCTCCCTTAGTTTATGGTCATCAGAAAATCCTAAAATTTCATCGTCATCCTCATTAATTGTTGTTGTTGGTTCAGTATTTAGAGAATCATCTGTTGCGGTTAACATGTCGCCAAACGACGGTGGAGTTGGTCGGATATCAGAAAGGACTTTCCTAAATTGTACGGGATCTTGTAGGTACGCAGAGAGAGCGTGAGTAAACACTTGTGCAAGTTCCCTTATTTGAGGTGAAGTCGCTAACGAGGCCTGACTCATTTGAATCGATAAATCTTCTGCTAATTCGTTGTATGTTCCATTTGGGTCTAGTTTTATTTCTTCCAATAGCTCCGCATTATTAGCCCCTTGTCCAAATAAGCTGCTGTATTTATTTATTGTTTGACGACTAAACAAATTTGGTAGTTCATCTACAGTTTGTCCTAAGTCATCAGCAGCTGTTGTCGTTGTTGCTTCTTTGTTATCGCGCGGTGGTGAAGTTTGAAGATTATCCATGGCAGTGGCATAATAAATAGCGAGTGAATGAAGTGTCTTAGGTGTTAGGGAGGGAGGGACGACTAAACCAGGTCGATTAGGTTGATCTCCGTAATACTTTTCAGTAATCGTAGTTTGAAGTGAAGGTTCGGTTTGTCTAAATGAATCAAAATTAAATTTCTTTAGCACTCTTTGTTTACGTTCTTGATACGTTGGTTCCGTTGTTGTATGAACATCTAAACCTGTTGAAAATGTTTCGAATGTATTTGTAGATGCAGTTTCAGTTATTCTATTATCTCTTGTTGTATAAGGAATTTTTGTTGAAGATTCGAAAATACTATCTTTCACTTTAATATATTTACTCGATTGGGTTGATGTATCTTGTTCGACTGCCTTTGTAGTAGCCTCTACCAGTTTCTGTGTTGTTTCTGAATATGTTCTATTCCTTTCTTTGTCGAGGAAATTTTTAAGTAATGAGACTCCAGGCCTTGTGTAGGGTTCACGTTTTTCATTAATTATACTTGCATAACTTCTCGTATAAGGTACCAATGTTTGTCTTTTCGTGGTCGTTTCTGGTGTGTATGGCGAAATGGGCTGAGGTTTTATGTCGTAGAGCGTCGTTAGGGAAGGATTGTTTTTTGTTTTTGAAGATTTAGGTGGCAAGTTCGGACTGTACACAGGGTAGGGGCGGAAATTCTTGTTGTTATAGTTCTGAAGGTATTGCCGGTTTTGATTTTGAGCGAAAGATGCAGTCTCCGCTGCTTCTTGCATTTCTTTTATGCTGTTATAATCTCCTGCTGGAGCGGTCGTTCTTCGCGTAGGAATTTCATAATATGTAGGCAGAGTAGTTCTAGCTGGAACGTTTCCAAAATTGTTAGATATGAGTTGTACTAGATTCCGCCTTTTTTCGAAACCAGCTGGTGCTTGAACACGTGGTGTTGGGTTAATATTGAATGGTGTTTGATAACTTCTTTGTGTGGGTTTCTGTGTTGTTACAGGTGCGTCGTTTTGGAATCGCTGCCTCTGTCGAAGCAATCTTTCAGTGGTACTTGGTGTATTGACGGTTGGTCGTCTAGATTCCGTGCGGGTATTGGTGTTAACGTTAATATGCTGCAGATCAGAGTTTTTACTAAGGCTCTTGGTGATTTTCTGTGACTTTTTCTGTTCGTTGGAGTAATATTCGACGCTGGATTCGTAGAGAGCTGGGGAGGAAGCGCAGTCCACCTTGAACCACCAGTCACAGATGAGGTGCGACTGGCTGAAGATGGTGCCGTTTGGACAGAGGAATGAAATCTTGCGTGATGTGTCACAGATGTGAAAAACCTGAAATGGAAATGGAATTATCAATTAAATCGAATACTGGTGTTTCATTTCATTGATTTCAACCGTAAAACATACAGAAGTAGGTAATGTAAAATGTATTTGTACAAAATATTTTTTTTTAGAATTACTTAACTAGTTGTTTATTTTTATAATTGCAATTTCAAAATGTAATTAGTAAAACCATCGAAATATACCTGGCAGTCAGTCTCCAAGTCAGCGTAGTATCCTGTAGGCACGTTCTTGCAGTTAAATCCTGTATTCGGAATGTTGGGGAGAGCAGGGAAGTCAACACCCGCTCTGCCGATGACTCCTGTAAATGTGTTTTTATTTAATATGCTTATAATATGGTCAGCTGTTTCTCAATTATTGGTAACTATGTAGAAATATAGGTTACAGAAATTAAATTTAAAGAATTTCGAAGTTTTTAAGTACATTTAACTGACCAGTTAAAAACCCAATAAAAAGAACCTTACGTTCTTTTGTTATTATAAACTGTCAAATTGTAGAAAAGAGCCACTTTGTATGTTGTGGAGTCGTATTCTATTTTTAAAACACATAGGCATGCCGAAAAAGACTAACTTGTGTTTAACTCGACACCTAACAAACAGTTGTTTGTAATGCACCAAATATTAAACGGTGAGAACTTTCTATACCTACTTCCATGAAATACAAAAAGGTTTATCTTATATATAAAATTCTCGTGTCACAATGTTAGTCTGCATACTCCTCCGAAACGGGTGGACCGATTCTCATGAAATTTTCTGTGCATATCGGGTAAGTCTGAGAATCGGCCAACATCTATTTTTCATATGTACCACGGGCGAAGCCGGGGCGGGCCGCTAGTGTTATATATTAAAAAACTCTATTGGCACATATTACTTAACATAATATTATGATACTTATAACCGCAATAATATCATCACAAAGCTTTTTCATTTATGTAAACTTTTATAAGTTGGTATCTACTTATGAATAGCCAATTTACGATACGGAAAATTCTACAATAGATTATTAACTTTCTGTGACACATATAGCAAACTCTTTCAATAATAAAGTTATGATTATATTCGCATTTTCCTATATGTCACAATGCGCAATCTGTGAGAATCTTCACGTAACTTAACTATTAATAAAAACTCATAGGTACATAATATACCGAATTCTCAGTAATAAGATAAGAACTGGAAACCATCGCGTGACAAACATAAAAGTCAAAATGTATCATTCATGTGTATTTTTGTATATTTCTTACGTGTTTTACGTAATCTTTTCTTCTGTTCCATAATTCCATTGAAGTTGGGGTATGAAAATGATGGAAAATCACTTATCCCGGTTTGCGCGCTTACATAAACTCTATGAATTACACCTTCTATCTTTTGCGCAGTTGGCCTGTTTAAATTGAAATAAGAACCTTTCTCAAATAAATAAAATGGATATACAAATAATACAGGAAAGTAAAGTCCCATTGGAAAATGGGAATAAGATGTTTTAAAACGTTAGACAGTACCCCATGTCACTTTCTAGCTCCCTAACTATCTCCAGACACAAAATTATCCTATACAATCGCCTCGTTATGACTTGAAAGAAACATAAAAACACACTATCACATTTATAATTTAAAGTTAGCATTAGTAAGGATTACCTTGATGTTCAACAACATCTAAATCAGGCTGGCTGTCCGCTGGTATGAGACGCTTCACAAGAGCCTTGCCTTCCGTATAGCTCTCGAAGCCAGCAGCTCCCATGGCTTCAGCAAGCGCCTGGATTGACTCCGCGCTTGGCGCTGGTATGTACAGGTTTGAGTCCTGGTAAGGGACGTTAATAACTTAAAAATAATGCTAGTCATGATATTATAATTAATAAGTATTTTGTTTCGTCATTAAATTAAAATTACTGGAAAATCATTATGAACAATCAAGTTACGATAAAATATATTGTTTGTAAACATTATTTGGTGATAATCTTAATATCGTATTAAAACATACCTTTCGTCGTTGTGCTCTTCGCGACCCATCACAAACGCCTAGTGAAACTGGAATAGAAAAGTTTCTTTGAATAATAAATAGGGTCAATTTAAAAAATGTTTATAAGCAGGTGCCTACTGCCTATTAAACATCTATTTACTACATATTCAGACAATGTAAGATATAATTATTTTACTTTTGTTTTAGTTTACCATGTTGAATATTCTTTTTATAAGGAGGTACTAGAACTAGTTAGGTACTTGTTTTTTATTAAGGATCGAATAAAAATTTCTAGACTCAATTCTATTTCGAATATAGAACACAAAAAATAAAAGACCCTAACACGGTTAATAAGAAATCGTGTACAATTTATATAAACATGACACCTCGTGCTCTGAAAGTAAAACGGTTGCCCCTAGCGACCTCTGTCAACACCCAGCCAACCCAACTATGATTTGTATCGACTTTTGACCCTCGTTCTTGCAAACAACCTTCTACAGTATACTTTAACTATAATTGTTAGTTATTTTAACATGGATGCTACCTATATATTTTGAAGTTAAAATGTGTGGCGGTGATGATTTGTAGTGTAGATAATATTGCGTTTATGTATCTAAATTGGTATGTTTTCTGTAATCTGGATTTAATATGAGTACCAAAAAATGAGATTTTTTACGTAGATGTTAAATGTGCCAATATGAACAATTTATTCAAATATTGAACCTAGTATTAATGATAGGTAGGTACTCCTCTCCTATAGTAATAGCAATCTGCAATTCGCACAGCAATTCGATTTGTTAATAACTGCACGTGCTTTATAAAATTACCTAAACATTAATTTTATTGTTAAGATTAGGTAATTACATTTGTTATATTTTAAATAATTTAGAAATTAGGAACTAGACTTCGACTTACGATCATCATCTATCATCATCAACTTAAATATCCCAGAAGCGACACAGGCCTCCTATGATGAAATAATACAAATTAAAAATCGTGATAGGTATCGTGAAAATGACGATTGTAGGATGACAACAAAAAAAAATGTTACACGTAACCCAAAGATCGTTTACTGTTTACATAATAAATTATACAATTGTTGACATTACAAAAGACTTTCATACAACCGGATCTCCCAATCGATACTATTATACTGTAACAATCAATGGACAGACAAAGCGATGTAAATCGCATGTAAATAGTGATATAATCTAAATGCATGGGCGTAAAAAATTCAAATTTATTGAGACAGGTAACTACTATTCAGTTGGGTTATATAATATGGTTGAATAGATGTTTGTTATTCTTTTAAGTTATTTATTTTGCATAATGTGCTGAAAGGTCTGATGAAATATACTTAGGGCACAAGTGGATAATGTACCTACATGTTAATTTATTAATGTAGGTACTAAGAAAAACCTGCATAGTTCCCATTCCCACGGGATTTCGAAATAAAACCTATCCTATGTGCTAATCCAAGTTACCCTCTAAATGCGTGCTTTTCATTGTAATCGCTTCAGTAGTATTTGCATGAAAGAGTAACAAACATACATACGTACACATACATCCATCATCACTTTTCGCATTTATAATATTAGTAGGATAGGAGAGGATAAGCACCTTTATTTATATTAACATAGAAAATAAACATAGGCATATTTTACATTTTTAGTTATTGAAAACATTCTAACTATTTCAAAAACGAGAATATCGCTTATTTTTGCAAAAAAAATTGTTACTTTCATTATAATGTCAAACACTCTTATTTCAATTTATTACTTTCGTTATTTTCCATTACACATTTTTCTTGCTTTTTAATACATATAATTTTATACCAAAGCTTTAATTTAGTACCTCGTTAGACTGTGAAGATCTAATAACGAAAGATAATGTTATCTATCTTTTGCAAGCTTATCTTACTTTCACTGTAACTTTTGATCTGGTGACTTGACCTGGTATTGTAAATGTATTGGATGTTGTTCATTGTTTTCGATGTATTGTCGTGATTTGTTTTATGTCGAGTGAGGTCATGTGTTATGAAAGGGGTCACTCCGCTGATGAAAGTATTCAATACGCGTCATAATATGAAAGAAAATAATGAATAATCTGGTTTAATAATTATGTATATCATAAATAAGTTATAACTACAGTTAAAAACATAAACATATTGGTGAAAATTCGAGAAAAGTGTACCATTGTAAATAAATAAATTTGAATCTATTCTAAAACTAAAAAGTTTTTTAGTTATAGGTAAGTATATCTTTCTATAAAAATTTAAAATAAAACATCGTATAACCGTATTCCATATTCAGTCGAAAGCATGAAGCTGGTATATGTTTTACTTTTTTTTATATAGTTGGCACCATTTATTTTCATGTCCTAACCATTCAATCGTTATTTGTCTTACAAGAGAGTAATTGTATAACAAAACCTAGGCCATTCGACAGCCTACCTATATTGTTCCTAGAAGTTAGAACATCCCGTAATAGTCCATAGAAAGTAGATACCTATTGTTGCATTTTATGTAATGCTTGTGTAACCATTTGTGTCGTCTTTATATTGACTTGTTATATCGGTTATTATCACCCGTGATGTACTGTCAAAATATCTATTGTTTGCCAGTGTTTGGTTTTACGCGTGTTTCATGGTATTGTGTAATTTACAATGTGAGAAATACTAAATCATATTAAAATTTAAACATAGTCATTCGTACTTTAAGTTATCAAGTGGCACTGTTCAAATTGATGTCCGCTATTTCTGCCTTTATTTATCTAGTTTAATTTTTTAGGGTTCCGTAGCCAAAATGGCAAAAACGGAACCCTTATAGTTTCGTCATGTCCGTCTGTCCGTCTGTCCGTCTGTCCGTCTGTCACAGCCGATTTACTCGGAAACTATAAGTACTACAGTGATGAAATTTGATGGGAATATGTGTTGTATGAACCGCTACAAAAATATGACACTAAATAGTAAAAAAAAGAATTGGGGGTGGGGCCCCCCATACATGTAACTGAGGGATGAAATTTTTTTTTTCGATGTACATACCCGTGTGGGGTATCAATGGAAAGGTCTTTTAAAATGATATAAAGTTTTCTAAAAAACATTTTTCTTAAAGTGAACGGTTTTTGAGATATCAGCTCTCAAAGTCGTAAAAAGTATGTCCCCCCCCCTCTATTTTTATAACTACGGGGTATAAAATTCTAAAAAAAATAGAGGTGATGCATGCTAATTAACTCTTTCAACGATTTTTGGTTTGATCAAAGTATCTCTTATAGTTTTTGAGATAGGTTGATTTAACTGTAATTTATTATATTTGCTGCTACGGAACCCTTTGTGCGCGAGCCCGACTCGCACTTGGCCGGTTTTTTTATAATATGATAAACGTAAGTAGCAACTTACAACTGTCCCTTTCTTTACCTACACTCATCAAAATATTAATTACTCGTAGGTATGTTAATTTTATGCGAAAAATACTACTTTATGTGAAATATTTTTCATAATTATTTATCTTCTTCGCAAATTACACAATCATACCTACTACTCATTATTACACAACCATGATTATAGATCCAAAATTACGCTATAATTATTGAACATAAAGATTTTTCCATTTATGTTACTTAGGTACCTATACCAAAATAATTATAGTCATTAGATGGTGCATGCGACAAAGCCTAAGTTATACTTCGCCGTTTCAGTTTTATACAAGAAGAAGGAATAGAAGAAATAAATTACCTATCGTAAATAGCAAGACGAGGAAGATATGAGATTGTTGTATAGTTCTCATTCTGGTGTCGCTCCCCCTCCACCGCATTTTGATCTGAAAATAAAAATAATATTATGAGAAAAATGTCACAGAAAAGATGTGCATCAGTTTGAAAAGTTCGCTAAGAACAGCGAACTAAAATCCTTATCTATAGGTACTATTATAATATTATAAAGCTTTGTTTGTTTGAACACACTTATCTCTGGAACTTGAAAAATTCTTTCAGTGTTAGATAGCCCATGTATCGAGGAAGGCTATAGGCTATATTATATCATCAAGATAAGACCAACAGGAGCTGGGCAATGCGGGTGAAACCGCGGAGCACAGATAGTTATTTATATTCAAAATGTTTACACTCGTCAATATTATATAATAATTTTATGTGTCTATCTTATTAAAGCGTACTTTTTAGTTGTCTTAAACTGTATTTTCAATTAAATGTAATAAAATAAAATTAAACTTATTACTATTTATTTCACTCTAATTATACACAACCCCTCTGATTCCTCTCACAGATAGACGAAGAAAGTTCTAAGTCATGTCGCGCGTGTGATGATAAATCAGTCTTCACACGAGATCATTGTAGATCCTGTTTGTTTATCACGTTTGGCAAAAGTACTGCGGAAGGGATGTGTCACGATAGTTGTAACGCGTAAAAGTGAAATTTTGAAAAGCATGTTTTTTAACACGCCCGATGTTTGGATTTTAACCCATAGACTACAAGCCCACATATGAAAAAAATATGGGTCAAATGAACCACCAGGGGTCATATCTAGAACGAAAGAAGAGCAAAAAATAATAAGATTCATCACTATGCCGTCACTTGTAAGCTGTCCAACTGAGTGCAGATGAGAATTGAAAAGTACAGGTAGACTCGGTAAATTTTGGTCATATATTTTTGTACGGCATTCTTAACCATCGATAGATCCATTAAAAATAATAAGAAACCGCTCAGTGCCGTACAAAAATGTGGGTCCACCAAGTCGGAATTTTTATTTAATTTCCGAGAGTTACCGGAGGTAAATTTGGTCATTTGACCATGTACGGCATCTGTGTCATACTATTGCTATACTGCTTTTAATCCATTATTCCGCAACGCCGTACAAAAATCATGGGGACAAGGGGAAAAAATCGAGAGTTGCAATCCCCTCTCTTTCCCCACTCCAGGGGGTCATTTGACTAAGTACGGCTTCGGTTCCAAAACATTATCTAGCACTCAAAAGTACTATTAAAAGCAATGCCGTCAAAAAATAATTGTTCTTTTAAATGTATACCAATAATCATCTTAATTTCATCGAATTCTTGATATAAAGAGCTGTAAGGTCATTTGACCCTGTACGGGAACTTTTTTTTTAACATGATATTGTAAAATTCAATTGTTGTATAGTATTGCCGTTCAAAAGAAACCGTTCTAAAAAAAGTTATAGAGAAATGCAAACCCAGAAATTTTGTTAAAGTTTAAACATCGTAGATTAATGAAATATAATAGTTTTCTACACTTTATTAGTTGTTTTAAATAGTATTAACATAGATAAATTAGGAAAAAACGATGCCGTACATTTTTGTGCAGACCACATCTTTTAGGCTGATGAAAGCGACGAAAGCTACAATTTTAAGGGTGCTTTATGGCCATTTGATACAGTACGGCATTAACATATTTTTACCCAACTACGGCAAAGCAAAAGGAGGGTTATGGTTTTGACAGGTCATGTATGTATGTTCATCTATTCCCTCGTAACTTCTAAACTACTTATCAGAATTCGACAAATGACATATCATTAGAAGCGTCTGAATTGTTCACTGGATAATCAGTGACCAGCTAGCTAAAGGCTATATGGGGTTTCACAAAATCTAATGTGGCGCCCTCTAGCGGACAAAACATAAACGGTCTTACTTATAAAATGTTACCCATTCGCTAAGCAATGGATTAGTTATTGCAATAACCTGTCTTGTTTTTATGAATGACGTTTCATGTGAGCAAGAGCAGGACACAGCTATGGTAGGAAATGGTTGAAATTTATCCATTGTTTAACTTTTTATAAGTAAGGCCGATAGAGTAAAAAAATAAAGTTAAGATAAATATGCCGTGTTTGGTATCATTTGAAAGCGCTTTACTTGTACATTTTGAATATGTATATATTACTAGCATTTGCTTGTGACTTTACCTGTATTCATGGGCTGATTGAATATAATTCACATCTTTTCGTTTATAGCTTTTTTATTAGTTCATCAATTTAACGGAGTCCATTCCACTTGACTCCGACTTTCCAAGGTGATAATTAACCACCTCGAGCTTTTTAATATTAATGTATATTTATATTTTATTAGAAAAATATAAAGCAAACATTTCGTTATATGGATTTTTTCTTTTTCAGATTTTTCCCCTTTGAACCAACGAAAATGTACGGCACATGAAAAAATATTATCTATGCATAAAATACTTTAAAAATAAATTTATTTCGTGTTGTGTCAAATGACCCCCTGGAGCGGGGAAAGAGAGGGGATTACAACTCTCGATTTTTTCCCCTTGTCCCCATGATTTTTGTACGGCGTTGCGGAATAATGGATTAAAAGCAGTATAGCAATAGTATGACACAGATGCCGTACATGGTCAAATGACCAAATTTACCCCCGGTAACTCTCGGAAATTAAATAAAAATTACGACTTGGTGGACCCACATTTTTGTACGGCACTGAGCGGTTTCTTATTATTTTTAATGGATCTATCGATGGTTAAGAATGCCGTACAAAAATATATGACCAAAATTTACCGAGTCTACCTGTACTTTTCAATTCTCATCTGCACTCAGTTGGACAGCTTACAAGTGACGGCATAGTGATGAATCTTATTATTTTTTGCTCTTCTTTCGTACTAGATATGTCCCGTGGTGGTTCATTTGACCCATATTTTTTTCATATGCGGGCTTGTAGTCTACCACTTTAAAGAGACAGATTTAATTCAAACTTTGTATACTTGTAGACCGTATAATCATTTCGTGAGGTAGAGCGTGTTTAATAGTTTTTTAAATTACATAATTTTTATGGTGTATATTTTTACTAATCCTTCTATCCTAGTGATGCTTATTGCGCACGTTTTAACAGAAAATTCTGTATGAAATACGTCAAAATCCTGCCTTATCTCTCACTATCATACACATATAATATGTGTAAAATTATACCATAATTAATACGGTGAATACTGTACATAATATTGTATTAATGCCTTCCTTGCAATTATTATATGCCCATGTCTACATTGTTATTCTAATCAGCTCTCTTTATTACCTACTGCCTCAATCAAATAGTTTTTTTTTCTTTTAAAAGCTCTACTTTTAATCGCAGTGAATGTACAATATTCCAATTAAGCATGTTTACAGAATCAACTGAGAGCAAATAGACAGTTTTACATAACAGCGAAAGCACTGCAGATTACAGAGGCATCTTCATGTAATGTCAGAGAGCAGTACAAACGTGTAATTAGCTATGATTTCAATGAACTGCTCTAAAATAGGCTTCTGGATTACGTCTTGCTTGTTGCGGCATACGAGATTTATGGTAATGGTTGTTACAATTGTTTATGAACAAATGTTTTTAAACTGAAACTTCTTTAGGCACATTGAGAGTAAAACTTCAAGGTCGCGTCATGGCAATACCGTCACGTCATGGAGTCTGGCGACGATTTTGGTATCTTTGAATCTTGCTAATGAAGTTTCACTTCTGACACATGTCACACACACGCTCTTTTTTATATAAAAATTCATACGAAAATATGAAATTAAAAGCATTCGGTCAGTCTCTTATAGTCAAATGTAACAACTGTAAAAATAGTAGTCTTAAAAATTTTTTAAATACTAGTTTTTGGTTTATCAATTCAAAGGTCAGTTTTCTTTTCTGTAGGCTCTAGCAAAGCTCCGACATAACCCACTGCTCCCTATGCAAGATTTCCCCACTTAAAAAAAAGGCTCTATCAAAGCTCTATTTAAACGTCAAATAATATAACAACTTGGTGCATCACTGTTTAGAAAGGCATTCTTACCTATAAACTTATAAATAAACAGCACTTTTGTAACAAGTTATGTTGTACAAGTTTTACAATAAAACTGCAATACAAAAACAAACAATCAATCACAGATTATCTCAAAACCTAACCGGCATTTACCGCAAAAATAGTATTTGCATAACACGAAAGTCACATAACAATTTCATTAAATGGCAAAGATCAATCGTTTGTGCAGATGCGCAAGCGCATAACTAGTGGTTAGAAAGCTACTGAATAATTTGATAATTGAAACTTGCAAGTGTAGAGATCTTACTTTCTTACCTGAAGTTATGGTCAGGCTAGAAAATACGAGGAAGTGATTTTGTGAAATAAGTATGAGTATTTAACTGATAGTATGAGATAAAGAAATGTACCAAGTTAAATATAAATCTTTAATATATAAAAATGTAATTATTGTTTTTTGAAGATAAAATTTTAAATAAACAAATAAAACTGAATGTTTGTACAGATTATCAATTTCCTGTTCATATTTTAGTGATTGTAGTTAAGACAAATTAAAACTCAATTGTAAAGTAATTATGCCACATAATAATTACTTCAACAATTATTAAGTTTTAATAATGGGTAAATTTGTTAAAGTATTTATTTTGCGGATTTTTTATTTTTTTTTATTTTCTGTACTTACAATACATTGTCAAAATAGATTTGGCCAGATGTTTTGTCATAGAAAGAACGTTACATGATTTTTTTGCGCAAAAAGGTTTCTAAGAATATATGTAGATTTATTTATTGGCTCTATTTTCATAATTATTAATATTTATCACATATAGTTAACATTATAAATTAATGGTAGGGTGACTATAAGTCAGGGTCTTCGATTTTCCAATTACCCACAGCAACTAGGTTATATAGACGACCTCAATAAGTTGACAGTAATTTTACGGTAAAGTCTAGTATCTAATCCATAGATCTAATCTGTGGTAAAGTGGCATTATTATAACAATTTTCACACATGTCCTAAATGACTGGCTATTTGCTTAATGCGTATGCACTGTGCAATCTAGGTGTCGTAGGTTCTATACTGTGATAAACTAATCAATAATGTCTCTATTTGAATACAGAAAGCTGAAGAAGAAATCAATTAGTGACACAGATGCAAAATACATCTACCTTTTAGCATACCAAATATGCCCCTTTTCATCTATACTATTATATTATAAAGCTGAAGAGTTTGTTTGTTTGAACGCGCTAATCTCGGGAACTACTGGTCCGATTTCAAAAATTCTTTCAGTGTTAGATAGCTTATTCATCGAGGAATAAGTTATATATTATCACACTAAGACCAACAGGAGCGCAGCCACGCGGGTGAAATCGCGGAGCTCACCTAGTGTTATATTATGTGTCGCAACCAAGTAGCTTTAAACAGAGGTGTTTAATAAATGGCCTAAAATATATTCAGGCGGACCTTAATACAATTGCACCATTTAATAAAGAAGCTAGGCGTTCAATTAAACTTGTGAAGTCGATAAGTTCTGTCCATCGCCATTTTTCACAACATTTCAACAGATATATAAGACTTCCTAGTTACAAGACAGTCGTTGCTCAATGATTTAGTTTCCCAGCGTCGTGACGGGCAACAGGTCGGCTGATAACATCCAATTGTGTTATCAGCTATCATCAATTGTATGGTTTGTATCTTCTATTTGGTTTTGGGTCACTTGTTTTTCGATTGTTTTTACCACTTTTAATATATTTAAGAGAAGATTAAAGTAAAATGGGATTGTGTTAGTGCACCTTTTGTGGGCGTAAACTAGACTTTTTTTAATGGATTTCCTTGCAAATCGTTATATAACTTTGAAATTAAAAATTTACCAAAGGTTCAGAAACCAGTTTTGTAGAAAGCAGGTAACTCAGTAATTGCTCTTTTAAAGTTTGAACATAAGTACATATAAATTGACTTCAATATATCAATAATAATTGTGAAGCTCTATTTGATACAATTTTCATTCTGGATATTTGCAATGGTGTTGCCCTTCGTAATTTAAACAAGTACATTTTTATAATGCGGATAAAAATAAATAAATATCACGATAAGTAATTGTGCCATGATGCATTAAATAAATGACGGCTACCTAATAGTCAACAAACTCTTCAGCTTTATAATATTAGTATAGATTGAGGAATCTCAATTATATCTTATCCTAATGATTGGCCTTATCGTTTAACAAAAAGCACGCAAAACTGCGCAAATTATCGGCAGATAATCTCATATGATAATAAAAAGGTTTACCAGCAATTTAAAAGCAATAGTGTTTATTAAAGAGTAATTTTCTTGCCAGTAATATATCAAGTAGCAAGTGTATGGGCCATGAAATCATATCTACACAATGGATACTAACAATGATGGTTTGCAATCTTAAACGTTTGGTTAACTGTTTCAAATTGTATTAACGTTTCATTAAGGCTCCTCTTTGGTTATTTCAGTGCAAGGTTTTTATTTTTGATTGCGCGATAGGTAGGATAGGATAGGACACAAATATATAACCTAAGTATATAATAAATATAAAATATAATAACAAATTAATATGCTATGTTCCTTATTATCTAAATAATTTTTAATGAATGTATTCGATTCGATATCAGAATTAAAATATTTTTTTTATGCAATTCATATCTATAAAATGCTCGTTAGTAGAGTTTCAATTTTTAAGAGTCTTATTTGAGTCTTATTGATATATACCATATTTTGATTATTGAATTAGGTTGATAGGTTAGGTTAATAGGAGGAGTTGTTACATAGTAACTTGCTATTTTTTAAATTATTATTCTTTTCGTTTTCATCGCAGTCGGTTACTATTTATCCTATACTGGTATTAAAAGTTATTAAATTTTATAAAACTCCCATGAAACGATTTTAGCTTAATAAGATAAGGTCAAAAAACACAATAAACATTGGTGATGCAAAGAACAATGATGCAATATATATCCCAACTTCCTAAACGTGTTAACTATTGAAAAATAGATTAATATAGCTGTTAACCCTTCACTAACTAAGGTCGTACTGTTTCAATGTTATTGTACCCATAAATGATATAATAACAATCGTTTGCCCATCATTGTTTCAAGATTATGTTGTAGGGGTTTTATTTCTCCTTCTTCTTCTCCTTCTCTTAATTAATGGCTTCACCCAATAAGAATTGAAAGGGGTTTTATTAATTACAGGTTCTCTACATGTTAACTTTATATGAAAACAGATTTTTACATTAACAATCGTAAACAAAAAAGAGGATAGGGATTACAGTCACAGTTTCTAAAATTACATTTTCAAAATTTTTAATTTACAATTTTTATGAACATTTTTATAACGATAGGTTGCGCATAGCATTGTGCAAGAGCTATCGCCAGTCTATTTAAATTTTAAGCGATTTACACTCATACAATATTGGTATATCTAGAATATATTGACAAAAGATGATGAAGATGAAATCGGCCGTAAAGCCTTAAAAAATATAATTCTTTTATTATTATTAATTCCTGAGAAACTTTTTAAGTTCTTTGGCAAGCCTTTCAAGTCCTACTTAAAGTTAAGAGTTTGCATTAACTTGCGGTTTCTTGAACTTTGAAGTAAAGTAGTCAACGCAAAATATACCTCTTAAGAACCAAATACTTGAATAAACCGTCTATAAATCATTGCACACATTTACCAATAATGAACAAGACCCATGCACAACCAGATAAATCCCAACACCAAAGACAGAAAGTGGAGGTCACGCGCAGCTTTCGCTCGATGCGCTGGCGATAGTCCTTTCCTGTGCCTTTGTTACTTGAGAAAGTTTTCTCAGTTTGGATATTGGAATAGTGAAAATCTGTGGGATATAGGCAAATTCAGGTTTTAGTGGTAGATAAAATACTGTTCCCAAAAGCCTTCATCGCTCTGAAGTACCTGATACGTGGAAACGTACTTGAATACGATAATATAGAACATGGAATGAAAGCAAAAAAAAAAGTTAATGGCAGAAACTACATTAAAAGGAGCTAAATTTTTATACGTGTTTGATTTTTCAGTATTTTGCCGAAGGCTTATAACGCTAGTTTCAAATAGGAGCTGTATTGTTACTTACGTATTTGTGAATTCATATGGCAAGAAACATATCAAATAAACATTTACTAGAGTCTTCTAATAGTAAGTAATCTTTTTGCATCTAAAATTACAGCAGAAAAAAAACCTACATCTTGTTATACCTAAGCTTACAATTATCGATACACAGTGACCTTTATAACCAAAGGTCAGATCGGTAGCTAAAGATGTAAAAATACATTGATGGGTCCAGGCTCCGAGCTCACGGACACCACGTAATTGCCCTAACAATGGAACGCTAATCTCATTTCACGCCAGCTCATATCGAGACCATCGCATCCTGATGTTTTGTTTTATAAATAGTGCATGAAACTGTACTATTTGGCACGTTGGAATTAAAAACAAAGGTTTTTGTAGCGCGGTGTTTCATCATTTGTCTATGCTTTAACACTGCAGGGATATAGGCTTGCTAAGAAAGTTCAGTATAAGCATAGATATAGGTTATAAATCACGCTGGCCAAGCGCAGGTATGCAGATGCCGTCGTTGATGCGGCTTGACGGAATACAGTGGGGTTTTGGTCGGTAGGAATCCGACATAACCCACGGCCCTTTCCCCGGAGGCCGTGGGTTTCTATGCAAGATTTCCCCACTTAAAAAAAAAAAAGGTATGCAGATATGCCACTTAGTTTTAAGGAGGAGAATATCATTACAAAAACGAAACAATTGAGTGTAAGTTCTCTACCAATATTGTAAATTCTAAAGTAAGTATTAAGTACAGGCAGTACAGGCTGTTTTGAGTGCGTCTATATACTTTACAAGCTGTTCCGCGCAGTTTCATCCGCATTGCTCCGCTCCTGTTGGTCTTAGCATGATGATATATAGCCTATAGCCTTCCTCCATAAGTGGGCTATCTAACACCGAAAAACTTTTTCAAATGGACCAGTAGTTCCTGAGATTAGCGCGTTCAAACAAACAAACAAATAAACAAACTCTTCAGCTTTATAATATAAAATAGTATAGATATGCTGCTTAAAAGTTTTAAATATTTGTGCACATTAAAAAATATTTTATCTAAATAACCATAACTAGTATAATTAAATAAAGTGCAGTAAAACTCTATTTACCATTTATATGCGTGTAAATAGTACATAATTGTTATATTGGGTGAAGCCATTATCTTAAAGCGGTAACTTTTGACCTTGCTTTCAACTTGGTTTAAGTGCATTATGTTGCATATAAATAGATTTTTGATTGTTTATTTGATTTTTAAGTTTTTGTTTAACTGTTATTTGTGCAGTTTGATTTTGTGGCACCTTAGTACATAGTTTTTACGATTTAATTTAGTTATATAAAATATGGAATCGTTTATTTACAGCATGAATATATTTCATTCAAAAAATCACTAAGACATAATTATTGAGCGTATTGTAATTGTAATTATGTCAGTTGTTTCCAACCCTAGAGTATTTTTTTAAGTGTACGTAGTCTCATGTGTCATAACATCTCAAGAAATCAATGTATATTTCCTTCTCTCAAGCTTCAATAATTGGATCTTAATACCTTCGTAAATGTGTAGTAAATAGTTACATTATAAATGAAGCCAGCTGACCCGAGGTATAGCGATCACGATGTTAGTGGAGTGATACAATTGGTACGAGATTCGGAGTATGAGCTAGCAGCGATGATATTAAACTAAATTCCGAAAAAAAAATTGAAAATTCTGTTTAGTCCCAAAATATTAAAGTAAGAGCTTGGGAATTACTTGATGTTTTATTATTTCTATCTTTTTTTTAATTAAAATAAAGACGATATGGGCATATTTTATTGACTTTTTAGATGTTGTTTTACCTAAATTTCATCTTTCATTATTTTAATAATTTTTTAAATATAATAAAGGTTTATATAAAAAAAATTGATAGTGTTTGTAGATGTTATTTTTAGAGCTTTACCAAGGTAGGTACCAACATGTAATTTTTTTTCTATTCTTCTGAAATCATTTTAATAACAAAATATAAATGAAGATCGTCTATACTTTACTGCCCACACTGTGATTTATCGATGGGTATATCCTTTCTATTTGAAAGTGACTATTACGTAACTACGGACGGACAGATAAAATGATTTCTGACAAATCACCGCAGACGTGATGAGGTCTAAGTACTTCGATTCTATTATTTTCAACTGATTGTTCGACAATTGATGAAACAAATGAATGGGATAGCTCCCACGCCTTGGTTTTAAATAAAAGAAATGAATATTGTAATAAGTAGCATATTTAGTTTTTATATTGTAATAAGTAGCATATTTAGTGTAGAAAGTTTTTCATTTGTGGATGTTTGTATGAAGTTTTTGAAAGTAGATTAAGCCTATTTAAAAGAGTAAAAAGTAAAAAGTAATAGAAGTTACAAAATGATGTTTGTAACTTCTATTACCTGCTACCTGCCTACCTTTTTTATCAAGGAAATCAATGCACGGAGCAATGCATGTAAAAGATTACCGAAAATGAAATTGTTAAATGTCACAATTTCTAATTATTCCTTCAAAGTGTGCTTTTCCAACAATAATGTGCGAGGAAAGGGTTTATAAGGAACCAATCATATCGCTTCATTTAGTTTGAAGCGTTTAGCTTTTGAAACCAAACTATTGGTTATTTACAATCACATTCCTCGCTGCACATCTTCGCACATTTTAGGTGAAAAAGCACCCTAATTATGGTTATTACATTTTTTGCTGCAGAGAATTTATTAATGTATACTTTATTGCTCTACTAGATTTCCGCCCGCGGCTTCGCCCGCGTTTTCAAAGGAAAACCAGCATAGTTCCCGTTCCCGTGGGATTTCCGGGATAAAATCTATCCTATGTGTTAATCCAAGTTACCCTCTATATGTGTGCTAAATTTCATTGTAATCGGTTCAGTAGTTTTTACGTGAAAGAGTAACAAACATCCATACATCCATACATCCATACATCCATACAAACTTTCGCCATTATAATAGTATTAAGAATTAAGATAAGATTAAGATTACTTTACTATAATAATTATTAATCTAATTATAAATGAAAACAAATAGCGGTCTTATCGCTACATAGCTATTTCTTCCAGACAAACAGACGTACAGAGAGAAATTAGAGGAGAGTATAAGCGTGGTATAAGGATTATTAAAGGAGAGGAGAGGCATATTTAAAGGGTAAGTAGGTAGTTAAACAATTCCAAAATTCGATTATTGGGAACGTTTTTTAAAAATTAATCAATATGTTACTCATCTATTATTATAGATTATAATCGATAATCTAAATTGAGTTAACATTATACGTCACAGAAGTCAGAACCATAAACAATATGGCGCCCTTGACAGAGAGTATTGCGATGTTCATACACGATTTTGGCATTTATCAGACGTCGTGATTCACTGTATATGTGAATATTTATGTGCTCTGATTCTCTTATCTGATGCATTTTTATATTGCCTTTGATTGATCAATCCTTTTGTTATATGGCAAGGGGACATGATAGGTTTTACTAAGGGAGCACAAATATTATAAGACAGCATAAAAATTGTTTAAAAACATAAAGTTAATGTAAAAGTAAGCAAACGTGCGAAGTCCTTATGAAATTGAATAAGATGTTATTGTAAATGAATACATTTGAAAAGAATCTAAATTCATAGATAGAAGCTTAATTTACTGTTTACGGGCAGCGCAGCATAAAATTTACGAAAATACTTCGTTAATTTTATGATTTAATTAAACGACAATATGTTGTTAAAATCATTTCAGTCTGGACATTAGATATAAGCTTCTTGGTCTGGACATAGACACAGATAGAATAAAAATTGTTTTGTTACATAGAACAAATTGTTATATTAAACATCTCATCACGATAAAATATGTCAACTTCCTTTACATTTCTCAATATAAAAATATTTGATACACTTAACTAGATTATGAAATTTAGCAATAAATTACAATAATGTCGTGCGCAATCTATACATCGGCATTTAAAATGATTTCTTTAGCATTTGTAGATTACTTTCAGCTATGTATATCATGAATCTAACTCATCTTGACAATATGATGTAATATTATGTGCAGTTATAAATATTTTGCATTTAGATTTTAGATGTCATAACTCGAATTATTTAGTGAATTTATTGAAGTATCGGCTTCTTGTCTTGTACCTATATAATTATAATAAATTTTTATGTTGTAGGTACATAACTATGACTTTTAAACTGCGAAATTTAAATATATTTTTATAATGTTAAAAGGCGACCTTGTCGCTACTAATTGATCTCTGTCGGGCAATGTATGGGAGTATTTGTAGTTGATGCAGATACTAATGATAAAATATGAGTTTTGCCTGGACCAAAATTATATATAATTACCAAAGCTGTTTTATAAATGCACAATGGATAAATTTTCCTGCAATATGATGCACAAACAACTACTTTCCGATCGAAAATATCGTTTTGCAATTTGTACAAAAGCAATAACAATTCCGTAATTAATATTAAAAATAAAAATCAGATAACAACAAGTAAATGTTCCAGAGTTTGTTGAAATCTCATATAAAATGATTTTTAAACAATAATGTTATAAACAGACCAACATAACCTTGACCAACAACTTTCCATTACGTAAAATTGTATTTTAATTTTGAGAACGTTGTTTGTTTGAACTTTGTGTACAAAATTATGATATTTCGAGACAATAGTTTGCGTTAATTATAAGTCACTTGATTATGCGGTCAAGTACGTCTGTTTGTTATTGTTTTACACTTTTATTCAACGTTTCAGAACATGAGGCAATATAATATCATCAATACCTACTAATATATTAAAAAGAATGTCCGTCTGTAGGCTTTGCTTTCACGTAAGCCACAGCCGCAATTTTAGAATTTATAGTGAAATGGATAGTTAAATAATTATTAATTTGTAAAATATTTCATATTGGACTCAGGATTACTTTCTGAGTTTGATAACAGTCCCTTCGCCTGCGTGGATGTCTAGATATGCGTGGATCTAAAGGTAATTGATTATTTTAAGTATGTACCATAAAAATTTGGAACATAAACGTGAGAATTATACAAAAATTATCATAATTATGTATTCTTGCAGTTTATTATGTAAATCTCTACATAATATAATTCGTATTTATAACAAAATTTTATAATTTAAAATACCACAGATATTAATACTACAGAGTACATAAAATTGTAGAGCTTTTAGCAAACATGCTCAAACTTTAGTCAATAATACAGACTATAACGAGTCATTACATCGTGACTGTCAGAATTAGATACCAATAGATGATGTCTTAAACCCCCATAATTAACCGTGGGAATCATTGTTTAGTATTGAGACATCGTGATGGTCAGAAATGTTTCATATTGGTTCATTGTAGGAGTACATTTACGGTCTTTACATCGATAAACAAAAGTACATTGATATGATAATCGAAATGCATGATTTTTTTGCAACTGCTATATATGTATTTATGGACTATGTTCTTCCAAAAAACGTATTAAAATCTATAGATTCAATATTTATTCAGTTTATTGATTTTTTTTTAATTTTTCGGTAAGTTGCGGCGTTTGAAGCGTGTATAAATTTTATTCTATTTTACGGTTGAGTCATGTCAAAGTTTTATTGGTATTTAATTGCTACTGTACAGTTCTAATAAACGATACAACTTGTAAGTTTGAGAATGGTGTGATACTAAAAATTAATGACTAGATACTTGGCTTAGTATTGACTTTTATTATCCCGATTCCCCTTATCTGCGCCATACTATTATTACAGCTTTATGTTTGTACTTTATAATTTAATTTAATGATTAAGTATTATGTATAGATATAGATAATAAAATAAAAATTGTAACTTTATGCATAAGAGTAAAATATAATTCTTATAATAAATACGTGGACGTTAAGATGTACCTTTTGAGGAATACTTAAACGATTTTTGAAAATACTGATTACACTTACACGATTTAAAAAGCTATTAGCCTAAGTTACCCTTACCGAGTAACGTAGGCTATTTTAATCAATCCGGGCGAAGTCAGGGCAAGCTTCTAGTACATGAGCACATAATACTAAGAATAACAGAAGCCTTGTCGTGTCCTCTTAAAGTCATCTAGTAACCTATGCAAAGTTGCACTTAAGCAAAAGTTAAGTGCATTACCATTTAAAATTTTGACTGTTTGTCATATTGATTTTAATGATATTACTGACATTTAGATATTTAAAATACACCTTGAAATATATTTTAATTACACCATAATTTTACAGTTATTTTCCTGGTAGTATTTTTAATTAGTCCCTTTTCTTTTATAAAGCCTTCAAAACCCTTTCAGTATCAATGTTAATAAAAATAATCATATAAATACCATATTATTACTGTTGAATTGACAAATCTTTCCTGAATGTTAATGATGGTAAAAACGAAAATAACATTGAATTTCTTAATAATTATACCTTCTGTTTTATTTAATGAGATGTTATAAATGTCAGCACCATGGAAAATTACTTTACTTTGAACAAATATTGCAATAGTATTCATAACTAACAATTTATTCGTTTCTAAACTAAAAGTACATGTCGTATTGCGCAGATGATTAAAAATAATATAGTGTAAAGTGTAGACCGTACAAGTTAACTTGAGACTCCACTGCAACTGGAACATATTATGCGATATATTACTTTTTCCTTAAAAATATTACTACCCAAAGAAAGTAAAACTGGTACTTTGTTAGTTTGAATTACATTCCATTATTTTATTTATATTGGAAAGGTAACTATAATATTATTTTGAAAATATCGTAATTGGCTCAGGCTAGTGTACAAAAATATACGTGTTTTGTTAAATATTAAAGTATATTAACGCATAGGTAATACATATAATATAGAAGGTCTTTAAATCTAGAAGCTTGTATTTAAGATCGATAAGATGGGATGGAATTCTGCTCTACATATGCATAAACGACAATTTCATCAATAATAGAATAACAAATAAAGAAACAGGCGCGGGCGTCAGTCCTAAATTATTATAATATTATACTAGCTGCTCCGCGCGGTTTCACCCCCGTGGCTCCACTCCTGTTGGTCGTAGCGTGATGATATATAGCCTATAACCTTCCTCGATAAATGGGCTATCTAAAACCGAAAGAATTTTTAAAATTGGACCAGTAGTTCCCGAGATTAGCGCGTTCAAACAAACAAACAAACTCTTCGGCTTTATAATATTAGTATAGATTTATTCCCTACTAAGTGTTTAACATTCTTTTATACGTATTGTTCTAGATCTTATGAAATGTTTTCTACGGGTCAAAAGACAATAAGTTTTGCACAAGCCGCCTAAAAAGGCATCTCTATTTAAACAATAGATAAAGGATGGGAAAATAATACAAAAAAATAACGTAAATTACATTATATTTAGTCACCTGGTGTAATGTGTTAATCAGGCTGATGTTTAGACACGCTAAATGTGAAAAACTCGAGTGTTTTTGGCAATTATTACATCATAAACATTATCTTGTTTGTATTGTTATGGCTTTGTTTTTGTGTGTACGTAATGTTGTATAATTGTGTAGAATTGTAGTTTTGGCTTTAGATATTCACGGAAAACAAAAAAACATTTTATTTATTTATTTTTATTTAATTATTTATTGCACACACAAAAAAAAATAGAGACACACAAAGTACAGCTAATAGGAAATAATGTGTACAAACGGTGGCCTTATCGCTAAGTAGCGATCTCTTCCAGGCCACCGTATGTAATAAGTAAGGAGAGACGTTAAAAGGAGGTGGGTGAGCAAAAAATAAGGCTTTAGGAAAAAAGAAAAATATAATTATAAATATTCAATATATATTATAAATATATGTATAATATCATATACAACAACTATATAGTAGTAAATAGCAAGAGAAAACATAATTATAAATATTTAATAAGTATACCTAACATGTGAGATTGATGCTATTCGGTACTAAAAAAAATAATCCTAATTAATATTATAAATGCGAAAGTCTATCTGTCTGTCTCTTCTTCACGCCTAAACCACTGAACTTGGGTACAGGGTTAGTTTTAGTTTTTGTACAGAGAAAGGACAAATGATTGGAAGGTTTTATCCCGGAAATCCAACGGGAAAGGGAACTATGAGGGTTTTCTTGAGGAAAGCTAGTATGATAATAAGTTTGCCGTTTAGTGAAATAAAAAAGGGCCGTAGATTAAATATTCTTAATTTAAGGTCTTAATTAACCTTCAGTACCATTATTTTTTTTTTGTTATCTCGTTAATATTAATTTCATTTCCCACCATAAAGGTAAGGTTACGTACTTGAT
This sequence comes from Colias philodice, assembly GCF_061535455.1. Classification (NCBI taxonomy): domain Eukaryota; kingdom Metazoa; phylum Arthropoda; class Insecta; order Lepidoptera; family Pieridae; genus Colias; species Colias philodice. The sequence goes on along the minus strand of NC_143105.1, from coordinate 9,412,432 downwards.
ATAATTGCTCTATTTTCAAACTTGGCAAAGTTCCCTAGCACCTATTTGACATTTTCAAGATGTGCAATATCTAATCTAGTGCAATGACCTCGAAATACGTTACATACGTAAGTATTAAAATTGGCAAAGCATTGTATTTGTTTAAAGTTAACACTATGTTGACAATATCGATTACCACATACATAAATGTCTTAGTTACGTGTACAATACAGTTACCTGTGTCTTCGAATCGATTGTCATATTATGTAACTGTAATCTTAAAGTATGTGATTGTCTCATTATATTATACTCGCTTCATTGAGCATGATAATGCGGAAAAATACGCTTAATGTAATTTCTTATATTGTCCATAGCATGTGAAAGAATTATATGGTAATTACTAATTATTTGTGAATGCGGTCGTATAGAGACGTTTTCCTATGTAGAATTTCCTCTTTGTAATTTTATTATTTGTATAAAAATTGGGGGCAAAAATTATTTATTGACGACAGTTTTAATTTAAATTAGGTCTATAATCTATACATGTACTTGACTATCTTTTTTATGTACTTAAAAAAATCGCAAAAATGTTTATTTATGTATTTATTTGAGCTTTTTAAATAGTCAGAAATTTTATGACATCCAAATGGAGAGATATTTTTGCTTATGGCTTATTTGAATTTTATTAAAAATATTAGAATTCATCAATTACTTAACTTTCCGCCCGCGGCTTCCCCCGCATTGTCTTGTATTAGTATACAAGACAATGCGGGGGTTTTAGTAAACCTTCCTCTTGAATCACTCTATCTAGTAAAAAAACCGCAAAAACCGCATTTAAATCCGTTGCGTAGTTTTAAAGATTTATGCATACACAGGGACAGAGAAAGCGACTTTGTTTTATACTATAGCTATGCAGTGATTGTTAAGTTTTGCACTTGCACTTTGTATACTGATTAGAAAATGAAAACTAACTAATCACGATCTCTCTAGCAAAGAATCATTCGCGTTACTAGAATTTAAGTGAAATCTTAATGTATGAAGATTCAGATTAAACACCACCACGCTTATTTAACTAATGTTATAAAGAATAAAGTTTGTTTATAATGGATAAATTGTAAAATAAGTGGACTATTTGTTTTAATAATTTATAAGGGCAAAATTTATTTCCTATTGGCTATTATTGAGAAGCAAAGGCTTTTTCTAAATCTTGGTACAACGCAGGCGAATTTGGCGAACGGCTATGTAAAAAAATGGAATTAGGGCAAAAGAATAAACATGCAGTAATCTATATACATATATATAAAACTCAAAGGTGACTGATAAAGTGATCTATCAACGCACAGCCCAAACCACTGGACGTATCGGGCTGAAATTTGGCATGCAGGTAGATGTTAGGACGTAGGCATCCGCTAAGAAAAGATTTCCCGAAAGTCTTGCGGGAACGGGGAAAAACGGGGATGCACGTACAAAGTCGTGGGCGGAAGCTAGTAATAAATATAAATTTGACAATAAATTATATAGAAAAAATAATCATGTAGTTTGTGTGTGTTTTATGTTGCATGTTCCATTATAACTTGAGCAATACAAAAATTATGATTGAAAGACTCAAAACCATCGAACACACACAAGAAGAAGATTTCGCAACCACCAATTTCTACTAGAAAGCTCCACCATAAATCGTGTAACTGCTATAAAATGCATGTGGTTCCCACGTGTTCCATAAAACGTTATCTGTCCGTCACTCTGTATCTCCGTAACGATCGTATCGTATGGGAACAGCTTGAAACTGTAATGTAACACGGATGATATAATTTACATTAATATTAATGAATGTCGCAATTCTGTTTTAATGAAACTGCAAAGGTTTGTAATTAAAATGGAGGAAATTTTGAAATTTTTTATGAAGTTTTATGAATTGTTGCGTTTTATTTAATGTTAGTTGGTAATTTTTAATAATATGCTGGGTGAACTATGGCCTATGGAAACTAAATGGCTAGATATATGCTATGTTATGATAGAGAGTCATTGTTTCTGACGACTGGCGATATAATAAACTATAATAATAAAATAAAATAAAAATAAATAAAAATCGTTTATTAGTTTCAAAACACAGTTTACAATCATTTTAGAATACACTAGTCCCCACACTAGGATCCCCTGTGTTGTGGGAAACTAGTCTCTTCCTATGTTACAGAAGTATTTTTTAGTTTCTAAAAATTAAAAGCTATACATTGCAGTGTAAGAAATATAACAAAAAACGAAAAACGAAAATAAAATATTTAACAAACTCCAGTGTATGTGTGAGCGAGTGTGCGTGCATGTGAGTGTGTTTGTGTGTGTGCATGTTTATGGGTGTGTGTGTGTGTGTGTGTGTGTGTGTGTGTGTGTGTGTGTGTATGTGTGTTTTATTTTTCACTGACAAGCAATGCTTCAGTTTCACTATAATTTAAGTTAAGTAAAAGTTGTTCTAATCTCTTTTTAAAAATATATATAGATGCATTTATTATATTTACATTCAATCTTTTAATGAACTTATTGTAGAGGAAAGGGCCCCTATAACTATAAAAGCGTTTGATAAAATAGGTATTACATTTCGGAAGCGTGAAATTGACTCGTCTTGGGGCTCTTGATGTTGGTGCAAAGGTTTGCTTAGACATTTTGTGGAACTTTTGTGCGGTAGCCAGAATGTAAAGTTGACGGACTGACAGAACTTTTGTGTCAGCGTAGAGTGTAGATGTAGCATATCGAAAAGGTTTCTTGTAAGCAACTTTGAGTATTGCCCGTTGAGCGCGCTCAATTTTAAGCATAAGGGTGGAACCGCCGCCTCCCCAGACTGAAATGCAATAAGAAATAATGGATTCGCAGAGTGCTTTGTAAACTAATTTTATTGTATGGGCATCGGCAACTGAACGTAATTTTTTAAATATGTGTATAAGCTTTCTAATCCTAGAGCACAGTGTATTTATCTGAGGTTCCCAGGAAAGTTTGGAATCAATGATGACTCCCAGATATTTTATTTCATTAACTTCTACAATGGATGAACATAAACAAGAAGAAGAGTTTGTACACGAATGTATTTGAAGATTTAGCGACGTAGGTGGGACAGAGCGACTCGTTATACTGAAACTGATGAATTTAGTTTTGTCAATGTTCAAGGTTAAAAGGTTGTCCTGTAACCAAGAAGCGACAGTAAGAAGACCATTTTGAGCTACAGCTTTTACTTCGTTCCAAGAGTTAGAATAAAATACGAGAGCTGTGTCATCTGCAAAAGAGAACAAATTGGAATATGGAAGGGAAAGGGAGCAGAGATCGTTCATGTACAGTAAAAACAATGTAGGAGCGAGCACGCTGCCTTGAGGCAAGCCATATGGGATGTTCATTAGAGTGCTATGTTGATTATTTATGCATACTCTTTGGCGACGGTCAGTAAGGTAAGAAGTGAACCATTGCAGAGCGATGCCTCGAACTCCGTACAATTCCATCTTACGTAAAAGAATGGGCCGCGAGACAGTGTCGAAAGCTTTCGCCAGATCCAGGAATACCGCGATGCATTTCTGTCCTGAGTCTAACTTATTGCTAATGCAATCAACAAGGGAGGAAACAGCACCGTCAGTAGACCTGTTCTGGCGAAAGCCAAATTGGTTGCAAGCAAGTAGCGATTCTTTTTCTAGATAGGAAAGTAGCCTTTTATTTACGACTTTTTCCAGAATTTTGGATAGCGTCGGGAGAAGAGATATGGGTCGATAATTAGAGAACGTTAATTTGCAACCAGATTTATGAATTGGGATGACGTTTGCGATTTTCCAGTCATCTGGGAATGTACCCGTAGTAATACTGAGATTACATAAGTATGTAATCGGGGCAGCAAGGCAGGTTTTTGACATAATAATCATTTTACTTGGAATATTATCCCATCCACAGCTAGAAGAGGTTTTGAGGCTATTAATTAAATTGGCAATTTCAAGTTCGTCGGTCGGTGTTATGAAAAAAGATTTTGTAAAATTAGGTATAGATGTCTTAGCGGCAAGAAGATTCTCAGAGGTATTGAGTTTTTGTAATGTTTTATTTGCAAGATTTTTACCTATGTTAGTAAAGTATTCATTGGTTTTGCAAAGAGACTCGTCAATGGAGTCGGAACATTTTAATAAATCATCAGAATTAGAGTTGGGCGAGTTTAAACTACAGATATCTTTAATAGTCGACCATAAACGCTTTGAATTGCCTTTATTTTTCTTTAAATTTTCACTATCATGGAAGTTTTTAAGATTTTGGAGGATATTATTACAGTAATTACGATAACGTATGTATTTTTCTTGCAGTACGGCATCCTTAGGGCGCTTCCTAGCAGTGTTGTGGAGACGATCTCTTCGTCTAACGCAACGGAGTAAACCGGGCGTAATCCATTGTTTTCTAATGGCCTTAGAATTTGGAATTGTACAACAGCTTGAATTGTTTTTAATCGCTGTGTGAAGTGGGTTGACAAAAGCTGCCACTGCTTCGTTAATGTTGTCGATGCTGTACAAGAATTGCCAGTCAATATTTTGAATATCATTATGAAGATTATCAAAATTAATTTTTTTAGATTTCTGTGAAGGAGGGAATGGTTCAAAATTGTTGAGGGTAACACCCACTATAACAGCATCATGGTCGGATACTGCTGAAGGACAAACAGCGACACGGCAAGATAATTGGCTTTTGATTTGTGCATGGTCTAAACAGCTGTCGCCCCGTGTCGGCAGGTTATGGCCAGAGGTTATTCCATAGTAAGCCAAGAGATCAAGATATTTATGGACTCTGGAGTCTGAACAGGAATTCCTTATATCGATATTGAGATCCCCTACGATAAATATGGACTTATTTTGGTACGATAAGATCAAACGTTCCAGCGATATTAAAAACTCGTCAATATTGCGAAATGACGGGGATCTGTATATTGATATAATAACAATGTTGCTATTCAAAACGGTAACCGTGCAGTTGGCATCAGTAAACGAAGGTTCGTGATTCTCAACTTGCAAGCTCGATTTAAAAAGTAGAACAATGCCATCACTTTTATTTAAGAATTTGTTTGATTTAAATAGAGAGTAGCCAGCCAGATTTAAATATGTAAATGATTCATCAATCCAACATTCAGTTAGGATTATGAAGTCAGGAGCAAAATTGAGTCTATTCAAGAATAAGGAAAAACTATCAAAATTCTTATGAATGCTTCTTATATTTTGGCTTACGATGGTGAGATGACAAGAATTAAAGTAGTTGGAACAACTTTCGGGACATGACAAAAGTGCATTTTGAATAAGCGGCGTGTTATCAATGTTATTAATTAGCTTTAAGTTATCGAATGTTATAAATTATTTTAAAATAGAGGAATTCGAATATATATGCATAAAAAGAAAAAGTATGTAAATAGATGTGAGATAAGATTATTAAATTGATTCCCAATATAGTTAATATTTTAGTATATGGTGAAAAATAATTATTTGTGAGTGAGATTGAGTATATTATGTGAAGTGTGTAAGGAATGTTAATATTAAATTGTGATTTAATCAACAAGCTGGAGTTTGTACTGTTATTAAATTTATAATACGAAGGCAAAGAGATGAGTAGTTTATAAAAGTGATTTTTTCTTACTTCTAGTCATTTATTGTTTTGGAGAGATTTAAGATGGTTTTCGTTTTTCACCAAGATGTAGGGGGCCCCATCGTATTTTCTTAGATAGATGTTCCCGTTTGATATCCAGCAGTATTTGTATTCCTCCATTTTTGCGAAGTCACGAGCAAGGTAGAAGAGGCGTTTGGCATTAGGCGTAAGCATTTCGGAAATATAAATAGGGGTGGGGGGAGCCTCGATACCCAGGTGATTACAGTTTAATTGGCGGGTCTTGTTTTCTTTATTAAAGTTTCGTGCAGCGTTTAAGATGTTAGTTTTGTGTAAAGTATTTGAAAACTCAATGAATAGGTTGGACATAGATTTATCTTTCCTATTCGTCGTGCGAAACACATCTCTTAAATCATTCGGTTGTATAACGATCTTTAGGGTTGAGCAAAGCTTAGATACGTAGTCAAATAACATGGATTTTGTAGTTTGATCTTTTTTGGGAACATTACGTATTTCTAAGATAGTTTTATTTAATGACCTTGCCAAGGTTTCATGTTGCTCCTCGAGAGCTGCAACTTGTAGGCTAACAGCTTTCCACTTGGCTTGCAAACCATCTATCTTGTTTTCCACGTCGTGAATCCTCTCCGTGATGAAATCCACAGATTTTTCAATATCCTGAGTTGTGGTGGAAATTGACGAGATATTCGCTGATATTTCACTTATATATCTTTCCATGGAGTCGAGCCTGGTGTTCTGTTGGTTGCGGAAAGTATCAAGTTGTTGATTTTGTTCTCGCTGGAAATCTTTCAACCATTCTTTCATCTCGTTTCTAAATGTAATAAACTCATCGTCCTCGGATCTTGCCATCGCGCGCTTTTTATTCCGTGCAACAACATGATATTTGTCACTATCACTATCGTGCGACGAGGCAGCATTGCGATTTGATGCATTACGAGATTTGCCTTCCATCGGGGAATACGGCATTATACGTACGCAATAAGGTTCCTTTTGGCACTTATGACGAATAAAAGTCGGTCGAAGATAGTATGAATGATAGATAATAATAAGGTGCTAATTAGTAGTTTTAATAGTTGTCATCCGTGATTGGAGAATTCAAGGTCATACGGGATGCGGTGCGAGACGGACGAACTATTTGTATTCTTTCTAACGCGTACCGTACTTGATCGCGGTACTAGGCGCACATGAACACTCAGAGATTGTCACTGCTTACACGGATCACCCCGCACTTATGTTCTCCTATTATTTTAAAGATATTTACGCAACTATTTTTTAGATTTTCGAAGGTTAAATTAATTATAATATTGAAACGTCCACTATCCACGACATCCGAGAGGGAAGAGGATATACTGCCTATATCAGTATGGATAACAGTATGGATAATATACTGCCACTATCAATTATCATACTTTGTAATTGCCAATTTAATATGAGAATATAAAAAAATATTTTAGATTTGCGATCATTGTGAATAAGGAAATAGTATGTTCATCAATATTAATTGTATTTATTTTATTTATAATAATTAAAGGTGTATATTATGTACCGATTTAAACAAAATATTAATTCTGTAACTGAATTAATAAAACCAACAGCACATGTTGACACACACAGTGTTGTCTGTAATTTTTAACCATTCTACTAACCACAATCAAAAATGGTTATAGGTACATATTACATAAATAAAGTTAATTAAAATAAATAGTAAATAAACCATATCCAATGATTTTGAGGGGGAAAGTGATCGCGTGCAGGTACGCGGTCGCACGCATCTTATGAAAGTTAGATAATGATGTATGTACTATCATTTGTGCTGTCGGTTATTGGTCTAGTTTGAATTTTATGTCATTTTTCTGAAGAACTTGGTGGTTTAAACTTTAAACTTTTAATGTTGTTGACCGTTAGTACTTCTTTGGTCCTATGCACTTCCAATTTCAATTAATCGATATAATTAGGTATTTATAAATGAAATAAGTATATTTCCGAGGTCAGTGAACCTTTATTGCACTTTTCACAGTGGGCATTTTATTTAATAAATAGAAATAAATCTATAACGAGTCGGGATCTAAATTACTTCTTCTAAAAATTTAATTTTTAAAGCATTTAAAATTTAAATGCTATAAAACTTTATCAAATTCACTTTCGATGAAATTTGACGTAATGATAAATATTCACATGGATAATTAATTACCTATTTAGTTAAATCATTGACTGGATATTGAATATAGGTTCTAGGATTCAATTTAGCGAGTACCGTGCGAAACTTAGGGCATGATATAACTTTATAGAGTAATTAATATATATATAATAATAAATATAAACCTATCCAATGTCGCTAAGCTATGAATCATTGGATTATTTCATGGATCCGGTTGTTTCAATATAAATTAAATGAAGCAGCAAACCCAAAAGGTTAGTTTTTGCATCATGCATTTTATTTAAAAACAAGCTTGAGATCACGACTCTGCGTTAATTGATTAATTGCATAGGTCCGATTAAGATCCGCTACATGTTGGTTAAAGTCCTATCAAATTGATGTAGCATTATCGGATATTATTCGAACATACAGGCAGTAAACTTACACACATAAAAGACAGTTAAGTACATATTGTTATATTTTAATATGTACAATAGTTTATAGTATGTACCTACGTATTATATGGTATTATTAAGTTTGCGACTAGGTACATATTTGTTGATAAATGGAAAGGGTATTTCGACAGAAAATCTGATAATTAAATTATATAAAGCCCTTTTAGTTGCGTGATAATTTAAGAAAAAAGAACAAAAGAAGCACCATATGGTCTATATAAAACACAATAAACGAGTAAATATCAGCTTTCCTTGATAATTATGCACTCACTTTCGATACACATAACGACCATGACCTTTAAGCTACATCTTACTACTTATATTTGAAACCTGAGATCCCGTTGACGACATATTTTAAGTTCCGGTGGCCCAGTTAGGGCTGTCAACAGTTTGTTTAAATAATTGTATTTTTATTTGCAAATGCGATGCGATATATGGTTCCTACTAGCTTTCCACCCGCAGCTTCACCCGCTTTGTCTAAAACCTAACAAATTATATATTATTTTTATCTTCCTCGAGTCATTCTATCTATAAGAAAAACCGCATCAAAATCATACATAGGACATAGGGACAGAGAAAGCTTTTTAATACTATACGTAGTGGTAACTTGGACCAAGTTGCCAGCATAGTGTTTGAATGAATTTATTAATTTTTATGCCAAATATAAAAATCCTATTGATTCATGTTGTTTTACATAGATAAGGAGTGGTCTAGATTCTTTTGTAACCTAGTTTATGTAATAACAGAGCTAACTAGTATTAAACTTGAAGCTATAAGGTTACCTGTACACTTGTACAGGCTATATACGTTGAGTAACTGGTTGAATAAAAATCAATGAAGAAATTTTTCAATACTACCTTATGCACTTACTTAGGTACTATACGTAGATATAAATAAATAAATAATAAATATTATAGGACAATTTTCACACACGGCACGATCTGATTCCATACTAAGCTTTTTCCATTCTCACTATTTATTTGATTTAAACATCAACACCTATTGCTTGTGTTATGGAAACCAGATGGCTGATAAACTTACATATATAATTTTAAATAAATACTAATATAGATAATTAACACCCAGACACAGAGCAAACATCTATGTTCATTACACAAATATTTGCCCCGGGTGGAAATCGAACCCACGAACTCTGGCTTGGAAGGCAGAGGAGGCATATGTATTTTAAATATCGGTTTTGCTTTATATTAACATGGAGATAGTAAATACCGTTAAAATCATGTCGGTTATTTTGGTTATTTTAATAAAAAAAATATATCTTCCGTCTGTTTTTCCGAAAGGTCGGAGTTGATTTTGATGGAGCTGTCTTTTTTATTTTATTTTCGACGTTTTTAATTTTAGTTCCTTCTCTATCTATTGGAATTTTAGCCCTAACCTAAGAAATATTTCCATAATCACTAATACATAAACAATCATTATTTCTATATATGTATTACGCAACTTATTTACTTATAAATATTTTAATGTAGAGTCTATAAAAGGAAGCAGTAACTTGTGTTGTATTATGATGAAACATGTGTTTATCTTACATAGTATATTTAAAATTGTTATTTTATTTAAGATATTATACATTTTAACTTTAAGGATTTTTTGACGATAACGTGAAAAAAGTTATTACCTATATTGCTTTTTCTGAGGTGTTGGTAAACTTGACATAGTTTGTACAATGGAGGTCTTTTTGAATAATAAGGATGTATAAATTTATTTTAATTTGTCAAAGGTGAATATCATTAATTAATTGAAAAACGCTTTAAAAATTGTCTTTTTTGGTTGGATACATGAATTTTGATTTTTTTAACTTAAGTTTTAAATAATTAAAAGTGAAAACCTACCAACTTCATACCAGTCAATGTAGAGTTTATGTGACTATGGTGAGTCAAATTTTATGCAAATTTCTAACGAGGTCAACTATTAAGTATCGTATTTTAAAATAATATTGTTGCGTGAGCGGTCATCGACTTTATCACTACATCTATACTTATTATAAAGCTGATGAGTTTGTTTGTTTGTTTTTTTTAACGCTCTAATCTCAGGAATTACTGGTCCTACTTGAAAAGGAACTTCGGTGTTAGATAGCCCATTAATCGAAGAAGCTATATATCATCACACTAAGACCAACAAGAGTGGAGCACTATGCGGGTAAAAACGCAGGGGACAGCTAGTACAATATAAAACAGAATGACTTCGCGCTATCTGTCTCTACACTGCTTTATTTTGACCTACGCAACGGATTTTGATGCAACTTTTTTAAATATACAGAGTGGTTTCCGAAGAAGGTTTATTAATCTGTTATGTTTAAGATAAACTAAACTGAAATCTAGTTATCAAATAAATGCATTCAAATAACATTTGGCAATAGCAGTGATAATTAGGAACTTCCTGAGGCTGTCGCAAGACGAGACTGCGGCGCGTGGCGAACGACGTCCGTATGGTAATTCGTAATCTTACAGATACGGAAACTTAAACGATTGAAACATTATTGTTGTAATGATTTAATTATTGTTGTAATGAGTTATGCGAGTGTATTACGATGTATGCAAACTAATGGCTAATTGCGATATGAAATATTATGTAGTTTTTCGGAGATTTTGAAAGATTTTTTGAACAGATGATTCGAGTTATATCATGGATGTAAGTGAAACTAGAGCAACAGAAAAATATTGAAAAACATCGTAAAAAGGAACAAAACATATGTTTTTAATGTAGGTGTTCATCTTTACATGTGTAAACAGAGAAACAAAAATAGAAATACATTTCATATTTCACAAATTAACTATTTTTGGATGCATTTTGATGTCTCAAGAATTAATTAATAATATCGATTTTTTTAAAGTTATTAGAACTCATCTATTTCACTTCTCACGGTCTAAATCTATTAAACATTTCGTAAACATAAATATTCAATTTGAACTTTTTTGCACACCGTACACCTCAATTAAGTTGCAATCAGTAGTTGTCGTATAATTCGCTACAGAAACATCGCATTAATATACAAACTTCATAATTTTATTTCGCCATTAGTTCGAAATAAGCTTAATGATGTTTTGACACAAACATTTTGTTTGCAAACCGTACTGTTTTTGCTATAATCTGTTCAGTTTCGTATGTACCTAAATTTAACTATTTATTAAATTCAATTGTTCAAACTCTAAAGAACATAATATGCCATCATATTCTACACTACATATACATAGTTGTGTTTGAATGTATTGCAAAAGACATAAAATGAGATTACTACGTAGGTAATAAAAGTTAATGATAGGATTCAGGTTTCTTGAATAATTAAAACTAATAAATTTTATATAGCATGCAGACTAGCTAGTAGTGCTAACTACTATCAAGAACTAATTTATGGTTTTAAATATGTATTATAAATGCGAAAGTTTGTGAGGATGGATGTATGTGTAGGTGTGTATGTTTGTTACTCTTTCACGCAAATACAACTGAACCGATTATAATGAAATTTAGCACACCTATAGAGGGTAACTTGGTTTAACACGTAGGATAGGTTTTGTCCCGGAACAAAAGGAACTATGCGGGTTTTTCTTTGAAAGCGAGGACGAATTAAATATATCAAATGAATAAAAATGCTCTTTCTACAAACTTTACAATAAATTTTAAACCCAAAACATTGACTATAAACTACTAAACATGAATTCATTACATATCCACATTACCACAATATGTAAATAACTTAGTAGTGCTTAATGCAACTTGACTAACATCTAATCTAAGCCAAATAAGTGAGATGACGTACAAAGACTAATGATTATGGTCAGATGGCCAATTTCCCTAAAGGTCGATGAATAATGCCCACTGTAACTGTGTTGCAAAATATATAATAATGTAGTTATGTTATAAGAGGTTGCGATTTATTGATGAATAGTATTAAAGTTAGAAGAAATATTTATGTAATTTTTATGTATTAAGCACTATGTAATAATGTATGTATTATGACTGATGTACGTGTCTTAAAGAATAAATAATTTTTTACTTTTTACTTTACTTTACTATTTTTTTGTAGGAATAAAATGTCTTAAAATAAAATATTATAATAAAATCAATTAAGCAGTTTATTATGGATATTTAAGAGTGACGTTACTGATATATCTTTATTAGCACGGTACGACCGCAATAATTTGAAAATAAATAAATGACGAAGAAGCCTTTTAAGTCTACATAATAAAAATAACATTCAACTTTATATTTTATTTTCAACTAAATAAATAATACAAAAGTAACATTACAATCCCCCAAGCAACATCTTGGGGCCAATAAATATGCCTATTCACTACTCCTATTCAAAGCTCATTCGCTCATAACTTGTACCACATCCGAATAACATATGAAGCAACGGACGGACAGAAGCTAATCCCATTCAATATATTGTTACGGTTCGGTGCCAATCACATGTATTAGCCGATATTTATTTATAATGACTAGAATTAACACCTCGCTTCGATGAATATTCAATGGTCACATCTTTGTATTTTGCAAGACAATTTTCTTAATGTATTGAAATTATGTAGGCTTAATATTATAATTGCGAATGTTTTAGAGCGATTACAGTAGGCTCTCCTTTTTCAAAAAATGGTATCGAGAATGTAAGCAGTAGGTACTTATCTAAATTATTTTTAATGTGTGGGTTAGAAATTACATCTATCACATTTTCCTCATTTTTGTGTTTATGTAATTATAGAAAAAATATTAAAGCTATCTTCAATTATGTTTTGTACATTGAATAAAGATAAAATCGTTTTATGTTAGATCGAATTCCTTTTCCTTATCCTTGTAGTTTTTTAGTATTATTGTTATTATGTTGTTGACTATCTTTCAAGTTAAGTTATTTAAAAAGTATAAATTGTTTTCAATTTCATTAACTTGGTATCAAGGACGTTACTCAACCGGTTTGTACGTAAAACTTGAAAGTGAATAATTTAAAACAAAAACATATTTTGGTTAACGAGAAATTTCTTCCTGTATCATGCGTAATGGTCAATATTAATGTTTTTGTCAACATTGAGATATCGAGATTTAATTTAGATTCACTTGCCTTTATACATATATGTATTATGATTTTTGAAGCTATATTTTAGGGGCTAAGAGCTTAATGGGACATACTTTTTTTAAGAAAATTACAACAATATATTTTCTTATTAGCTTTCATACAAAACTATACTCGTCTAGTTTTTTGTGATGTCAAATAAATATTAGTTTAATATGATATTCTAGGGAGTGTTGTTTGATGTTGTGCGAATATTATTAAGATTCTAGTTACTTGTAAATCAAGTTTGGTTAAAGCTGCGTTTACACTCGGGTTGAATTGAATAGTTTTATCATTGGACGACTGTATTTTATAAATTCTCCTATTTTGTATTGGATGTTTAATGCAGAGTTTGGTATTTCGGTTAGGTATATGTAAAAAATCTCGTCGTTATCTATCAATAATATGTATCACCAATATTCTCAAGTGTTCGTGTACGTTACAGAAAAAATCTCCCGTCCGACTAGGGCCCTTCCGGCCTCCTCCACTCAAGCGACAGCCCAAGCCGAGGTTCGAGATCCCCGTGGCGGGGGGACGCCCTTGCGCATGTCGCTACCAGGGTGAACTGAAGGTTCACCCTGGTAGCGACACGCGTCCGCGTTAAAATGTTCTTCTGGCTAACATTGAGAGACACCACAAAAAAAGTAAAAATCAACTATTATTTTAAAATAGGTATATACAGTAGATGGGTTAACGATATAGTGAAAGCAAGAAACAAGGTACATACAAAGAGTTTTAAAAATACTTTATGCTTCGTCGTCAATCTATGAAATGATAAAGCTCATTATGCTAGAACTCTAATAACAGAAAATAAAGCATAGTCGCCATAAACATGTTGAATATGTTGGTGAAAACTCACCTTTAGGGTCTGGGTCAGTTTCGAACGTGCATTCCCGGTTTACAGCAGGAAGGAAAATAATTACTTGCACATTACGTGATTATTACATGTGGGAATTGCCTTTTAGAGAACTACGAGTACCTTATGTTTAATATTTATCGGATGTCATTAAAATAATGTAAATATATTGTTTATTTAACATGATATTGCATAATGCAAAAATAATATTTTACATACTTTAATTATATGATATTTTCTCAAATTTGATTTTGTCCTCCACCTTGAATTCGTTATTTTCTATTGCTCATAAAACTTTTAAATTGGTTCATATATAGCTATATCATAGCTATTAAAATAATTATAAATAAGTTAATTATATTTTTATCGTCCATAGATAAGAGAATATACTTTTTGCTCCCAAGCTCTTACTTTTATAGGAAAAATAGTTTATAATCTAGTTTTACCTATAAATAAAACTCGAAGTTATAAAAACTTAGTCTTCTTTATATACTAGGTCATAGAATGATATTTATAAAATAAGGATATTGGTTTCCTCATTCTTTACCGATCTGCGACTGCATCAAACCTTATTAGATAACATCTTTACATAATTTATTTATTAATTTACGTATTAGTGTGAAATAAATACATCGAAGAAGGTTGTACAATCATAGTCATATACTATTCTATCTAGATGCTAAGCTAACATTACATTTTAAAGTTATATTTTTAATTTTATATTTATTAGATAATATATTATTTCAAAATGACGATCGAAGTGTGCCTATTTCAATAATTATTGAAATTTTATTTCATTTTTATAACGCTGCCAAAAATTAGGTAATAAATTGCATTTTTATGCATGTGCATAACTTAATTTTTTGTAATTCTGGTATGATTTAGATTCACATTTTACCACAGCTATCTCGTACCTACATGAATATTATTTTAATAAATTAATTGTTATTTAACAATTAATAATTAAATATTAAAATTTTGTATACTTAAGTATAGTATTTTATTTTTATCTCTCTTAAATCTTATATATAAAAATGAATCGCAAAATGTGTTGGTAAGCGCATAACTCGAGAACGGCTGAACCGATTTCGATAATTCTTTTTTTATTATATTCCTTGAAGTACGAGGATGGTTTTTATGTAGAGAAAACGTAAATATGTACCACGGGCGAAGCCGGGGCGGACCGCTAGTAATAAATGTTTCTATGAATGTTATATTTTAATACCTTTTACGTTCTATACACAACATACCTAATATACAATAAATATGTTTTTCTTTTCAATGAAAAGAACGATTCCATAAAAAATATGTGCCCTACAACTCTATGAGATAAATCAACACAAATCACTACAAGTACATCGCATCGATAATAGCTAGTAATTAGTGCAACATTAACTCAGTTATGCGACACACACAATCTTCATTATCTCATGAGATTATGAGATATGAGTAAAAACATCCAACGTCAGAAAAAGCTTGAGCGTTGCAATAACGTAAGAGGATTAGGTTAGATTTAATGTAGATAAATGCGACCTAATGATCTAGTTTTTTAAACGTTAAAAAAATGAAAATACTGAGAGACTAAGATGATCGATTGAGCTCTAGCTTCCTGATTTTTATATTGAGTGTCTTATAAATGTTCGAGATTGATAAGTATGCAATTTTAATTGATAGTTTCCTGAAATACGTCATACATTTTTTTTAATATTCAAGCAGTTTTCATTTTCCGGGGTTATTTTTAATAAAGTACTTTAACTCTATATAGAGTAGTTTTTGAGATTTACGTTCGATCTATCTTTTGATTAATTACCAGAAATAGTAGAAACGGTAAATTATATTGCTTCTTTCATTTTTTTAAGATTTACTTTCGATATAGATTATACGATTATTTTTATTACTTAAATAATGAACATGTACTTAATTTATATATCGATTAAACCAGCTTTAAGAGCGTATCAACAAGATAACCTAGAGCACTTAAAATAACACTTGTCCATACGAATCTTGACCTAATTAATATATTATGTTTGTCTTCACCCAAATTACAATTAGCAATATTGTGTGAATAAAAACAATATCACATGGGAATCTCTTGTGAAACGGCTTGAGAATGGACGCCGGCCTTGAGAGGTGCCGCGGCTTGCGATGTCCCTAATTCACTCTTAAATATCACAGAGATGTAACTGTGTTAAGGTAATTTTGGATGATGATGTTTGCATGTTTTGATAATTGAGTTTGTCTTGAGTCTTCTGTGTATATCTATATTATAGGGGTAATAGTTTTGTACGTCAGTTAGTATCCTTAATTCAAAATTTGGTACACTTGAGCGACGTTTATTTTAACACTAAAGCTATGATTAACCTCTTGAATAATTTTTAGCTGTTTACAAATTTGCAAATTTAGACTTACGACAGATTTGTAATAAATTCTGAGAATAGAATCTAAAAGTCAAAGGTTGCTCTTATATAATAATGCTAATACATTCACAAAGTGTAAAAGTTCGATGTAAAAGGAATAGTAAGCAGCGATATTAAGGAAATCATGTAATATAGGCAATAAAACTTGCAGAATTCTTCGCTCGTAGAAAAGAGTTCAACGAGCCTTCGCGTGCTTGACGATACATTACGTGTGATTTACCCGATCTTAATTTGAGAGTGATCATGAAATATAGATACATTAATTATATCTCATAATTGTACATAATAATATAATTTATTGTTTATTAATTACTCGGTTCAAATACTCTTCAATTATTAATTTGTTTATTTAAATTATTTCGTTGATATTTTTGAACGTTGACAAACTTATCGTAAAAATACTACAAAATTGTAATTAATAATAAATGATAGAGTTATTTACAAACAACAATTAATATTCATAAAGCACATAAAATTAATAATTACAAATAGCAATTTTAACTAAACAACCAATTACTCTTAAATAAAGTAAATAAATGCAACACTTACCCAATACAATCTTCCAAACACACACAAATCACTGCACAAACACTAACGCGTACTTTCAAACTGTTTAAAACCTGGAAAAATATAAGACAGATGACATAACCTATCTTAATGCCTATCAGTTCCTAGTCCGTAACGTTGTTTCAAAAAAATTATATTGTCGCAGTGTGGGAAACGCTCTTACGCAAACAATACGTAATTAAAAATTGTTTCGCCCATATATAAAATCTTTGTCACACTTTATTTGCTGTATTTTCATTAATTTAATGCTAATTAAAATGATTTGTGCGTCCAATTAACATTTTACGACTTCCAAAAATTTTCATTATAAAATTGCGAAAAACGCTCTATATTTTGGGAAAACGCAACCATTTTTATGTTCAAGAGATCTTCAACTATAGGTAGGTGATAGTGAAATAATATATTAAAAAAAAACAGGTTGAAAGCACACCTTTCGCGGACGTTAGGCACCGCGAGTGAAGACGACCGAGTGAGTTGTGGATGAGCACGGGCTGCGCCGGCGCACATCGAGTGGGGAATGAAAGTAAGGGTGCTGTGTCAAGGCTCGATATTTTCCATTATTCTGTTGCGCAACAGTTCATAATTTGAACTATTTTAATGAACGTAACTAGGTGATAATACGATTTGCAATGATCTTTGTGGTGCCCAATCATTGTCGTGGATGGTCTGGATGTATGGTCCTATTGCAATAATTGTAAGGTCATTATTCTAATGTGATAAATGTGAAATGAACTCTATATGTTGCGTTTTTACGAAAGAACTGTGGATTTGCATACATAGATGCATATAAATTTATAAAGAATAGAAAAAATTCACGATCACGTGATCGAATTTTTTCTATTCTTTATAAATTTATATTTATAAAGCATTTGAATGCCATAAAACCAAAAAATATAAATTCTACATAGATGCATTTTTAATACCAATGTGAATAAAACATAGAGCTATTATAGGTCATCTAGCGTCATTACTTTCTCACACTGCAATTGATACTGTTTTAAGACAGTATCATAGTCCCTCTCCCCAGGTTGCCTTTGTTTTGTTATAGAAACATATCTTTAGATCAACAACGTCAGAAAAAGGCTAGTGTGATCTATAAATGGGTAATGCACTAATATTATAAATGTGGAAAGAAATATTATGGTCTACATGAATTTATAATACTGAAATACTTAAGTACTTTTTCAGTATTATCATAGCTTTTATAGGTACAATCCTAATTTAAGTTTATGTACACTGTATTTTGTGTTCCAAATAAACAACATCGAATTTATTCGACTGAATTCGATATTATGTATGGAGTCTAATCCACCCTTTTTCTTTCTTTTTACTATATCAACCTTATGTCATTGAGATAGTATTACTACGTATGGAGGAACAAAATCTGTGCGCCATTTTTTTGCTCTAACTAAGTTTTAAAAATTATTATCTAGTTAGGTACTTAACGATGAAAGTTATTCCTTTGCACTTTTCCGTATTATTTGTATTATTTGTGCAATATCGTAACACACACGAAGGCATGTTTGATGCGTTTCACTTTAAAACCATTAAAAAATACCGCTCAACATACGTCACATGACGTATGTTGAGTGGAACATAAGTGATGTAGGCGGTGTCGTCTCCTATTAATATTATCTCAATGCCTTATGTGCGTATATGCGGGCTTAGCGTATCTTCGAGTGCTGTGATTTTATGAATAACACTCTAGAATCTAGATGTTCGTCTTACCGTTATCAATACTGTAATATAGGTCTACTAAAACAATTACAATTAAAACACGACTAAATACAAATTCTATTGAATGGATTTGAAAAAATGTCTAATCTTGGTACAACAATAACCACTTTAACCTTTGTTCCAGCCTTGCAGACATACAAACATACAATGGTTCACAGCGATAAGTCATAATAACGACAATTTATATAATGTAATCTGATAATGATAAAACTTCCAAAGTTACATGTTTTTTGGTGCGTTTAAAAATATAATTGCTGTCAATTTTTTATGGCGTTTATATTGTTTGATATTGTGATTATAAGTTAATTAAATAAAATATGGTTTAAGTTGTTTATTGTTTTTATTGTTAACGTTTTATCGATAACGTTTATCTTATTTGTAATAAATTACCTAACTAGTGCTTGTTTTACGACGATGTCTGCTGCGCGGTTAGCGTCTATGGTCGGTGATTAATATTGCGTGAACCAAACAGAGTCGGTTCGATCTCCACTTTACAATAACAACCAAAACTAAAAAAAAAAAAAAAACTTGAAGATATTTTCATATTTGTTAAGAGAAATTGTGTTTTCATAGTAATACAATATCTATATTAGGTAAATTTTATGCATTGTATTGTGTATAGTTATTGAAGACCTAAATAACAACTCTATATAAGGAGTTTTTGTCAATTAAATAATGATATTTTTGAATAAATAGTGTAGCTTTCACGTGTATAAAAGATTAAGAAACTATGCTATAAAGAAAAGGCCCACAAATATCGGCTAAACTAAATCATTATGAGGGTATTACAAAACGCTACAAGATGATTCGCACATTTAGAATAGCCCTAATGTACCGCCATTTTGTATAAAAGCCGTACTATGATTGATTCCTTTGTAAATTATGTATTACAATATTTCCTAGATTTATTTATTTATATGTTGCAGCTAAAGGGAATAATTCGGCTCTTTATTTTTCGCTACCCAAATTTATATATTAAATTTTAAACTACTACTAGACTTCATATAATATGTTAAATTTTAAACTACTACTAGCTTTCCCGTCATACGTTGACTTAGAGTATCACTTTAGGGGTATGAAAAATAGATGTTGGCAGATTCTCTGACCTACCCGATATGCACATAAAATTCCATGAGAATCGGTGCAGCCGTTTCGGAGGAGTATTGTAACTAACAAGTGCCAAGAGAATTTTGATCATCTATTGACACTATTGTTCTAGATCACAGTAAATATTTCTAAAAGAAAATTTTAAATATTCTTACTGGTTTGTGTTCGGTGCAATGACCACCGAACACCCTAGTCAGCAATACTAGGTATCGCGGGCGGCGTTTAACATCAATTAATGCAGTCCACAATCAACAGTCCACAAAATAACATATTACCGTCGCGACGCGTACATAACATTAACATTAAACATATTATAACATAACATAAAAATCTAACAGAATAATAAATATATAATTTAACAATTATTAACAATAGCATTAACAGTAAAACATTAGCAAGTAAAAGTATAACAGTGTTTTGTAACAAACAAGTAGAACAGTGATTTTAGAAAATATAAATTATTTAGTGTAACTTTAGTTTGATTTTATAACAAATCCCTCCAACACTAGCCACGCAGCCCATCACTGGGTCTATCGCCCTACATATTGGTCCTTCGAGCCGGATGTTATCAACAGACGATCAGAAATGTATAGATTTTTACAACAAAACAACGAGAAGATTAGCAGATGGAAGATATGAAGTAAGAATTCCATTTATTGAACAGTATGAACAAAAATTGGGGTCAACAAAGGAATTAGCAATAGCACAATTCAAAAATTTAGAGAAGAAATTTAACAAACAACCAGAGCTAGCACAACAATACAGAGATTTTATTCACGAATATCAACAATTAAATCATATGCGTCGATCAACAAGTAATTTACCAAGTGAAATATTTTTACCACATCACTCAGTTCTACGACAAGAATCCACCACAACAAAACTTCGGGTGGTATTCAACGCTTCAGCGAAAACAACAACAGGGAAAAGCTTGAATGATATTATGTGTAAGGGGCCCAATTTACAACAAGATCTACAAAAATTAATATTAAAATGGCGTCAATTTCGATACGCATACACTGCTGACATCGAAAAAATGTACCGGCAAATCAAAATTCACGAAGAGGATCAACGATTTCAAAAAATTATATGGAGAGATTCATCGGAGCAAAGTTTACAAGAACATCAACTAACAACAGTCACATATGGCACAAAATCAGCACCTTTCTTGGCTATGATGACGTTAAGGAGGTTAGCAACAGATGAAAAGTTATCATTTCCCGAAGTAACAGATATAGTTATGGAGTCATTTTACATGGATGACCTGCTCCATGGGTCACATACTATTGAAGAGGGTCAAAAACAAATTTGCCAATTAAATCAATTGTTGAAATCAGGTGGATTTACGTTAAGGAAATGGTCATCAAATGAATCTGAATTATTAAGTAGCCTGAATAACGAACAAAATGCTGACACAAACATTTTTAGCTTTAAAGCTGAAGGGGTCACTAAAACGTTAGGATTACAATGGAACTCGTCAGAAGACATGTTTACATTCAATTGCAACATTAAATTCAATAACACAAATAAAATCACGAAAAGAATACTCCTGGCTGAAATTTCAAAAATTTTTGACCCATTAGGCTGGTTAGCCCCAGTAGTCACGAAATTAAAATTATTATTTCAATCCGTATGGCAAGAAAAGCTCAATTGGGATGACGTCATACCAACTTATATACAACGTGAATGGTTTAAGTTAAAAGCGGATATTGAAAACATCAACAGTATCAATATACCACGTTGGATAGGCTGTTCGAAGGGTGGATTCATCGAATTGCATGGTTTCTGTGACGCATCAATAAAGGCTTACGCAGCAACAATTTATGGAAGGATTCAAAAGGGAACAAATAATTATTCAACTGTTTTAATCGCTTCGAAAACAAAACTTGTACCACACAACAAGTCCGTCTCACTACCGCGACTCGAATTATGCGGAGCTCAGCTACTTTCAAAGCTAATGTTAAAAGTTATTTCATGCTATAATGAAAACAATATTAAGATGTATGGATGGTGTGATTCTATGGTTGTTTTAGGATGGATATATGGTGATGAAGCTCGTTGGAATACGTTTGTATCGAATCGTGTAAAGAAAATTAAAGAAGTAATGTTGCCTGACTGCTGGCGTTATGTGAAAAGTGCAGAAAACCCAGCGGATGCGGCTAGTAGAGGCCTAACAGTTTCACAATTAAGGGATAAATCCCTATGGTGGAAGGGTCCATCGTGGCTATCACAAAATAATTATCTAGAAAATATAGTTAGTAAAAATAATTACGAAACCAACCATGAAACAAAAACATACGTATCGGTACCCATAACAACAATTCAAGAAAGCATAATTAACAAGTTATTAGAAAAATATAATTCAATTAATAAAATAACAAGAATATTAGCATGGATACAGAGCATTGACACCGAAAAGCAAGCATCGACCTACATGTAAACACATTACGTTGCAAGAATGCAATACAGCAAAATTGCGAATAATCACGTACAACAGACTGAATTTTATAATGACCTACATAACTTACAGATAAATAATCATTTAAGTTCAACAAGCAAGTTATTAAGTTTAAATCCGTTCTTAGATAAAGACAACATTTTACGTGTCGGGGGAAGGTTAAGGAATAGCATCATACCTTACGACGCTAAGCATCCGATAATCATCCCGCATAATCATAAATTAACATATTTATTAATTGATCAAGCTCATCGTCTTATATTCCATGGAGGCTCTAAATTAACATTATATACATTAAGAAGAAAATATTGGATTTTGGGTGGATACAAAACAACGAAGAAACAAATAAGAAGCTGTGTAACGTGTCGTAAGCAGAATCCAGAGTTAAGAAACCAACTTATGGCAGATCTACCAGTTTCACGCTGTAACCCCGCCCCTCCATTCTACCATACAGGGGTGGATTACACAGCATTGGTGGACGTGAAGGCCAGCCAAGGAAGATCTGTACGGACAACAAAGGGCTATATAGTAGTATTTATCTGGAAAAGATGGAAGTCAGAATACCTCATTCAATTATCAGCAAGAGCAAAATGGCAAAAACAAACAAATTACATAAAAATTGATGATATAGTGATAATTCATGACGATAATTTACCAGCAGGAAAATGGGCTATGGGAAGAGTGGTCGAGTTACATCCAGGTGGCGATGGATTAGTTAGAGTAGTGACGTTAAAAACAAAAAATGGGTTTGTAAAAAGACCCTGCAATAAAATATCACTTTTACCGGTAAGCTGTGAAAAACAATGTGTGTGTTATCAGAAGACAAAGATCAACAACCACAAAAACAAATTATAAACAGTTCACGAAAAGGCTCACAAAGTTTCTTATCCCTAGCAATTTCATTTTTATTATTTTTAAATATCTTAACTACCGCAAGTACAACATGTCACCCTACTAGGAAGGAGTAGAAGCATTATTTGCAAAAATCATGTGATATGTAGTATGGACAATAATGCACGATGTCATATGATTCTAACATCATGAACAGGTGTAGTTATTATGTTACAATGACGTCTTGCTGAATCAGGCACAGCCAGGCGCACGCGACAGGCACGCGAGACAGCGGCGCGGCCTTATCAATGGTGTGGGTTATGTTGCAAATTCGGCGTATCGGACGAACGATTCGCGGAACAATATCGAATGGACATAGAACATAGTGTTAGTGAGACTATTTTGTGAATAGTGTTAGTGTGTGTGCTTAGAGACTCTAAGATTTTAACATTTTACTTTTAGATTTAACAAACATACATTTAGAATTTTAAGTTTTCATATTTTACACTTAATTTTAGATCAAACAATTTATAACATTTTAGAAGTTTAAAGTTTAACATAATATTTCAAAGTCTAACTATGTATTTTACTTTTAGATTAAGCAAACATCAATCTTAAACATTTTAATTAGCACATTTTAACATATGTCATACGTCTTATAGTTGTATCATTTTAATCGTGGTAACATTTTCATCTCATACTCATCTTTGTCGCCCGGGAGCATGTTCGGTGCAATGACCACCGAACACCCTAGTCAGCAATACTAGGTATCGCGGGCGGCGTTTAACATCAATTAATGCAGTCCACAATCAACAGTCCACAAAATAACATATTACCGTCGCGACGCGTACATAACATTAACATTAAACATATTATAACATAACATAAAAATCTAACAGAATAATAAATATATAATTTAACAATTATTAACAATAGCATTAACAGTAAAACATTAGCAAGTAAAAGTATAACAGTGTTTTGTAACAAACAAGTAGAACAGTGATTTTAGAAAATATAAATTATTTAGTGTAACTTTAGTTTGATTTTATAACAAATCCCTCCAACACTAGCCACGCAGCCCATCACTGGGTCTATCGCCCTACAGTTTGTATCTACAATTTTTGATATAAAGATAAAATGGTCGACAACCCTAACCCTTGTTTTTTAAAATAATAATCATAATCAAATTCACCTTTTGATTCTCACAGATGGTTTTGAAATATCCTATTATATTAGTTATGGAAATAAAACTACTCGTGACACTCAAAATAATGCGTGATGATGCTTGCTATAATTTGAATTATTATTAGTGCAATATTTTTAACCTTGGGTAGAATATTATCCAATTGAATATATTATGTTTTGATATATTACCAACGTTTGTTTATTTAAAGGGAAAACGAGTTAGTCGAGAGATCTAATAAATATTATAAAGGCGAAAGTTTGTAAGGATGTATGGATGTATGGATGCATGGATGTATGGATGTTTGTTACTCTTTCACGTAAAAACTACTGAACCGATTACAATGAAATTTAGCACACATATAGAGGGTAACTTGGATTAACACATAGGATAGTTTTTATCCTGGAAATCCCATGGGAACGGGAACTATGCGGGTTTTCCTTTGCAAACGCGGGCGAAGCCGTGGGCGGAAATCTAGTTTATAATAATTTCCACACATACATTTTATGATACATTTCTTCTTCTAACGGTGCATTTACATCAAACGCACATAGAGCTAGATCAAGAGCAAGTAATATTATATTACTATTCTTTTAAAACTCGTATTCATTATTGTTCAGTATTTTGCATAGAATCTTTACGGATGAACTAAGAACAACAAAAGAATGTTTTACGCCCGTTTACACTAAAATAATTTGACATAGTGGGGCTAGAATGAGCATTCGCTCGTTTGATGTAAATGCACCGTAAGATTTCAGTGATGTGTATTGATTTGGTTTGCTGATAAGAATTGAAGCCGATGCCTGTTAATATAAAACTTAATTTTATTGTTAACTAGCTGCTCCGCGCGGTTTCACCCCCGTGGCTCCACCCCTGTTGGTCGTAGCGTGATGATATATAGCCTATAACCTTCCTCGATAAATGGGCTATCTAACACCGAAAGAATTTTTCAAATCAGCCCAGTAGGTCCCGAGATTAGCGCGTTCAAACAAACAAACAAACAAACTCTTCAGCTTTATAATATTAGTATAGATAACTGTGAATAACCATTTATTTAATGTAAGAAATAAAAACTAAAAGGCAAAGCTTTTCAGTTATCCTACTCAGTTCAGAAAACTGAACATACTGAACTCATATTAGTTTACGTACTTTCAATTAGACATGTTCTAGAAGCACTTTTGAATCATCATAACATAATTTTACCATTTACCACCGATTAGAAAAAAAGTTTCTACGAAGAAGAAACGACAAGAAACTCTATTGTTGGAACTATGTACTACTAATTCTAACAAAGTAATTCATGCTAGATAGTTTACTTATTGACAGATTTTGAGATTCACCTGTAACACGATAAGTGAGTGCAAATTCAAGCATTCATATTATTGAAAGCCGTCGGAGTGACCTCTATTGTTAATAGCTGAATAAACTTTATTTCTATTTTGAAATCGTATTTAATAGATTTATAAATTTAATAACGTCTTTTAAACTCTGGTCATGAAAAGATTATTATTGTCTATTAATTTAATAAGCTTAATTGTAGAGTAACTATTTAGAACGATTGTTCGTATTGTTGATTATGTCTGCTGGGCTGATCTCATATTTTTTCTTTGTTTGTTTAATAGAATACTAAAAATAATGGCTTAATTCTACACAAGTATTTTGTATTTTGTCCGTACTCCTACTTTTTGATTGCACTTTTTGATAGGCAATTTATCATAGACGTATTTGTTCAAAAATTATATGAGATAAAAATACGTCTCATTTGGTTATCAGGGTGATGGTTTTCCCTAATTTGGATCATAGACTAAAGCTTTATATTAGTTAAAGAATTCTCAAAATCTGTTTAGTAGTTTTGGAGATTATTCCTATTCTATTCTATTCTATTTTACCAAATTAATTACGTATAGTTAAGAATCGTTATAAAAACAGTTGATATATAAACTAACTATAGGTGTATACCTAAGTATATACTTAATTTAGAAATTTCGCATAAATTTGGAAAAAAAACTGATTTATGTATATTGAATATTCTCACATCGTCGACCCAGTATTGTTCAGGATAAAGGCCGGATGTTACCGTGTTTCAGTGTTACATGCTAATGTGTAGTCTAAGAGCTGCTTAACTGATTGATTAACATAATTGTATGTTACGCAATGTATGATGTACAAGTTATTTCAATATTCTTCCAGATGGTGCGTAGGTAATAGTTATTTGATTTTAAGTTTTGAATATACTTATATTATAATATAGATAACAACTTTTGTCGTATGAAATGGGATGATATAGACGAATAAGTCTGCCTCGATAAAAATGTACTAACAGTATCACAAAAACAACAGAACTATAATCATACTGACATTAATTATTGTTATTTTCTAGCTTCTATTACATTTATATGCGAACAAAATTTGCATTTTTTTCCCAGATAAATGTAATGTAAATTATTCAGCTGCTCTTGGTCTATTTGTATGTCGAGATAGGAGGTTTATAGGTTTCAGTTAACAATGGGACCGAAGAAAGTAAATAATCAAAGTATGTGTAACGTGTTTGGGCAACACATGTTTATATTATACAGATTATGAAATTGTGAATAAATTGGGAATTAGTAGGAGCTATTTTTAAAATGATATCTTTGCATCGAATTAAGCTTGAGTTGAACTTAAGATAGATCGAAATAATTAATTTATTAAGATAAAATAGACATAACGAGCTGAAGGCTAGGTACCAAGTATGGTTTCTTAATAATATTTGATTTATTTGTTACAATGCGTCCATCATATGACTGAAGGACGACATCGACATAATAATAATATAACGCTGAAATTTTTTTGTTGATTTCTTACGAGCTAATATTTTATTTTAGGAGTTTGTGCAGTCTATTAACACAGTATAAATATATTTAGGGTTTTATAGACTGTGCTATTAATAAATGAAGTCTGTATATACAGGGTTACTTGTAAAATACCAGCAACCTCTCAGGACAAGATAGCTAACATCATAAGTAACAACATTTGTTCTACGACTTTTGGCATAACGCAATACATTATTTTTAAATGATTTTTTTAAAGTTTTTATTGTACTCTCCTAACATTTGTAAGTCTATGTTCTATTCACTATCGAAAGGACGACGCGACGCCTCCTTTCCCCTCTCGTTCGCTTCTTGTTTACGTAATTTTTGGGATGCGCGTAGAGTTTATAATATTCAAACGGAAAATTAAATGAATATTTTATATAATTATTTTTGTATGAAAATAAAATCTAACAAATTATCAAAAGTCGTAGAACAAATGTTGTTACTTATGATGTTAGCTATCTTGTCCTGCGAGGTTGCTGGTGTTTTACAAGTAACCCTGTATATTATCTATACGTATGAATGTAAAAATATTATGTTTGAAACTAAATAACGTTGAATGGGTCAGTAAATATAAGTTTTTGTCTCAATACCGATATTCCTTTGAACTATCAAAAATAAATTCTAAAAACAATTGCGTACATAAATCACAGCGTAAATTAATAACAATTTCGTAAATAGATAATGGAATGACAGTATAGTGATTATCAATTAAGCGAATTGCATACATTGTGTTTCGATACAATTGTCGAATAATGAGCACCTTACAGAGGTCACATGGCTCCAATGAGCTGTCTGCATTCGACACGCACATCTTGAAGTTTCTTAATCCAATTTGCTATACGAATTTTTAAATAACTAACACTAATATTGCACATGGATGTCATTCGTTTTATTGTGTTTTTCAAGGACTTTATGGCGATAAAATTGAAATGTGTTTTAGTTTGTTTACAAAAGCTGCAGAGGTCAGAGACATTCAATTTCAAATAAATTAAAACCTTTCTTAATTTGATTTCTACTTGGAACGTTCTTCGTCACAATGCATAGCTGCTACATACTGAGCTTAATCTCTTGGAGGTGTTTAATAATGTCCCTACATTAGCTGTTCGATAACCTACGATCATATACGAACTAGAAAAAAATAATATACGGCTTTGTGTCCGCTAGAGTATTATTTTTGGTATTCAATTGAATAGTTATTATGGAAGAATAACATTTTTTTTTTCAGTAATATTCATAATTATCTGTTTGTTCAAGGAAGAGAAAGCCATCACTTAAGAAATAACTGTATTCGATTCGAAATTATTACCTATTCCTCGATAACTTTACAAAACAAACCTTTGATGTGCCTTTGTTTATCTGACGAAGGTTTTCTTACAAAATGTATAATCCTATAATCAAAAACCACAGTTGTGTCATAACTATAATAAATTCTCTGTCTACGATAATAAAGCTTCGAGAATTTACAGCGAACAATATTATTATACGATATTTCAGCAAGACAGTAGTTCGTAGTGCTTTTAAATATTAGAAAAATCGTCTGCTACAATACGTTGAACAGTTTTCTTAAAACATGGTCTACAGGATATAATATGTTTAGATCTTATGTGTTTCGACAATGAAATGAAGAAAAAGATATCTAATATTATGTTCTTTAATTATGTGAGGACTAAAATCGCGTTTAAATTAATATTTCAGGCGCTCTAAAATATAACTTTTTATTATAGAACTTTTTAATTTAAGTTTAAATAAATATAACATTTTCTTAGAATGGCAAACCGCTAAGACCAGTATTTTAAAAACGCAGATTGGTATCTAATATTCAAAATCGTGATTACATTATCTGAATAAATACAAAATTTAAAACAAAGACTGAATTTCAACGTACTTTCATAAACATAATAACAAGTCAACTTCGCTATTACGATGTTTAGTTGAATTTGTAGAGATAATTTCTAATGCCTTATTTCTAAAAACTTAAATAACATAGGTAAGTACCTTAGCTTAAACTTGGACGTTATTCATTGTTCAAAAAGCTTTTATTCAATTAAAAAATTTAAAGCTGATAGACAAAAAAATACCTACCTCTAAGGTTCTTAAGTTCTGCAATTCATATACTTTTACAGCAAGTGCGCTAAAACTGCCATCGCTGTTACAATTCAGTTTTCGCAAATAAACTAAATTATACATCACTCAGTTAGGTCATAACAAGGCTTCCTCAAAGATAGAACGTGTGATTGGTGCACAGAATATATCCGGTAACGAATTTGGAAACGAAAGTTCTAATTTGTGAGATTTAGTTAGGTATACGGGATCACGTAAGCCCTATCGTTCGATCGCGGATCCTAAGCTTTATGTAGGTGTGATGCAACCAAGAAAGTGCCTTACGAAATACTTGTGAAAATGGGGCGGATTCCAAATACTGTGAAAACGTCATTCATAAATAGTTTTGAGGTATTTTCTCAGGTGAACAATCCGGGCCAATTAGTTGAATTGAATTTGTGCTTGGTCATTCTTGTCGGTACATTTGAATAGACTTTATTATTTTATAATTACTTAAAAACAAATATTTTATATTAAATAAGGAAAAGAGAATAATTAATTTATACATGGAAATGACGTATTCTTTTTGTGTAACAAAGATTACTTCATACGAAATTAATCTCACAATAATATGAGTTCATTTTACTTAGGTATATATTTATATACATACCTATCTAGTATTATAATATTATGACCTGTGTCGATATTATGCCAGACAAATAGCCTCTACATTTTTATATTGTCTCTATTGGAAATTAACAAATTTAATTCTGATTCTGAATGTCTGTCTGAAGTAGCGGTTACAGACTGATAAAAAAACCTAATGAAAGTTTAGTTTGTTGCGATAGTCACATGAGTATGTTACTTCTTACATCAGAGTGTGAACTTTTTAACGCTAAAGAAAAATTACAAAAAAAATAGTTACATAGGTATTCAGAAAAAGCGCTATTTCCAAGTTTTCTTTTTAGGCATATCTACTTATACCATAGAGATAATATGTACTACGTACGTACGTAGTACATACTATCTCTATGACTTATACGTACAAATTTCCTTTTTATCTTCTCTTTAAGTTTAGGGATAATTCGTTCCATGTTATTATTAATAATATCACTGTTGTGTCAATGTATATTAACAAAATTATAAAGACATCCTCTGGAGGATTCTAATAAGATTATAATTTAGCTTCGAATTCTAGGAACCAAGTCATTAGGAACAGCTCTCGCCCACTGCGATCTAAATGATCATGTTGAGATGAAACTGAATTAATGATATATTCTTATCTTCAAATACTCAGAAGTTTAGCCAATCCTGAAATATATTATAGACGTTGTTTTATGGTTTATTCAATCAGTGAATTGGGTAGGTAATAATTTGTAAGCTAATATGTCTGTCTTCAAGCAAAGAGTGAAGGTACCTACTAGGGAAGCGCGTACCATCTGTGGTCAATTGCCTATTTAGAATTAAAAAAAATGTCCACTGTTAATCTAATCTAATAATGCCATCTTAAAATATCATGTACCTACATAAAAGTGTATGCTATGTTGATTAAAATTATATCAAAAATAATCCCACGAAATAGAATAGGTACTATAATAATACTCTTTAAAATAAGCTTCTTATCAAGCGTAATTATATTGAATAAAAAATAACATTTAAAACTTAATTTATTTAATTACATTATAACCGTCACACGGTTAGGTCAGAAGCCAAAATTGTGAATAAGGAAACGATATTACATTCGGCAGAGCATCGAAATATTTCCAACAAAAATCTAGGACAAAATGCCATGACACACGAAGCTTCCCATACAGACAATGCGAGCAAACCCGGCGGATAAGCATCGTATGCTTATCTCGGCACAAATCTATTACACGCGTGCATAAGTGTGTAAATAAGTAAAAGATAGAAATGTTCTTGTTTGGTTCATATAGAATATGTTATAATTATTTTGCGAATACTCCACTGGGAATTTTGTAGTGATGTACCTGAATGTTGTTGTTGATCGATATTTAAATATTACTTTTTTAAATGTAGTTAAAATGTAAAGACGAGAGGGAACAATAAACAATACAAATAAATATAAGCGAAAGCTTAGTACGGGATCAGATCGTGCCGTGTGTGAAAATTGTCCTGAAATATTTATTTATTTTTTAAATATGACGTTCATGATAAAAACACGTGAGGCCCGTGGCCCAGCAGTGGGAACGTGTATGGGCTGATGATGATGATGATAAAAATAGTTAAAAATAACTTATATTTGGATTCTTACAATTATGGGGTAGGCAGGTAATTCAATCTATTTAGAAAATCATTGCATAATAATTCATGTCTTAAGGTTTTGACGATTACTATTAGGTACTTGAGCGCTGCTAATAGAGTTATTACAAAATAGTTGGTGACATTTTTATAATTAAAATATGTTTATATTATGTCAACATCATAATACTTAAGAGTATACCTAAAATATTTTGCAAGCAAGTGTAATGAGAATATTTTTATTAGTGTCTTGGGTGAAATGGTCACTGAGGTTGAAGGACAATGGTGTTATTATACACAGTTCGCATAAGGGCTATGACGCAAGCCTTGGAATATCGCAATTATTTTTATGTTGTTTAATTTAAATAATTACAAACACTTTTAAACTCTTTCATAATTAAATGACAACATTACCTATGTGTTTATTGCTATTATGTATTGTATGATATTTTCTTTATTAAAAACTTAAAAAATTACTTTTTCTGCGTTCTCTCTTGCACGTTACTGATCGATAGCTGTTACCTATATTAATTTTCATAGTAGGTAAGTCTATTTCAGGTGAAGGTGAAATAATTGAGTTTTGTTCATTTTATTTATCGTTGTGTTAAAATTCATTACAATCGGTTCAATCGCTTTGTCACACACATATACATTTGACATATGCCTATATGACTCTAGGTATGCAAAATGCAAGATAGTTGAAGTGATGATAGATGTATGATGTAATCAGTGTATGTCGGGTAGGTATATAATATTATTTGGTAAATATATTGGGCTAATAAAAGTATAATATATTGCAATTAAACAGTAATATCGATAAATGAGCCCATCACTACACGCCGAATTCTCAACTGACACGGATCGCGTACGAGTAATCATTGTCATTATGACATTATGATGCAACCGCCATCTTGCGGGAAGCCCGCCATTTTTTGCTTCAATTACGATATTAGGGTAAATTCTTATTGTTATACCAATTTTATAATGCTTATCTATTTTTTAATTGCTACTGTTATATTGGTGCGTTTATTTTATGATTATTTACTTCATTATCTCAATCTTAGCTTATGCTTTAGTATCTAAGGTTTAGACTTTAGTTTAGTAAAACGGAGTTAATCAACCATATCTGTAACTTTTTTAATCAGAACTGTAAAAGATCTCAAACTAATTCAAGTTGGTTATTAGGTATTTGCAGTTTTGAACTGTTTGATAAACGCTATAAATATGTAGCAGACTACAATTGCAAAACAGTTAAAATGCCCCGAGTTTACTCCAGCGATTACATTGGTGATATTTTCTCTCGCAACATTGTGAATAGCCCCTTGCCTCAACAATGCTCGTAATTGGAAAATTCGTTATACAATCTCGGATTATGCTGATCTATAATTAGATGAATGCATCGACAATTTACCGAGCTACGTGCTGAATTGAGACTGGTTCAAGACATCTTAATGGGTTCTTGTTTTTATAGTTTTTTAAGTTACTGTTACTTACGTTGTTTTAATGGTTAATTCTGTATTGATAAGATCTTCTATTAGGTTAAGAGTTATAATTTTAAGTTTGCATTTTTAGTTGCTATGTTGTTTTTGGTCATCCGTTTTTACTTTTTTGTTTATTTTACAAGATCGTGATTAGTTAGTTATGACAATTTATATTATCACAAAATTATGTTAGTTACATTTAAGGATAACCGGCTAAAATAGATAACCGTATGTCCGTATCCAATAGTGAATACCCTGTTGCCCTGTTCCTATACCATTATATTTAAAATATAGGATGGTAATTAATAATTATAGATTAACTCATGAGTCATGCCATCATTCAGACATATTTTTCATCACATTTAACACAAAATTGTAAACAAAACAAACGTTATGATTATGAAAATAAAAATTACGTTCGATGAGGGAAGACGTTACAAAGTCGATGCAATATTTCATATATTTGTCACATCACGAGACTATAGGCTTACATAAGGCACAATAGATGTCTAGGAGAAAGTTTTCAATAGCAAAAAATTAACAAATCATTAGCGATATGAAATAATCGGTATTACAAATCACACGTCACGACTCGATGGAACGGCATTTACAGTAATTAATTTTATTGTGACGGACCCATAGTTGTCTAATGAATAGATACAATAATATATCGGCCAGTCATAGGTCACGGAATAATTAACTAAGGTGGTTTATTACAGGCGAGTATGGCTAAACACGCGTTAAAGTGTACAAGGGAATCACTGTTCTCATGCGTGTGAAATAAATGAATTTGTAATTTAGATATTGTAATTTATTGCTTTTAATAATTTTATGCGTCTAATAGATTAGTAAGTCTATACAATACTCTATGTAAATATATTTTTAGGATAACGCTCGCTGTAAAGCGCTGGGATAAAAATGGATATATCCGTTTATTGGTAGGTATACCATCGGACTTTGAAAGCAGACTACATGGTATTAAGTATATAATTTGGTGTACTTCCTAATACGTTGTTAGAAATTGAGTCAGAAAAATAATGGATATTAATTATAGCATGATGGCTTTAAACCAAGCCTTAATGAATTATTCCTGTCTTATATTCTTTAAGGGCCGATTTTTCAAGGCTTGGGCAAATAAAGATAATTTGAATTTGGGTTAAAACTTATCCGTCCAATAAAGTATTACACGATAATATTAAAATGTCACGTAAACTGTCAAATACGGGCCATATTAGAATACGTTTTTAAATTAATGGTAGTTATAAAC
This sequence comes from Colias philodice, assembly GCF_061535455.1. NCBI lineage: Eukaryota > Metazoa > Arthropoda > Insecta > Lepidoptera > Pieridae > Colias > Colias philodice. The sequence goes on along the minus strand of NC_143105.1, from coordinate 9,378,122 downwards.
ATTATTCGACGAATAAGTTTTAACCAAGGATTGAAAAATCAGCCCATTTATAAACGGTTATATAATTAGGTTAATTTGTCATAACTCGAACTCGAAAAGTTCGAATTCGACTATTTAAAAAAAGGTCTATAGTCTATTGTTATACATTATGGATTATGGATAAGAACAATAAAAAACAAATTTTCATCAACCATTTATTAAAAAACAACACCAATTCACAAAATAACAATAGTTCTATATTTTATAATATCTATAAACTTATGCCGCATAACATAATATAATATCTATGAACAATAATGTCATAAGTTGGCAATTACCTTACTTATTATTGGCTACATGTATACCAACTGTACATAAAATATTCAGTTCAAAAGTAACACTGACATACTAAAAACGTATAACATAAATTTAACCTGTATCTTCAATTACCAAAACTATAAGAGATTTTGCCACTATATTTGGCATTAAATTAAATAAAAATATGACGTATCCAGAGGTATATATTAAAGTTAAATATTTTGTTTCATACATTGACGTACAATAAACAACTAGACACACAATCACATTCAAAAACCATCCGAAGCAAAACTATGCCTACGCGTATATAAAGCAGAGTTTTTTAATGAACTATACTATAGGACTTTGAGCATTATTGCAACCAAATAGGGTGTTAATTTCAATGTATGTTTTATACAACGCGACTCGGATATTTTTACGAGTTTCTAATATAAGGCGTTTGTACGACTAGTTGTCTAGAAACGTCACTGATTTTTAACAAAATAATTCCAAACGTTTCTAAATAATTTAATCTTTAATTTTAGTCAAATCTTCTGTATACATAAAATTTATACTATAATAACGACAATAAATACACATCAACTTCAACTCACTATACAAAATCGACATTAATACAAACATAATTCAAACGTTATCATCCCAACATCGCTCTTCATACCTATTTAGTCTTTTCTATAATTCTTATATCTAATTGAGACATCATCTTGACCTTATACATATTCGTGGATGCTTATATCATTATTTTAGTTTTAGGCGACCTATCTGCTCGCTTATTTTCCTACATTTCAATTTCATTGTCACTCCCAATGCTAATTCAAAATTTAATATAATTTTAAATCGTTTGGCTATCTATACCCCTTAATAACATTCGTTTTCCTAGAAGTAAACACAACGAAACCAACTAAAATCCACTTAAATAAAATAAAAAGAATGCGGCTGTTGCTCCAACTGTGCCATCTTCGATAACAACCTATAAATAAATAAATAAATATTATAGGACATTATTACACAAATCGACCTAGTCCCACAGTAAGCTCAATTAAGGCTTGTGTTGTGGGTACTAGGCGACGATAAATATAATATGTATTTAATAAATACATATATAGATAACACCCAAACCCAAGAACAAATAATTGAGTTCATCACACAAATATTACCACTGCGCCAACCGCGTCGTCATACTCACCTATACAATCTCCTATGCTCTTTACTAGCCGCTGTTTCCCCGCTAGGGGAGTGTGGGGCCTGCGGGGCCCCCGGGACGTGTGGGGCCCCCGGGGCTCCTGGGGCCTGCGTGGGGCCCGAAGTGGGGACTGGTACTACGTCCGGTTGGAGTTCACGGCAAGCGTCTAGACGCTGGGCTACGTGGCGTGGCATCTGGGGTAATTAAAAAACTTTATAGTAATAAACTAATGCAAGATTTAGAAATTAAGTAATATAATGAATAAATAATGTTTCAATTTGGTTAAAAATTATTTTATTTCTAAAAGTTTTTTGCTCGCCTAAAAACAAACACAAGAAACATTACATATTAAAGTGACATTTATATTTATCAAGTACAAAAATGTACCTAAAATAGGTCCCTGTGGAACACCAATCTTTATCGAGGCGCCGTAATAACTACCTCCATTAAATAACAATGGATTGTATTCCATTTTGTAGGTAAGAAGCTATGTATTTCTCAAGAAATTTTTAATTCTATAATAATTGAGATTTCACGATGCATTGAAATGTTCTACAATGTCAAATGCTTTGGGGAGGTCAAATTTTTATGGCTATACATTGATGATATTTAATGTACAGGAAAACTGGTAGACGATGGTCTTTTATATGTGATCAGTTAAAAAAACATCCATCCTCGCAAACAAAAACATTTCTTATGCTACTGCACAGATTAAAATAAATATAACTTACATTAAAAAGTGGTGACTGTAGCAATGGAGTCCACAGCGGCAGCAGTTTGTTGAGCAGCGTCGAGTTACATTCGAGTAACGACTCCAGGAGACTTAGGAAGTGCAGGTTTACCGTTTCAGCCAACTGGTGGAAAAGAAAAGGGTATTTTACTGTTTAATCTACATATCTATACTAATATTATAAAGCTGAAGAGTTTGTTTGTTTGTTTGTTTGAACGCGCTAATCTCAATAACTACTGGTCCGATTTGAAAAATTATTTTGATGTTAGATAGCCCATTTATTGAGGAGGGCTATATATCATTACGCTAAGACAAACAGTAGACTAGTCTTTTATATAGTAAACGTGGTTAACGAACGAGGAAAGAGGTTAGAAGACCTGGGAATGAAAAAGCTTTTGGTCTGGCAGGATCTTATTGTGATCAGACGCTGTCAGATCAAAATTTCATCGTTTATAAAGGTGCGATGGATTTTTTTGCTAAGAAGGATAGAAAACATGAGGAGATAACATTAAAGAACTAAGTTTTTACATTTGAGGTTACTCAATTTCAACCATTTTTGTTTATTGTACACACAGAATAAATAAATAAATATTATAGGACATTATTACACAAATCGACCTTGTCCCACAGTAAGCTCAATAGGCTTGTGTTGTGGGTACTAGGCGACGATAAATATAATATTTAATAAATACATATATAGATAACACCCAGATCCAAGAACAAACAATTGAGTTCATCACACAAATATTTGCCCTGACCGGGGATCGAACCCGGGACCGTCGGCTCAGTAGGCAGTTACTTTTAGCCAACCGCGTCGACTGGAAAAATGAACTGTATGTGCGCCTCTTGTACACTGTATCACTCACCAGCTTGGAGGCGTGCGTGAGCTGCAGCAGCGTGGGCACCAGCTTGCACCAGAAGTGAAGCAGCAGAGCAGCCGCCGTGTTGTGCGCCTCGCTGCTCGGAGCAGATGTGCTTGCCACCTGCACACGATACGTCAGTCTTTATTCAATAAATAAATAAAATAAATAAAAAAAGACGGGTTGCACTGGGGGAGTGCCGGCAGAAGTGAAAACTTGATTATTAACGTTGAGCATGTTTGATATTTTGGAATGGTATCCGTCTTACGCTTTTTCGATCAGGTCACAGAATACATAATAGTAGCTAAACGCTACAGAACGGACACTCTCCGCCTCCCGCCAAAATTAAACTTACCTCACCCCCGCGCGATCAGACATAAAATGGGCCATATTTTTCTGCAAGGACGATACGCAACGAAGATTGACAACATTAATCAAATTGACTTAAAGTAATTTTATTATTTTGGATTTGTGATTATCGTTTTTCGTAGAAAATGGTTAGATATTGTGCTGTTTACGGATGTATTTCATCAGAAAAACGCGAATTTTTTTTACGCTAGTCACAAATGTGCCAACCATAAAGCGTTAACACACACATTTGCAGTCTCTACAGTGTGACTGTCAAAACGATCATTTTGTATGGAGTGTCCGGGGTGTGATCAGGTCACGTGTCGGTGTCCTGACGCGAGTTTAAGATTTTATACCCATTACAGAAAAAGTGCTCAACGCCGCTAAAGAAGTTTTCACTTCAATAAATAAATATTTCAGGACAATTTTTACACACGGCACGATCTGATCCCATACTAAGCTTTCACTTGTGTTATGGAAACCAGATAGCTGATAAAAATACATATTATATAATTTTAAATAAATAATTAACACCCAGACACAGAACAAACATCTATGTTCATCACACAAATATTTGCCCCGGGTGGGAATCGAACCCAGGACCTCTGGCTTGGAAGGCAGGGCCACTACCAACCAAGCCAACCGGTTAGTCAGAAGTATTGGTAGTTTTTTTTTAAGTGAAACTTTTATTACATCGTCTCAAACTGTTTGGTCTGTGTAGCGCATGTCGCGTGAATCGCGGCTGCCGAGTAGGTATACCTACTCGGCAGCCGACCGTCACGCGACATGCGCTACACAAAGCAGTGTTCGGAACCGTTCGAACTGTTTCACTTTCGTGTTTTCATAAAACCACACAACATTTTTTTTATTGTAGATAGGGAAGCGCTTGACCACAATCTCGCCTGATGGAAAGCTAAGATGTGTAAAACTAAATAGTATATTGACATGATTTTAAAAGAGCAACTATGGAGTTTCTTGCCGGTTCTTCTCCATAGATACTGCTTTCCGAATCGGTGGTAAATGTTAAAAATATGTAATGACGATTCAAAAGTGCTTCTAGAAAAAGTCTAATTGAATGAATAAATGTTTGAGTTTGAGTTTGAGATCAGTAATGTGTTGTCATTAGGTGGTAGTTTAACTTTTATTTTGGTGTGTAGTTGTGCACGTACTCGCATGCGTGTGTATGTATGTGTGTGTGTCACCTTCTCGAGGTAGAGCGTCCACAGCTGACACAGCAGGAAGGCCTGCCACAGCGCACTCATGCGCCCGCCGCCCGACTTGCACTGCTCCACGTATGTGCACATTATTATCTGGAATACGACCATTTCTTAGTGGACTGATTATAATTTGGACATTATAGTCTAATTTAATAGGCTTATTAAATTGGCCCGACTTAACACAACATTTATTAATTTATGATGATTTTTATTCACAAGTAATCAATGCATTCGATTCTCGATGTCAGATTTCGATTTTTAGAGTAACGTCTCTGGTATTTAAAAAGTAAAAGGTTTATTGACACAAAATTGTAGTGACGTCAGTTCTTTAGATCAGAAATTGTTTATATTTAGAATAGTTTATCAGTAAAATCAAATATTAAAATTACTTGTATCGGTCATTATTATTATAAATATGTAATCGTAATTGAATAAAGGTAAGAAAATGTGCAAACAAATGTTCTAACTAAACGAAATATCATGTTATTCTATGTCATCGTTACTAGGTTACGTTGTTGAATTTTGTTGAACTGTCAACCAAATGTTGCCTATTAAAATGGCTCTACTATAGTTATTGTATTTGTAATTTAACGTATTTTCTAAATGAATCAATGGCATTATTAGCATCAGAGACAATGGCACCCACCTGCACATGATCAGTAAGGTTGCAAGTGGCGTCCAATGGCAGGGGTTGGTGCAGTGGCGCAGATCCGCGTGCGTTGGTGAGTGCGCCCAACACCAGCCACGATACTACGCGGATACGGCCGTAGCATTCTACTACCTCGCGGGAACTGTGGGGAAAAGTTATATGAACCCATAAATCCTCAATAATTTATTGTTATAATTCCTCTAATAGTTAACTAACCCTAGCTCATAGCTACTGATGAATTGCTTTATATCAACTTGACAAAAACATTTTAGTCTCATGTAAAATCCCCCTAATAATCTAATAGTAATTCAAATAATACCTAAACTTATATTTATTTTATTGAAACATAATTAAAATACGCAATAATCCATAACCCCCTAATTTTAATATATTAATATAAATATTTATTTATTGTACCACACCATTTAATATTACAATGTACAGTGTAATATATATTTGTATGGATGCGAGGTAAAGTACAAAAGGTGATCTTATCGCTTAAAAGCGATTTCTTCCAGGCAGTTATATTATGAATCGAGGTTTGTTTTTTTGAAGTTATCGCAATTTTCATGTGAACACGTCATAGAAACACATATATGCATCGTACTTATGAAATGTCGTGTTAGTCACCGGAAAGTCAGCCTATAAATGATCACTGTTTATAGTATCGTTTAAGTGTACGTGTTGAATAAATACATTTTCTTTCTTTCAAATTCCTGACTTTAATTCATTGGCGCCTAACCCGCGAACTAGTCCAGTAAACTGGTCGAACTTATTATCAATGGAACAATTCTATTTTCTATTAATTATTACAAAAATACCACAAATTCACGTTTTCCTCCTTAATTAACCATCCACACAAACAAACTTTATCCGACCATTGTATTCGATCTAAAGTAAATGCTAACACTTACTCACAATCAAGAGTGCTTTCAGAAGTCTAATTATTCAAAGTAGATTTATAAATTTTTAGTTCGATCTACCTTATTTAAAATTCAATTATTAAAATATCCTTTAGTAATGTTGGCGTCATAAATTAGACATTTATAATCTGTGCTACTTACAGAGCCACCTGGCAACACTGTTATTCGGGAAGACATCTTTGATTTTACATTTTACACGGCATTCTATACAATTATTTTCTGTTAATTACTATTTACAATTGAGTCCATACATATCAAACTTCGGTAAGTCCATTCTAACAGAAATGTGGGAATCGAGGTATTTTTAATAACTTAAAAAAACAATATGTTTGGACCTTTATAATTTATGACAGATATAATATAATACATTAGAATTATTTTTACGAAGAAAAAGAAATGTATTACTTGATGATTATGCCACAAAATTAGTTTTAAATCTGGACATACAGGCGTTTGATATGTACCAGCAAAACTTACCGGGTTTTGAAAAACATCGTCTTGGACTTACAGGAATTTGAAATATCACTAATGGACTTACAGGGATTTGATAGAACTCAGTTTTGGGACGTACTGAGGTGGTGGAAATGGGTAGATAGTTTGTCGCGTTGTAAGTATTGGACATTAAAATAAAATATGTAAATTAAAAGATACAAATTATTATTATTATTAACCTTTATCATCCCACTGTTGGGCAAAGAGAGAGGTCAATAAATCAAAACGGTTGAAAAAATCTCAGTACGGCCCTGGGCTTCATGGCTGGGAATTACTACTGTGCGTGTGCTATGGGTCTAGTTTCATTTATGTTTTAGCTGTTTTCTGAGCCTTGACTGTTTTAGCTTTTGGTATTGTTTTTTTCCTTGCTTTGTCTCGAACCACCACCTCTATAGTAAAACTGTTTTCTTCCATCATTTATCAATAAAAACGATTTAAAAGCATTGGTCACACGTGTTAGCTTCAACAAAATTAAGAGAAATGGCAGCCATCTTAGTGCTATACTGCGCTGTGATTGGTTGAAATGGACTTGCCTGAGTTTGATAAACCACTGTCGATGGACATACCGGAGTTTGAAAAAACACATTTACTTTAAACCTTATTTTAATAGAGATACGATTGACTTACCTAAATTTGAAAAGTAGAGACTGGTTTAGTTTTACAATTCAAAATTGGCGCCATTGTTATCTCAATTTTGACGGGGAGTGGACTTACCGGAGTTTGATATGTATCGACTCAATTGTTACATAAATAAAATACATACTTGAGATTAATTGCTTTCTATCCTACAACCCGACATACATAACAAGTAATAACGACGACGCGGTTGGCGCAGTGGTAAAGTAACTGCCTACTGAGCCGACGGTCCCGGGTTCGATCCCCGGTCAGGGCAAATATTTGTGTGATGAACTCAATTATTTGTTCTTGGGTCTGGGTGTTATTATCTATATAATATGTATTTATTGAATATTATTATCGTCGCTTAGTACCCACAACACAAGCCTTAATTGAGCTTACTGTGGGACTAGGTCGATTTGTGTAATAAGTAATGTCCTATAATATTTATTTATTATTTATTTATTTATTAATAGCTCACCCAGTAGGTGCAGCACTCAAGGGCGGCATCAAATGTCGACTAGGTTGTGCCCTTTCCTGCTTCGACCCCCGCTGTTCCAACGCCAGTTCCATGGCCACATACTGCGCGATACCGCCCTTTACGATTGCGCCCAGTGTGTCCTCGTTCAGGCAGATTAGGTTGCGGTTCACTATCGACTTTGATACCGAACCCTGGAAATATTGAAATAAGAATAATTTTAAATATAAAAAGGGTGGTTTGGTCCTTCGAGTCATGTCAATGATAAAATATGGATTTTTGGTTCTTTCGATTCATCTTATTTATTTATAATATTGATGATTTTATTTAAATATATTTGAATTTATTTTTGTATTTTATTTATTTTGATTAACCAGTACTTGAATTTGTTGAATTCATATAAATTCTCATTTATATTGAAATATTATAAAAGGTAGATAGATATTTTTAAATTAGAGATATGTTTGTTATGTGTTAATGCGATAAATTTTTAAATTAGCTAATAAATGTAAGAAGCTCGTGATACAATAAGAGATTCGCGATAAAAAGGCGAGCAGTTCGTCCCGCGGTTGGTTTGTCATTGTGTCAACTTTTGTTATGCACATTTCACTGCCGTGTAAAATGTTTTTGAAAAAATATCAATAATTTGATCTTGATGTTGGATTTGAAATCTTTCTGTTATTCTACTCTTTCTATTATTTGCAAATTTCACATTTGAATGGTATAAGAGTAGATATGCTCCGTGATCGAGTTTTTCTTTTTTGAAGTGAAAACTTCTTTAGCGGCGTTGAGCACTTTTTCTGTAATGGGTATAAAATCTTAAACTCGCGTCAGGACACGTGACCTGATCGAAAAAGCGTAAGACGGATGGATATCAAACATGTTACATGCAACGTTAATAATCAAGTTTTCACTTCTGCCGGCACTCCCGGAGTGCAACCAGTCTTTTTTTTTAATTTTTCATTCATATATTTTAAAACTTACCTTGATCTTGTTCATGAGGTGCGGGTCATGCAGCAGCTCCACCATGTCGGGCAGATGCGGCCGCATGCAGTCCACCGGCCCCGCCCCCAGCTCGCGGGCCTCCGCCCCCCCGTGCAGTAGGGCTCCACAGGATAGTGCCGGGGGGAGTACGAGGGTGCAGCCGTGACCTGGGGGGACATGTGGGATACATATGGAGACCACACCGCCTACATCACTTATGTTCCGCTCAACATACGCCATATGGCGCAACTGCACGCTCATTTTTTATTTGTTTTAAAGTGAAACGCATCAAATATGCCTTAGTGTTTGTTACGATATTGCACAAATAATACAAATAATACGGAAAAGTGCAAAGGAATAACTTTCATCGGTAAGTACCTAACCAGATAATAATTTTTAAAACTTAGTTAGAGCAAAAAAATAGCGCACAGATTTTGTTCGTGGTGTCTCCTCCATACGTAGTAATATTATCTCAATGTATGGGACACGTGATATAGCATACACCCATATAAGGCGATAGAACAGGATGCACCCATGACATGGGGTAATAGACATGTGGTATAGCGGGACACCAAAAAATAGGATACAATATGGCATAACATGATATCAACACCGTGACCTGCCCAGCAACAATGGCATATAAACAATGCGAGTATTACCTACGAAATGAGATACTTTATGGTACAGCATACACCCGTGGCCTGTAATGTGGTATAGCCATGATTCGATGGCAATATAAGGCAACAGAGTGCACCTGTGACCTGCGCATAACGTGAATATAGGAGACTAACTGTGCCCCGCGGTTTGTCCTCCTGTTGCTCTTAACGTGATAATATATAGCCTATAGCCTTCCTCGATAAATAAAAAATAAAGAGATAGCCATCTCACACCGAAATAATTTTTCAAATCGAACTAGTAGTTCCTGAGATTAGCGCGTTCAAACAAACAAACAGCTTTATAATACTAAAATAGATATTTTTTTCTTATTATAAAAAGTTCACTCACCTTGCAGCACAAACTGTATCAATATAAACAGATTATCATCAGGCACAGTGGTCTTCGTTCTCAAAGCTTGTACCAGCTCATAAACAAGCACACGGCACAGTAACAGCTTGTCCCGATCTCTAGCGAAAGCTCGCATGCAAGCTGCACACAGCTCACACAGCAGGGATAGCTTGAGCACGAAGTTTTGGACGCCGTAACTGAGGATCTTTGACATTGGTTCTAGGAGACTCTGCGGGGTTGATAAATAATTACCATTATTATTTTTTATATATTAAATGAATTATTAGCACGTTTATAGTGAACATTTTTACATCAGTCAGTATAGATATTCAAAATCGAAAATTTAACAATAATTCCAAAAGTTTTCAAACTTCGGTCAAGTGAATGGTACATTGGGACGACAATAAATCTCATTTTGCAACCTTGTCCGCAGTCCGGAACATTGTTAAAAATTGCAATTAAATTATTTTTTGCTCTATGGTCGTGAAAAAAATTCCAAAAGTTCTGCAAACTTGGGGAAGTTTTCGATATAATATTTCATTTCAGAGGATTTCTATTGATACACAAATAAGCCTTTCATTTGTATATCAACAGACCTACCGTTGTTCGATAAAATATTAACTTCACTACTTAACTTTACTAAAAAAAGTAGAACAAGTGAACTATATGTCCATTTTAAAAATCTAAATAGATTTATTTATTTATTTATTTGGTAATCCAACAGCTTTACATTTAACAAGACCACTATTTTGCTGATTAACTGAACAAATAGCCAATAAGGATTACAACATAATATCATTCTCAAGAATAGACTATAAACTAGTAACAATAACATTAATAAAAAAAATAACATACTGAGTGTGTGTGTGTGAGAGAGTATGTGTGTGTGAGTGTGTGTGAGTGTGTGTGTATGTGTACGTGTGCGTGCGTGTAGGTGTGTGCGTGTGTGCTAGTGCTTGTTTAAAAAACCATTTATTTTAGATATTTCATTAGCAAAGCGTTGTTTAGAGAGTAGGAAAATGTCAGCACTTGTGTACTCTGCGTTGTATACACGCATAATGCGATTTAACACACCGTTTCGTGCATAATTAGTATTAACTTTAGGGATGTAAAATAAGTTAGTCTGGCGCGTACGAAAACCGGGTACATTCAATTGCATCGATTCAAGCAATTCTGAGCAGTCAATGTGGTTATTCCATAATGCGTGAAGCAACATTAGATCACTTCGTTTACGTCGTATTTCTAGCGGTTCTTTCGTAGCGGACACAAGCTTCGTCATAGCTGTCAAAATAAGTAAAGTTTTTAAAGCTTAAAAACCTGAGAAACCTTTTTTGTATTGATTCTATTCTATCTATGTATACGGCGTAGCTGGGAGACCAAATACTCGACGCGTAGTCGAGTATGCTTCGAATATAGGCCGAATAAAGAGATTTTATACAATTTATGCTGTTAAAATCTTTACATGATCGCTTTATGAAACCAAGTTGTTTATAGGCTTTATTTACAATGATGTCAATATGTTCCGACATAATCAATTTTGAATCTAGCGATACGCCTAGATCACGTACACAGTTCACTTCTTTTATCAAAACATAGTTTATTTTATATTCAAAGTTTATTGGATATTTTTTCCTACTAAAAGTGATTTTTTGGCATTTATTAACATTTACACTTATACGATTCTTAATATAATATGCTGCCAGTCTATCTAAGTCACTTTGAATTAGGCGGCAGTGTTCGACGGATTCAATTCCGTAGTAATTTTTTTTGTCATCAGCGTACATTAAGTAGCGCACGTGTTGTATGCAGGTAAATATGTCAAATAAGTAGGCATTGTACAGCAATGGCCCGAGAATAGATCCTTGGGGTACCCCAGATACTATGCCCACAAAGTCACTCCTAGCAGAACTCAAAACTACCGCCTGTGTTCTGTTTATTATGTAAGAACAAATCCATCTGTGTAGGTCACCTCTTATACCAAGTGCGTAAAGTTTATTTTGAAGAATAATGTGATCGACACGATCGAAAGCTTTTTCAAAGTCCGTGTAGATTACGTCTACTTGCCGTCCATTGTTCATTTCATCAAAAGTATAATTAATTAAAACGGATAAGTTAGTGACAGTGGAACGTTTTTTCATAAAGCCATGCTGCTGAGGTGGTATAAATTTATAGACAAGTGGTGAGATGCGTTTATGAATAACGATCTCGAAAATTTTACCTAACGAATTCAGGATAGATATAGGCCTGTAGTTTACAATCTGGTTTCTTGGTCCACTCTTATGTATTGGAACTATAAGTGCCTCTTTCCACTTGGCAGGAAACTCTCCATACCGGTTGACAGACAAATTAAAAATAATAGACAAAGGAAAGCATAAAGAATCAGCACATTTTTTTAAGAACACTGGGGGTATTCCATCACTACCAGCGCCTTTATTTGTTTTGAGACTTTTTAAAATATGTTTAATTTCAGTTGTGTCTATTTTAATTTGAGAAATCAATTCATTGTTCAAGCAAGACGATGGAAGGAGGTAATTTTCATATGAGTTAGCAGGGTTTTCAGTCGCGTTGTTGTAGCTGCTATTCATATAGGTCATAGTATTGGGGTAACCTTTATTATTCTGTCTAAGTGATTTTATGTGCGTCCAGAAGCTTTTTGGGTCTTTACTAATATACTCTTGCATGCGGTCTACATAATGTTTGTAGCATTTCTTTTGCAACATTTTTTGCCTAGAACGAAGCAAACAAAATTCATCAAAATCTAAAGGGTTCCCGTGCTGTTTCCATTTTTTGTGAGCCTTTAATTTATCCCGCACAACATGAATAAGTGGCTTACTGTACCAGTTAGGGATTTTAAGTGCTGTTTTCCCTTGGTCTTAGGTGTAAAAAGGGTGATTTGAGCATAAAGTCTCTGATAAAATACATCTACTATTTCGTTTATATTATTACCAACCAAAATTTTAGACCAGTCAGTTTTAGACAAATTAACGTTTATCATAGTAAAGTTAGACCGATGGAAGTAGAGATAAATAAAATCATCACCTTATGCTGATGCGCGTTGGGTATGCGCAGAGCAGCAGCGCAGAGCCGCAGCGGCGGCAGCACGTCGTCCAGCTGCGGCAGCTGCAGCAGGGCTGCTCGAAGCAGCGTGTCTAAAGCAGTGAGCAGCGCACCACATGCTGCTGCTCCACCCAGTGCTTCAGCTGCCACGCTCTCGAGGTAGAGCGCCATGTTGCCCATTATCGTTGGCAATTGCTGAGCAACACAATAAGATACATGTTTAACAAGATACAAGAAAAGTGATAATCCGGCTTGAAGGACTAAAATGTACGAATTGTGATGATTAACAACCATCTCAGCCAATATGAAACACTTTTCAGTGAATACAATTGTTATTGCAATAAAGGTTGGTTTTGAATGATGCTTGTGGCTTGAAATAAAAATGCGTTCTCTCAAGACGATCGTTTATTTGCTACTGACCTAATTACACCTTACAATCATAACATTGTATCATAACATGCCGCCCACCAAAACGGGTTTTAACACAAAACTTACAATGTAAAACAATACAATAGGTAAGGTAAGTTCAATTAAACATAAACAAACTTATTATATATTATAAGTTATTCATTAACTGTTTATTTAATTGATAATTGGCATAACTTAGTAACGGAACGTTTTATTATTTTACCGCGATATTTAATGCTATACACTCGACAAATACCATCTTCTCCAGGATGTTTCTCAACAATGCGACCAAGGGCCCATTTACTGGGTGGTAAATTATCTTCTTTTATCACAACCACATCTCCTATGTCCATTTCAGATTGTTTTGTTTGCCATTTTGGTCTTTGTTGCTGTCGAGTTAAATATTCCGACTGCCAGCGATACCAGAAGGTTTGTACTAGTTTTTGCGTGTGCTGCCATCGTGATAAATAATTTGTCTGTAAATTTGACAAGGTTGGAGTTGGGATAGTAATTGGAGCTTCACCAATTAGGAAATGTCCAGGTGTGAGCACATCTACATCATCAATATCATTACTAGCCTTTGAACACAGTGGACGTGAATTTAAACAAGCTTCAATTTCACACAAAATTGTAGTCATCTCTTCAAATGTTACATTTGTGTTTAATATTCTTTTGAGATGGTATTTCATTGATTTCACTCCCGCCTCCCAAAGACCTCCAAAATTAGGACTGTAGGCGGGAATAAAATGCCACTGTGTACCCTCTTGTGCTAGAATGTCTGCTATGTTGTCCTTGAAATTGAGACCAGCCTGTGACCATGCTTCTACTAATTCCTTGTTAGCTCCAACAAAATTTCTTCCCTGATCACTCCAAATATCTGTGCACCTGCCTCGTCGTGCTACAAATCGTCTGAAAGCACCTATAAACGATTGTGAGGACAGATCGCCTACTAATTCTATATGTATGGCCTTTGTGCACATACATACAAAAATAGAAATATATGCCTTTGTAGTTTTCACACCTCGTGCTCTAGTCATTAATATATCATAGGGACCTGCAAAGTCAACACCAGAATTTATGAAGGGTCGTGCTGGAGTGACTCGTGCTTTAGGTAAGTCTCCCATAAGTTGACAACTACTACTCGCTTTAAGTTTAGCGCATATTATACATTTATGTATATATTTTTTGACTGTTGACTTCACCCTCAGAATCCAAAAACGAGCTCTTAAATAGTTTAACGTGAGTTCTAAACCCCCATGCAATGTTTTCTTGTGCGCATCTGCGATGATTAACGTGGCCAAATCGCTTTCGGAACTAAGAATCATCGGGTGTTTCGAATCTAAAGGTATGTTCGCGTGTCTTATTCTACCGCCCACCCTGAGAATGTGAGCCTCATCTAATATTGGATTCAGAGAAAGGAGTTTGCTGTTTTTGCTTAAATTTCTTTTATTCTTCAACCTTTCTATTTCTTCTGCAAAATCCTTTCTTTGTTCTATTTTTATTATTCTTTTTAATGCATCTTCCATTTCTATTACCTTAATGCCTTTATCAGTTGTAATTTGTCCCCTTTTGTAATTCAAAAATCTTAAAACATACACTATCACTCGTAGCATTTCCTGTAAAGAATCAAATATTTCGAATTTTAGCGTATTTTTAATTGTGTCCTCGATTTTTAAATTTAGCATAATAGTATTCTTTCTTTCTAAGTCCGTTGAATCTGGATTACCCTTTGCAAAGGGAATATCATCAGTATGAAGCCATTTTGGCCCATTCCACCATAATTTATTTTTAATTAGATCAGGTAAGTTTTCTCCTCTGCTTGCTATATCCGCAGGATTATTTTCCGATGTTACGTGATGCCATTTTTTATTCCCTATATTATCTATTATCTCAACTACTCGATTGCTCACAAAAACATTCCAACGAGCTGGGTCACCTGTTAACCATGCCATAACTATCTTTGAGTCTGTCCATGCAAAAATTTGATTGTTAGATATTCTAAGTGCTTCTTGAACTTGTTTAAGTAGCCTAGAAAGAATTACAGCTCCACAAAGTTCCAATCTTGGCAAAGAAACTGGTTTAACTGGAGCGACTCTTGCCTTTGCTGCTATCAACCCGGTGTGTATTTGTTTATCATTCATTATTACTCTCAAATACACAGCTGCTGCGTAGGCCACCGTAGAAGCGTCACAAAATCCATGAACAGTGATAGTATTCATCGAATCCTTAAATGTATGTAACCATCTTTTTATTTTCACTTCATTAACCTTTTCTAATCCTTTTCTTAATATTAACCATTCCTTTTTTATTTCAGGTGATGTCTCTTCGTCCCAAGCAACGCCTTGAACCCAGAGTTTTTGGATAATTATTTTTGCAGGAATTATTGTCGGAACCAAAAAGCCAAGAGGATCGAATAATTTTTGTGCTTCGGCTAATATTATCCTTTTAGTTAGTTTTTCAGGTGTAGTTTTAAATTTTAATTGATATCTTAATTCATCGTGGATCCGATTCCAGGTAAGTCCCAAGGTTTTAATTATTCCTTCAGTTTTTATATCTATATTTGTTTCAGAATTAATTTGAAGTGGTTTCAATTGTTGTAAAAACGATTCACTGTTTGATGACCACTTCTTGATCAAAAAGCCACCATTATTTAATATTTGTGTTATTTTGTTTGCAGAATCTACAGCTTCGTCCACCGTGTCTCGTCCAGAAATCAAATCATCTACAAAAAAATCTTCCTTAATTATTTTTGACTCGATATCATAATTTCTACCTTCATCATTAGCTACCTGATGCAAAGTTCGAATGGCCAAGAATGGTGCGGATGCGGTGCCAAAGGTT